>NC_084481.1:177470308-178670308 GCF_030035675.1 Rhineura floridana | reverse complement strand
TAAGTCTGCCAGTGTGGCTCCTACCCGTGGGTTCAATCCCGCCTGCTCTGTTGGGAGTTTAGCGCCAAGGGCTGGTGTAATAGGAACCCGTGTAAGTTTAAACATGAGTGTTCCATCTGCTCTGGCCCTCACCCCTTCACCAATTGTTTTAAGAATAGGGGATTTAAGGGCTTTCAAAGGGGGAAGAAGCCAGGAGCTGGCGGACAACCTCCTGGAAAGGGGCCCCACCCCAATTAAAATTCCCCAGCTTATGTGTCTGCTCTGGGAGTATCCTAGAAGGGCTGATGCAATTTATTTAGGAGATGGTTTTCATTATGGTTTTAGAATTCCGGTTGTTGGGGAGCATAGGCCTTATATGTCAGGTAATCTTAGGTCTGTGTTGGGCATGGAGTCAGTGGTACAGGAAAAAATTAATAAGGAAGTGGTTGAGGGCCAGGTTTTGGGCCCTTTTGATTACCCTCCCATTCCCACCCTAAGGATTTCCCCTTTGGGTATAGTTCCCAAAAAAGATCCTGGACACTTCAGACTCATTCATCGTTTGTCATACCCGAAGGGGCAGTCGGTGAATGATGCTATACCTGAACATTTGTGTTCAGTGCATTATACTTCTTTGACAGCGCAGTTATAATGGTTGGGCATTGTGGTCAAGGTGCTCTCATAGGAAAGTGTGATATTAAGTCAGCATTTCACCTCTTGCCAGTCCACCCTTTGGACTTTGATCTGTTGGGATTTTCTTTTAAGGGTTTGTTTTATGTAGATCGAGCTTTGCCCATGGGATGTTCTATTTCATGTTCAGCTTTTGAACGCTTTAGTACATTCCTCGAGTGGGCCCTCAAGAAGTGAGCTGGTTGTGATGCAATAGTGCATTATTTAGATGATTTTTTGTTTGCTGGTACTGCTGGTACTCAGCAGTGTTGCCAGTTGATGAGGATGTTTGGACAGTTGGCAGAGGAGTTAGGTGTGCCTTTGGCAAAGGAAAAAATGGAGGGCCCATCTCTGGTGCTTACATTTTTGGGGATAGAGCTTGACTCAGTGGCACAGGCTTGTCGTTTACCAGCAGTCAAGCTACGAGATTTGAAGTCCAGAGTTGACAGAATGTGGGAAGCAAGGAAGGTCACACTTAAGGAGCTTCAAGAGTTGGTGGGATATTTGAACTTTGCATGCGGAGTTATAGCACCTGGCAGAGCATTTTTGCGCAGGATCTGCGACCTGATGAGAGGCCTTACCAGGCCTCATCATCGGGTCAGGGTTACTGGAGAAATGAGGAAAGAGTTTGGTCTCATTTCTTGGAACAATTTAATGGGGTATCTTTTTGGTGTAGGGATCTATTGTTAGAGGCAGAGTTGCAAGTTCACTCTGATGCCTCTGGAGCTCTGGGTTTTGGTGTCATTTTTAGTGATAAGTGGTGTGCTGAGGCGTGGCCAGGAACATGGGCAGCGGCTGGCATCACTAGGGATTTGACTTTTTTGGAGTTTTTCCCGATAGTGGTTGCAGTACATCTATGGGCTGCTGAGTTGGCTAACTCTGTGATGCATTTCTGGTGTGATAACCAGGCCACAGTGCGAGTTATCAACTCTCTTACTTCTAGGAGTGCTAGAGTGATGGTTTTGGTACATGCCTTCCTAACTCAGTGCCTTACATTTAATGTTCTTTTTCTTGCTCGCCATGTTCCTGGCCTGGATAACGGCGTGGCTGATGCACTGTCTCGCCATCCGATGACGCGTTTTCAGGAGTTGGCCCCTTTAGCCAGGCTTCAACTGGAGCTGATGCCAGTGGCATTGTGGGAACTTGGCAGCTTGAAGCTGAAGAAGCCATAAGGCAGTCCCTTGCCACCAGCACACGAAACTCCTATTTAAGAGCAGATAGGGAGTTCAATAGTGTTTGTTGTAACAGGGATTATTTTATTTCATGGCCCATTCCTGTGGATTGGTTGATGGAATTTTGCGTGGCTCTTCATCGTCAGGGACTTTCAGTGAAGACCATTAGGGGTAAGTTAGCAGGAATTGGATTCCCGTCTAAACTGAAGGGTGTTATTGATTCTTCCAGAGACTTTAGGATTGGGAAAATGTTGGAAGGGTGGTCCAGAGCCCATCCTCCTGCACCAGACACTCGTATGCCCATTACACCAGAGATTATTTTGGGTTTGCATGGGTTTTGGCTGACTTTATGTAGTTCTAGTTATGAGGCAGCTTTATTTCACTCAGTTGTTGTGTTAGCGTTTTTTTGGGCTTTTCGTATGGGACAGTTGCTTGCTTCTTCAAGGCATGACAGGTCTGGCCGAGCGCTGGAAGTAGGTGATGTCATCATGGAGGCTGGAGGTGTGCAGGTGCGTTTGCGCAGGTCAAAGACTGACCAGAAGGGGTGAGGAACTGTGATCAGGTTGGCATCCTCATCTATACCTGGACTGTGCCCAGTTCAGACTTTATGTTTGTTTTTGCAAGCTAGGGGTGAGGCTGGAGATTTCCTGTTTTGTTATCAGGATGGTCAGCTTTTAACTAAATTCCAGTTCTGGTCTGTCACCAGACGGGCCCTGTTGTGTCTAGGCTTGGACCCAGAGTTGTTTGGTACCCATTCTTTTAGAATAGGTGTGGCTTCCACAGCAGCTGTTTTGGGATTTGGAAACACAACGATCCAGGCATTGGGGCACTGGAAATCAGGTGCCTTCCGTGCTTATGTTAGGCCGACTAAGGGCCCACATTGATGGTGCATTAAGGTATGTATTTCTAATTATGTTTCTGTTTCAACAGGTTGGAGGGTGCTGGAGAGAGTCAAGGTACTCATTTGTGGCCACAGCATGGTGTTCTGGGCCAAGAGGAGGGCATCGCAGACCTTGCACGGAACCCAGTTGGGGCTCAGCCATTGCACATCAGTCCAGTGGCTGGGTAGACGTGGCATGCTGTGGGAATGCCTCCTGCCAATGCTGTTTGATGCTTCGTTGGTGCAGCACCCTCCACAGGTTGTAGTGATACATTTGGGAGGCAATGACCTGGGAATGCTGAAGGGGAAAGCCCTTATCATTCAGGCTTACCTGGACTTCGAGGTCATACACAGCAAGTGGCCTGGGACCATGATTGTTTGGTCCGATATTCTCCAGAGGAGAATTTGGAGGGGTGGGAATGACCCTAGAGGCCTGAATAAGGCTTGCCGTAAAGTAAATAGGGAAGTCTGGCTCACCCTTGCTTATCAGCAGGGCAAGGTAATACATCATCCAGAGGTGAGGTGTGAACAGGCTGGTATTTACCGGCCAGAACCGTCTGTTACATATGTCTGACCTAGGTAACCATCTGTGATTTAAGATTTACAGCAATTATTTTCAAATACATATGATTGGATAAATTCAAGATTTACATAATTAAAAAGTGATCACTGTATTTATTTGTTGTAGTAATTTATTAATACTTCATAACAGAAAGGGGTTTTGGGGGGTATTTTTTAGCAAAAAGAATTTGAAATCCCCATTCGGCCATGAAGCTCACTTGGACCAATCACTTTCTCTTAGCCTAACCTACCTCACAGACTTATTGTGAGGATAAAATGGAAAGGGGGAGAACCATGTACGCTGTCTTGATCTCTTCAAGAACGTAAGAGTCTGCTGCATCAGGCCAGTGGTCCATCTAGTCCAGCATCCTCTTTTCATAGTGATGCCTACTAGAAGCCCACAAGCAGGATCTGAGTGCAAGATAACTCACTTCTCCTACGGTTTCCAGCAACTGGTATTCAGAAGCATATTGCCTTTAACCATGGAGCAGAGCATGGCTAACAGCCACTGATAGCTTTATCCACCATGAATTTCTCTAATCCTCTTTTAAAGCCCTCCAAGTTGGTGGCCATCACTGCCTCTTGTGGGAGTGAATTCCATAGTTTAACTAGGCACTGTGTGTACTTTTTTTTCAACATTCAGCTTCATTGGATCTCCACAAGTTCTAGTGTTATGAGAAAAACTTTTCTCTATACACTTTCTCTGTGTCGTGCATACTTTTGTACACTTCTATCAAGTCACCTCTTACTTACCTTTACCTCTATCCTAAAAATCACTAAATACTCCAACGTTTCCTCATAGGAAAGTTGCTCCATCCCCTTGATCATTTTGGTTGCTCTTTTCTGAACTTCTTTGAAAAACAACAAACATGCAAGTGTTTATATCAGCAGCAGCACCCACCCCCAAGAACCCCCATATTTTCCCTCCCCATGGTAACATTTCTCTCAATTCACTATTCCACTGCTCCATGCTACAGAAACAACAGCAACAAAACATTTGGGCAACCTGATCTGTATAAACTCCATAATTTGCAATATAACACAGGCAAAAAAGAGGTGATGAGACACTAAAACTAAAAACACACACCAAGCCAGGAAAGCAAACATTCCCCCCCACCCTCCATGCTTTGATTGCTACTTTACATTCCTGATTTTTACAATAAACAAAACCCAGTTTGCCAGCCTTGAAAAAAGTACTCTGGACATGTACAGTTTCACATATTAAACTCACTTAACTCATTTTTAGTAGTAGAATGTGCAGAAAATATTTACATCAATATTTTAAGGGTTTTTTTAAAAAAGAAATCCAGCTGCTAGATCAAGGGGCTGGAGCAACTGTCCTCCAAGGAGAAGTTTCAATATCCAAAGCTTCCTAGTTCAGAAAAAGGCAAGTAAGGAAGGGGAGAAATTTGATTCAGTTCCCATTTAAAGCCAGATTTATCAAAGTCGCACTTTGTGAAACAATAAGAGAACTGGAAACACAGCTATCCTTCCAAATTTACATATCCAAATTTTCCGATTCAGTTCTCCAACCAAGCAATGTTTATGAAAATGCATGTATCAGGGGACAGTGGACATAAAAGTGAATATATTAGAGAAAATAACATACGAAATGCATTATATTAGGAGAAATTGCTTGCAATAATACGTACATTAATAAAAAGTGCGTACAAACATGTATTTATTAGGCAAAATCTGCACTAAATCGCTGAAGAATTTTCATGAGGGTTTTTAAAAAAAAAATCTCATATTGCTGCAGAAATATGGGGAACAGAATTTAAGACTGGAAAAATGAGAAACGGAGAGAACCAAAATTGATAGATTCTTCTACTCCTAAACATGACAGAAGTGTTCAGAGTAAAGCACTAATGGGAGGCAATAAACAAAAAGGCAATCTCTTCTTTACGCTGCTGATTCCTCCCCTAAAGTTTTGCAGGCTTGGCTCCTCCCTTTCCTCCCTTCTCTTCCTGTGTTTGTTCTCTGTTAATGTTAATGGCTCCCTCAATGCAGGCCACATGGCTACTTCAGCATGCATGGCTTTACCTCTTTGTAGTCATAAACCTTAAGTTTCTTTATTCTTTCAACTATCAGTCTTAACAGACCAATTATTTCTTCACTCTGCTGCAATACATATATCTACCAAAAAAACCCCACTAACAAGATGTGTATAAGATTATGCATGATAAGATGTGCATAATATTATGCAAGGTATGGAGAAAATGGATAAAGGGTTTTCTCTCTCTCTGATAATACTAGAACCCAGGGTCATCCAATGAAGCTGAATGCTGGAAGATTTAGGGCAGAGAAAAGGTGGTACTTCTTTACATAGTGTATAGTTAAACTCTGGAATATGCTACCACAAGATGTAGTGATGGCCACCAACATGGATGGATTTAAAAGGGGATTAGACAAGTTCATGGGCGATATGGTTATAATTGGCTACTGCTCATAATGGCTGTGTACTACCTCCAGGACCAGAGGTAGTATGCTTCTGAATACCAGTTACTGTAGAGCACAAAGGGAAAGAATGCTCTTGCACTCATGTGCTGCTTGTGAGCTTCTTATGGACATCTAGTTGGCCACTGTGAGAACAGGATGATGGACCTTTGGTCTGATCCAGCAAGGCTCTTTCTTTGTTCCAGAGTTTTTCTATCCTAAGTAACATACCATCCAAGCCTTGTAACTCATCCCATCTAGCAATCCTTGACTTACTCCACTCTAATTCACAACTCTGTCTTGCAGGGTGACCACACTTTCCTTGTCTAATCTGGAAAAATATTTCCATACATTGGCTCTTCTCCAGTAATTTCTAATTGATTTTCCTTATGTAATTTCCCGTTTATAAGACCTAATTTAAACATTTTGTTGCATGTAGTTAAAAACGAAAGCATGGTGGAGAGTTTTGGAAGTCAGGTCTTCCAGATGTGACCTTCCAGAAATCTAAGATGAACGTGCCCTTGGCCTGGCTGTTAACAATCAAGAGGCAAAACAGACGTCTGCTCTGAATCAACCCTGAAGGCACCAGCAAAAGTTTTATGGGCACATAAAGTTGTTTTAAGGGCAAAACATTAACACAGAGACTTTCTGCCTGCAAAATATATGCACATCCTCAACCAGGTAATTGCGCTCTAGAATCTTACATATGCATGAACAAAATGAGTAATTGCATGTGCAGGCTACTGCTAGTGCGTGAAATTACCTGTTTTGCAAGTGTAAATTGTTGTTTTTGCATGCACATTTACCTGTTTGCTGTGTTTATATTTTGTGGATTTGAGTTAGCTGCCTGTTTGAAAATTGTGGCCCTAAGGATATAAACAAAAGAGTCAAAATGAAAAGATTGAATATTAATTGTGAGTGGGAATGGGGGAAATCTTCTGTTTCTGTGTGTGGCAGTGTTTATCTCATTGAATATTTATCAAGTACCCTTATTCTGTGCAATTTCCAGTGCTCCCCTCCAAATTTTTCAACAATAAAGGAGCATTTATCTAGACAGAGAAAGCATTTTGTAGAAACTGATCACTGCTTTGGTTGAAAGAGTGTAGGTTCGTTCTCTCTCTCTCTCTCTACATTTAGTTGTTTTTGTTTTGTGTGTTTTTAGAAATAATTTATTCCTGTATTTCACTTTGTCTACAACTGAGACAAAAGGACTGGGCACCATTGTTTAGAGCAAGTGACTAAGTATGGATAATTCTATGATGAAAGCAGAAGCAAAGTGCAGGCTATGAAATATGCTGGTTTTCAGAATTCTATGAATTTAGAACATAATTTATAATCCCCAGTTCAGCTATGCATCGACCCCACAATTTATCCATGACATGTATGGTGCTGATAGCACTCATGCAGTTAAATTCTATTCTTCACACGGCACTGCCGGAGTTGGTTTCTCCAGAGCAGAACAAAATATTAATTTCTACTTCTTTTCTGTTTCCTTAGGTGAATATTACTCTATTGGAAACAAGACCTGGGAAAGATGGAGCAGTTGGTAGCCAGATGGGGCTCCTAGATTCTCAGACAGGTCAGCAAGTGTTTAATAGAAGTCAGGGATGTGATGCACTCTGGCCTATTGGCTACCTTGCTAGAGGGGTCATAACAGCATGATGATGCACCCATTTAATCTGGGCTAGCATTCTCTCAGACCGCAGGTTTAACATTTCCCACCCATCGACAGACCAGAAAGATTCTGTCAATGGTGGGCCTTTGCAGCCATGCCGGGAAAAGTCCTGGCGTGGCTTCAAAGCCCCATGATTGAGGTGTGGCCACACATGCCTCATCGTGCAGGGTGCAGGGTGGGGTGGCTATTTAAGCCCTGCTCCGCCCTCCCTTGGCCTCTTTCTGGCCTTCCATGGCAACAGAGCAGATCATCAGGGACCTTGGGTACCTGCTTTGGCCTTACCTGGTAGCCTGTTTTGGCAGTGGGCGGAGCATGAGAAGAGGGGGCCTGGATGAAGAGAGAGGCACCGTCGTCAGGAGTGGTGGTGTGGTTGCGTCGGCATCTTTGGCAGGCTGTTAGGGGCCTGCAAGGTTTGGAGTGGGGACTGGGAAGTCTCAGCTAACCCTGGCAGGCCTGCTCCATTTTGCAGCCTCTTGCGTGGCCTAGCTGGTCTGGCTGGCCTGCTTAGGAGCCTGGAAAGCAGAATCGACAGCTTTGGGGCCTGGACAACAATTGTGTGGCCACATAACCCCCCCTTTTTAAGTTTGCTGCCTTTCTTTGGTGCAGCAGCCATTTGCGGCCTAGCATGCAGCAGCCATTTTGCACTAGCCATTTTAGGTGGAGTGGAGACAGGTGGCCATGTCAGGGCCTAATGGGCAGCCATTGTTAAAGGTGGCCATTTTTGGAAGGTCATTGGCAGCCACTTTGGGAAAGTCAATCAGCAGCAGCCATTTTGGTAAGGTCATTCGGCAGCAGCCATTTTGGTAGGGTCATTCAGCAGCAGCCATTTTGGTAGGGTCATTCAGCAGCAGCCATTTTGGTGAGGTCATTCAGTGGCAGCCATGTCTGTAAGGTCTTCCGGGCGCAGCAATTTTGGGAAGGTAGTAGGAAGGTGGCTTTTTTGAGAAGGTCAGTTTGGGTGGCCATTTTGGGAAGCTCATTCAGAGGGTGGCTATTTTGAGAAGCTGTTTTGAAAGGCAGCTATTTAGAGTGGGTCTTTTGGAAGAAGGTAAGCTGGGTTTGTGGTACCATTCCTCCCAAGAATGGCAGTGGTGGCTTTAAGGAGAAGGCCACAAAGCGGCCAGTTCAGCATCCACCCCCTCCACCCCAGGAATCCTCATCTTCCAAGGATGAAGGGCATGATAGGGCATTAGCCCGTATTGAGTCCTTGGAGAGGTTGAACGGGCAACCTCAGGAGAATACCGCGAAGAGGGATAAGGTGGCTAAGGGTAAACAGGATATGAAGGGACAGTATGCTAATGATTAAAATTCTGTTTTGGACTGCTTAGCTTGTTGGAGGGGTCATCGGGCCAGTTTTTCCCTGTGCATTTGGTGCATTAAGCAGAGTTGTTGGTGGCAGGGAGTCCTGGAGGTTGCTGCAGGGAATATGTGGGGAATGCCTGGGTGGCCTGGAATGGGTCCTTGGGCTGTACCATGGGGAGCTGGAGCTGCTCAAGGGTGGCCTTACATGGCTTACTCAGGGGCATTACCTTCTGAATGTGGATGGGGTGTTCACCCTTCTGCCCAACAGCAACCTATGAGTGGTACTTGAAAACAGGTATGGATCCCTGGGAGCACATCTGCTGCAGGGATAACCCAGCTTAATGCTGATCCATTTTCTGTTTGGGCTGGTGTACTTCCGTTTGGGGAGACATCAGCTTCTCTGGGGGCCCATTTGTTGTTGACAACAAGGGAGTGGATTTGAAAGGAGAATACAGAGATGTGTTCTCTGTTGTACTGGGAGCCCAAACAGAAGGAGAAGGACAAACAGGATGAGAGACACAATGAAAATTTTAAAAAGAAAAAGGTGTATAGGACCTGGGGTAATTGGGTGACAGGATTCTTAATTTATATGGGGATGGGGATTCAGCGCCAGCCTATGCGGGCAGCGGCTTTGGTGAAATACTTGGACATAATATTTAAGGTGCACACTGAATTCATGGGGTCTGCGTAGCTGGCTTATGATGAACTGTTAGGATGAGAGAGGCAGTTGCTGTGAATTTACAATGAGACAGGAAGGACCCAGGGTTGTGGTTGCAGTTCATGACTGCAGCTCAACCTGTGCAGGGTGATAGGGCAGATAGCATGCATTTACTGGGTAAGTCTGCCACTGTGGCGCCTTCCCGTGGGTCCACAGGGCAGGGGGTTCAGCCCCACCTGCTCTGTTGGGAGTTCAGTGCTAAGGGCTTCTACAATAGGAACCCATGTAAAATTAGACAGGAGTGTTCCATCTGCGCTGGCTCCCACCCCTTCACCAGTTGCTTTAGAGTTTGGGGATTTACAGAAGGGGGAAAAAAAGAAAAAAAATCCTGGATCTGGAAGGCAGCCTTCAGGTAACGGATCCCACCCTGATTAATAGTCGGCAACTTTTGCCTTTGCTCCATCAGTATCCTGAGTGGGAGAATGCAGTTTACTTGGAGGAAGGTTCTTGTTTTGGTTTTAGGATTCCACTTGTTGGGGAGCAGAGGTCCTACATGTCAGGGAATCTGAAGTCAGTAGTTGGAATGTAGCTAGTGGCACAGGAGAAAATAGATAAGGAAGTAGCTGAAGGAAGGGTTCTGGGTCCATTTCGTTACCCTCCTTTGCCCACTTTAAGTGTATCCCTCTGGGCATTGTTCCTAAAAAAGATCCTGGACAATATCACCTCATTCATCACTTGTCTTACCCTAGGGGGCAGTTGGTGAATGATGCTATTCCTGAGCATTTGTATTCGATACATTATGCTTCCTTTGACAGCACAGTTATGGTTCGGCATTTTGGCCCAGGCACTCTCATGGGTAAGTGTGATATCGTCGGCTTGGGGTTTTCATTTCAGGGTTTGTTTTACGCGGATCGAGCTCTGCCCATGGGATGTTCTATTTCATGTTCAGCTTTTGAGCGCTTTAGTACATTCCTTGAGCGGGCTCTCAGGAGGCGAGCTGGCTCTAATGCTGTAGTGCATTAACTGAATGATTTCCTTTTCACTGGTCCTGCTGGCTTGCAGCAGTGTAGTCAGCCGATGTGGCATTTGGACAGGTGGCAGAGGAGTTAAGGGTGCCTTTGGCCAGGGAGAAAACTGTGGGCCCTTTGCCTGTGCTTACCTTTTTGGGTATTGAGCTTGACTGAGTAGCACAGGCTTGCCGTTTACCGGCGGTTAAGTTAAGAGACTTGAAACGCAGGGTGGATAGCATGAGGGGTGCCAAGAAGGGAGCTTCAGGAATTGGTAGCGCATTTTTGCACAGGATTTGTGACCTGATGAAGGGCCTCGGCAGGCCTCATCATAGGGTTAGAATTACCAGGGATATAAGAGACAATTTGCTAGTTTGGTCCCAGTTTTTGGTCCCAATCAGTTTAATGGGGTTTCTTTTTGGCGTAGGGATTTATTATTGGAGGCTGATTTGCAAATTTAGTCTGACGCCTCTGGGGCTTTAGGTTTTGGGGTTATTTTTTCAGGATAGCTGGTATGCAGAGGCACGGCTGGTGGCCTGGGCTGAGGCTGGCATCACCAGGAATCTGACTTTTTTTGACTTTTTTTCCATAGTAGTTGCTGTACATTTGTGGGCAGCTGATCTGGCTAACTCTGTGGTGCATATTTGGTGTGACAACCAGGCCACGGTGTGCATTATCAACTCTGTTACTTCTAGGAATGCTAGAGTGATGGTTTTGGTACATGCTTTTGTAACTTAGTGCCTTAAATTTTGTATTATTTTTCTTGCTCGCCATGTTCCTGGTCTGGACAACAGTGTAGCTGATGCCCTCTCTAGCCATCAGATGTTACGTTTTTGGGAGTTGGCCTCTTTGGCAAAGCCTCAACCAGAGCCGATGCTGGTGGCACTGTGGGAACTTGGCAGTCTGAAGCTGAGAAAGACATAATGTTGTGGTATGAGAAACTTCCATTTAAGAGCAGGTAGGGAGTTTGACAACGAGGATTTGACTGCGCAAGTCGAAGACCAACCAGAGACAGCGAGGAGCCATTATCACCTTGGCCCCTTACCTTGTTGATGGACTGTATCCAGTCCAGGCCTTGGATTCTTTTCTGGGACTTAGGGGTACATATGGGGGCCTTCTATTTTGTCAGCAGGATGGTTAGTCTTCGGCTAAGTTCCAGTTTTGGTTCATCACCAGATGGGCCTTGTCATTTTGGGTCTGAACCCCACGCTGTTTGTAAAGCAAAATGTGAGCTCTTCCCACCCCCATGATTTCTATGAAATGTGCCAGCCTGACTGCTCCCACCTTTCTGTGTTTTTAGACAATGAGTGAAGTCACAGTTGTGACTGATGAGTGGATTTGATTGTTCAGACACCAGGAATCACTGTGGTCCTAAAGGGCTGTCATTTCCCCCTTCCCTGAGCTTCTTTCTGGCTTATAGCTTCTCTCTCCTTGTAACATCTGTTTGAGAAAAGGTACTCCATATAAGTAAGTGTGGGTGGATGTTAAAGAATCTCATGCATCACACATCTACTCAGAAATAACTGTCTTTCTGTTTAGTGGGGCTTCAGTGAGTGCAGGACTGAAGCTTAGGTTCATGATGAGAGGGTCTGTTCAGCACACCAACCTGGAAGTAACCTCACTGGAATACAATCTAAACACACAATAATCATGCCAGATTGGTTGAAAGCCTGGAGGTGTACTCCTGCGGGAGGAGAGAATGAAACATGTCCCTTTACAAAGATTCATCACTTTAGTTAAAGGAAGCAAAATTTGATTCCTTTGATAGAAGCTCTAAGTCCCCTTTTGCAGCCCTTTTATACCTGTGTCTATATTTTAACAGCCGTGTGAGGTATGTAGGTAGAACTGGCTGGCCCAAGGCACCAAGTGAACTTCATGGTGGAGCGAGGAGTTCAAATTCCATTTGCTCAACAATGAAAAAAATGCTAAATTTATTGTAACGTATTAATAAACCACCACAACAAATGAATACAGTGTTTATTTTTAACTTTTTAAATCTTGAATTTATCCCAGCATGAGCATCTGAACAGAACCGCTGTAAATCTTAAATCACATTTGCCAGGCATTATTATTATTATAAATTACTAACAAATAATAATTTGTTATTATTATTAATAATATGGACATATAATAGCCTGGCAAATGTGATATTATATTAACAACAAGCCAAAATTATATCCAATTAAGTTGTACTCAGAGTAGGCTACAACCCCCCAGTTTTTATTTATGGGTTATGACCCATGCTAGTCCTACTCAGAGTAGGCCCATTGAAAAGAGTGCTCATGGCTAGCTTAGGTCCATTTATGTCAGTGGGTCTACTCTGAGTAGAATCAAGTTGGATAAAACCCTATTTATTTATAATTATATTTTATTTTTATTTATAATTTAATTTTACGGTATCCTGTGTCTTTCCATTTCTCCAGTGACCTCAAAGGGATGTATATTTATTCTTTCCCCCTCCATCACCATTTTTTTCCTCGTCACAACATTGATTTCCTTAATTAATTACATCCTGCTTTTCCTTCCTAAGGGAAGGCCAAAGCAGCTAACAGCCAACAACCCAATAATGTATGCAAAAAACAGAAAAATCAATGTAACACATGGGTGATATCAAAACATAAAAGAGGGTAAAGCCCCGTTCAAGTAAAAAAATAAAGGGCGCAATTCTGTGCACACATAGCTAAGAGTAAGCCCTGTTGAATACAATATGGCTTCTGAGTAAGCATGCATAGGATTGCACAGTAAATGTTTTTTGGAGAAAGATTATTTATCATTTAACGCAACTTAGGCTGTTGGCAAAAGTATATATTAACTTAGCCTTGCATACCTCACAGGGCTGTGAGGATAATGTATATAATGTATATAAAATTGACGATAATGTACATAAACATGAACTCCTGGGAGGAAAAACAATATACAAATATGTAATATCATTCACAGATCATGTAAAGAAAAATAAACATGCAAAAAGCCAGAAAAACAGCCCCCCTTGCTTTAATGGCAATGTTCCATAGCCCTGATATGTACTGAAAAAAATTACTGTTTTTTTAATTGCTGTAAACTGCCCAGAGAGCTTCGGCTATGGGGCGATAGATAAATGTACTAAATAAACAAATTAATAATAGGCAAAAAACCTTGCGGTTTAAGAACGTACCTATAGCCAACAGATATTTCTATCAAACTTTAAAAAGCAGGGAAATTGGGCAGCTATAGTGAATGCACCACGGAAACAGGAGACCTGACCTCCTCTGAGTTATTGTACTGCCCCACAAATTTGTAAAAATGCAAACACAATTTGGGTTGGTCTTTCACAGTCCAATCTACTTCCTGTGTAGCTTGGAAGAATTTGGTAACATGTGCCTCTGAGCATATGGTGAGTGGTGGCAACACCTGCCATCTCCAAAGATGGAGAATTACATTTTTATTTGGTTGTTGGTGTTCTTCTTCCTTTGCTTCTTTCCTATGTTACTGTTTCTACAGAGAATCTAATCTAGAAAATTTTATTTCCCTCATTATTATTCATCCTAGAAACCTGTGTCAAATTTATTTTTATTAATTTCAAAGCCTTTTTATTGGTCAATGTCATATGATGGTGAAGACAGCCTTTTGTGTTTCAAATTGGAGGTTGTGTTCTATTGCTATTTTGGGTGCATTAACAGTTGAATTTGAAATTGCAGTTTGATGTAAAATCAGACTGATTCCAATATGTTGCTATTTAAGCAATGACTCTAGCTGTTGGAAAAAAGAGGATGCATGTTTTCAGCCTGCTATGTTTAAACCACTTCATTTAAGGCAAGGTGGGCATGGTCAATGACAAACATAGAGCACACCTAGAAATTTGCTAGCATATATTTCACCTCCCACTGTTTTATCTTGTGTAAACTGAGACACTCCTGGTGTCCACTGGAGACTATTCAGCAGAATAGTCAGCACCATTATTCCACAATTATTTTTGGAGTTTTCTTAGTGTAAATTTTACAGTGTTCCTGTACTTCATATATTCACAGAAATAGAAACAAAAGAAAGTGATTTCCTATAGGTAAAAGGTAAAGGTGTCCCCATACTTATAGTGCGAGTCGTTTCCGACTCTTAGGGTGACATCTTGCGACGTTTACTAGGCAGACCGTATATATGGGGTGGGACTGCCAGTTCCTTCTCCGGCCTTTCTTAACCCCCCAGCATATGCCAGGTACTCATTTTACCAACCACGGATGGATGGAAGGCTGAGTGGACCTCGACCCCTTTTACTGGAGATTCAACCTCCTCCTTCTGTTGGAATCGAACTCCGGCCGTGAGCAGAGCTTCAGCTGCGTTACCGCTGCTTACCGCTCTGCGCCACAGAGGGTCTTTTCCTATAGGAAACTTCACTAAAATAGCAAAGTAAATCAGACATATTTAAAGTGACCGTCTGAACTATATCAACTGTCTTAATAATGGTGCTTCCTCCTTGCTAAAACAAGATCAGCACAGCACATGTCTTCTTTCTATTATTTGAATCATAGAATCATAGAACAGTAGAGCTGGAAGGGGCCTACAAGGTCATCAAGTCCAACCCCCTGCTCCATGCAAGAATCCAAATCAAAGCATTCCTGACAGATGACTGTCCAGCTGCCTCTTGAATCCCTCCAGTGACGCAGAGCCCACTACCTCTCTAGGTAATTGGTTCCATTGTCATATGGCTCTAACAGGATGTTTTTCCTGATGTTCAGTCAAAATCTGGCTTCCTGCAACTTGAGCCCATTATTCTGCGTCCTGCACTCTGGGACGATCGAGAAGAGATCCTGGCCCTCCTCTGTGTGACAGTCTTTCATGTACTTGAAGAGTACTATCATATCTCCCCTCCTCTTCTCCAGGCTAAACATGCCCAGTTCTTTCAGTCTCTCCTCACAGGGGTTTGTTTCCAGTCCCCTGATTTATTTTATTTATTTATTTATTTATTTATTAGATTTTTATACCACCCGACTAGCATAGCTCTCTGGGCGGTGTACAACAAAGTGATCATCCTTGTTGCCCTCCTCTGAACCTGTTCCAGTTTGTCTGCATCCTTCTTGAAGTGTGGAGACCAGAAATGGACGCAGTACTCAAGATGAGGCCTAACCAGTGCTGAATAGAGGGGAACTAATACTTCATGCGATTTGGAAACTATACTTCTGTTAATGCAGCCTAATATAGCATTTTCCTTTTTTGCAGCCACATTGCACTCTTGGCTCATACTCAGCTTGTGATCAACGACAATTCCAAGATCCTTCTCACATGTCATATTGCTGAGCCAAGTATCTCCCATCTTATAAGTGTGCATTTGGTTTCTTTTTCCTAAGTGTAGAACTTTGCATTTATCCCTGTTGAATTCATTCTGTTGTTTTCATCCCAATGCTATCAAGGTCCCTTTGAATTTTGTTTCTGTCTTCCATGGTATTAGCTATGCCCCGGAATTTTGTATCATCTGCAAATTTGATAAGCATGCTCTGTACCTCCTCATCCAAGTCATTAATAAAAATGTTGAAGAGCATTGGGCCCAGGACCGAGCCCTGTGGTACCCCGCTCATTACCTCTCCACAGTTTGAGAACGAACCATTGATAAGCACTCTTTGAGTATGATTCTGGAGTCAACTGTGAATCCACCTGATAGTTGTTCCATCCAGCCCACATATAGCTAGCTTGCTAATCAGAATATCATGGGGCACTTTGTCAAACCTTTGCTGAAGTCAAGATATATTATGTCCACAGCATTCCCACAGTCTACAAGGGAGGTTACCCGATCAAAAAATGAGATAAGATTAGTTTGGCAGGATTTGTTCTTCATAAATCCATGTTGGCTCCTAGTAATCACTGCATTGTTTTCAAGGTGCTTACAGATTGACTGCTTTATAATCTGCTGCAGAATTTTTCCAGGGATTGATGTTAGACTGACAGGTCTGTAGTTCCCTGGTTCCTCCTTTTTGCCCTTTTTGAAGATAGGGACAACATTAGCTGTCCTCCAGTCATCCAGCACTTCACCAGTCCTCCATGATATTGTAAAGATAATAGGCAGCGGTTCTGAGAGTTCTTCAGCCAGTTCCTTCAATACTCTAGGATGCAGTTTATCAGGCCCTGCTGATTTGAACTTGTTCAAAGTGATTATGTATTCCTTGACCGTTTATCAATCTCAACTCCAATCCTGCCCCTTCTGCTTCATGTTTCACAAGAGGGTCATAGACCCTTTTTTGAGAGAAGACTGAGCCAAAGTAGGAATTGGTAAAAGTAGAAAATTTGGCTGATGCACATGTTGCCGCCACTTACCATGTGCTCAGAGGCACATGCTACCAAATTCTTTCAAACTACACAGGAAGTGGATTGGACTGTGAAAGACCAACCCGAATTATGTTTGCATTTTGACAAATTTGCAGGGCATTACGGTATCTCAGAGAGGAGGTCAGGTCTCCTGCTCCCCTGGTGCATTCAATATAGCTGCCCAATTTCCCTGCTTTTTAAAGTTTGATAGAAATATCTGTTGGCTATAGGTATGTTCTTAAACCACAAGGTTTTTTTTTTTTTGCCTATGAGTGAATTTCTCTGCTTTTTAATCTGGGAGATAAGAAATGGGATCCTGTGCAGTTTTGCTGTGAATGGATTGATCATTTGCATGCTTATTGAGTTCAGTGGGATTTACTCCCCTACAATCATGCTTAGGATAGGTGAAACTGAACACAGGGGATGGGGAGGTGAGGGGGAGGAGGAGGAGGGAGAGGGAGGGGAGGAACGGCAGAGCGGAGGAGGGAGAGGGAGGGGAGGAACGGCAGAGCGGAGAAGGGGGAGGGGAGCAGGCAGGAGGGGGAGGGGAAGAGGACAGGTTTGATCATTTGCATGTTTATTGAGTTCAGTGGGATTTACTCCTGTGTAATCATGCTTAGGATAGGTAAAACTGACTGGGGGGAGGGAGGGAGGGCTGGTGTGAGCAGGGGAGGAGGAAGAAGGAAGAGGGGAGGGGAGAAGGAAGGGAGAGGAGAAGGGAGGGGAAAGGCATATCTGATCATTTGCATGCTTATTGAGTTCAATGGGATTTACTCAGAGCTTGGAAAAGTTACTTTTTTGAACTACAACTCCCATCAGCCCAATCCAGTGGCCATGCTGGCTGGGGCTGATGGGAGTTGTAATTCAAAAAAGTAGCTTTTCCAAGCTCTGGATTTACTCCTATGCAATCATGGTTGGGATAGGTAAAACTGACCATGGGGGAGGAGGAGGTGGAAGTGGAAGGAGTGGAGAGGGGGAAAGGAAGGGGGAAGGGAGGGCAGGTTAGATCATTTGCATGCTTATAGATTTCAGTGGTATTTACTCCTGTGCAATCATGCTTAAGATAGGTAAAACTAACCATGGGGAGGAGGAAGGTGAGGGGCAGGAGGGGATTAGAAGGGGCTGGGGAAGGAGTGGCAAAGGAAGGGGTAGGGAAGATCAAAAGGGATGGGATAGGAGGGAGGAGAAGGGAGGGTAGGTTTGATCATTTGCATACTTTTTGAGTTCAATGGAATTTATTTCTGTGCAATCATGTTTGAAAATGGAAATGGACTGCCTTGAAGTCGATCCCGACTTATGGTGACCCTATGAATGGCGTTTTCATGGTAAACAGTATACAGTGGTGGTTTTACCATTGCCTTCCTCTAAGGCTGAGAGGACGTGACTCACCCAAGGTCACCCAGTGAGCATCATGGCTGTGTGGAGATTCGAATGCTGGTCTCCCAGGTCATAGTCCAACACTGACCTGGGAGAGGAGCAGGGGGGAGGAGGAGGAAGGGGAGGGGAGGAGATTGGGTGGGTACTGGGCAGAGGGGAAGCCCCTTTCCTTTCCAAAAGGAAAACATTGTGGACAGTATCATTGCTTTTCAGCATTTCCCCCACCTTTTTATTGTACAGCAGGCACATGTAACCTCCCACCCAAATTTAAACCAAAGCTGTCTCTGGCCACATCCACACCAGGCCTTTATTTCACTTTGGATAGTCATGGCTTCTGTCAAAGAATCCTGGGAAGTGTGGTTAGTGAAGGGTGCCAAGAGTTGCTAGGAGACACACTGTTTGCCTCACAGACCTTCAATCAGAGTTGCTGACTGTTAAACCAGTCTTGCCACTGGAACTCTCTCAGTGGAATAGGAGTCTCCTCTCACCACCCTTCACAAACTACACTTCCCAGGATTCTTTGGGGGGAGCCATGGTTGTCTCAAGTGAAATCAAAGTCTGGTGTGGATGTGGCCCCCTGATTAGCTAAGCCCAGCAGCTGTGAGTCTGGCTTTTAGAACACTGACAGTTGGTTCTTACTGAGCATGCCCGACATTATCACTCAGTTCAGTGCAAAATTTCTTAAATTAATTAAAAATCAGGCAGGCATTCTTGTTAACTTTTAAACTGCAGAAGATGAAGGTCAGAGTACGGGGCAAGGTCAGTAATAGGATTACAGGTACTCTGTGAACATGGCTGATTTTTAATGAATTTCAACAGATTATGAGAACTCAGACAGAAAAAAGTCCAAAAAGGATCTGGGTTTTTTCTCTCTCTTTTTACACTTTGACTGTTTTATGTATCACCATGAAAATTGAAAGGGTCGTTAAGCAAGCGTTTCTGAGTTCAGGACTATTAGTTTTGTAAAGTTTTGTTTTGAAATGACCGAATGGGAAGCATCAGAATGGCATGGGGGGTATTTTCAATTTAATATTGCAGAATGTGAAAAATCCATGCTGGCTATAGTATACAGCCACTCTTGTATTCAACAAATGAAGTATCATTGTGTTATGTTAAAGTACAGTCTATAGGAATTTGATCTTGCTGTAGCTGCAAGGTGTTTTTGCTGATTCATCTTGTATTTTTTGGTTTGTTTTAATAAATAACAACCCAGTGATGAGAGGCAGGCCAGTAGTGGCTGGGGAATGGATGGAAAAGATGAAGGGAAAAACACTGCAATATCACAATTTTTTCTCAGTAGGAAGGGAACCTCATTTATTTCAAGGGAATTACTTTTGAGTAAAACATATCAAAGCCAGCCAGTTGTGGTTTGTACTGTAAAGGCAGCACACTTCAGGAGTGTGTAAAATAATGTGAACACAGAGGAATTGCTTAAACAAACATACCCAGTGGCAGACTCTCCTCTTCCATCCGGCATCAGGTTAGCAGCACAACCAGGCTCTCTCCTGTTTTTTCTGTTGCTCTGGGAAGCCCTCCTACTGAGTTCCAGGTGGAGGTGGTCAGCATTCCTTCTTCTGATTGCTTAGCAACAGTGATTAAGTGATTAAGCATCTTGAGCACAGTTGCTGCCTGGCAAAGACAGTTGCCTCTACATTTTGCTTTCTAACTTGCTTTGTAAATGTCTGATTGACTTTAGAAAGATGAAAGCTAAGGGCCTGCCCCACCCCCAGTGGCTTGGGGCCCAGTACATGTGCACCCTCTGTACCCCTTATCAGCAGCCCTGCCCAACAACATTTGTCCATTTATTTTTTAAAAAATAAAATTTCTGAGATAGGATTACTGATCTTTATCTTTTTTTTAGCTTGGCCCCTTCATTGAGTTCCTGCAACTAAATGACATCATCAGAAAATGTCCACACATCCATACATTTTACTATTGCACCAGGTAAGAAACAAACGCTGCAAATGATGTGAAATGTTTACAGTATAATGATAGTCTCTCCTAAAAACATTTGCTTGTTTCCAGGGATGTGCAAGGATTTTGCTCAGTCTGCAATTTACGTGAACTAATCTAATTTGCTCTTCTTGGACTAATGTATAGATTGAAATACAATACTTCACTTTTCACAATTTTCTGAATTTCTGAATGTACAAAAATGCATAAAAAATGTCTATAAATTAAAATGCATAATGAACATAATGCATTAAAAATAGTGCAATTTTCTGGAAGTTTTTTAAAAAGAAATTTGCAGACTGATGCAAAAACAGGACAGAATTAATATGTGAATAATTGGCACAGAACAAAAATGAATTGATCAGTCTATCCTGTTTCCCTCTGAAATTTACTGCAATAATTTTGTGAATTTTCCCTGGCAAAAGACTGGAAAATGAAGAATCATGGAATGAAAGTATGTGTACTTTTCTGTGTCCCCCAGTGTTCTCCTTTGTGTGTCTTTTGATATTGACAAATGTGTTACTGCAGCGTTGCAGTAACACAACCTTCTCCAGTCTGGTGCTTCCAAGATGCTGTTGGACTCCAGCAATGATTGGTCAGATAATTAAAGGATGGAACAGTTCTTTTGCTCCATGAAGCAAAAGATTCCCTGTGCAACAGGCTAGTTAAGGAACTGCATAGTCCCTGCAACCTTTAAAGCCAACTTTTGCAACTTTTGTATACTTCTTTTTGATGTCCAGAACATGGATGAAATACACATGAAATTTTAAGGGAGTAATTGAAAGTGTGTGTGTGTGTGCGTGCATGTGCGTGAACAATATTATCATCATTGAAGTCTAGTGAACTATACGCAGGGGGAAAAAAGAAACTTTGTGCATTAAAAAAAAGTAAGAAGCAAAATGGTTGGAGTTGGTATATTATATTAGAAATGGCTGCAAAACACACCTAGGGATAATTTATTGGTATCATACTGAATAGACATATGTTGAAGCCAGATATAATACACAGATATAGATACAGCTTCCTTACTGTTTTATTTGTTTGAAATAATGCTGCACTGAATTTTTATGAGGTTCGATTTTGGATGAAAAAACTAGTATTCTGTTATATAGAAAAAGTTTCCTGGAGAAAAAAAACCCTACCTTCTACTCCTGTGCCTTTTTCCTTATCTCCTTCTGCTTCAACACTTTAACAAAACTGGAAAGGGTTTGTTCACTGAATGATCTCAGATAATCAGGGAACATGTAGGAAACAACATGACATCATAGCATAATACAGTCAATTAGATTTGGCCAATGGTAGCACTAGGAATGGGGAGGAATTGGAGAGGATACAGAAGGGGCAAAGTGCATTTCTGGATAGGGAGAAAGCATCTGATGATCTATAAATCTGGCTATGTGACAACATCACTGGAAGCAAATGAAACTCTCCTATTTCGCTCTATCTAGAAATGGGGCAAAGACTGAATGCATTCCCATTGCTTGAGCAATCAGGCTGACACACCCTGGCTCGCCACATTTTGCTACCTATGGTTGCTGTGAGGTCAGCTCATCCCAATCCACCTGTATTACCATCATGCACTTACTGAGCCAATTAGTAAATTGGAGCAGGGAGAGAAGATGTTGGTCTAGTTGCCTTGGCAGTGACAATTGTTTCCTGTTCTCCTGTCACTCACTCCCTTGCAAAGGTCCGTGGAAAAATCACTAAAAAGGAGGTTTGTTTTACAAGAAGAAGAAATTGTTGCAAAACACACCCAGTCTGCTACATTTTGGAACAGTGCTAGTTTTAATGATTCAAAAGCCTCCACTGCCGGCTTTTAATCCACAAAATTTCTCACAAGCAGGATTTATGCTCCCCCAGTCCTCCCTATCTCCTCTTTTCCTGGCATAGTCCACAACAGATGATGTCTTGAAAGCCTAGTGTTATAGTGTTATTCCAGCAGCATGATATATATTATAGTTAAAACGACCTCCACATTTTCAAGGTTTGCTAAACCTTAAATTTAAGCTACCTGTTCCACAAAAAGTATCTGAAACAATAACTTTTTTATGTTGCAACAAACATTACGTTTAATGAGTATAGTGCACATGTAATGATACACTGAATCAGTATGAAGCCTCAAATAATGATTTCTGTTGGCACTATAAAAGGAATGTAATTTTTCTTGTTGAAATACCATTTTTCAGTTACTGCATGACTGATGTGGTAATTATCCCCTACACCTGGGATTTAAATCCAATCCTACAAGCCCATTTTCTGTTTGCAAGCTGTCAGGCTGATGCATAGGCTTTGTTCTTATCTGGCAGTAGGCGAGGAATCGGTAATTCAGAAACAACAAAGTCACTGATGGGTCATCATGTAATCTGCACTGAAAATTGCAATCTGTAATGAGATTGGAAACACAGATGAGGTGACTAAAATTGATTACCTACCATAGCTGAAATTTTCAATTTTATTGCACAAATATGATCAAAACTAGTCCATAAGTTTAGGAGATTAGTTGTGAAAGAATAAAGATTACTTTGAAATTAGACGAAAGGAAGGATAAGTTATTAAAATGTGAATTTATTTTGTTTTACAGCAAGATGATTCATCTTCAAGGTGATTCATCTTTTTGCATTTATTTATTTTTAAGCTCTCGTGTTACCATGCATGGATCTGTTGCTTGATGAAGAGCAGTATAAGCTGGAGCATCTCTCTTCCTGCAAGGAGAACAAAACAAAAAACAACAACAAACAAAGATCAGTAATGAAAGGTGAAGAACTACTGAAGTCACTGGACCATATATATCGGGTGGCATGATCATTTGATGCAAGGTTCTTTTTTTTTCTCAGCAGGATCAGAAAAATGATTTCCAATAGTGTAGCAAACACAGGTCTCTTGCTAATGCCATCTACAAATATAGCTCCTAGGCAACTGCACACATGTCATAGTGCAATATACTGACTTTTCAGTAGAGATACTGTATAAAAGACGAGAATATCAATGCCAGGGTTCTGAGATAATGCTACTCAAATCATATATAACAAGTACCAGTCGATAGTGAGGCAGTGCATTTGGGCTCCAATAATAGCTGAATATTGCAGCGGGGGGGGGAACCACTGAGGTATGATAGACAGACAGATGCAACAGTCAGTATATAAAATGTTTGAAGCTTCATGCTCCTTTTAATTTGTCCTTTGTTGGATGGTAAATTGCAGAGCATGGTGTGTGCACATGCAGCAATGGACTGCTATGTATGCATTTCCCAAGCTTGAAATGTCCCATGCAAGCATATGCATGGTGCTGGTCGCATTGTCAGTGATAGCACTGACAATTTGTTGGGATGTGAAAGGAGGAATAGGGCTAACCTCAATCTTCCCATTCCTCCTAAATGAGTGCTATTGCTATAGTAACCCTGCGCTGGGTTTCAGGTCCATTTCATATGTTCAGATTTTAAAGTTGCTGTTGCTGCCTTGTGACCGATGTGAAAGGCGGTATAGAAATGACTAAATAAAATAAATAAGGCATTTTAGCCTTGATAAATGTACTGCTCATGTGTTGCATACAGCTGTCAGTCTGTGCTCATAAGTTCAAAGGATTTCACTTTCATTTTTCTAGCTACATGTTCTCAAAGGGCACACTTGGCTTTGTGTGTGTATAGGGGTTGGTGATACATCAGTGACAGCTGGACATGAATAACAGCCACAGAAAATTACAGAAATTGCAACAGCCACCAATAGAACTGCTGGTACTCAACATCTAGGACTATCATTTGCCTTTCAATTGATTCATCAATCAGTTCATCAATCAACTCTATTTAAATACATGGCATGTACATATGACCAGTGTGAGATCATTTTCAAGGGAATAAATATAAACAGCTACTCAATGCCAGAAGGAAATGATAGTTCAGTGCAGGGATTAGAGGGATGGACCAGGACTTGGGAGAACTGGTCTCAAATCTCCACTCAGCCATGAAGTTCACTAGGTGACCTTAGGTCAGTGACTGTCTCTCAGCCTAACTTACCTTACCAAGGTGCTGTGAGGATAAAATGAGGAAGAGGAGAACCACATACACTGCCTTGAGCTCTTTTAAGGAAAGGTGAAATATAAATGTAATAAATAAAGAAAAGTTTGTCCTTAATATTTCATTTTTTTGTTCACGGAGCATTCATGCTTCAACAGAGCTATCCTATTGTGCATTATTTTGCTGGCATAACAGTGCATATGGAGAGGCCACTCCATTCATGAGGGGAGATTTTGCATGTGAGTGTGTGAATAGGACCATCTTTTAATTTTATAAAAATAAAATACACAGTCATAAATGAACAATATTTAATCCTCAATTCCTGTTCATATGTGAACAAAAGAGAAAATAATTTACAAAGCATCTTGCAGGTAAAATAATCAGGTCTGATAGGGCTGACAGAGCAAGGATGGGAGACTGGTCCTTTAGACATTGTTGGACTACAACTCCCATCATCCCTCATTCACCCATGCTGTCTGAGCCTGATGGGAAATGGAGTCCAACTTCATTTGGAGGGCCACAGGCTCCCCTTCCCTGCGATAGAGCAAGATGGCTTCTTCAAAAAGGAGCATATGCCAAGCTGCATCTCTAGAATATTTGAGAAACTGCAACAGGAAACACAAATAATTTTTAAAAATTAGCAAAAGAACTATATGCCAGGTAAAAAAGGTAAAGGTGTCCCCGCACTTGTAGTGCGAGTCATTTCCGACTCTTAGGGTGACGTCTTGAGATGTTTACTAGGCAGACCATATATATGGAGTGGGATTGCCAGTTGCTCCCCCGGCCTTTCTTTACCCGCAGCATATGCCGGGTACTCATTTTACCGACCATGGATGGATGGAAGGCTGAGTGGACCTCGACCCCTTTTACCGGAGATTCGACTTCCTCCTTCCATTGGAATCAAACTCTGGCCGTGAGCAGAGCTTCGGCTGCATTACCGCCGCTTACCTCTCTGTGCCATGGAGGCATGTATATATTGGGGCTTTTTATTCTTTGATTCATATTAATGGATCAAGGCACAGGAACTCAGTTATAGGGCACTCTGGGAAACAGCTCTTGCAATGACCCAAACTTCAGGATGACCAGAACTGTTTTTTCTGACCTCAGGACCCCAAGAATTGGTTAGCTAGTGAGTAATAAGGTCAGTCCCAACCAAGGAATAATCTCTTTAACTGAATACCTGGCCCAACCAGATTTAAAGTTCATGTTAATTTGGAGAACATAAGCAGGTTTTTCCCAAAACCAGGAATTTACACCCATACATGACACCAGATGCAGTAGGTATAATCCTTAACTTCACCTGTGTAAGGAAAATATTTCAAAGGAATTCCTTTCATGTCCCTAGATCATTCATTCATACCCCTCCCACTTTACATGTAACACAATAAAATTCAAAAACAGATTAAGGTAAAGGTTTTGCTTGGGGCAAATCAGCATTCATGGCTCCAACAGTTTCCTGGATACTTCACATCACTCTCTAGGAACACCAAGTCACTGCGCTGGATCTCAGACCAAAAAAAGGGGTGTGAATTTTTTGTGTCTAGTTGGTGGTCATTTCAGAGGGAAGAGCTTAACTCTCACCAGACACAGAAATCTTGTTCCTGACTTTGTGTCTCAACTGTCTTCAGGAAAGGTATATTTCTTCACTGTCCCTTTTTCTCTGTCTTTCTTGCATTTCTGGTGTGAGTCTATCTTGGGCATAAATAGGTGTAGGAGAGCTCTTTATTCTCATAGCTCTCATACTCTCATAGCATGTGAGTGTAGTAGATAAATGCTGCCTGTGTTTTAACTGTAAACTGAATGTTATACTTGTCCTTCTCTTTGAATAAACCAATAATTATAATTATATCTTTGGTGTGTATTCTCATTGGGGTTAAGGATAAGATTACATGCATTAGAGCAGTGTGTGGGCTGTAACCCCCACAAAAGGTTCCACTATATTCTTGGGGTGCATTTAAGTCTCATGCTAGGTGGACATACATAGGGGTTCAGAAGTGCATATGTAAAATATATGAGCAGCAGCCTTTTAAATACAACAGATCAGCAGATGTAAATTCACTACTCCTTCCTTATTCTTTCTTCCCAAGGAGTGGGCAGGAATAAACTTGCCCTCACCCAAATGCTTGTCCCAATTTCAACAAGAAATAGCAATTTGATCCCCTCAAATCAGAAAGTGTTGCCAGTCCATGCTGAAAATTATTAATGTCCAGTTGTTGGAGATATATGTAGATATATAGATATATAATGACAAGGACCACCTGTAATGCCTTGCCATTCAGTCAGTCAATATATGCATGATTATATTGTTATAGTAATCCTAGCACTGGGCATGGGAGGAGTGCTAGCATGGAGGCTGACAATGAATACTTAATTGGCCTCAGTGTCAGAATGACGCTGTGTCTGGATTAATGACAAGGAAATGAATCTGACGTGCTGTGCAACTTGAAAAGGCAGCTGAAGAAAAATACAGCCGAGCTACAAGTGGTTACACTTATGAGCATCTCTCTACAAAGTGTTTGAGACAGCAATCTTCTCTGCTTATTTATAGTCACAATCTAGGCATGTGTTGGTTGCTTTATGGAGCTCTTCCATAATGAAAGAGCGGCCCAGTGATGAGCAAGACAATGAAGTCAGACATAAGAAAAACCAATGGGCACTACTTTGGAGATACTTAAATTACTTCTAAAGAATCCAATTAAAAAGTAATGTAGTAACTGTTTCCAGAAGACATATGTGTGCAGGGGGGAAAGTGTTATTATGACACTTCTACTTTTAAATATAGCCTACATTAAAATATGTACTTCTGAAGGTCAGACTCGCACAATGAAAACAGTGGTGAAAAGGATAGAAAAGTCAGAGATTCTTACCAGAAATAAAACAGACTGTTTGTATAAACAAGTGTGGCTGTATACTATTGCCAGCATGGATTTTTCACATTCCACAATGTTAAATTGAAAATACCCCCCATGCCATTCTGATGCTTCCCATAAGCTTATTTCAAAACAAAACCTTACAAAATGTATGGTCCTACACTCAGAAATGCTTGCTTAACAACCCCCTAAATTTTCATGGCAATACACAAAACACTCAGAGGGATTTGAGAGTTCAAAGTGTAAAACAAGAAAAATCCAGACCCCTCTTGGACTTTTTTTTGTCAGTGGTCTCATAATTTGTTGACATTAAAAATCAGCCATGTTCAAAGAATACTTTTAATACTATTACTGACTTTGCCCCAAACTCTGACCTTCATCTTCTGCAGTTGAAAAGTTGAAAAAATGCATGGCTGATTTTTAATTAATTTAAGAAATTTAATATTGGAGTCAATGATAAGAGTGGGCATGCTCAGTAAGAACCAGCTGTCAATGTTCTAAAAGCCAGGCTCACAGCTGTTTGGATTGGTTAATCAGGGGGCTACACCAATGCCACATATTTATTCCACTTTAAAAAGTCTTGGCTTCCCCCACAGAATCCTGGGAAGTGCAATTTGTGAAGGGTGTTGAGAGTTGTTAGAAGACTCTTATTCCCCTGACAGAGTTCCAGTGGCCAGAGTGGTTTAACAGTCAGCTGCTCTGATTGAAGCTCTGTGAGGGAAACAGAGCCTCTCCAAGAAACTCTCAGCACCCTTCACTAACTACGCTTCCCAGGATTCTTTGCAGAAGCCATGACTGTCTAAAGTGAAATAAAGGCCTGGTGTGGATGTGACCAGGGACAGCTTTGGTTTAAATTTGGGTGGGAGACTACATGTGCCTGCCGTCAAATAAAAAGGTGGGGCAACCCTGAAAAACAATGATACTGTTCACAATGTTTTCCTTTTGGAAACGGGCTTCCCCTCTGCTGAGTACCCATCCACCCAATCTCCTTCCTTCTTTCTCTCCCCTTCACTCTCCCCCCCTTCACTCTCCCTTCCCCCTCCTCCCACCTCCCTGATGCTCCCCCAGGTCAGTTTCACTTATCCTAAGAATGATTCTACAGGAGTAAATCCCACTGAACTCAAAAAGCATGTAAATGATCAAACCTGCCCTCGCCTCCTCCTCCCTCCTATCCCCTCTCTCTTGTTCCTTTCCTCCCTCTTCCTTTACCCCTCCCTTTCCCTTCCAATCCCTTCCCCTCCTTCCCCTCTCCCCTTCCTTCCTCCTTCCATCTCTCCTCCCCTCCCCATGGTCACTTTTACTTATCCTAAGACTTTCCCCTCCTCCCTCTCCCCTCCTTCTCATCCCCTTTCCCCTCTCTTCTCTCCTCCACCCTTCTTCCTGCCTTCCCCTCTTCCTTCTTCCTCCCCCCCACCCACTCCAGCTGTCCTTTGCTCTTCTTCTCTTTCCCCATGGTCAGTTTCATCTATCCTAAACATGATTGCATGGGAGTAAATCCCACTGAACTCAATAAGCATGCAAATGATCAAACCTGTGCTCTCCCCTACCCCTGCCCCATGGTCAGTTTCACCTATCCTACACATGATTGCAGGGGAGTAAATCCCATTGAACTCAATAAGCATGCAAGTGATCAGTCCATTCTCAGCAAACTTGCACAGTATCCCATTTCATACCTCCTGGATTAAAAAGCAGAGAAATTCACTAATGGGGGGGGGAAACTCTTGCAGTTTAAGGACATACCTATAGCCAACAGATATTTCTATCCAACTTTAAAAAGCAGGGAAATTGGGCAGCTATAGTGAATGCATCAGGGGAGCAGGAGACCTGACCTCTCTGAGATATTGTACTGCCCTACAAATTTGTACCAATGTAAACACAATTTGGGTTGGTCTTTCACAGTCCAATCCACTTCCTGTGTAGCTTGGAAGAATTTGGTAATGTACCTCTGAACAACGCCTGCAGCCAGCCCAAATAACAGAAACAAGACATGTGCTGTGCTGATCTTTTTTTAGCAGAGAGGAAGCAACAGTATTAAGACAGTTGACATAGTTCAGACATCATATTTAATGTTTAATCATTTATTTATTATTTGATTTATATCCCACCCTTCCTCTCAGCAGGAGCCCATTAGTGTGGCAGCACCTACCCTGTGGAATTCCCTCCCCTTGAATATTAGACAGGCACCATCTCTGCTATCTTTTCGGCACCTTTTGAAGACTTTCCTCTTTCAACAAGCCTTTTAAATTGAGACCTATCCCAGTCTGCTTCTGTGTTAGAATTGCCTGTTAATATGGTTTTTTTAAAAAATAATGTTTTAACCCTTTTTTAAGATGTTTTTCAAGCTTTTAAAAAATGTTTTAACGTTTTGTTTTAATATATTTTAACGTCTGTTTTTATGATGTTTTAAAGTGTTTTTAGCACTTCTGTTTGCTGCCCTGGGCTCCTGCTGGGAGGAAGGGTGGGATATATATCAAATAATAATTAAATTAATAAATTTAATGTTTGGTTTATTTTGCAATGTTAGTGAGGTTTTCTATAGTAAATCATTTTCTTTTTCTTCTGTTTCTGTGAATATGTGAAATACAGCAACACTTTGCATAATTTACACTAAAAAAACCCTCAAAAACAATTGTGAAATAGTAGCACTGACCATTGGAATAATGGCACTGACTATTCTGCAGAATAGTCTCCAATGGACATGAGGAGTGTCTCAGTTTGCACAAGATAAAACTGTGGGAGGTGAAATATATTCTAGCAAATTTCTAGGTGTGGTCTATGTTTTTAATTGACCATGCTCATGCTTTCTTAATGGGAGGTTAAGCATAGCAGGCTGAAAACATGCATCTTGGGCTGACCAAGTTTTTTTTTCATCAGCTAGATTCATTGCTTAAGTAGCAACATATTGTAATCAGTCTGATTTTACATCAAACTGCAGTTTCAGATTCAACTGTTGATGTGCCCAAAATAGAAACAGAACATAACCGCTAGTTTGATACACAACAGGCTGTCTTTACAATCATCTGACACTAACCAATAAAAAGGCTTTGAAATTAATAAAAATAAATTTGACACAGATTTCTAGGATGAATAGTAAGAAAAATATAATTTTCTAGGTTAGATTCTCTGTAGAAACAAGTAGTAACACAGAAAAGAAGCAAAGGAAGAAGAACACCAACAAACATACAAAAAATGTAATTTCCCATCTTTAGAGATGTAATCCTGATAGCAGGTGTTGCCACCATTCACCATATGCTCAGAGGCACATGTTACTAAATTATTCCAAACTACACAGGAAGTGGATTGGACTGCGAAAGACCAACCCAAATGGTGTTTGCATTTTGACAAATTTGTAGGGCAGTATAATATCTCAAAGAGGAGGTCAGGTCTCCTGCTCCCCTGATGCATTCACTATAGCTGCCCAATTTCCCTGCTTTTTATAGTTTGATAGAAATATCTATTGGCTATTGGTACATTCTTAAACCACAAGGTTTTTTTTTTTGCCTATTAGTGAATTATTCCTAGAGATGACTAAGGCTCAGTCCTACTGAACACAATGAGACTTATGTCTGAGAAGACATGTATAGGATTGTGCTGTAAGGCTGCAATCCTAGACACACTTACATGGGAGTAAATCCCACTGAACACTAGAGATGAGCAAAACACTAGAGGTGGGTAACAAAGGGTTTTATGGCACCTTCAATGCTAGCAAACTGATTAGTTAGTTGTTAAGACACGAAAGGACTCTTTGGGGAGGTACAAGTTAACACAATAGCTCTTCTACAAAGAGTCAAGCTCTTTGAAGCTCACTTTCAATTAATTAACATTTTTAACTAAAATTATACATTAAAGTTTTGCAGGGGGACAAAATACCAGAAGATCTTGACTTATTTGTTCTAAGGTGATCCAAAGGCTGGTAGAAATTATCTGTCCATCTCTGCCAGCTGTTCCCTTTCCCCAAAGCCTCTAAAGTCCCCAAACATGTTTCTTCTTCCCTTTTCCTGCTTCAAAGCTATGGCAATGTCAGTAGCTTCAGCAGCAGAGTCACATGAAGAGAAGAGAGGAGGAAGGAATTTTCCTCTCCCTCTGTCACCTCGACTGGCCTGAAAATAAAAAAACTACCTGGACACCCCTTTGTCAGAATAAATAGCTTTTTGGATCCCAGCCTTTGTATAGCAGAGATTACAATGTTTGTCATGGTATGTTCTCAATAAATTTATGAAAAGAAGGAACTATGGAGAGATGTCTGCTGGATTTTTTTTAGAAAAAGAGGGCAAAATCCTGCTGAGTACACCAAAGAACATCTTTGTGATCCTGGTCATATATATTTAAAGACAGTGTTGTAAATGAATAAACATACATGCATTACTACTACTACTGCTACTACTTCATCACTTTCTACAAAGAAAATACAAAACAAAAACATACATAATAAAAAATCAGTTAAAAACCAAATGCAATTACAAGGTTGAACAAAGAGAATTCTTAAAGTGCTCATCCAGCAACACCATAAGAAAGAGGACCACCCCACTAACACCACACGAAAGGCCATGGTCATACCAAGGTATGGTTTCTTATTTGAAATGCTCATCTTTCTGTAGTTAAAGTATACTACCTTGTATATTTATGTACTATGTTTTTAACTTTTTATGTTTTAGTTTTTAAATTGGTTTTAATCCTTTTATTGATTGTAAGCTGCTTTGTGTTCACTTTTGTGAAGAAAGCAACTAATAAATTTAATAAATAAATAAATGTATAATTAATTTAAACCTGCAGGTGCACTATCCAAATGCTTGAATCCATTACACTGCTTCTTTGGCGGTTCTCTTGTTGTTTTCCGCCCTTTCTGCTTGGCTGCAAAAAGAAGCCACCTGAAATATTTTTTCTCTAACTTTAGTACGCCCTAGATTCTATGCAAGCAGCATCAAAGCATGGCCAGCTAATTAGGTTGGTTTTGTCTTGTGACAGTCAGCAGCAACTTGTCTCCTGGTCTGGGCTTTCATCATTACCTATCCACACATGCAAAACTATTGCCAAACCTCTGAGCACATCCTCTAGCATGAGTAAACAGTTCACACACTCTACCTCCATTTCCTTGTGGTCTTTTCAGTTCTCATTTACTTCTGGACGTCATCTGCCAGGACTGCATTTAAATAAGCCCAAATTGTTGTTGTTTTTTAAAAAAGGTCTCCTTTGTGTTTTATTTTGTTCCTTTAGTAAAGCTTTGCTGCTAGTGAAGCAGGTCCTGTTTCTGTTCAATTACTGCCAGTGCAGATCCTATCATGTGACGTTAAGAACTTTTGCCCCAATGTGCATAATTTGCTTACATTGAATTGCATTTACCATTTTATTGTCCAATCATCAGTTTGGAGAGGTTCTTTTGGAACTCCTCTAAAACAATTCACTTTTGTTTTAATATCATCAACAAACTTGGCTACTACAGTTCTCATCCCTAACTGTAGATCACTTATGAACAGGTTGCTCCCAATTACAGTTCTTGGGGGGTCTCCATTCTAACAGGCATTTCCCTTTTCCTCAGAGTGTTGCCCTCCTTTCCCAAGACCCTCCTTCTCCATGACAGCAAGGGAGCTGAAACCTTAGGAGGGGGGTGTAGCTATCATGTCCCTGAAAACCTTGTCCATTAACTGTGTCTCTCATCTTCTCCAAGTTGGCCATATTGGTATCAAGGGAACTTGCTTTCTGAGGACCAGGAGCAAATTGCATTGAGGTTATTGAGTTCATTTACTTGGGGGGCAGAGGGTAGGATATACTAGGTCAAAAAGAGAAGGGGCAGACTAGTTTGCTCTGGAGTCCTTGCTGGGCGATTAAACTAAACCAGATGCTTAACTCACTTGGTACCTTGGCTTGATGATTCATCAGCTGGGGCTCCACTCTTGCTCATTAAGAGGGCTTCCTTTCCAGGTTGCTCTAAATTTATAGCCCTGCCCTAGTTTACCTAATTAGTTAATTAGATCAGGAGGTCTTTGTTTGAAAAATACAAAGAGATGTGGCTTAACTACCAGGCTCACTCAGTTTCAGTGAAGACTCTTCCTATCTCTCTGGTTAAGTGAAGGGGAGGAATGAAGTGAGCTCAGAAATAAGGCATTTAGTGGATGCTCTACATTCTTGGAGGATGTGCCCAAATTTTAGATGTGGGATGAAATCCCTCCATTTTCCAGATACCACTGACCCCTTTGCATTGAAGAAAGTAATACTTTCTTCATTTTGCTCACTGCAAGTAGTAACACAACTAACAAATGCATACTTTCAGAGTAAGTTATTTATTACATTAGTAGCTGTTAGTGTATAGGAACTAATCTGAATTTGAATGAGGCGGTGCTTAAAAAGAGAGACATCACACTCAATTAAAGCTGTATATCAAAATTACAAAATAGCAAAATATACTGGCTACTGTTTATTAAAATGTCTAGTCTAAAACAGATAAAACATCTTAAATTAATAATCATTAACTATTTTTAAACCACTAAATTAATCCTCATTAAAACATACAACAAAGAGAAAAGTGGTTCCATATCAGTAATTAGCAAGTTGCATATACAGAAAAAGAAAAGAATTGAACATGAAACCAACAATCTCGAAGAACAATGTTGTAGTTTTTACTAAGGCCAATCAAGAAAACAGAAATGTTACAAACAGTGTTTGGCCAGGGAACAGGTCATAAAATGAGGGTCAAGGTGCAGACATCTGTCTTCTGGATATATAATATGAATAGCATGAAAATGTTTTCATGTGTCTCTAACGTTAATGGACATTCCTGATTTTAGCTCATTTAAAAAAAGATGTTCCTCCCTCTGTGGTCCTCTTCAGGTCTGTTTCCCACTTGGTGTCCTTGAATATACCTGGTTCTTCAGAATGTGCCTGCACCTGGATCTAACACAGCCTTCCCCAACATGGTGCTCCCCAGATGTTTTAGCCTACAACTCCTATCATGCTTGACCAATGGCCATGCTGGCTAGTCCAAACCATTTGAAGGGCATAAGATTGAGGAAGGGTGATGTAATAGTTGTAACAAAAACTATGTAGTCACTATGCAACAATTGTTTAAAAAAATTATATCAATTACCTTATCTGCCAGGTATTTTCTTGGATTCCAGGCTATAGCAGCAAAGTATGTCATTGTTCTTCTGCATATAGATTAGGACTTGCCTCTTGAAACATCTGAACTGAAGAATATAATGAAGAACAGCTTGGGGAAGAGTAGCAGGAACAACAGGAGAACAGGAAAGAAAGACTTAGGCTTTTTAGGGGTGTTAAAAAAATGGACAGGTGAATAAAGTGACTTTACTTAAGACAGTCTTCCCCAACTTGATAGCCTCCAGATGATTTTGACTATAGGTCCCATCATCCCTTATCATTGGCTGTATTTGCTAGGGCTGGTGGAAGTTGTAGCGTAAAACTTCTGGAGGTGACCAGGTTGTGATTTATGGCACTGGGTGATTACTGTGCTCTGTGCTTCAGTCTCTGCTATATGAGGTCCTGTGAAACTGGAATTTTGAGATGTCTATGATGTGGATGAGACCATGTACTGTACAGTTCAGCTCATGTACTGTGGGAATGCCTGTATGGAAATGCAGGTCTTCATTACAAAGCTTCATGCACTCTGCTTCACAAACTTTTATTTGAAAGATATTTTGCAAGCTAGAGAGAGAAATAAGGAAGAGGTATAGCTACTCTTGAGGTTTTTCTAAGACGAGTGAGCTGCTTGGAGTGCTAAAAGATTCCATCAAGTTTCATAAGAATATAAGGATACTGCTGGATGGATCAGGCCAGTGGCCCACCCAGTCCAGCATCCTGTTCTCACAATGTCCAACCAGATGCCAGTGGGAAGCCCTAAAGCAGGACTTGAGCACAAGAATACTCTCCCTCCCTCCAGTTTCCAGCAACTGGTATTCAGAAGCATACTGCCTCCAACTGTGGAGGCATAGCATAGCCTCTGTAGCTAGTAGCCTTTGATACTGCTATCTTCCATAAATTTGTCCATAAACAGCTTCCTGGTTGTGACTTGTTGTAGAAGGTCTTTGTGTGCTGCAGGTAACTGATGACTGTAAGCCTATTTTGCTTCTTTGTGTTGTTTAGTTTTTGCATTTATGTTTGTTCTTTTCTTGGAAACAACATAATTCTTCCTATAAAGACTGCTGAGATGTTCCACATCTGTGTACTTCAGAAGCAGAAAACCTTTTTCACATGTGGTATTGAGCAGACCATGCTAACCAATGGACAGAAAGATGGGATAGAAATAAAGTTTGGAAGGAAATAAGCAGTACGTTCTAGACAGGGTTAACCCAAAACATTTTGCTGCCTAAGGTGAAGGACAAGATGGCACCCAGGGCTGGCTCTGGGTTTCTGGGGGCCTTTGGGCACAGGCTATCAGTGGGCCCTCTCTCCGTTTGCTTTCCTCCTCAAACCACATTCCTTCTTCCCCTTTGCTCCCTGCCCTTTAAGGTAAAACAAATCTTAACTGATATGGCAACCCCCTAATTTTCAAAGAAAAACAATAAAGCATTTTGAACTTTTGAAATGATGCCATTTCTTCATCATTGAATGAACATACCATTCCCACACATCCAAAATTAATCTTTGGGTCTCTCTGCTATAATCCCATTTCACACTTCCTTTTTTGGAGACACAGGCAAGTTACGTAAATAAATAATATTTGATATAGCAACATCCATAACCTGGATCTGCTGGTAGGGTTGGGCTGGGGCCAGTGATGGGCCCCTCTGAGCTCCTGGGCCCTGAACCAGTACCCCACCTGACCCACACTGGATGGTACCCCTCTCCATTCCATTGGCAGAAGCAGAGTGGATTTGCACTTGAATCTTCCTTCAATACTGGTAACAGTGTAGCATTCTCTACTGCACCTAAGACAGCAAGCCAGATTGGGGTGAGGGCAGAATGGCAGCTGGGGGGCTCAGGAGGAACATCTAAGGGCTGCCACTGCCCCCTAGACTCTGCGTCTGAGGTAATCGCTTGTCTAATGGTGGGACTGGCCCTACTTCTCGGCTGCACATGGCAGCTTGGAAGAATGGCCTGTATGTGCCATTTGCACTTCAGGGTTTATCCAAATGTTATCCCTCTAGATTTAGGGGCCTTCCAGATGTGTCATTTATAGCACTATAGCTGCAGTTCATTCCAACGTGTTTTAGTACAAAAAGGTAGTGGATCATTGTTGTTTTTTGGAGAGTGTTCCCCCCCCCCAATGATAGGATGTAAAAAAGTTATAACAGCAACCAATAAATGTCAGAGATATGAACATGTGCATGGGTCACTATAGCCCTTTTTTCCTTTTCTGTTTTTAGTATATAACATTCCTCTTCTCCCAGGCATTTTAGCATGTGTTTTTAAATTGTTTTTTTAAAAAATGTGTTTTTAAATTTGTATATTTGTTTTTAATGTTTTAACTATTGTAACCTGCCCAGAGAGCTTCAGCTATGGGGCGGTATACAAATGTAATAAATAAATAAATAAACATGGTATTCCAGAACTCTGACCCTGTGGGAGACTAGACAACAGGAACTATTTGCTGTGTTAGTCTGAGCTTTCTGCCATTTTATAGATTGAAGTGACGGACCTCCAGTTAAAAAAGACAGGGAAAAGATGCAAAATGGAAGTCAACCCCCTTATGTTCATGCATGTACACATGCGTGCACAAGCACGCACACACGCACACACACACATACAAAAGCAGAAAATTGTGGAAAACTCCTTTAACAGAATGAAAATATTCCAGAATCACTCTGGATCTTTCACAAATGTTGGAATTTTTGTGACAGAATAAAAAGTAGTTAGATATCTTCAATATTCTGGAGTAGCAGTGGAATGATATTGACATTATGTAGAAGCATGCTGAAAAATCCAGGAAAAAAGCAGCTATTGTTGTTATGTGCCTTCAAGTGAATTACAATTTATAGCAACCCTATGAATCAGTGGCCTCCAATAGCATCTGTTCAATCTTGTAAGTTCAAAGATGGAATCAAGCCTTCTCTTGTTTGGCCTTCCTCTTTTTCTACTCCCTTCTCTTTTTCCCAGCATTATTGTCTTTTCTTGTGAATCATGTCTTCTCATTATGTGTCCAAACCATGATCATCTCAGTTTCATCATTTTAGCTTCTAGTGACAGTTCTGGTTTAATTTGTTCGAACACCCAATTATTTGTCTTTTTTGCAGTCCATGGTATGCGCAAAGCTCTCCTCCAACACCACATTTCAAATGAGTTGAGTTTTCTCTTATCCCCTTTTTTCACTGTTTAACTTTCACATCCATACATAGAGACTGGGAATACCGTGGTCTGAATGATCCTAACTTTAGTGTTCAGTGATACATCTTTGCATTTGAGGACCTTTTCTAGTTCTCTCATAGCTGCCCTCCTCAGTCCTAGCCTTCTTCTGATTTCTTGACTATTGTCTCCATTTTGGGTAATGACTGTGCCAAGGTATTGATAGTCCTTGACTAGTTCAATGTCCTCATTGTCAACTTTAAAATTGCAGAGATCTTCTGTTGTCATTACTTTCATCTTCTTGACGTTCAGCTGTAGTCCTGCTTTTGTGCTTTCCTCTTTAACTTTCATCAGCATTCGTTTCAAATCATTACTGGTTTCTGCTAGTAGTATGGTATCCTCTGCATATCTTAAATTATTCATATCTCTCCCTCCAATTTTCACACCTCCTTCATCTTGGCCCAATCCTGCTTTCCGTATTATATGTTCTGCATATAGATTAAACAAATAGGGTGATAAAATAAACCCCTGTCTCGCACAGCTTCCAATTGGGAACCAATTGATTTCTCCATATTCTGTCCTTACAGTAGCCTCCTGTCCAGAGTATAGGTTGCGCATCAAGACAATCAGATGCTGTGGCACCCCCATTCCTTTTAAAACATTCCATAGTTTTTCATGATCTACACAATCAAAGGCTATAAAGCACAGGGTGCTCTCCTCCTGAAATTTCTTGGTGTGTTCCATTATCCAACATATGTTTGCGATATGATCTCTGGTGCCTCTTCCCTTTCTAAATCCAGATTGGGCATCTGGCATTTCTCACTCCATATATGGTAAGAGGCTTTGTTGTAGAATCTTAAGCATTACTTTACTTGCACAGGATATTACGGCAATATTTTGATAATCACTGCATTCCCTGAGATCCCATTTCTTTGGAATTGGGATATATATTGAACACTTCCAGTCTGGGGGCCATTGTTTTCTTTTCTATATTTGTTGACAAATTTTTGTCAAAATTCATATTCAGTCTCAGTATCTTGTAGCAACTCTGTTGGTATGCCATCTGTTCTGGTGATTTGTTTCTTCCAAGTATTTTAAGAGCAGCTTTCACCTCACATTCTAAAATTTCTGATTCTTCATCATACGGTTCCTCCATGAATGAATCTGTCATCCACGCATCTCTTTTACAGAGTTCTTCAGTGTATTGCTTCCATCTTCCTTTTATTTCATCTCGGTCGGTCAGTGTGTTCCCCTGTTGATTATTCAACATTCCTACTCCTGGTTTAAATTTCCTTTTAATTTCTCTAATCTTTTGGAATAGGGCTCTAGTTCTAACTTTTTTGTTGTCCTCTTGTATTTTATACAATAACTATTATAATAGTTCTTTGTCCCTACATACTAGTCACTGTATTGTTGCATTTAGGGTTCTAACTGTGTTTCTATCTTCTTTTGCTTTTGCTTTCATTCTCTCTTTTACCATTTTAGGAGGTTCGTCAGTCATCCATTGAGGTTTTCTCTCTTTTTAATGAAAGGTATTGTCTTTTTGCATTCTTCCCTGATAATGTCTCTGACTTCACTCCATAGTTTTTCTGGTTCTCTGTTAACTAAGTTTAAAGCCTCAAATCTGTTCCTTGTTTGATCTTTATATTCTTCTGGAATGTTATTTAAATTGTATTTTGGCATTATGATTGCTTTGTTGTTGTTCTTTAGCTTTACTCTGATTTTTGATATTACAGTTCATCTGTACTGCAGTCTGCTCCTGGTCTTGTTTTCACAGAAAGTGTGGAAATTCTTCATGTTCTGCTAACAATTATATAATCAATGTGATTTCTATATTGACCATTTGGTGAAGTCCATGATGGAGAATTTTTCTCTACTGGGATCTTTTGCTGGGGGTCCTTAAAAAAATATTTGAGGACACAGGCTTGAAGCAAAAAGGTAGGCCTTTATTCTTGACAAGCATATGCAGGGTCAGCCTCCCAGAAACATCCAGGACAGACTGCACTGAGGCACTGTGTGCAAGCTCTTTTATAATGTACAGTTACAGCATGTGACAGTGATTCACCAATCTCATGAATTCCTTCCCACATAACATCACAGTTCCTCCTCTCTACAATCATTCCAAACCAATCAGAAAGCATTAGGTAATTCTGCTCCTGATTCCAAGATCCTGTCCATCTTGTTAATATCACCATTGTTCTGCTGTCCACCTTGACTAATGAATTTTCAGGCCAATACCATTGTGAACGTGCTTTCAAGGATCCCTGTACTTTCATTGTTTTCATTGCTCTGATCAGCCACGCTGACCCAGGTGCACCTGGAGACATTTGTACAGGTTCCTTGAGTTATGTTTGCCTCAACTTAGGGTGCTTGGGAATGTATGAGCACCCCCAGTTCCATTCCTTTGCCATAGGGGTTCTTATATTTTCTCAGAAATCCCATTTCCTTACTTATAAAATACATAGCTCAAGAGAGGGGATTATATTTAAAACACTTGAGCTTCATTTTGAAGCCACACAGACAAAGGAAAAGACTGGGTGACTCTGGCTAACTAGTATCTTTCAGCCTCAGAGATATAGAGGAGGCAGGCCATCCCAGAGTACCTTTTCCTTAATGAAAACACACTTATAAAATTGTAAATATAATATAACACACTGGGTTATTTTAAAATCATTATAAAATCACACCGTTTATCTCATTAAATCCTTTGATTATGCTGTAAAGCTTTTTCCCCTAGATGGGGCTATTGCTCTACACAAGAAATCATCTCCTAAGATCAAATAATATAATTATTAATCATATCTTCACAGGATAAATGCTTGCTTGAGTTAAAACAATAGACTAATTAATATCTGTCAATCATGCACAGGCCGATTTGGCAAGAACACAAGAGTTCAAACTAAGTTTACTTTGCCTGCTTTTTCTAGGCCTATACACAGGTCTGCTTCTAATATGGTATCTGGTTTTCTGGGGTCCCATGGGATGATCTTATGGTCCCTAAACAGGCCAGTGGGCCGTTTGCTCAGTTCTTTATGATTCTAAAACATATTTCTTCTAATATCTATGATTATATATGTGTGGATATATAAAATTCCCCATTATCCACGTGTACAGTCATCTTTTTGGTTGCTCAAAAAATGTGTTTGCAAGAAACAAATTATCACCTTCACAGAATTCAGTAAGTCTTTCTCTTGCTTTATTTCTGTCTCCTAAGCCCCATTTTCCCATAATTCCTAATTCTTCTCTGTTCCCTACTATTTATAACAATACCTTTCTGCTTCCTAAACTCAGGAAACACAAGGTCAGCCCTACTATTAGGACAAGTGAGGGAAACACCTCAGGCAGCCAATGAGGCAGCAAGGTTAGAGGACATACCTATGTGTGCTACACAGCCTATCCTGCACCCCCTATGCAAGCTTGCTACCTGTCCCATTGCAGTGTTGAAATAAGATTCAACTTATTTCAGGCCGCATCAGCACTATACATTTAAAGTACTATCAAACCACTTTAAACAGTCATAGAATCCTGGGAAGTATAGTCTGTTTAGGCTGCTGAGAGTTGTTAGGAGACCCATTTCTCTCACAAAGCTACGGTTCCCAGAGTTCCCTGGGGAGAGGGATCGCTTGTTAGACTACTCTGATTATTGTAGTACTGTGAGGGGAACAGAGATCTCCTAGCAACTCACAGCATCCTCAACAAATTACAGTTCCCAGGATTTTGGGGGGGAAGCCATGACTATTTAAAGTGGAATGATACTGCTTTAAATGTATAGTGTAGATGGGGCTTTTGTCAGCTTCTATATGTGAATGAGGGATGGTTGCTGTCTTGTCCCTTGCTTGAGGCAGCAAAATGTCTTCGGTTGGCTCTGCTGCTGTTACCTACCTCAGTTTAGCCATTTGTGTTGTCCTCATAGTATTATAGGTTACTAATAGTGTATTTATTGTATTTATTTATTATATGATTTATATCCTGTCCTCCTCCCATCAGGAGCCCAGGACGGCAAACAAAAGCACTAAAAACACTTTAAAACATCATAAAAACAGACTTTAAAATACATTAAAACAAAACATCTTTAAAAACATTTTTAAAAAAGCTTTGAAGAGATCTTTAAAAAAAGGAAAAAAGGTTAAAAACATATTAAGAAAGGTTTAAAAACATATTAAAAAGCAATTCCAACACAGACGCAGACTGGTTCATATGTGGTCACGTTTATATGACACAAGTAATACCTTACTATATGAGGAGTGTCAATGATGTCACCCCAGATGTGCCTTAAACTGTTCACAATCTGTGTTGAACAGTTTGCAGTTCTTCATCCCGGCTTCTGAGACTAACACATTTATTCTTGTTATAAAGCAATCAGTCTTAATTTTAAAAAGGCATTCCTCACTGTTTTGACTGATGGCTGGATATGATTTGTCAGTGATAGACTGTGGCTGTGAGGATGGCAAACAATATGTTGTCAATATTACACTTTGGAGGAACACAGATGAGATGGGACCAAAATAGAGGAGGGTTCATAAAACACCTTTTAGCTATTTATTGTCTTGCTATAAAGCATCACTCACTATCCAATTGCACATTAAGCAATTAGGCAAGGCAGTTGATATTTTTTTGTCACTCAGCAATGTCAAGGTGTAATTTTACCTTTCATGATTTCAAGAGAAAGCGGTGGTTTGCAGTTCATTAGTGGTTAATCAAGCCCTCCATTTCGCAGAAAAGATCTCTGGCATTGAACAAAGGCACTTGGAAGAAACTGGTAGTTTTCCTACCTTTACAGTCCTTTCTTTTAAGTAATAATAATAATAAAAAAAACTTGTGTGGAATTTTATAAGAAAATGTGTACCTCGTGTAATTTGTCAGGAAAGTGTTAGCTATGATGACAATAAGACATGCCCCTCTTCCTAGCAAGCTTCATTTAACTATCAAAGAATAACAATGTCTGGGAGGGATGAACGGAACGTTCTTACCATTTTTCAACCCTTGTCACACTCTTTTATGTTTTGTTCATAATGGCAACTGACTCGCTTGATGTATCACACCGATGTTCTCTCCTGCTTGTTGTCATTCAGTCGCTAAATGAGGAGAATGAATATGTATAATTCTTTCAAAAGTACATTATAATGACCCAGTCTGGCATATTTTATAATACATCCCACCAGACCCTGATTACTCTGTGAAGTTGGCATTCGAGTTGTACAAGTTAGACGTTGATGGCTCTTGCCAGCATCCTTGACATATATAATTAATATGTATATGAAGGGGGGAAACCTTAAGTATAGTCTGAATTGCTTCATTTTATTTATCAGTCATTTGGAGGCACATATTAATTTGTGTTTCAGTAACATCTATTTTTTTTCTGGCGGGTGATTAAAGTATGCAATATTTGGAATCAACTCCTGCAGGAACCACTTTTTCAGCTTTTTATTAATAAGCAAAGTCCGCAGTGGTTTTGTTGTAATTAATTCTATATCTTGATACCAGGAAAATATGTGTTGTATTATATTTGTAATTCTGGGAGAGTTTTATGGCCATTTGTTTTAACAGCCCTACTAAAGTCATAATCCTTTTCATTTGCTTCTGAAAATCAAGGTGCTCTCCTCTAATATATTGAAAGAAAATAAGGTCTCTAGGGGGAAGTTCAAAACACACTGCTGTGTAGTTTCAACAATTAAGCTCAATGTTACAAAAAAGCTGAAGAGAGAAGCTTTAAGTACTAGGACAAATATTTCTGACTTTGTTTCACAGACTTGCTCATAACTGAACTCTGATAATCACACAGAAGTGACGGAGGAGGGGGAAACCATTTTTCGTGAATTCTCCTTTCCCCTACAGTCTTCTGAAGCTGCCAGATAGGTTTGGGGAACCCCCTGGAATAGCATGAAAGGTGGTGTTGAAGGCTGCAGAGGAAGAGAGAACTCACTTGTCCTTTTTCCCACATAAGAATCCTGCATCGGATCCAAGTCACCTCTGGGAATGGAAAGATATCTTCCATTCATGGAACAGCAAGTCTGGATCCAACATCTCTCTCTCTCTCTCTCTCTCTCTCTCTCTCTCTCTCTCTCTCTGTGTGTGTGTGTGTGTGTGTGTGTGTAACTTCTTCTAGTAGTCAAATAACAACACAAGCAATAGTCAGCACAAAAGTGACTTGGACATCCCAGAGAACTTAGACAGGGATGGGGAATGGGTTGAATCCAGAGCAGAATGCCTTTCTGACTGGCCTGCCAACCTCTCCTCTGAGAACCTATTAATCTTCCCAGCAGTGCCTCTCCTTGGGGGGGGGGTTACTGCTTTTTTCGGCAGCAGTCCAAGGAGGACTGCAAAAGTGCCTTCAAAAAATGAGTGCTCAGGCAGTGCTCAAAAAGCATTAGAAAAGATCAGGAAGGATCAGATTTTCTGATGCGTCTAGTCTCCTCCCATGCTGGTTGAGTTTGCAGCACTCTGCCTGCCTCCCTCTTAAGCTATCAATTAATAATCATCAGAAAAAAATCAGGAAGCGTTAGAAGTACCTGAGAGCACCCATTTGATGTTTCCTGATCTCTGGCAGTCTTTGCAATGCTCCACTCCGGAATGGTGAAAGGAGTCGGCACCATCGGGAATCACCACTTCAACTCACCTGATGTGCCTTGAAGTGATGGTTCAAGAAGAAGCTGCTGTTCAGTGGGGTGGGGTGGGGTCAGGATGTTGTTGTTATGTGCCTTCAAGTCGATTATGACTTATGGCAACCCTATGAATCAGTGACCTCCAAGAGCATCTGTCATGAACCATCCTGTTCAGATCTTGTAAATTCAGGTCTGTGGCTTCCTTTATGGAATCAATCCACCTCTTGTTTGGCCTTCCTCTTTTTCTACTCCCTGCTGTTTTTCCCCACATTATTGTCTTTTCTAGTGAATCATGTCTTCTCATAGTCCTGGAGAGATGAGGATGAAGAATAGGAGATAGAATAGGACTTGGGGGAGGGCCCCAGTGACTGGCATTCAGAGGGGGTGGAGGCCGAAGGATTCAGTGCTGCTGACAGTGACAGTTCTGCCACTGTAGCTCCCATGACAACTGAGGCACTGTCCAACCAGGAGGTTGCCTTTTCACCTTCTCTCACCCCACCATCGCTGCCGTGCACCCCTCTCCTGAAGAGAAGGACCTTGTCAAAGTATCTTTGCCACCCTCACCTTGGATACGTAGGCTGCTGCTTTGGCAGGCTCAACGGGTTCCTGACAGTGACAGTTTTCTCACACAAGTAGACGAAGCCCACCCACACTTCCTTAAGGGCTGTAAGGGGACATGTCTAATTGCAGTGACAATGTCTTAGCACAATACAATCATGCCTAACTATGCCTAACAGAGATGCTCAATCCTGTGTAACCTGTAAACTGATTCATGAAACCATCTGAACTGAAATTTTCCATTAAGCCTATTAAAGAAAACCATACCTTTGGTCCACATCTGACTTTGACAGGTTCGGGCAGGACACTGAGGTAGTCTTCATCATGGGCTTTGTGTTTATTTGGGCTAAAGTTTGACTGACCGATTTATATGCATTATTTAGGGACATTTGCATTCCATCTCTCCTCCAAGGGCTCATAGCTGTTACTCTATGATGTGTACTCTGTGTGTGTGTACATGTGCATGCAGTGTTGCTATGAGAATATGTAAAACAAATGTAAAACAGTGTTGGATGTGACTCTTCCTGGTTCTGGGGGACTCTGGTGTGTTCAACTGCAGCTTAGGCATGCAATCAAATTAGGAATAGCCACAGCCTCAGACCAGGAGTCTTCTAACTTCTGTGGAGTTCTTTCCTCTGGGCTGACTGAGGAAGTTGCCCCCTGCAGGTGTTAATCTGGAAATTGCTTAAGAGCAACATATGCTCCATGCCTCCTTGGTGCAGGCTAACCAAAGCCAACTCTCAATATTCTCTTTTTTTCCCTTAAGTGAGAAAAGCAACTGATAGCCAGTCATCTGAAAGGCATAGCAACACTGGAAATGTTCTCCCCCATTAAACATAGTCTTTCCTGCAATCACGTAACTTGTGAACGCCTTCTCTGATGATAGTGCTGCATTTTATTCTTATAGGTTTTCCCCTCTGTTTCGAGAGCTGTGCAATGAAGTTATGTACATAGCACATTCTTGGTATTTCTCTTTGTGGCGTTGGAGACACTTTATCAGCTTCAACATCCTGTACTAGTAATGTGTGCTATGCATCATTTTGCCCCTCATCTTTTCTGGCTTGAGATTCAGTCATAGCATAAAGAACTTGCTGGGCTCCTTCTAGGAGAAAAGGCAGGATATAAATTTACATAATAAATAATAATAACAACAACTTCATGTTCAGGGTGTCTTGGTATTGTATCTTCCCAACACATTGAAGTTGTGCATTTCACATTTGATTCCCATGTCTCTGCTCTCAAAGTGAAACCAGAATACTCTGGTTCCAACTCGGCAGCATCAAGATTCAACCATCACAATCTTCTTCCTTCTGGCTGAAGAACATCTCTTTTCCTAGAAAGCAGAAGGCCAACTCCAAATGGATCACTTCCAATGTTTTATCTTCTGGGGACTCCATATCTTAAAACAGGAAAAGGGAACCTGTGGCCCTCCAAATGTTGTTGGACTACAGCTCTCATCATCCCTAATCACACATATATTACCCAGTAACCTTCTATCCTTTAGAACAGAATAGTTAGTATTACCATTCTCTCCATTCAAGTTCAAAGGTAAGTGTGATTCTTTATTTGGCCCAAACTGCACTATTCACACACAACAAGAAGGTATCAGCAGGCTCCAGAAAACCTCAAGTATGTCAGAAGTACACAATACATTGGGGGGGAAGCACCCTAAGGGGAGGGAAACCACAAAAACATCCCAGTGAGGACTAAGCATGCTTGGTGGCCACTGAATGCTAGATTACTATGCTGGGCAGAGGGGGACAGAGAAATGGGTTGGATGTCAGGCTGGAGGAAACAGATTCAATTCACATTTAAAAGTGAATCTATTTGAATGGCATTTCTTGAAACAATATGCAAACCGAAACACATTCATCCATTGAAATTTGCACTTTTCCAAAGTTTGCAATGCATTCTCTAACCAGGTAATGTGTACAGAAATGCATATTTTTATTTATTATTTGATTTATACCCCACCCTTCCTCCTAGCAGGAACCCAGGGCAGCAAACAGAAGCACTAAAAACACTTTAAAATATCATAAACACAGACTTTAAAATACATTAAAACAAAACATCTTTAAAAACATTTTTTTAAAAGCTTTGAAGACATCTTTTTAAAAAAGGTTAAAAAGTTGTTGTTGTTTTTTAAAAAAAGGTTTAAAAGTATATTAAAAAGCAATTCCAACGCAGATGCAGACTGGGATAAGGTCAAAGGCTTGTTGAAAGAGGAAAGTCTTCAACGGGTGCCAAAAAGATAACAGGGATAGCTCCTGTCTAATATTTAAGGGGAGAGAGTTCCACAGGGTAGGTGCCGCCACAATAAAGGTCCATTTCCTATATTGTGCAGAACAGACCTCCTGATAAGATGATATCTGCGGGAGGCCCTCACCTGCAGAACATAGTGATCAACTGGGTATATAAAGGATAAGACGGTCTTTCAGGTGTCCTGGTCTCAAGCTGTATAGGGTTTTGTACATCAAGACTAGAACCTTGAACTTGGCCCAATAGCAAATGGGCAGCCAGTGCAATTTTTTCAACAGCAGGGTGACATGTTGACAATACCCTGCCCAGTGAGCAGTCTCACTGCCACATTTTCCACCAGCTGCAGCTTCCGGACCAACCTCAAGGGCAGCCCCACATACAGCCCATTACAGTAACCGAGCCTAGAGGTTACCAGTGTGTGGACAACAGTGGTCAGGCTATCCCGGTCCAGAAGCGGTCGCAGCTGTCTTACCAGCCAAAGCTGGTAAAAGGCACTCCTAGCCACTGAGGTCACCGGGGCCTCTAGTGACAAAGACGGATCCAGGAGCACCCCCAAACTATGGACCTGCTCTTTCAGAGGGAGTATGACCCCATCCAAAGCAGGCAACAGACCAATTATCCGAACTTGGGAACCACCAACCCAGAGCACCTCTGTCTTGCTAGGATTCAGACTCAGTTTATTGGCCCTCATCCAGCCCACCACTGAGTCCAGGCAGCAGTCTAGGGCTTGCATGGCCTCTCCCAATTTAGATGTATGGAGAAATAGATCTGGGTATCATCAGCATACTGCTGACATCTTGCCCCAAATCTCCTGATGACCACTCCCAAGGGCTTCATATAGATGTTAAACAGAATGGGGGACAAGATGATACCCTGCGGCACCTCGCAGCACAACTGCTAGAGGGCCAAAAGACAATCACCCAATGCTATTCTCTGAAAACGACCTTGGAGATAGGATCAGAACCACTCCAAAAAGGGTGCCTCCAATACCCATCTCACCAAGTTGGCCCAGAAGGATACCATGGTCAATGGTATCAAAAGCCAATGAGAGATCAAGTAAGAGTAACATGGTCACACTCCCTCTGTCCTTCTCCCGATAAAGGTCATCCATCAGGGTGACCAAGGCTGATGCAGTCCCATAACCAGGCCTGAACTCAGACTGGAATGGGTCAAGATAATCTGTTTGATCTAAGAGTACTTGCAACTGCTGCACCACTCAATCACCTTCCCTAAGAAGGAGGTATTTGCGACCATTCGGTAGTTGTCACAAACCAATGGGTCCAGGGTGGGCTTTTTCAGGAGCGGTCAGGTCACTGCCTCTTTCAGGGCAGCTGGAACCACTCCCTCCCACAATGATGCATTGACCACACCTTGGAGCCACTCAGTCAACCCCCCTTGGTGAGTTTTAATAAGCCAAGAAGGGCAAGGGTCAAGAGGACATGTTGCTGGCCGCATCATCGCAAGCACCTTGTCTACATCATCAGGCCACATCAACTGAAATCGTTCCCAAGAAGTTACAACAGATGTTGCACTAGACACCTCACTGGGGACTACAGTAGATGTGGATGGGGCATCAAGACTGCTATGGAGGCGAGCAACTTTACCCTCAAGGTGGCTTGCAAACAATTCACAGTGGGCCTCTGAAGGGTCTAAAACTCCATTTCCTGGAGCTGATATTAACAGACCCCTGACAATATGGAAAAGCTCCACTGGACGGCTACTTGAGGATGCAATGGAGGCAGAGAAGTGGGCCTTTTTCGCCACCCTCACTGCCACACAGTAGGCACAGTTATGATGTTTTACTCATGCCCAATCAGCCTCACAGCACGTCTTTCACCACTTGCACTCTAGCTGTCGTCCAGCCTCTTTCATTGCCCTAAACTCGCTGGTGTACCAAGGTGCAACCGGGCTCCACAATGCTGGAGAGGGTGCTCGGGGGCAACCGTGTCAAGAGCCTGCTGCGCCTCTCTGTTCCACAGCATGACAACGACTTCAACCTGCTCTATCTATTGGCATATCCTAGTCAAAGTGCATAAAATACATATATTAGTGAAAATAACATACATAATGTATTGTATAAAGGAACATTGCTTGCAAAAATGTGTATATTAGGGGAAATTTGCACTAAAATGCTGAGGACTTTTTTAATAATAAAAAAGGCAAACTTGTGCATGTGTGGAGAACTGCATTTAAGACTGGAAAAATGAGAAACTGAGATAAACTGAAATTGCCAGAATCACCAGTCCTTAGATGGCTGGGGAATGGAATGGAATATCACTGAGGGACTGTCTGGCTGGAACAATGATCAGGAGCACTCCACAGTACAACATTTTGTTGCAGGTTTCACTTATTCTCATTTTGTAGATGGTGGACTAAGGCTAAGATAGTGACTTGACCAAAGCAATCTTGAAAACTCATGGGATAAATAAGAGCTCAGCTTGGTCTTTCTACCAGTGGAGACTGATTCACAAGGGCTACAGGGCACAGCCCTCCCAATGACAATATCAACCTTTTAAAAAAAATCCTCCCAAAATCTCAAAGTCACATATTCTTTCCTGTCCCCAAAACATTTTATACTTCTATTTGAACTCAGAGAAGCCCTGCAAACATTTATATTAATTTATTGTTCTCTAGCCAATGAGATCTTTGCAAGATTCAGCCAATCCTAATTTAAAAGTGTAGCTATGGCAATGAGGTCCCTCCCACGACTGCCTGCTTTTCAGCCAGCCTAGGAAGGCTCCCACTTCATCTGTTGGTTATTAGGCCTGTCCAGCACAGCCAGTTTAGTAAATTAGGGAGGTGTCCTGTAGCTCAGAGGTAGAGCATCTGCCTTGCATGCAGAAGATCCCAGGTTCAATCCCCAGCATCTCCAGGTAAGGTTGGGAATGTCCCCTGCCTGAAACCCTGGAAACCTGCTGCCAGCCAATGTAACTAGGTAATACTAAGCTAAATGGACCAATGGTCTGACACAGGCAAGGCTTCCGGTGTTCCAATGATCCTCTTGCTGCTTCAGCTGCAGCCTTGTGTCATAGCCTTAGCCTACATCAGAATCATACAGCATGCTCAGAACTGTTTCCGTGAAGGCCAGATCTCCTCTCTGGTATCCAGCGATGCAACAGGGAGTGTTTCCTACTTCGAAGAGCTTTTTGTTTGTTTGTGTAGTGTGTGTGTGAGTGATCTTGTTAGAGAGAATAAGCAAGGAAACAACAGGGAGTCTCCTATAATAAATACTGTACCTATTTTTACTTAATTTTGCATTTAGGTTTGTGAATTAGAGAACTAGGAGAAGAAATAGTGGATGGCTTGTGTATTTATTGCAACAAAACATGTATTAACCATTTCCCTGCATTCAGTCATTAAAAGCATAGCAGCTGCTGGGTGGAGAACAGCAGGCTGATCTGAGCAATGTGCAATTCCAGAATATTTTCAAGAGTATTTTCAGAAAAGGTATATAAATTTGCGTCCAGCAAGCCCCTCCCCTAGCTTAAGTTCACACTATCTTGAATGTACATCAATGGAAGAAAACGCTGGTGTTATTTCTAGCTTGCTTTTTTGAGTTTTGTCAGTGAATTTCTAAAATGAAAAGTTTGTGCTCTATTCCTGTCTGAATATGACTCAACATCCTTCCTCAAACCTGGAAGATATTCTCCCTAATCTCAGATATAACAGAGATTGACTATGATTAGTCTGGTGTGAAGTACTATGCGCATGAGCAGAGAGTACTTCACATTTTCAGGACTGAGCCATGCATGCAAATACTTTCTGTGTTCTGATGTGCCCTGCCTCAAATGAAAAAAAAAATCATTTTTTGTCTATTGGTTGGAATACTTTGTTTTTTAATTAAAAGAAAAAAAGTGTTTTGGATAATGAAAAGTTAAATTGATTTGGAGGGAGGTATACTGGCTCCTTGCAACTGGAAGCAAGTGTGTTCCTCACATTTTAAAAGTTTTTCTGTGTTTGTTTAGTTTTTTGGCAATGGATATGGAAGTGTAATCAATGCATGAATTCAAAAACTTATGTCATGTGCTATGGCTTAATTTTTAAACAAGAGGTATGGAGTCTATCTTGTCTGAAAATAATACTTGGTCCCTCTTATATGGAAGCTCTTCCCCTGTCCATAGAGGTGCAGGGAATAATTGATATTTTTTAGGGAGGAGAGAGTGGTATTCTGCCCCTGTGTCATGGGATACTTTCATAAATAACAGAACAATCCAACTCAGGGGAAGCCGGCATAAGTGGAGTCGGTGCAAGAGGAGGCGGTTGAACCTGACTGGTTGAGCCATTCAGGAACCTCTGGGTTGGCTGAACATGGACTCAGCTGAGAGCTGTGTGCAAGAACCAGAAAGAAAGGCCTCCTCTCCAAATACCCCTATCGGGGAGCAAGCTTCTATTGTAATTATTTCTTAGACAGACCTTTTTTCGGGCATAACTTTTGCCTGGATTGGGACATGCAGGAGCGCTCCAAACGTAACTGGGCTTTCCCGGTGGATCCCCGGCTGAGCCATCTGGGTACCGGCTCTGGCACAGCTGAGCCAGGATGAGGAGCTTCTGCTGGTGTAGCCCAGCTGAGCCGGGACGAGCTGGGGGTCCGCCATATTCAACTGTCCTCAGCCTGACGTAAATAGTAGTTGGATTGCACCCTACGTGTTGTAGAAGTCCTATTGTGCTGAAAACAGCAAGGTAAAAAACTGCAGCCCTATCAAGTCAAAATGTTACCACCACATATTTTCAACCACATGTAAGACTAGTCAGCTACTTAGGCCCCTCCTCTTGTCCATGAAGCAGCTTATACTAGATCATAACTGATAGAACAAACTATGGTTTGTAGGGTGAAAAACAACAACAAAACACCCTGATAATAAATACCCAGAGCTGTCTGTGTTCTTCATTTTATTTTCAGAATTGACACAGTATGACAGTTAGAAAAAATGGAATCATTGAGTCCACAACAGGGGGAAAATGAGTTTGGGGGGACTGAATAGAAATGTAAAAAATTCCTCTCACTCCTACTGCACTCTGGAATAATTAAACATGAAGTGTTGCAGAGAGTTGCAGATGAAACCATACAGTAATTGAGTTGGCACTTAAATGTTACTATATCTGCACTGCCAAGTTTTAAATCCCCCATAGTTTTTCCTCTCAGCGTACATAATATCAGCTGCTAATCTAGTTCTCCATCTGATTTTGTAAGCAAGCTGATTAATATTTATTGCAGGGGGGAGGTTTACTTCATCTCTCAAATTTCTGAAAGATTTCCCTTTTCCAGCGACAGTTATATATTATGCCTTTGTCATAAACCTGGGCAGAAAACTGAACTATACGATATCCAAGGGAATAAATAGCAAGGATTTCAGATTGGGAAGAAGCTGAAAAAGACAAAGTGAACAGCAGTAGCAATTTGGCAGTGGGGTTGGCAGCCCCATATTGGAAATGATGAAAGAAAAATTGGGAGCGAGATCCTCTTACAGCCTCATTTTAAGCCCCCGGGTATGGAGAACCATACGAGATTTCATGTACAACATAAGCCTCAAGGAATCACCTTCCAGTCTGCTTTTGTTTTTTCATTTTAGAATTGCAGCTCTGCATTACTTTGATTCATGAACTGTTGTTGTAAAGAGAGCAAAAATTAATACTATAGATATTCTTTGTAAAAGCACTTCTTGTCACGAAATTTCAAAACAGGAGGCAAAAATGTGCTGTCTCTCTAAGTCAGAATTTTCCAAATGGAGGTAGTGATTATTTATGCTTTGAATCATGTGTAAAAATGATTTGAGTGTGCCTCATATTCCTTCCAGTAACATTGTAAATATGCAAAAATTATTCCCATTCTACAGAATAGAAAAAAGAGAATACGAGAGAGGTGCTTATTACAGCCAATCACCCACTTGATTCATGATTAAATATGGATTGGAACCTGGCTTTCTAAATGGTAGCCTCAAAGGCAGCCACCAGGGCCAGCCCCAGGCATACTGGGGCTCTTGGGCACCAGCCTGCCCAGGCGCTCCCCTTCCACGATTCGTGGCAGGATCACTACCACAGATCGTCTGCCATTCTCTAGCTCAACCTACCTTTCTCAGCTGTGTTTTGTGGCTGCCCTTAACCAAGATGGCAGCCAAGGTTTCCCTAAGGGGCTGAAGCATCTGCCGCCATCTTGGTTGATGGCAGGGATGCGTGTGTATAGTGATTTTGCAGCCGCAAAACACAGCCGAGAAAGGAAGGTTGAGCGAGGGTATGGCCGGTGATCCGTGGTAGCAATCCTGACACAGATCACGGAAGGAGAGTGGAGGGGCCCCTCGGGGGCCCTTGTAGTCCCAGGGGCCCTCAGCCAGGGCCCCACCTGGAGCAGGCCCTTGCAGCCACTGAGAACTTTGGATACAACCACTGAGGGAGCAGTTTGTTCCTTTGACTTGTAGGGTATTTGACACTTCTGTGGCTGCACCTGACACCACCAGTCATATGCTGTGTCTATGTTCTATGGCCACTGTTCTATTGTGTCTCATCAAACAATAACAATCAGTAATTGGCCTATACATGCAGTGGAACGAGATTGTATAATCCTGAGGTGGTTCAGTGAACCATACTGCTTTAGGAGGGGTACTGCTTCAGATGAAGAATGCTCCCCTTTCCCATGTCAAAGAAAGAAAGAAAGATGAAAAGTACCACATCAGATTCAAAACATTTGCATATAATTCTCACTGCCATTCTAGTTTTCTTCTTGCAGTGAGGTTGTTTTATTATGAGGAGCATTCAAACCTGCAAACTCAAGTGGTCAATTCCACTCTGTTCTATTATCTCAAGACTTTTCTGGCCCCTTTCCATTTCATTCTGCTCCATGTATAGCTCCAGTGTCAGTGCTTTTGAGATTACCTGATAAATTCAAATGATTTGCCCAGTAACTGAATAGCACTTGCTGGAGAGCAACAACCATGGGCTGTTGCCTTCATCCCCTGCTTATGGAGTTCCCAAAGATCTTTGGCAGGCTGTTGTATGAAAGAGATACTGGACTAGATGGACCTTTGATTTTATCTAGCAGGGGTCTTCTTATGTGGCATCAGATGTGGCTGGTTGTCTGTATTCAACCTGATTGGATACAAGTTTGGCAGGCCTAATCTTTAAGACTATTGACAATGATTCTATTATTCTTTTGCTTGGCTCCCATCAAAACCCGAATTTAGCAAAAGATTCTGAGGTTCAGAACAATTTTTTGTCTTCTTTTCCAATTAGTTCCATTATTGTGTGTGAAGTAGAAAAAAATAAGATGCAAGGCTTTCTGGGATCGGGTCATTCCTTGTTTCCTTCTGTAGGGCTCTCAGAGCCAATAAACAAGATTCCTCAAAAGTAATTGTGTAACATATGCCACAGTAAGTTGTCACTAATTCTCTGAGAGCACGTCATTCAGACTGATTGATCCACTTGTCCAAATGGAAGACTGGAAAAAGGGACAAAAACAAATTTCACCATACATTCAGTGAAGAAAGAAGAAAATTCTACCTTTTCGAGCAGGGATATCAGCTGAAATAGCCCATAGTGCAAAGGAATTGAGAGTATAAATCCTGTATGAAAAAGGATAAAAGCTCTTTAAAAACTTATTGTAGAACATTAACGTGGTAAACTATAATAAAACTTAACATATGCCTTTTAGTGATAAGCATTGTTAATAAAACATACTTGCAAGCACCAGCTTTATGAAGCCTGGAAATTACTAATTTAAAGAATAGAGTGGGGTTGATACATTTTATGGATGTGCTGCCAAAGTCTATTAAATGTGGAAGGCAGGTATATTCTTAGCACTTCTCTTTCTTCACAAATTGGAGCAACAAGCCTACTCTGTGTTGCATGCACTTGGTTTTTCTCAGAATTCAGCAGAACCACTGTGGAGCATCATTTCAGATTTTGGAAGGAAGATGACTGGGTTCAAAACCATTACTGTGGGGAGCAGGGAGAGAGACTCAACTAAGCCCAATAGCTCCAAGGTAAATTGCAAAAACAGCAGTATATTTTGAGAGTTCTTACGGTGATTATTTTCATTTTACATTTCACAATCAATATATTATTTATTATTTTTATTTATTCTATTTCATAGAATTTATTTATTCTATTTCATAGAATCATAGCCAGCACACAAATCCTGGCTGCCAAAGCAAAACAAAAACAAAAAACAATTCCTCACCCACTCTCCAGCAAATAAAAAAAAATAAAAATAAAACATAAACACCCCTTACCCCGGTCAAGGTCAAGTGTGTTAATCTAGGAATTTTCCACCCTTCCCCACCCAAGAATCTTGGCCTCAAAGCCAGCCACTGCAAATCAGTGGGGGAGTGGGTCTTCCTCCAGGGATGGGCTGACGGCTCTCCTCTCCTTTTAGTGGCATATCAACAAAGTGGCATATCAACAAAGAACAAACAGTCTGGTTTTTGTTTGAGGGCAAAAGGATGTGATCCTGTAGCATGTATATTGAATATATCAAGATTGGAGAACCTCTGGCCTACAGACCAAACTTGGCCCGCTAGGCTGTTTGGGAAAAACCATGCCCACCTGCCCTAACCTTAACCCTACAACTGACATCATACATGACATTAGGTGTGGATCAGATAAGGGTGGGGCTTCACAGGGATGATCAGGAGCTTAAAGCGTTTGACAAGGTACCTCACCAAAGACTTCTGAGGAAGCTTAGCAGTCATGGAATAAGAGGAGAGGTCCTCTTGTGGATAAGGAATTGGTTAAGAAGCAGAAAGCAGAGAGTAGGAATAAACGGACAGTTCTCCCAATGGAGGGCTGTAGAAAGTGGAGTCCCTCAAGGATCGGTATTGGGACCTGTACTTTTCAACTTGTTCATTAATGACCTAGAATTAGGAGTGAGCAGTGAAGTGGCCAAGTTTGCTGACGACACTAAATTGTTCAGGGTTGTTAAAACAAAAAGGGATTGTGAAGAGCTCCAAAAAGATCTCTCCAAACTGAGTGAATGGGCAGAAAAATGGCAAATGCAATTTAATATAAAGAAGTGTAAAATGATGCATATTGGAGCAAAAAATCTTAATTTCACATATACGCTCATGGGGTCTGAACTGGCAGTGACCGACCAGGAGAGAGACCTCGGGGTTGTAGTGGACAGCATGATGAAAATGTCGACCCAGTGTGCGGCAGCTGTGAAAAAGGCAAATTCCATGCTAGCGATAATTAGGAAAGGTATTGAAAATAAAACAGCCAATATCATAATGCCGTTGTATAAATCTATGGTGCGGCCGCATTTGGAATACTGTGTACAGTTCTGGTCGCCTCATCTCAAAAAGGATATTATAGAGTTGGAAAAGGTTCAGAAGAGGGCAACCAGAATGATCAAGGGGATGGAGCGACTCCCTTACGAGGAAAGGTTGCAGCATTTGGGGCTTTTTAGTTTAGAGAAAAGGCGGGTCAGAGGAGACATGATAGAAGTGTATAAAATTATGCATGGCATTGAGAAAGTGGATAGAGAAAAGTTCTTCTCCCTCTCTCATAATACTAGAACTCGTGGACATTCAAAGAAGCTGAATGTTGGAAGATTCAGGACAGACAAAAGGAAGTACTTCTTTACTCAGCGCATAGTTAAACTATGGAATTTGCTCCCACAAGATGCAGTAATGGCCACCAGCTTGGATGGCTTTAAAAGAAGATTAGACAAATTCATGGAGGACAGAGCTATCAATGGCTACTAGCCGTGATGGCTGTGCTGTGCCACCCTAGTCAGAGGCAGCATGCTTCTGAAAACCAGTTGCCGGAAGCCTCAGGAGGGGAGAGTGTTCTTGCACTTGGGTCCTACTTGCGGGCTTCCCCCAGGCACCTGGTTGGCCACTGTGAGAACAGGATGCTGGACTAGATGGGCCACTGGCCTGATCCAGCAGGCTCTTCTTATGTTCTTATGTTCTTAAAGTGGGTTCCTACTTGTTCCTTTACTGGAAAAAGGCATGCTCCCAACCTTGCAAGCTTGAGCTCACCATGCTCGAGGAGGGGAAGTGGTTTCCATTCAACAGAAACAGTTTCTCCCTCCCAGCATGCTCATGTCCTTTGCACCTCCAACTTTAGGTGTACAAAAGAGAAGGGCAGAGGTTCACAAAGGACTTTGCAATCCTCCTCATGCTTCTCCTTTGCACCTCCAACAGGAGAAGTGTGGGGAGGATCACAAAGCCCTTCCCCACACTCCTCGATGTAGCTGGTTGAAAATATCAACACGGGCGAGGTTTGTAAACCTTCCCTTGCTCCCTCTTTCAACCTCCTATTTGGGTATGTTGGCAGGTGGTTGGGCAACCCACTTGTTAATTATGTGATGTCATAAATATGTCATGCAATTGACATATGGGTTGCCCCACTCCCCAACAACATTGTCTGTGGCCAGATAAAGATCTGGGCCCTGAGCCAAAAATGTTCCCCACCCCAGATAGATTCATTTAATGGTTCACATTCAGCAGTTGTGTACAATCAGAAAGCCTGCCAGAGATATACATGCTCCTGAAGAATAATCTCATGGGGTCTAATATCTAGGTGGGTGAGGATCTTATTGACTCTTGGTTTTACAGCTACAATCCAGCAGAGATTGTATTCTGCCCTTGGTTGTGAGCAAATGAAATTCATCCAGTCCAGTAGAATGTTATTGAGTGCCTATACTGTACGTCTATGCTGAATTGTGTCCTATCTTGATATGTGCAGTTCTCTCCATTGTTTTACTTACTTTCTTGAGTTGCTGGCACAAAGCACCTACCAAATACTCTTATGTAGTTGCTCTCTTTCAATTGATTGTCAAACTAGAACTGTGTATGACATGGTGGGATCCATACACAAATTGCACCCCTGTGGCCCATTGGGCACTCATCTCATGACTTCTTTGGCAGAGTTACCCACTTCAGCTGTACCACATCTCACAGCTAAACCAGAACCGTCATCTGACAAGGAAGCCAGTTGTCAAGTTCAATTAATGAATTCATATGCTGGGATAAAAACATCAGTGTATTCACCTGTCATGCTGTCAAATAAGGTGAAACAATTTCCAGGGTGCAGAGCACCTAAATCTTTGAAGTTTCAAACAGAAAATCATTGTGAGCACTAAAAAACACAAAAACACTAGGGAAAAAAAGGACTATTATTTACATGCAACTTCACAGTGCTTTCATTTTTTAGATCTCTTGGTTATGTATATGTCACCTGGCTGCTGTCCCAGTAATGTGTAGTATTAATGTGTAGCACCAAGGGTGAGTTAACAATTGGGGGCATAAAAAGCACCTGGATATCAGGGGTGGGTTTTCCACTCTTCAACCAGCTGCAGCATTTAGATTTGCAAATTATGCTAATGAGATTTGCATATCAGATGCACTGTATTAGCATATGTAATATGTGTAATTTGCAGCCCATGTTTCACCTCTGTTCCTGTTGTGTACAAAAGGAAACAAAGGAAGGGGCAATTGTACTCCTTCCTAGTTTCTGCCACCACTGAATTTCGAGGTACTAAGGCACGAAAATTACCCTTAGACAAAACTGGCACACCAGTTTGGATGAATATTTTTGTGATAACTTTTATTTTTGCCCTGATTTGAGTTTTTGTTGTAAATACTTCTCTAACACTGTATTTACTCTATAGTTTTCCTTAAGGAGAAGGCGGGGAAGGCGGGGGAGTGGGGGAGGGGGGAAGTTTTTGTTAGGGAGGGGGGAAGTTTTTGTTAGGGAGGGGGGAGTTCAAATGTTTGGTTTTTTTACTTACTTGTATGTGACATATTCTTTGGAGATATGAATTTCTTGCTTTTCCTCTTTCTTTACTCTTTGTAAATTTTCTGAAAATCCAATAAAAACATTTTTTAAAAAAAAGACTAACACAATCCCCCAACCTCTCCTGCCAAGTGCATGCAATTCACACGTGGGTCTCTCTGACATAGGAATGCATGGGGTCTGGAACACACTGGTTCACACATCCCATTCAAGGGTAATTATGTATACTGTGCATCCTAAGAAGACTTTTCTATACATTTGAACAAGGAATGCTTCTGTTCCTTAAAACTTTCACATAGCTTTCAGTATGAGAGTAGTGGTGGCCTTAGGAAATACACCAGTTCCCTATTTCTCATTTCACAGGCACTGTTGGTTAGATGTTGGAGTTACAGTTATTTTCACTAAGGATACAACACCACAGACCAGAATCTGCATTGGTCCTGTTCTGTGATCTGGTAAAGCCAGTCCTATACCTCTGCATTCTATAAAGCTCCAAGAACTGCTGCACTGCCTCAGCCTGAGCCAGAGACGGCCCCAGGCATGCTGGGGCCCTTGGGCCCCAGCTTGCCCTGGGTCTGGCATGTGTGCACATGTGCGCATGCCCCACCTACCTGTCTCCTGTCTTTTGCGGCTATGTGGGCTGCACGCGCAGCACTACCATTAACCAAGATGATGGCCAAGGTGTCCCTAAGGGGCTGAAGCCTCCGCTGCCATCTTGGTTGATGGCACCCATGTGTGCTACATGCACGCATCTCTGCTGTCAACCAAGATGGTGGCAGGGGCATCAGCACCTTTGGGAAACCTCGACCGCCATCTTGGTTAATGGCAGCAGCAAAAGAAGTCAGCAGAGAAAGGTAGGTGGAGCAAGGGAATGGCGGGCAGCTCGGAAGCTTCATGGAAGGGAAGCAGAGGGGGCCCTTGTAGCCCCAGGGCCCCTCGGCCAGGGCCCCACCTAGCAGCTCTTTGGAGCTGGCCTTGGCCTGAACAACCACATAGCAGAAGGATACTCTTCCTGTGCCCATGCTTTTGGTTGCCCTTTTAGTTTCCAAATGGCAGGAAGCTGGATTTTGCCAGTACTATATGTTTGACGGTTATATCTCAGCCTTACTTTCTTCATTGGGGTGTTGTGAGGAAAGATCTAGGCACAGGATGCCCCTAGAGTTTAGGAGAGAATGGGAAATAAACCTAAATAGGGCCTCAGCAATGGCCAGAGCATGAGATTGATGCTGAGATGAGATTAGCAAAATTGGGACAAAAATGGGATTAGCACTGGTTAAAATGAGTCAGAGTGTGACAAGGGAGGAGAAACATTAAGATGTCTTTACGTTGGATTTTATTGCTTGTTTTTAATTATTGGGAACTGCCTTCAGGTGTGCCTGGGCCCAAACTCCCCCTCTGCTGAGGTGCACCTGGTCCCATTATTCTAAACTTTTAGGCAGCAGGTTCAGATGCATCTTTTTTGGCAGCTGCTTGGAGGAAGAGGAGGAGGAACAGGAGGACAGACCCAATTGCTGCTGCTGCCAATAGTAATGGTCAATTAGGGATTTGTTGTGTGAGTTTTTAAGGATGGTGGATTTTTTATGGAAGGTTATCTGTTTGATTTTGTTGTAAACCTCAGAGTGGCTTGTGCAAAGGGCAGTACATGCGCCATCTAAATAAAGTAAAAGGCAAGGTGAAAATATGTAGATAAGCCACCTAAAAATTTAAAGAGTGTGCCACACTTTATGGACAGTTTGTATGGCAAGGTTTCTCTCCTTTCTGGACTTGCCTCTGTTCTTTGCTTCTGGCCAACACATTATGCACAAAGCACTCAGTTAGATGTGTATATGAGCAGGTAATCCCACTTGAGTGCAAGGGGATGAGCTAGGTGACTTTTAAAATCCCTTTTGCCCTTCCAGGCCTTATGAAAAATCAAAGAGGTTGCAAGGACCAAGAGGGAAAAAATGGCAGAGTAATATTTGCCAACTTCATTTCCATCACAAATCCTTTCAAACATGAAACCATTCCAAGCAAATGTTATAATGCCACTGTGCTTTCCAAGGCTGAACACATTTCTGCTTCTTTCATATCCACAAGGGCCCACTGGATCGCCAATAATTGAAATACCAGTGATCTTCGTCTGTTTGCCAATCTGCAAACTAAACAGAAGCTTAACCTATTTGCTGCTATGCCATTATGCTGACATTTTGCTGCAATGCAAGCCAGGATATGAACCAACCATGGCTTTATCCACTGAAATTAAGTCGAGTGTAACTTTCCTCTCGAACCCTAGCAGTGAGTCTCACTGCCTTACCACTACATTGGTTTCAGGCTGGGTTTTCTTTCTTTTCTCAGTTCACCCGAACAACTCCTTGAAAAAAATGAAGCTCGTGAAGTACAAACAAAAGTATGCTGGAAGTGGGAGTGCAAGTTTCAGCACATTCCTTATCACAGCGACTGTCCCACAAACTCCCCTGGGATGTCTGAGAAAGTGCACTGTGAGGTCCATCCGAGAAAGCATAATTAGTCGTGCAAGTAGAAATATTGTTGTCCTGATAGCAACAGCCAATTATATTTTAGTGGGGGTGGGTGGGAAATCCTAAAGCAACGATTGTGAAGACAGCCTTTAGACAATTAGAAGAGAAATGCAGCTGTTCCCAAAAGGTTGATGGGTTGCAAGTGTTGCTTCCAAATGCTGCTAAACAACAGTGTGTGTGGATAGCACCAGTTTTTCCAAGCCAGTTCAGCTGTCCTCTAATTAGTGGTAGACTAACAGCTTGCTTTGTTATTGATACAGTTCTCTTATACAAATACTCAAAAATGTATGTGTGTGTGTGTGAGAGAGAGAGAGAGAGAGAAAGAGAGAGAGAGAGAGAGAGAGAGAGATCGCCCTTTAGGGGAAAAATGAGAAGGTTGTTCAATGGTGGGTCTTGTATCAGACAGATTCAGTACTTGTTACCTTGACTGAACCTCAGTTTTGTAGGAACTGGGATCAGTCTTAACGTCCCTGCATCACTTTTTACATGTAGGGTTTGCCTTCCTTTGTTTTGTGGCAACTTTTTGTGTAAACACATGGTTAATATAATCGTTAAGAGCTGCACAGATGCTTCATAGATGTTTACGTGCATGTCACCTCCCCTGTCAGCATTGCACCTGCATCCATTTTATTTCATGGAGAGGAAAGACTCTTTCCATACAGAACCTGTTTGCTGTGTCCTGACTTTCTGTCAAACTGAAAACTGATTAGCCTTTGCTGCTGCCATCATTCACTATGCATACTCAGTAGCAGTTTACTAAACCCACTCATCAGCCTTACTGAATTCAGTAGACCTTACTTCTGAGCAGACATGGTTAGGATTATGCTGTTAGAGATGTAGCATCTAAGATAAATCTAATAGCTAATACTGGGTTCTGAATATGGGCTGGTGGGCGGTTGCTGTTGCTCCTAATGAGATTAGATAGGCCTTCTTATATTTTTACACCCATGGAAACCATAGAATGCAGCCTAATTTTGATTGTGTCAAAATGGGAAGATCTGTCCTGAAAATATTTCTCCATCATACTCAGGACCCTCTTCAAATCTTACTTGAACCCTAAACCACCATCAGAGAAGAAAGAATACTTCCATGTACTACCCCTTCCCCCAAAAAACAGAGTTACCTTTTGGTTCCTAAACAAGTCATTAATCTTAGTCCTTGTTCGCACTGGGCATTAATTCCTTCACCTGGTAGCAACCTAGTTCTAACACTGTAATAGCTAGTGATTAGCCATCAGTTGTTCCCCCAACCACTTGTGTTCACAGTAATTAGGAAGATAGAGAGATGGGTCTGTGATAGGTGTGTTGATTCCATGGTGACTTGCCTTCCTGGCATGATAAACAATAAGGGGATGGAATCAATGGTAATAGTAAACATCAGCACCAGGAATATTGGGAAATGGTTGCAAGGGAGGTGTGTTGCCAACAGACAAGGAAATTCAAGAGAATCCAGAGGCAATGAGCACTCAAGTGAAAAAAAAAGATTTACAATGCTTTATTTGAGATTTAGTGTTTTATGACAGGCAAAGCAAACACAGCAAGCAACTAATGAGTGCAGTTGTTATCTTACATCTCATTTCTGTTGTCTGGGAGTGCCAGATAAGAACAACGGAGAAATCCCAGGGAGCCACCCATTTACACAGCACCACACTGATGGTCTGTGTTGAATCCCCTGAGTATTGAATTGAATTGAAATTGAAACTTTATTTTTACCCCGCCCTTTTTCCAAACTGGAACTCAGGGCGGCTTACAAATAAAACTACATGTAGTTAAAAACATAGAAAAACATACAATTAAAATACAATTAAACAATGCACAACCTTAAAACTGTAAAAGGCACTTAAAAATCTAAAAACAATTTAAAATAATACAGATAATAATATAAAACAATAAAACAAGCCTTGTAAAGCCCAATCCTAAACACCTTCTATCCCAAAAGCCTGTCAGAATAAAAAAAGTCTTTACTTGACGACGGAAGGATGGCAAGGAGGGGGCCATTCATGCCTCCCTAGGAAGGGAGTTCCAGAACCTACGAGCAGCCACCGAGAAGGCCCTATCTTGCATCCCCACCAATCGCACTTGCAAGGGTGTTGGGACTGAGGGCCTCTCCTGAAGATCTCAGGGCCCGGGCAGGCTCGTATAGGGAGATATGGTCTGACAGATAGCCTGGACCTGGGCCGTATAGGGCTTTAAAGGTCAAAACCAGCACTTTGAATTGTGACCGGAAACAAACTGGCAGCCAGTGGAGCTGTTGTAACAAGGGAGTTGTATGGTCCCCGTAACCAGCCCCTGTTAATACTCTGGCTGCAGCTCTTTGTACCAGTTTAAGTTTCCGAACAGTCTTCAAAGGCAGCCCCACGTAGAGTGCGTTACAGTAGTCTAAATGGGATGTAACTAAGGCATGCATCACCATAGTCAAATCAGGCATTTCCAGGAACGGGCGCAGCTGGCGCACTAGTCTTAAATGGGCAAAGGCACTCCTGGCCATGGCCAAGACCTGGGCCTCCAAGTTCAGAGCAGAGTCCAGGAGCACACCCAAACTGCGAACCTGTGTCTTCAGGGGGAGTGTAACCCCATCGAGCACAGGCTGAATCCCTATTCCCTGATCTGCCCTTCGACTGACCAAGAGCACCTCCGTCTTGTCTGGATTTAGTTTCAATTTGTTCGCCCTCATCCAGTCTATCACTGATGCCAGGCACTGGTTCAGGACCAGGACAGCTTCCTTGGCTTTAGGTGGAAAGGAAAAATAGAGTTGGGTGTCATCCACATACTGATGGCACTGAACCCCAAACCCCTGGACAACCTCTCCCAGCGGTTTCATATAGATGTTAAATAACATGGGGGACAAAAATGAACCCTGAGGGACCCCATAGGTCAACGACCAAGGAGTTGAACAGGAGTCCCCCAGCACCACCTTCTGAGTTCGTCCCTCCAGAAAGGAATGGAGCCATCGTAACACGGTGCCCCCAAGTCCCATCCCAGCAAGGCGGTCCAGAAGGATACCATGGTCGATGGTATCGAAAGCTGCTGAGAGGTCCAGTAGAACTAACAGGGACACACTCCCCCTGTCCAGCTCTCTGCGAAGGTCATCCACCAAGGCGACCAAAGCTGTCTCTGTCCCGTAACCAGGCCTGAAACCAGACTGAAATGGATCCAGATAATCCATTTCATCCAAGAATCTCTGGAGCTGGGCGGCCACCACATGCTCTATTACCTTGCCCCAAAATGGAATGTTGGAGACGGCCGATAATTTCCCATTATGGAGGGATCCAGGGAGGGCTTTTTCAACAAAGGCCGTACATCTGCCTCTTTTAGGCACAATGGAATTCTGCCTTGTTGTAAAGAGGCATTAACTATTCCCCTCACCCACTCGGCCAGTCCCCCTCTGGCACTTTTAATGAGCCAGGAAGGGCAAGGATCCAGCAGACATGTGGTGGCTCTTGCCTCTCCAAGGATCTTGTCCACATCCTCGGGCTGTACAAATTGAAAGGAATCCATTATTATTGGACAAGCAGGAGCCAAAGTTACATCCCCTGAGACTGTATCAATTTTAGCGTCCAAGTCGGAGTGAATCTGAGCGACTTTATCTGCAAAGTGCCGTGCAAATTCTTGACAGCGGGCTATTGAGTGGTCTATATTACCCTCCTGGGGACCAGAGTTTAAAAGACCCCTGACCACTCGAAACAGCTCCGCTGGACGGCTCCCAGCAGACGCAATGGTGGCAGAAAAAAAAGTTTCTTCTTAGCCCGCACTGCCACAGAGTAGGCCTTCAGATAGGCTCTAGCTCGTGTTCGGTCAGACTCGCACCGAGTCTTCCGCCAATGTCGCTCAAGTCCCCGTCTTATTCGTGCCATCGCTGTCAGCTCCCTGATAAACCAGGGAGCTGGTTTGGCTCCACTCCGTAAGAGGGGATGCTCAGGAGCAATCGTGTCCACCGCCCTGGTCATTTCCCCATTCCAGAGGTCAACCAGGGCTTCAACAGAATCACCTGCCACGGTGACAGGAAAATCCCCAAGAGCCATCAGGAAACCATCCGGATCCATCAGTCTCCTGGGGCGGACCATCCTAATCGGTCCCCCACCCCTGCAGAGGTTCTGAGTCCCAGTGAGTCTAAACCCAACCAGGTAGTGATCTGTCCATGACAACGGAACTATAGAAAGTTCCTCCACACCAAGATCACCATCATCCCATCCAACACAGAAAACAAGGTCCAAAGTGTGACCAGCGCATGAGTGGGGCCAGATAATACTTGGGACAGACCCATTGTTGCCATGGAGGCCATGAAATCCTGAGCCACTCCTGACAGAGCAGTCTCGGCATGGATGTTGAAGTCACCCAATACCACAAGCCGAGGGGACTCCAACACCAACCCCGAGACTACCCCAGCTAGCTCAGGAATGGAGACTGTTGAGCAGCGGGGTGGGCGGTACACCAACAGAATCCCTATTCTGTCCTGGCCACCCAACTTCAAATATACACATTCGAACCCCGAAAACTGTGGGAGAGGGCACCTGGTCAGGGGGATGGCATCACGATAGACTACTGTAACTCCACCTCCTCGTCCCCCCGGTCTTGCTGCACAGAGAAACCTGGTGGGCAAAGCTGGGAGAGATTAACCCCCCCAGCTGTATCCAACCAGGTCTCCGTGATACAAGCCAGGTCGGTGTGCTCATCCAGGATCAGTAGGCATTAGGGACCCTTATTTATACCCAAATAAGCCCCTAGATGTGGGTGCAAGTTTGCACCTGTGACTTTAATTAGTTATACCTGTGGGGATATTTTTTTAATTTGGGTCTCACGGTTCTGCCTCTGTTTATCAATTTGGTTGGTCAGTGTCCTTGCTTTGTAGCAGCCTGATTCATTGCAGCTGCCTTTGAAGGCCAAATTCCCAGGGCTTAGCTGTGTGTGAAAACATCCTTCCTAATGATCGGTTGGCATCCACTATCTATTTTTGTCAATTAAGAGCTTCTCTTACCTCGTCTGTGTTAAATAAACAAAGTTCTCAGACTTATGTACTACACAGCAGGGTGAGAAAGAAAGCAACAAGCTCACCTGGCTGGGATGCAGGAGTGTGAGACAGGAGTATAGATTAGGGGGATGGACGAAGCATGCCATACTAAGCCTCCTTGTACCTTGAGATGTCTTGCGATCATTTCCCATACAGAAGGTCCTCAAAACCAAATTTGGTTTACCCCCACACCCAGAAAGAAGAGAGGCAATGAACTGGTAGAAAAGATTATATATATTAGCTCTGGGTTCAGGTGCATGAGCAAGATACCTGCAGGGACCTCTCTCACGAACCTGGACCAAGCAGGACTGCCATCCATTTGCATTAGCTGTTGCCGGGTGGAAGGGCAATCTTGCTTAGTGCTGGGTGCAGGTGTGCAAGAGAGATTCTTACAGGGACCTCTCACACACACCCAGACCAAGCAGGATCATCATCCATGTGCATCAGCCAACGTGGAGTGGGAAGGCAATCCTGCTTAGTACTGGGTTCAGGTTCATGAGCAAGATCCCTGCAAGGATCTCTCTTGTGTACCCAAACCCAATGCTAAGCAGGATTAGACCTTCTCCTGCGAGGATGAGGGAAGCAGGTGAGGAAGAAGGACGTGGACAGCCCAGGAAAGCCATAAGGGAACACTCAGGACAGGATAGGTCAGCTCTTCAGCAACCATCCTGCTCTCATGTTGTTGTTTGTTTGTTACATTTATATCCTGCTTTTCTTTCACCATGGAACCCAAGGCAGCATACATAGGGTTCCCAGGCAGTCTCCCATCCAGGCACTGACCAGACCCAGACCTGCTTAGCTTCAGCAAGGTGGTGGTTTCATGTAACTTCAGACCATAGCCTCTCTTGCCACCCACCACTTCCTACCTCCTCTTCCTCCACTGCTGAGCCTGAAACAGCATCGTTGGTGAGGCAGGCAGTGGCAGCACAGCAGAACAGGACAATTGCTGAGGAGCTGCCCCAGCCTGACATGATTGTTTCTCCGAAGTTTGCCTGGGCTGCCCGCCCCTGCCTCCCTCCTCGATGCTACAATGCCCCAGCTGCTCATCACACAGTAGGAAGGCTGCCATCACACTGTACTTCACAGCACCATCTGTGGGCAGATGGCACTGTGAACTACAGCATGACGACAGCCTTGGAAAATGATGCAATAAGTATGAACTATTGTTCAATCTGCAACAGAACTGAATTCTAGGGTAAACCAACAGTAGCTGGGCAGCTCCTGATTCACAATTCATTCCTTGGGGATGAAGATACAAACATTTTCAAGTCCTCAAAATGGGGAAAGGGTAGAACTTGTCAACGAGCATATAGAAACAAATGATGTCCTTTTAACAAAAGCCATAATAAAAATTGCACACCAAAAGGGCATTTGGAGGGAATGACACAATCTATAAGTGCTTATATGCTAATGCCAAAAGTGTCAAAGCCAAGATGGCAGCCATGCAGCCTCTGATACTAGAAGAGAACATTCAGGGAGCATATAAGAAATCTTGTGGAAGTGAAATGCAGTTGTTCTTGAATATAAATTCTACTGAAAGGACAAGACACATGGGTGGGGAGACACTCTATATATCAAAGAGAGCATTGAATCCAATAAATGAGACAAATAAAAGGAAGAAAGCTCTTAAAACTACTGTGGGAGGAAATACCTTATCCAATATTTAAGCATCATTTATTTATTGAAAAGCATTTACACACTGCTTAATATTTCAAAAATCTCTAAAAGTATATATAATGAAAGCAAGTTTATGCTTTCATGATGTATATCCCCACTTTCAATATGAACTGACATTTCCAATATGCTGTTAATTTAGTTCTAGGAACAAACTATCAGTCACACAAACACCCAAAGTTCTGAAGGTAATCGTGAGATGAATAACGAATCAGGGTGATAGCCAAAGGAAAACATTATGTAATAATGGGGGGTTCGACTGGCCTTACATTTACCAGTTATGAGACATTCAGGTCATAACAGACACAATTCCTAGATAAGATAAATTAGTGGGCCTTAGAATAGTCCGTTATGGAGCCAACTATAGGGGAGGCAACCCTTCACTTCTGAATCCTGAATTATGTCAGTACACTCAGTGACTATAGTGATGACAAAGTCAACCTAAAAGAGGAAAGCTATCTAAAAAGTCGAATATGGTAACATTTAATTTCAAAAGAGGAAACTTCTCAAAAAAATGGGGGTTTGTTAGAAGAAAAGTTGAAAGATATGGCCAAAAGGATTGAAACTTTGAAGATCACTTGGAGGTTATTTAGATAAAAAAAAAAAGTTCAGATCAAAAGTGTGCCACAGACAAAGGAGGGGACTCATGTCACCATGGCTGAGCACAGCCAAGGAAATGGTAACAGGCAAGCTTTTTTCTTTTAAAAAGTGGAAGTTGAGGCCAAAGGAGGAAATAAAAAGGAGCACAAACTCTGGCAAAACAAAGCTAAGCTGACAACAAGGCAAGCGAAAACAAATACACACAAAATAACATTGAGAAGTATATTGCTGAAAACATTAAGACAAAAATTTAAAAAGTCTTTGAATATAACAGAAACAGGAAAAGATCCTTAGACAATTGGACTGCTAAATAGCAAAAGTGTGAAAGGAGCATAGGGATAGTAGAAACATACAGTGAATTCTGTATACTGGTCTTCACTACAGAAGATGATAAACAGGTCAGATACCCACACTTTTTTTTTACTTTTTTGCAGTGAGGAAATCTGAAGACCTAAGGCACAAGTTACTATCCTAGACGCAGTTACTAGGGGTGAAGCCCCACTGAATACAGTTGGATGTACGTACAAGTAAACTGTCGGTGGCCCGAGCCTGACTGCTGCAACAGTGTCCTTGTGATGCAAATATGCAAACATTCAGAGTTACAGGTTTCCTTGACCAAATTTGCATGCATAGCTTCAATGTATTCTAAATGTAAAAGTCCATCTTTCAATTTTGCAGTGCAACATATTTTCCTTCTTCTAGAACGTGGCAAAATTCTCCACTCAAATAAAGTTCACCTCCTAATTCCATTATTTTAATAGTACTTATTAAGTTGTCTTTAAAATCTGGAACATATAGGCAGTTTTTAATTTTAAGCAGTCTTTGGCCATATGGCGTTTTGCAAAGCAATTCTACTATACCTATTCCTTGACAAAAGAATATTTGTCCAGATGCTGTCAATATTTTTTGCCTGTGACTTTTAAAATGTTTAAACAGGTTTTTTTATCAATTACAAGATGTGAGGTGGATCCTGAATCAATTAAAACTCTGTTTTTGCAATCATCTTTCCTCTCATCAGACACATAGTAACTAGAAGCCTCTGTTTTTGGCTTTTCAGTTTGCCTAGGGGCTTCTCTCACTTCAGTTTGCCTTCGTTTAAAGTCAGGCCCTGCTGCTGTCTGCTCTGGAGTTTTTGCATTTGAAACCCCTGTTGCTGTGTTTGTCTATGCCCTTGTGTGGATTCGGGAGATGACTCATCCCTCTGTCTGTTCCATCTCTGCCTCTAGTAAGGTTTGCTTCTTGAGACAGACTGTGTTCCTGTGTCTCTTTAAAATCTTGGTCTTTTAAATATGATATAATCTGACTCATGTTTTGGTCAGAATTTTCTAGCACACAGCAAATTAATTTGTGATGCTGATGAAGAGAGCTCAAGAGTAGTCCCTTCTTCATATCATCATCTAGATCTTTGCAACATCTCTCAAGTTTAGCCAGGAGTTCTGTAAAATTTTGAACATACACATTCAGACTACCTCTTTCAGCAGTCTCCTTCAGAGAAAATAACTCTTTGTAAAGGTACATTATGTGGTTCTTTGATTTTCTATCATATACTTCTTGTAGTTTCTGCCACACTTGTTTTACATTGTTACATCCTACGCAAACATTTAGTGCCTCATCTGATAGCTCAGAAATAAGCAGAGACTTCACTTTTGCAAGCTTACGTCTCCATGATGCTGTAGCAGTCTCATCCTCTGCCGAAGGTTTAGGATCAGTCAGAATTCTGTTCAAATCTTCCCCTTCTAGCTGCGCTGTGAACTGCAAATTCCACAAGGCATAATTATCTTTTTCAAGCCTCGGGATGCTTCTCTCAAGTGTTGATATTTCAGCCATCCTTTCCTCTCTTTTGTTCTGCTTTTCTGTCTAACTTAAAGTCTCCTTTGTAAATTGCACACAGCACTTAGCCTTTTATAGCTTCTAGGCACAACTTGCAATTCAACTTAGGTTGCTGGGCCCGTAACCCTTGTTGTGGTGCTAAATTAGTAAAGCAGAGAGTAACAGCGGTCTGAAATGCGAGTGTGCCAGTGTGTGTGTGTGCGTTTACCTAAGAAAGCAGACTTTTACCCTGCATTGAGATCACTGAGACTTAAGACTTAGTAAAATAAGAAAAACTACTTTATTTATAGAAATACATAGTAGATAGAAAGGCATACCTAGTTCTAACTAACTAACTAAGTTGGAGGCGCAATGCCCAGGCGTGGGAATTGCCCTCATGGCTAGGAGAGAGAAAGCAGAGACAAAGGTGTCTCCTGTCTCTGGACAGTCAGAGAAGAGAAGAGAGGGTGGAAGGAGGAGGGGCAGATAAGCTTCCCTAAAGACGTATCAGTCTAACAATGGAAGGAAGTCAGTCAGAGCATCACAGGTAAATGTAATCAAGCCTATCCATCTGGAGGACCCTAACTCTATCTCCCTTCTGGAGCATAAACAAAAGAACAAAACAGGAGTTGCTCTTGCCCCACTTGCAACAGGCTGCAGGATTCAACTAGTTTCCAGATGGCTTGGGGGAGGGGGTTCTGGCCAATATGACTGGCGCTCCTGTTGAAGTCCTAGCTGATCTGTGGAACAACCAGATGGCCTGGGCTATTGACATGATCACTCTTGAGTGACCTCTCCCACTTGATAGAGCCCATTTGACTCCTTGGTACATAACAGAGCTTAGGGCAATGAGACAAGTTAGGAGACAGCTTGAACGCAAGTGGAGGAAAACTCCAGATGAATGCAATCGAACACTCAGTGGCAGTGAAGGCAGAAAAGAAGACATAATTTGCTGCTTCCATTGCATTCTCACTGTTTCATCCAGTAGAGCTTTTCCAGGTAGTGTGGAGCCTTTTACAGTCTGGCCCAAAAGAGGTAGTGGAACCTATGGTAGCCCGCTGTGACTTGTTTGCAAAACACTTTGAGGGTAAAATTGCTTGCAACTTCTGGGACCTTGACTCCACAGTTAAAGCAGATGAACCTTGAGGGGTGTCCAGAGCACTGTCTACTCCTGTTGTGTTGGATGAGTTCCAGTTGACAGGGCTTGAAGATGTGGACAAGGCACCTGGCTCGGTTTGGGTGACCACTTGCACTCTTGGCCCTTGCCCTTCATGGCTGATAAAAGCTAGCAAGGAAGAAGAGTCTGGCTGGACCAGGGAGGTGATGAATGTCTCCTTGCGAGAGGGAGTGGTCCTCGCCTGCCTAAAAGAGGTGGTGATAAGACCACTCTGTGAGAAACCCTCCCTGGATCTGGATTATCTAAATAATAACCAGCCAGTAACTAACGTACCAGTCTTGGACAAGGTTGGTTCTGCATGGTTGCAGGCCAGATCCAGGCTTTCTTGGATGAAACCAATTTTCTAGACCAATTTTAATCGTAGTTCAGACCCAGTTTTGGCACAGAAACTGCCTTGTTCACCCTGTACGATGACCTGTATTGGGAGAGTGATAGGGGGAGTGCGTCCCTATTAATCTTCATTGATCTCTCAGTGACTTTTGATACCATCAACTATGGTATTCTCCTGAAATGGGTGGATGGCACTGATTTGCAGTTGTTCCAGTCCTACTTGGATGGTCACTCTCAGAGGGTGATGTTTGGGGGGGTATCATTCAGCTCCGTGCAGCCTCCAATTTGGGGTTCCTCAGAGTTCGATTTTATCTCCCATGCTATTTAACATCTACATGAAACTGCTGATTGGTTCAGAGATTTGGAGTAAGTTATAAGCAATATGCTGATGACACACAACTTTATCTCTCCTCTACATCTCCAGGGGTGACAGAAGATGAGCTAGACTGATGTCTTGCCTTGGTAATGGACTGGATGAGAGCAAATAAACTGAAGCTGAATCCTGACAAAACTGGGGCACTGTTAGTGGGTGGTTCCCTAGACTGGATGGAGAGGTTGTGGCAGGCTCTTGATGGGGTTACAGTCTCTCTGAAGGAGCAGGTATGTAACTTGGGAGTACTTCTGGATCCACTACTATTGCTTGAGATTCAAGTGACCTCAGTGGCAAGGAATGCCTTCTATCAATTTTGGCAAATGGCTCAGCTATGGACCTATAGACAGAGATAGCCTGACTTCTGTTGTCTATTTATTCATTTGTTTATTTATTACATTTGTATACCGTCCCATAGCCGAAGCTCTCTGGGTGGTTTACAGCAATTAAAAATAGGTATCCTCTAAGTTAGATTAATGCAATGTGTTATATGTGGTGCTGCCTTTGAAGACAGTTTGGAAACTGCAGCTGGTGTAGAATTCAGCAGGCAGACTGCTCACTGGGACAAGACTGTTTGAGCACATAACACCAATTCTGGAGCAACTGTACTGGCTACCAGTTAGTTTCCAGGCTCAATTCAAAGTGCTGGTGTTGACCTATAAAGCCTTATACGTCTCAAGACCCCGATACCTCAAGGACCACCTCTTCCTTTATGTACTAATTTGGACCCTGTGCTCAGCATCAGAGGCCCTTCTTCATGTACCCCCTCCAAAAGAGTTGCGGAAAGCGGCAACACGAGAATGGGCCTCCTCAGTGGCATCCCCCTGTTTGTGGAACACCCTCCCCAGGGAAGTATGCCTGGCACCATCACAAGCCATCTTCAGGCACCAGGCAAAAACATTTATCTTCTCACAGGCATTTGGTTCTTATCTTTGGAAGGCTTTTGGACGGCTTCTGTTCTGTATCTTTCCTAATTGCTGTAAACCGCCCAGAGAGCTTCAGCTATGGGGTGGTATATAAATGCAATCAATCAATCAATCAATCAATCAATAAGAAGAGTTGCTCCACTGCCTTATATACAGGTTTTTATATATCTTTTACTTTGCTTTTAATTTTTATTAATTGTAAGTCACTTTGAGTGCACATATTTGTGTAGCAAAGTGACTAACAAATTAAATATGCCTGTTTCTTCAGAGGGGGTGCAATCCTGTCCAGAACAGGTAAACTCCCTAACCTCCAGACTTGGGAACTGCTCATCCACAGAATCTCCATCTTACCAGGATTCAGTTTGTTTGTTGGCCCTCATCCAGCCTAGCATCCAGGCATCAACTGAGAACAGTCACAGCCTCTCCTGATTCAGATGTAGCAGAGAAATAGAGCTGGGTTTTATCTGCATATTGATGACACTGTGCCCATATATATAAAGTTAAAAGTTGGCCTAATGTTGGGGTTAAGAATGGGTTTGGGTCTGAAAAGCCAGTATCAAGAAGCCAAATCTCTACTGGATAGCTAAATTGGTAGTATGAGTTAAATGCAGCATGAAGAGCCCTAGTCCGAAAAGGTTTCTTTGATAGAGCACAGATGGAAGGTGGTGGTTTTTAGTTAGGTTTTCATTGGGTACGAAAAAAAAGTTTCCTCTTTGTTGTGTTGAGAAGAAAGACTATAAACAATAATGACAGTGTTTGCCCATTCAGAGTAGGGCAGGAAGCATTATCCACACTCTGAATCAGCTTTGATTATTGGCTATGTATGTAACAATATATTGGTTTTGTGATGTGATCATGCTGGATATGTGATCTCCAATTGGCTGGAATCAGCAGCTGTGGATTAAGCAAGAAGTAAGGAATTAAAGGAGCTGCAGATTAACTGTTGAACATCCATAAAAAAAGGATGGAAAACTGAAAAAATGAGGATACAGCACCCTTCAAAAGTACTACAATTGCATTGCAAATATTCACATGTGCACACTCAATACAGTCCTAGTCTTGAAGTCCATTTAAATTTGTGCACATCATGTATTTCTAATACTTTTTTTAAAAAGAACTCTATTTATGCCTGGCGACAGCCTGATAGTCTGCATTTCTTTCTGATTTCATTCAAGTTGACATTACTGATAAAGCAGCTACAGAAAACATAAACCTTTTTTTCCTTCCTGAAATGTATGATTTTTATAAGTTGTTGCCCTTAAGTGACATTCAGGAAGAGAAAGGAATAAAAGTCCAATAATTTCCATCCAACCAGGTATTTATCACAGCTTCAAACAGAAGGAGATTCATTTCTATTTATTGTCTGGAAATGTTAGACTAGGCTGAATTAAACATTTTGATACGTACCTGCAGTGGTATAAACTATGTTTTCAAATTTTCCTAGTCAAGATTTCTTTTACGTAGAAGAAAATTAGACAGGTGCAGCACACCAAATGAGATGAACTTTGTCCTCAAAGAAAATTGGTTTTTCCTTTTCAATTTCATTTGAAAGAGATCTGACAAGTGTTGCTTTGAACAAACTTTCACAGCACAATATCCTTTGTGTAAGTTTCCCCCTGTCAGCTTTTCTATTCCAGTAGGAACTTAGAACAAAGTGTATGCTGCCCTTTGAGTTGAGAACTTCATCAGCTGAATGAACACCAGTGTAGTGCAATGAAATTGAGGGCATACTCTCTCTCTCTTTTCCTCTCCGTGAATCTGAACATTGCCGACTCTCAACAAATATAATTTCTCTATCTTGGAGAAAGACAGGTAATAGCTATATATCCAGTTTCATATTCTTTTCCCCACTCCCCACACACCCTTCAATGAAAAATGCATTTTGGAAATCCACCTATTTGGAGACTTGGTTCAGGTTGCAGCAAAACAACTTTCCTTTCCACATACATCATTCATATTGTCTCTGCATATTTCATTTTTTTCCTGACCATGTAAGTCAGACTTTGCAATTTTCCCCCTTTTAAAAAAAATGGCAATGTTTGATTATATATATTCTCTTTATCTTTAGGTCAGACCCTCAGACTGATTTTAGTCAATTTATGTAAATTCCCACTGCTTTTAATCTTTCACATTCAGACTTACCTATCCATAGAAATTTATCACCAGATGGTTTGCAATTTATCATTGATTACTGTAATCCCTGGCAATCCTCTCAGAGGCACTTCATCTATTACATTGTTGAGGTATACTGTAAAATAGTTGTTTGCACATACACATACACGCTCTAAATGCATGTTTTCTACTGAAGGTATTACAACGATGAACCAGAAAAGAACCGTTGGTCGTAGAGCCCTGCTGAATGCCCCACAGCACCAAACACACATTTGATGTGTGTGAAGTGGTCCATGTCATGGGCGAGCACCAGGAAGAAGAGGCTGATATTTATTCAGTGTGAAAGTACCACAACTGGAGAAAATTAGTGAAATATATGACAATTGAATTTGAATTTTACTATTGGGCTAGTCCTATGAATCTTGGATACCTTGTATGTACACTCGGTCTGGACAGAATTCAAAGCACAACATTTCATATACAGTCTTTCTGATGATTTACCATCTATTTAAAATTGGCTTCATTGAGTCCAACATAGGCATAATGTTGGCTTCACACACAGTCTGTGGCCTGTACGTCAGGAGCAGCCTTGGGAACATGTGCTCCTTCCACCCCTTGTTAGAGTAACTCTTCCCTTCCCTGACTTTCCCCACATTAACCATAGTTTTTCATTATATCTTTACCAATGCAAAGTACATTTTTACAATTTGCAAACTCACTTCAACCCATGGTTTCAGTCTCTAGCTTCTGAGGGAACCATGATTTGCATTAGCACACATGTAATACAAAAATGTGTTCATACTTTGTAAGCTATAATTTGCAAGGAGCCAACAGTATGTACAACTTAAAATCAGGACTGTGATTCTTTTCACTTGTGTCTTAAGATATGCTGCAGAGTTGCCTAATTCCCACTGAACATTTTTACTGATCTTAATCAACAACTCCTTAAAGGCCCTTTAAAGCATATTCTGATGTTTCACACTCAAAAACTCAAATTTGGCAAGGCTCTGGCTCCTGCACAATGTACAATACTCCATGTCATGTTGCCACCACCATCCCCCCCAATGTCCACAAGAGATTATCAAATTTGGCTGGTCAGGAGCAAAGCAGCTGAGCAATAATGTAAGTGCACCAAAGCTAAGCATTTTGAAATCTAATTGATTGCAATGCAAGATATTTTTTAAAGTACTTAACTTTGAATCATGCTGTAGAATATTGACCAGCTAGATTACACACAGACACACACATATAGATATGATGTTACAGGCTGGCCCCGCTTATATGGCAGATTCCGTTCTGGACCCCCACTGTAAAGCGGCAATCGCTGTAAAGCGGAACCCCATTGAGTATAATGGGGCGTGTCGTGCAAAAATGCCGCGAAAATGCCGCAAAAGTGGCAAAAGCAGCTTTAAAACGGGGAATGAAAGCCGCTGCATTAGCGGAACGCCTGGAAGTGAAGCGCCGGTAAGCGGGGCCCTACTGTGTAAACAAAATGGGCACCAATATATAGTTTTGAAACATGGAGGTAACAAAAGGTCACACAAATGTTGAGGTAGTTCTTTTGGATGCTGCAGAATCAGTGGTCCTGGCTAACAAATATCCTTTGACTAATGCCTTGGTATTACCAATTTCATCACGGGATCAATGTGGGAGCAAAAATGTAACTTCAGCATGATCTGTCTCCTTGCCAAACATTTGTCTTAAAATAATGCTTTCTATTTTCATATGTTATTCTAACTGCAGTTCAATTTTTTTCTTAGCACTACTAATGTCAAATCAGTTTGACATCACTATGTCATGTAAAGTCAAACTGCATGCAGAGAGGGGAGAAAGTTACACGAGAAGTCTATGCAAAATTTAATTACAGTTTTTAATTAACATATCTTATTGAAATAGCTGTGGATTTTCTTTTTGCACAAAACACTGCACAAGCTAACCAGGGCAAGGGCATATTTTATTTAAACTGAAAACTAAGAACTTTCTGATTAACTAATGTAGACTTCCTACTTGATTAAGGATCTCTAAATATCTTAGAATCTTAGAAATTCATGTTTATTGATAAGCTAGAATATTTAAATCATGGAAAGACAAATTAGCAAAAAAGAAACAAAGAAAGCTCTACCCTGACTCTAATGATATCGAAGATGAATGCTGGTTGAAAACTGAAACCTAATGATTGCAGTTCAATGAATCTTTGACATTACATAGACTATTATAAATTATAAGTCAGGTGTGTTTAGTGTTAAGATACTTCTATGGATAACAGGCTGCGTTCAATGTGACGTGACGCCATGCATTTCAATGGCTATATAACTTTTTAATGAAATGACCAAAGAGGTCATTTCGTGGAGAGTGCAACCACATTTGGACCCATTTACATACATAAACATGAGTATGTTAGAGCAGTCTTTCCCAGCCTTTCTTTTTAATGACACATTAGGCATCACATCTAGTTTGGTCCTCACATTAGAACCTGAAGGTCAGGTTTTACAGTGAACCATATTCTGGGTGATGGGTGAAATGCTAAACCCAGTTCTCCTCAAGTTGGCTTGAAGTAAATTAAGATCTTTTCCCAAAACTTGAGAGTACCCCATATTAGTTTGAGCAAATTGAGTAAAATCAGAATCCAATTCTTCTCTTGATGCCTGCCCTTCAACCTCCTTCACCAGTAGTGTAGTGGCAAATTCAGAAGTGTATGGTTTCTTCATGAGTCATGCTGCACCCCTTCACTCACTTGCTCCTCACCATCATATCCACCCTCATAAGTCCTTCTCATGCTTGCCTTCTCCCACAACAACAGAAGTCCCTAGAAGCCAAACAGCATGAAAGTGGAGAGTGTTAGCTACTGAGAAGAGTCTTCTCAGTGGCTGGCTCACCTCCTTTCACTCTGGCTCCAACCAGCAAGAAACGACAAGGAAGTATGTTAGAAGATTCTTCTCAGTGGTTAACATACACCCCTGTCATGCTGACTAGCTCATCAGATACTGGAGATATAGGGACCCTGCTGGGACCCTGGTCCCAAAAATGTAAGAGGTCTAAAACACACACCCCAAGACCCTGGACTATACCCCTGTCCCTCACCCATTTACCTTGCTGCTGCTTTTTCTCTAAACTGGTGAAAAAATTGTGGTGGGGGACTGCAGTGCTCGTATTTCAGGCACTATGAGTTACTGAGTTTCATATTTTAGGCATCTGACACCTCCCACACCCACTTGTTATAAGGTCTGACAGGTTCTGGTTGCATAGAAAGCATTCTCTGTACAAACAGTTGCACCGGCAGGGGCTCTTTCAGACTTTATAGTGAGTATGTGGAGAATTGGTCTTTACGATCACATTCCCCCAACCCTACATACCATTATAACATCTAAAGCCCTAAATACCTTAGAAACAGGGTATCCAAAGGACTGCCTTCACTTTTGCAAGCCTTCCCACCTGCTGGGATCATTTTCAGAGGCTCTCCTGTGTGTTTCAACATCCCCTAAACTATCCTTGGTTGGGTCAGGAAAAGGCTTTTTCTGTAGCTGCACCTAAGCTCTGGAACTCCATCCCAATGGAGGTGCATATCATCCCCTCTTTGATGCCCTTCTGAAAGTTAGGCTGCAATCCAATATGCACTTACCTGGGAGTAAATTCCATTGATTCCAATGAAGTGTAACTCTCAGTAGACATCTATTGGATTGCAGACTTAGTCAAAGACTTCCTTTTTATTGTTTGACTGTATTGGTTTGTATCTGCTGAAATACTGCTGTGGATGTAGGGTGGTTTTACTTTTGTTAGTGTGTTGATATTTTGGCAATTGATATTTTAAATTGTTAAATTATTTTTGATTTTATTGTTAGCTGCTGCTAGCTTTTTATTATGAAAGGTGGGGTATAAATATTTTTTAAAAATAAAAAATAGATATTTTTTCCAATTTACTTGGCTTTATGAAATCTACCTTAACAATCATTCTTTAATTGGTTCTTTTGTCTTTATTGTTCTCAATAACTATATGTCAAACATATTGAAACATAGGTATCAGTCTGTCTAACTATGGATGGGGAGAAATTCAGTTCAGTACACATTTAAAGGAAAATGTAGCTAATTCACACTTTCCACAACAATATGCAAGCTGCAGCATAGCCATCCTTCAACATTTGCACTTCTCTAAATTTTGCATTACCGTTCTCCAGCCATGTAATGTGTACAAAAATGCATATACTACAGTAAAGTGTGCAAAAACTGCATATATTAGTGAAAATAATGTACAAAATGCATGATGTTAGGGTTAGTTGTAAAAAGTATTTATTTATTTATTTAGACAATTTATATACCGCTTATATTTAAATAAATTTCTAAGCGGTGTACAACATAAGTTAAAACATCTTAAAACAGCAAATACAAAAAACCACACTTGATAAAATGCAATTAATAACAAAACAAAATATATAGTATAACCATTGCATATAAAATTAAGTACAAGAAATACAAGAAAAAAATCATAACAAGCTTAGTAGACTAAACAAAATATTCCCTAGGCTTCAAGGGAAAAAAAATCAAGTTTAAAAAAAGCTTATTTTTAAACATAGTAGATTAAACAAAATAAATCTGCTCATTTCTTAATCAAAATGTAATAAAAACCAAAACAATTAAAACAGCCAGTCCCTTTTATAATAACAAACAGAATTTCATCTAACTACAGTAGAAAATAGATATCATTCAGTTTACTCAAACGCACCCTTACAAGATCAACACACTTATGTTCATCAAACATATCAACATTATAAACCAACACACTCAAGCTTATTATTGTAGCACACCTCAAATCACACTCTACAAGCAATTACATAATTCAGTATCACATCCTAAAAACAGCACATTCACATATCCACACCATGAGAACCACTTAAATCTAAATACATACAACAAATAATATTTCTCTCTCACTCTGGGGGTACAGAAACCACTTTTTCCAATATAGCAGGCAATGACACTTCCCTCATCTCTCAAATGAGGAACAAAAACCATTTAAATATCACATTTTCACCCTAAAAATGGGTAGGCTTTCACTCACAACAACTTGTCGCTTGTGGGCAAATGGCAACAGCTGCAGCAGCACACAGAGTCCTTCCAAACACACAATTAGGCAGAACTTCATACAAACTAGGGATGTGCTTGAATTTTGCAAAATTCAAATTTGACATCGGATTTCCTATTGATTTGCCTTTTTTTGCCCTCGTGGATCGGATTTTCTTCTAGTAGTTTTTAAAAAATCACCTCAAAAATATCACTGTTAATATTGATATTTTCCCCAAAATATGTGTGTGTTGTGTGCCTTCATGTCAATTACAACTTATGGCAACCCTATGAATCAGCGACCTCCAATAGCATTTGTTATAAACCACCTTTTCAGATCTTGTAAGTTCAGGTCTGTGGCTTCCTTTATGGAATCAATCCAGCTCTTGTTTGGCCTTCCTCTTTTTCTACTCCCTTCTGTTTTTCCCAGCATTTTTAATAATAATAATAATAATAATAATAAATTTTATTTCTAAGTCGCCTATCTGGCCGAGTCAATGGCCACTCTAGGCGACGTACATAAATAGAATGAATACAACATATAACCAGCTTTAGTCAATAAATAATCTAAAAAACCATCCAACTATAACAAGATAAAACTAGTCCCCGGAAATCCTGTAGGCCTGCCTGAATAGCCAGGTCTTTAAGGCTTGGCGGAAACCTACCAGGGAGGGGGCATGGCGAAGATCATATGGCAGGGAATTCCAGAGGGTGGGAGCCACAATCAAAAAAGCCCTCTCTCTGGTCCGCACCAGTCTAGCTATTTTAACTGGTGGGACCGAGAGGAGGTCTTGTGTGGCTGATCTCGTCAGGCGGCGTACTTGGTGATGCTGTAGGCGCTCCTTCAGATAAACTGGGCCGAAACCATATAGGGCTTTAAAGGTTAACACCAACACCTTGAATTGGGCCCGGTAAACAACTGGTAGCCAGTGTAGTTCTCCTAACACCGGAGTGATATGATCACGGCGACGGCTGTTCTTGATCAAACGTGCCGCCGCATTCTGTACCAGCTGTAATTTCTGGACCGTTTTCAAGGGTAACCCAACGTAGAGCGCATTACAGTAGTCTAAGCGAGAGGAGACCAGGGCATGTACCACCCGCGGGAGCAGATGGACAGGAAGGTAGGGTCGCAACCTCTGTATTAGATGCAATTGATACCAAGCTGCCCGGCGCACTGCCAAAACCTGAGCCTTCATGGACAGCTGGGAGTCAAGAATGACCCCGTGGCTACGGACCTGGTCCTTCAGGGGCAATCTTACCCCATTAAACACCAGGTCTATATCTCCTAGCCTTCTCTTATCGCCCACGAGCAGCACCTCGGTCTTGTCGGGGTTCAGTTTCAGCCTATTACCTCCCATCCATTCACTTACGGACCTCAGGCACTTGGAAATGGTATCCACAGCCAACTCTGGTGAGGATTTAAATGAGAGATAGAGCTGAGTGTCATCCACATATTGGTGGCACTGCAACCCAAATCTCCTGATGATGGCCCCCAGCGGCTTTACATAGATGTTAAATAGCATGGGGGAGAGGATAGAACCCTGTGGCACTCCACAATTGAGAGGCCAAGGGTCTGAAACCTCATCCCCCAATGCTACCCATTGATGCCTGTCTGAGAGATAGGAACGGAACCACCGTAAAACAGTGCCCCCTATTCCTATTCCCCCAGGCAATCCAAAAGGATACCGTGGTCGACGGTATCAAAAGCCGCTGAGAGATCCAGGAGGACGAAGAATGTATATTCTCCCCTATCCAACGCCCTCCTCGTATCATCCACCAGGGCGACCAAGGCTGTTTCAGTTCCATGTCCAGTCCTGAAGCCCGATTGGAATGGATCAAGATAATCTGCTTCATCCAAATGTGTCTTTTCTAGTGATCCTGTCTTCACATTATGTGTCCAAAGTATGATAACCTCAGTTTCATCATTTTAGCTTCTAGGGACAGTTCTGGTTTAATTTGTTCTAACACCCAATTATTTGTCCTTTTTGCAGTCCATGGTATGCACAAAGCTCTCCTCCAACACCAGAACAATCATTAATTGTGAATAAAACATTTTTATTTATACAACTAAATTACCAGCTCTAACAAGTTCATGGGGCATAATCGACCAAGTGTTATCTCCTTTGAAATGGAAGAATGTAAGAATTGTCTTGTTCATTCGGGCCAAAAGTCCATCTACTTCAAAATTCTAACTTGAACAATGGCTAGTCAGATGCTATGGGATAGATCAAGATGTGAAAAATGTCCCTTTTTATCTGAAAGACATCCCCTATTCATTGTTTGGGCTAGATCCATTGTCACATCAGTGGGTACAATGGGACTTACCCTTTCTCTCCTCCCCACTGCAGCCTCCTGTATCCCCATGTGCTCTGCAGGGTCCCCTGAACCTTTGGAGATTTTGATGTAGCAGTGGGGAGCAAGGAAAGAAAAGTTCCATTTGCATGAGCAGAAATCCATTGCACAAGCAGGACAGTACAATAGGGTATCACTCTTTGTCTCTAGCATCTGGTAAAAAGACATCTGACTATATATATATATATTAACTATCACTGGATAATAGCCACTGACAGACCTATAGTTTATGATTTTATCTCATTCTTTTAAAAACCCATTTAAGTTAGAAGTCATCACCTCCTGTGACAATGAATTCCATATTTAAGCAGCAGGTTCCAGGCTGATCAGTATATGGACTGATCCAAAGTAACAGACTAATTAAAACCTGTTTTCCTCATCTTCATTCTATCTCATATTACCTGCATAAGTCAAACAATGCATTTAATCAGACTTCAGTTCTTTCTGACAAAGATAAATCTGGTAATGCCTGGACATGGTGTGTGTAATCCGCCATGCTTTTATATAACAACAGTTCAAGCAATCCACAACTGGTATGTTATGCAATTGACTTAGGGAAGCCTAGATTGGCCTTTAGTCTAACCCAGCAGGGCTCTTCTTATATTAAATGGGAGCCCTCAACTCTGTGTAGAGTTGCACCATATGAGGAGCTACCAGAGCTGTCGTTTTGGGACAATCTTTTAAGCTAATCTTTTAGGGCAGCAGTGTATTCTCAGGCTCTGGCTCCTCCCACCTAAGTTGGCCACTGAACCCTCCTAGACAGAGCTGCAAAATATTTCCTGCTTGGGCTGGGACTTTGGCCCTTCTGCACTATACATTTAGAGCAGTATCATACCACTTTAAATAGTCATGGCTTCCCCCAAAGAATCCTGGGAACTGTGGTTTGTTAAGAGTGCTGAGAGTTGTTCGGAGACCCCTATTCCCCTCACAGAGCTACAGTTCTCGGAGTGGTTGAACAATCAATCACTCTTCCAGGGAAAGCTGAAAACTGAACCTCTGTTAGGCGAGTAGGGGTCTCCTAACAACTGTCATCACCCTTAACAAACTACAGTTCCCAGGATTCTTTGGGGGAAGCCATGACTATGTAAAGTGGTATGATACTGCTTCCAACGTATAGTGCAGATGGGGGCCTTTGTCTAAGCAACTAGCTGTGGTGTGTTTGGGTGGTGTTTCTTGGCTCTGATTCCTGGCTTTACCCTTCAGCTCCGACTCCCCAGCTCCCCTCTGACACACACAGATACTAAAGTGGAACTGTTGAAATTCAGTGCCAACCATCTGTTTAGCGAGTCTGCCTGTGCAGAGCCATATAAACAGCCCACAGATCTCTGGATAATGGTGACACCCTGGAATGGCAGCTCCATATGATGCACAAAGCAAAATCTGCTTAAAATGAGATGCTATTTCAAGGTGAGCAGACTTTTCATCTTAATAAACATGATATTGGAAAGTTTTCACTACTGAATGCACAGATCAAATTGTGGATCTGCATCAAATCAGCCATCAAACCAAAGGCACTGAATATGGTCACAGCAAGCGAAAAGTGGAGCTGTTTCCCCCCCCCATTCTGCACCTTCTTTTGTTTCAAACAATTCCAGATTCACTCCCTTCGCCTCTCATGTGCCCAGCAAAAGCGCTGAGCACTCAGTTGCCATAGAAACAAAAAGGACAGAAACGGTTTCTGTATTTCAAAAGTCGACAGCCTCTGTGCTGCGGATTTTGATAACTGAACTTAAACATTAGCCATCCTTTTTAAAAAAAAGACAGCTGTGACGTTTGCTTCTCCCTTTCTCTTTCTCTATTGCTAAGGGAAATGAGGCATCTATTTGTTTAGCTTTCCTCTCATCTGCTTTATAAGTTTGTTAATCCCCCACTCACAAGTGTTTATTAAGTAAGAATGGAAACAGATCGTGAGTAGGCAAACATTACAAGCATCCCTATAGTTAAAGGAAAGCTAATTGCACTTCTAATCTTCAAGGGAAACCTTGATAAAATGCTGTATTTTCAATTGTATTTAATGATTATAGTTAGTACAGTAATAGGGAACAGCCCCACAAACATGCTAGCTGTGAAGCCTTCATGCACTTCAAAGGGCATATAGCACAATGGGTGCAATTGTTTATGGAAGGACTACAGTTCAGTGGTAGATCACCTGCTTTGCATGTGAAACCCCAAGCATCTCAGGTAGCAGAGGTGGAAAAAGGCTTTCCCCTGAAGTCCTGGAGAACTGCCACTGATGGGAAAATAAAGCACTTCAAAAGTGTTTTTAATTCATTTCCCCAGTAATCCTGAAAGTAAGGGACATAGGAAAGTGCCTTTCATACAATTTCTCCATCAAGATCAGTGTTGTCTACACTGACTGGCAGGGGCTTTCCAGAAGTTCAGAGAGGAGTCGTTTCAGGCCTACATAGAGATTTAATTGGACCTGGGTCCTTTTACATGCAAGGCATATGCTCTACCTCTAAGCTATAACATGACTATACCAAACAGAATGACTGCAAGGTACAACACTTTGAAAATCAGACATGAGTTCTGCACTCACATTACTCACACACAGAGCACAAGCATGTAGTGGTTGGCGTGGGGTCTTACTTAACCCTCCACCAATGTCAGTTCTTTACCCTTCAACAACTGCATGTAGCACATTATTCTCTGTAATGAAGGGGCTCTGCAAGGTTGGGATAACCAGGTGTCCCAATCATTTGGAGACCCTACTTGCAAGCAGGAGGTCACACATTGGGCTTTCCTTACAGCAGGGGAGGGGAGCCTCAGGCCCTGAAACTGAATGCAGCACTCGAGGCCTCTCAAGCTAGCCCTCAGAATGGTCCCTAAGCCACACCTCTTCACTGGCCCTGCCTCACTGCCCAAGTGTTTTTGCCTGGCTAGAATGTATCCTTAAACTCTGATCATGCTTGTTGTTGGTCTGAATGGAGAATAAAGAGAGGCATGTGAGTGCATGTAGAAACTATTGAATATTTTCCAAAGCCTTCATGTCCACTCAGCATCATGTGAGGACGCAGCAGCAGGGCAGCAAGCAAGGTGAGAGTTTGAGGGAATCAATGATGGCTGGCGAGGAGCGGGTGACTGAGCTAGCGGGACAGCCAGGTGTAGGGTGAGCGAGGCAAGTGTGTGGCTATGGGGTGGGCCAACATGCAAGGCGCGTGGGCGAGTAAGCAAGGCAAGTGGGCAGGTGTGGAGCAAGCAGGCAAGTGTCCTGGGGGGAGGGGAAGAGCCTGGGAGGAAAGTGGCAGCGGCAGCAGCCTGGGCAAGAGGTAGGTAAATGCCCTAGATGGGGAGGCAGCCTGGGCATGCTGCACAGAGTTATGTGGCATTGCCATTTACTGAGAGAGAAGCAGCGATGCTGGGCAGTGGCAAGAGCAGTGATGCAGCACAGGAACAGGTGAGAAGCATTTGCGGGCTCATGGCAGCTGGTGCACACCAAGGCCTAGAGGCACTGGGGGGAATTGCTAGGGGGGATTGGCGAGGGGAGCGGGGTGTCTGGGAGGCATTTGTGAGTATGTGTGTTTTGGAGTTCATGTGTGTGAGAGTGAGTGAGTGAGTGAGTGAGTGCCTGGTGTGTCAGTGTTTGGGAGGGGTGTGCGTGTTTGGGAGTGCCTAGGATGTGAGTGTATTTGGGAATGCCTGGGATTGTTTGGGGGTCTGGGGTATGTGTTTGGGGTGGAGGTTGATGAGTGAACCCAGCAGGGAGTAGAGCCCCCTTAGTCCTACTATACAAAGGTAAAATTTGCAACTGTTGTTTCACCCACTTCTGCCCCCTCCCACCAATAACATGTGACCCCCAGAAAGTTGTCCAAAAGGGAACGCAGCTCTCAGGCCTGCAGACATCTACACACAACGTATGGTTAGCAGAGACTGAATATTGGGGACAGAACTGAACATGTGGCACCTCTCCTGCCTCTACAGGATTATGCTCTACATGTGAGGGCTATAGTGTTTTGCTAAAGGCTACTTAGTAAGTTCATGGAAAAGCAGAGATTTTTCTGGCTCAGAGTCATATTTATAGTCACTACCCTACCCTACCCTTTTGGTCCTTCATTGCTTAGCCTAAGTCTAGATAGGCAGTGTTGTATAGCAGTTACAGCTTTGGATCAGGATCAGGGAGAGGTCATAATCTGCACTCTTTCATGAAGCTCACTGTAGCCTTGGTCCAGCCAGTATCTCTCAGCCTGACTCACCCTTTTTGTCAGGAAAAGTGGGAAGAGATTCACGTTTGGTACCTTCAAGGAAGGTGCCATAAAATCAATCATTAAATAGCAGCAACCAGGTGAGCCATTTGGGGAAGGTGAAAGGTTGGCTGCCTGCATTACCCTCCTCCCTAATCATGTCCTGTTATCTTTATCAAGAGGGGCAGCTGTGTTAGTCTGTGGCAGACAATCAACACAGAGTCCTGTAGCACCTTAAAGACTAACACATTGTATTATGGCATGAATGTTTTTGGACTAGAGTCAACTTCATCAGATACATGTTACAGATGTGTGTGTGTGTGTGTGTGTGTGTGTGTATGTGTGTTATATATGCATGGACACATGAGGGTAAAAAGCGAGGGGAGCTATAAGCAGTGAGGTCAGAAGGAAATGCAATGCAAAAAGCAGAGATAGTGACAATGGAATTAGAGCTAAAATGTATGCAAAATAATCATGGTGACCATTTTACAACAGCAGTGAGAAGCGATAAAACAATCAACATTTGCAGCTCTCCGTTTCCCCTCCATTATCACCAGGTATATTTATATCTGCAACTAAGGAGTACACTTTATGGAAGTAAGTTCAACTGAACTCGGCGGGGCTTACCACTGAGCAGGCATCATAGGTCGCCACTGTCAAACATATTACCTGGCCCAAGCCCTTCCAAAGCCCTTCATAACAGAACAGGGATTCAAACGTCCATTTCCTATGTCCAAACCTAATTATCTATTTACTACTACACCAAATGATGAAAGGTTATTTAAGACCAGGGTGGCTAGTCTTTTTTGGCCCGAGGATCACTGTCACCCTGCCTTGGCCAACCCTTTACGGCAGCTGTGGCTATGGTGTGGCCACCATACTCTCTCTGTCCCACCTTGACACACATGTACTCTCACATGCATGCACCGAGAGAGGCACAAAGCCCCTCCTATTCACCTCAGGGAGGCCTTTAGACTCCAAGATTCCTGATGGGATGGGGTGAAGCAATTTTTTTTTTGAAATATCAACTTTATGCAAATTTGTTATTCTTGTTTACTTCTCTCTTTGTGGAGGGTGGGGTGGTTTCATTAGTGGTCGGTAGGGCAGTGAAAGTGGGGTGTTGTGGTGTTGTGTATCTGGCCTCCAAACAGCAAGTATCTCTGCCACTTACCGAAAGGAGCAAGGCACAGCACCATGCAGGCACAGCAATGGAACCAATCCAGCAGGTCTGCTGCCATGCCATCAGTGCTCCTGTACCACACTGTGCTCCCCACACCTCACCCCCTTCCTTCTCAATAAGCAGCAGTGACACTTGACACTCAGAAGCCAACCATGCAACGCCGTCCCAGCTTCGCCGCCCCACCCATCATTATTGTGTGGTTTTATTGTGTTATGGGACTTTGGCTATTTGTATAGTGGTTTTGTTTTTACTTTTTGCACCTCTGAATTTGTTGTTGTTGCCCTGTTATAAAAAAGACTTAGGGCAACAACAACAAATTCAGAGATGCAAAAAGTAAAAACAAAACCACTATACAAACAGCCAAAGTTTTGACTAATATACACATTTTTGCAAGCAATTATATAAAAAAGGGCATCTAAGTAATTTACTTAACAGCCCCACTCTGGTCTTCAAATGATCAGTCTGATGGCCAAAGAGGGAATTGTTTGCATCCCCATCAGGATGATGAGCATTGCCCACCACAGCACTGGGTCTGCTTTATTTATTTTCTTTTTGCTGTGCCACAAAATTGGTGGGGTCTGAAAGTGGACTGAAAGACTAAGCTGGGTAAGAATAATAAAAAAGTGAAATGCTTCTGAATATTATAGGAAAATGAAATACAACTTTAATCCAATGCAAAAAATTTTTTAAATGTAGTCAAAAAGACATAATAGTGAAGATGATAGAATAACAAATTGACTTGTGTGACCACAGATGACAACAAAATTTGTCAAAGACCAGGCATGTTATGACCCAATTAGTTTGGTGGGCAGAAGAAAATTGTTATATACAACTTGTGTCTGTATGCAGTTTTGACTAATATACACATTTTTGCAAGCAATTTCTGCTAATATAATGTATTTTTGTATCCGGTTTTTACAGATATACTTATTTTTATGCATGCTTTCTCCTAGTGTATGCATTTTTGTGAACCTTGCTTGGCTGGAGAACTGCATCGCAAAATTCAGATAAGTACAAACTCCAAAGGATGGCTGGGTCTCAGTTCTCATATTGCTTTGGAAAGTGGTAGTTTGATCAATTCCAATTTAAACGTGAACTGATCAAATCTTAATAAACTCCGGTGAAATAATTCTCAAGCCAAAGAAGAGCTGAGCAGAGAAGTCGACAGGCTATTATTCAGTGCCTGCAGTTGTGTGTGTTCTTCCTCCTGCAATGTAACAAGGTATCCTCATGCATAGCCTTCTTAACGCTGTTCTCCATAATGTTTCCTCCTTCCATTACTGCAGTCATTAGCACAAAGAAAAATAAAGATCATATCTTTTGAAAGCTGAACAACGTACACAAAATAATCCAGTATATAGCTATTTGCACAATTTATTTTTACTAAAGCATTTAGGAGCACATTGGCACCATATCCCAGATGATACCTTATAAAGTGGGGATAATAGCTGCCTCCTTCACTGCTAAATTAATAACAGAGCAAGATATTGTTGCCATATACATCACATGAGAGCTGGGCGACAGATGTCATAGTATTGAACTGAAATGGTAACATAAGAATAGAAAACAGTTAATCTTTTGGCTGCAAACACCACATCCTAAAATAGATCTTATACTCCAGTCAAGAAAACGATGTAGGATGTAATGGGGGGGGGGTCATCTTTGGATATGCAGCAATAAATGTTGCATGTTAATAGCTGTGGCCATAACTGTGAATCTGTCTCCAAGGTATCTTCAAATGTCCATCAGAAAAACAATCTGGAAGCTCTATATGAGGCCAGCAAGGCTTCTGAAGACCAAGGTTGAGCCAGTTTGGAAAATAAAATAAAGAACCCTGCAACAAATAGATGGGAAGAATGGAAGGAAACCAGGTGAACAAAAGAAGAGAAAGAGAGCTGTCTCTCAAAATATAATCTGTCAGGGAGAATATCCTTATCATTCTGCACCAGTCCTAGCAGTTATGAGGCGGGTGGAAAAAATAACAACTATTCAGGGCAGTATGGTGTGTTAATCACAAGCTCATAACTGGCAGTAAGGCTGAAAGGACCACGTCTGCTATGGTGAATAATTTCCATGCACAGGCCTAGAACAGGCAAGCCATGTCATTTGTAACATCTGCCTCGAGAAACTCCAGCCAAAATAAGCTAGTTAGAAAGTTTGCATCACTGCTGCTTTCTTTCCAATCCAGGAAAGTTGGCTTTGAAAGGCTTGGAGGATTTGGCATCCTGAAAGCGTTTTTTATCAAACAGATAAAATAGAAGGCTTAAAAAGATGACATTTCTATACTTGCGCCTTTATTAGACCTACAGTACATAACTTTTATTAGACAAATAAATTGTTGGTTTTTTCCCTAAAGATACTGCATTAAAAGGCATGGGATTTGCAATCATTTTATGTTTGGCAATAGCTGATTTACAACTGCAGCAAAATTATAAGTGAAGGTAAAATAAAAGTTTAACATCTCTCCCCCCCACCTTCCTTATTGCTATTAAAAGGATATAAAGAATTTTTCTTATAGGGCAGTCTATGATATACATGTTTATTATGTGTTAGCTGTACTCTGAGTAGACCCAGCAGAATTGATGGACATGACTAACCTAAGTCCCATTAATTTCAGTGGGTCTACTCTTAGTAGAATTTAGCTGACTACAACCCATATCGTCCTATGAAGAGTGGGATCTGTTGCAGAATAGAGTTCCTTATTGCCTTCCAGAGGTAGCAAAAGGAAGCACAACATGGTTGTTCTCTGCCCATAGCACACATCATTACAACTGGCTATGTATGGGAGATGTATTTTATTTATTTATATCCCACCATTCCTCCCAGTAGGAGCCCAGGGCTGCAAACAAAAGCATTAAAAACACTTTAAAACATCATAAAAACAGACTTCAACATATATTAAAACAAAGCATCTTTACAAACATATTTTTCAAAAGCTTTAAAAACGTCTTTTTAAAAAAATGTTTAAAAACATATTTGTTTTAAAAAAGAAGGTTTAAAAACATATTAAAAAGCAATTCCAACACAGATGCAGACCAGGATAAGGTATCAAAAGGCTTGTTGAAAGGAAGGAGAATGTATGAAAGAGAGTCAGTCTCCTTCCCCACATTAGAACAGCAAAGTCCTGCAATCCAAAAGGGGACTTAGAAGCTTAAGATGGGACTGAATCAGCCTTGGTCACCCTGACAGATGACATTTATCAAGAGAAGGACAGAGTGAGTGCGACCCTGTTACTCTTACTTGATCTCTCAGTGGCTTTTGATACCACTGAGCATAGTATCCTTTTGGGCTGACTTGGTGACATGGGTACTGGAGGCATTGTTTTACAGTGGTTCTGATCCTATCTCCAGGATTGTTTTCAGAGAATAGCATTGGGTGGTTGTTTTTTGGCCCCCTGGCAGTTGTGCTGTGGGGTGCTGCAGGGTACCATCTTGTCCCCCATGCTGTTTAACATCTATATGAAGCCCTTGGGAGCAGTCATCAGGAGATTAGGGGTGAGGTGTCAGCAGTACGCTGATGATACCCAGCTCTATTTCTCTGTAACATCTGAATCAGGAGAGGCTGTGCAAGTCCTGGACCGCTGCCTGGACTTCATGGTGAGCTGGATGAGAGTCAATAAACTGACTGAATCCTAGCAAGACAGGGACACTATGGGTTGGTGGTTTCCGACTTCAGATAATTAGTCAGTTTCCTGATTTGGATAGGGTCGTACTCCCTCTGAAGAGCAGGTCCATAGTCTGGGGGTGCTCCTAGATCCATCTTTGTCACTAGAGGCCCAGGTGACCTCAGTGGCTAGGAGTGCCTTTTACCAGCTTTGGCTCGTAAGACAGCTGCATCCATTTCTGGACCGGGATAGCCTGACCACTGTTTTCAACGCACTGGTAACCTCCAGTCTGGATTACTGTAATGGGCTGTATGTGGGGCTGCCCTTGAGGTTGGTGCGGAAGCTGCAGCTGGTGCAAAAAGGGGCCGAGACTGCTCACTGGGGCAGGGTATCGCCAACATGTCACCCTGCTGCTGAAAGAATTGCACTGGCTGCCTATTTGCTACCATGAAGGAGTCACAAAATATTCACACATTTATCAGGGCACCCAGTTTTCAGAAAGATGGTCCAGAGAGTAGTTTGATTCAGTGTCAAAGGCCTTAGTCAGATCAATAGACGCCATATATAAAGGTTGATTCTGCTCCTGGCACTTTTCTTGAAACTGTCATGCGGTGAAGATAATGTCCACTTTCCCCCTAGAAAGGCGGAAACCATTTTGAGATTTGGGGAGGACATCCTCTGAGATTGGTAGGAGGCAATTTGCGAGGATCCTTGCAAGGATTTTACCTGCGGTAGCAAGAAGAGAGATATCTGATAGCTCCCTTCTATCACCCTTCTTTAAAAGGGCGATAATTATGGCGTCCCTAAAGTCTTCCGGGATCTCCTCCCTCATCCAGATTTTTTCGATGAGCTTATGAAGTTGTTGTGTAAGTTTTTTTAAAGACTTTAAAGACTTCAGCAGGAATCCCATCAGGTCCATTAACTTTGTTGTTCTTCATTTGATTGATGGCTTTACTGACTTCATCCAAATTAAGGGATACTGCAAGCTCGTCTCTGTTGTTGTGGAATTTGCGAGAAGACCTCACCAGCCACAATAGAGTTATGATTAAGGAGGTCGTGGTAATGCTCTTTCCAGTGCAGTGCAATAGACTCTTTATCCTTAACAAGTTTGGTACCATCCATTGAACGTAGGGGATTTGTACAGTAATTTGTTGGTCCATAGATGGCCTTTGTGGCATTAAAAAAGCCCTGTGCATCATGAGCATCTGCAAAGTGCTGGATTTCTTGAGCTTTCTTTATCCACCAGGCGTTCTTAAGTTCTCTAGTTCTTCTTTGCACTGGCATAGATGTTTTTCTTAGCAGCACAGTTAATGTCTTTCTGCCATATCTGGAAGAATTTCCTTTTCTTGTTGATGATATGCTCCATCTCACTATCATTCTCATCAAACCAATCCTGATGTTTCTTAGTTTGGTATCCAATAGTTTGTTCACATGCTGCAATAATGGATGTCTTCAATTTAATCCAGTGTTCCTCAACATTTTCAGGGAATTCCATCAGTAGATGTTTCTTGAGATTTGCTTGAAAGCAGGCTTGCTTAATAGGATCTTGAAGGTCATGGATGTTCATTTTTCTTCCTTGGAGCCTACGTTGAGGAACAATATTAATGGTCATGGTGGATTGAATTAATCGGTGATCTATCCAGCAGTCATCAGCACTCGTCATGGCCCTAATAAGTACAATAAAAACCATGTCAAATGATTTACATAAAAATAGAAAACAAATACATAAACAATATCATATACAAAAAGCACCATATAAATCTAAAGTCAGAGAGCATTACAAAGCATCATGATGTAAAATTCCAACCAATGTAACATAACACATATTCAATCAACCATCTCACTCTTCATCCATTCTACAGATCAGGGTGACAGTTAGGAGCAGAAGAGCAGGAAGATTCCTTTCACTGGTGTAACCACTTTCAGGTATTTGAGGATGAGACTGGAGGATAGCCTGAAGGGAAAGAATTACAGGAGACCCTGTGTGACAGAGGCTATTATATTTTATTGTCCTTGATATTTTAAGTGATTTTTGTATCTGTTTTGTGATGTTTATAATGACATATCTCCATACGATGTCTTTGCATATAGTCTTGAGATGTCTCCATGTAAAATGATGCATACATTTATTTTATGTAATCTAGTGTTTAAAGATCATCAGTGGCACTGGAAACAGTTCCCAAATGCTGAAGTCATTGATGTTCTTGAAGAAAAGAAGAAAATCCATTTCTGTCACTGTTTTGGAAAACCATTTTCTGACACTTTCAGAGGACTGTAATGAAATGGAACAATTTTTGATATGGTTTTTGGGATAAAATGAAATAGTGGACCCACCAGTTGTGAAACAATCATAAATAAGTCCCAGATGGGGAAGAGGTTTTATCCTGAAATTATGTTCACATGTTTCTGTAACTGTTTCAGGAACAGCAAAGATTCTTGTTACACCTTAAAAAATAATATATTTATTATGGCATAGCCTTTTATTATGGTTCAGAGAGCCCACTCCATCAGAGAGGCTGATCAAACTGAGCATCTATATGTATCCTCCTGAGTACACAAACATGTTTTATTATGCACATTTTTTTAAGCAGTGAGGCAAAAAAGGTCATGCACCATCTGGCCAATATAAGCTTATGCTACCATAAATGTAATAAAAACATAAGAACATAAGAAGAGCCTGCTGGATCAGGCTAGTGGCCCATCTAGTCCAGCATCTTGTTCATACAGTGGCAAAACAGATGCCTGTGGGAAGCCCACAAGCAGGACCTGAGTTGAGGTGACCAGAACTCTACACAGTATTCCCAATGTGGCTGCACCGTAGATTTATATAACGGCATTATATCGGCAGTTTTATTTATAATACCTTTCCTAATAGTCCCTAGCATGGAATTTACCTTTTTCACAGTCACCGCACACTGAGTAGGCATCTTCATCGAGCTATCTACCATGACCCCAACTTCTTGTTCCTAGTCAGTTACCACCAGTTCAGACCAAATGAGCATATATGTGAAAGTAAGACTTTTTACTCCAATATGCATAACTTTACACTTGTTCACATTCAATTGTATTTGCCATTTTACTGCCCATTCACTCAGTTTGGAGAGGTCCTTTCGGAGGTCTTTGCAATCACTTCTTGTTTTAACAACCCTGAACAATTTAGTATCAGCAGCAAACTTGGCCACCTCACTGCTTACCCCTAACTTTAGATCTTTTATAAACAAGTTTAAAAGCATGGGTCCCAATACCGATCCTTGGGGGACTCCACTTTCTATATCCCTCCTTTGGGAGAACTGTCCATTTATTCCTACTCTCTGCTCTCTGTTTTCTAGCCAGTTCCTGATCCACAAAAATGATCTCTCCTCCTATTCCATGACTGTTAAGCTTACTCAGGAATCTTTGGGTTTGAGTCCAGGTTTTCCCAGGAGAGACGTTAAGCTAACCAGCCTGTCATTTCCAGGATCCTCCCTGGATCCCTTTTCAAGATTGGTGTTGCATTGGCTACTTTCCAATCCTCAGGTATGGAGGCAGATCTGAGGGACGAGTTATAAATTCTTGTTAAAGGATCAGCAATCTCACGTTTGAGTTCTTTGAGAGCTCTCAAGTGGATGCTATCTGGATCTGGTGATTCGTCAGTTTTTATTTTGTTCATTAAGCCCAGAACTCCCTTCCTGCAAAGTTCAGGCACAGGGATCTGCCCTATATCCTCCACTATATCCTCCACTGTGAAGACAGATACAAAGAATTCGTTTAGCTTCTTTGTCATATCCTTATCCTGCTTGAGCACACCTTTGACTCCCTTGTCATCTAAGGGTCCAACCACCTCTCTAGATGGTATCTTGCTTTGAATGTATTTAAAGATGTTTTTGTTGGTTTTTATGTTTTTAGCAATGTGCTCCTCAAATTCCTTTTTATTCATTTATTTATTTATTATTTGATTTATATCCCACCCTTCCTCCCAGAAGGAGCCCAGGTTGGCAAACAGAAACGCTAAAAACACTTTAAAACATCATAAAAATAGAGATGGCGCCTGCCTAATATTTAAGGGGAGGGAATTCCACAGGGTAGGTGCAGCCACACTAAAGGTCCGTTTCCTACATTGTGCAGAATGGACCTCCTGATAAGATGGTATCTGTAGGAGACCCTCACCTGCACAGCGCAGTGATTGACTGGGTATATAGTTGATCGACTGGGTAAGATGGTCTTTCAGGTATCCTGGTCCAGAGCTGTATAGGGCTTTGTGCACCAAAACTAGAACCTTGAACTTGGCCCAGTAGCAAATGGGCAGCCAGTGCAATTCTTTCAGGAGTGGGGTGACATGTTGGCTATACCCTGCCCCAGTGAGCAGTCTCGCTGACGCATTTTGCACCAGCTGCAGCTTCCAGACCAACCTCAACGGCAGCCCCACACAGAGCGCATTACAGTAATCCAGTGTGTGGACAACAGTGGTCAGGCTATCCCGGTCCAGAAATAGATGCAGCTGTCTTACAAGCTGAAGCTGGTAAAAGGCACTCCTAGCCATGGAGGTCACCTGGGCCTCTAGCAACAATGATGGATCCAGGAGCACCCCCAGACTACAGACCTGCTCTTTCACAGGGAGTATGACCCCATCCAAAGCAGGCAACAGACCAATTATCCAAACTCAGGAACCACCAACCCACAGTGCCTCCATCTTGCTAGGATTCAGACTCAGTTTATTGGCACTCATCCAGCCCACCACCGAGTCCAGGCAGCAGTCTAGGGCTTGCATGGCCTCTCCCAATTCAGATGTTACAGAGAAATAGAGCTGGGTATCATCAGCATACTGCTGACACCTCACCCCAAAGCTCCTGATGACTGCTCCCAAGGGCTTCATATAGATGTTAAACAGCATGGGGGACAAGATGGTACCCTGCAGCACCCCACAGCACAACTGCCAGGGAGCTGAAAGACAGTCACCCAATGCTATTCTCTGAGAGTGACCCTGGAGATAGGATTGGAACCACTGTAAAACAGTGCCTCCAATACCCATCTCACCAAGTCAGCCCAGAAGAATACCATGGTCAATGGTATCAAAAGCCACTGAGAGATCAAGTAAAAATAATAGGGTTGCACTCTCCCTGTCCTTCTCCCGATAAAGGTCATCCATCAGGGCGACCAAGGCCGATTCAGTCCCATAACCAGGCCTGAACTCAGACTGGGATGGGTCAAGATAATCTGTTCCATCCAAGAGTACTTGCAGTCGCTGCACCACAACCCTCTCAATCACCTTCCCTAAGAAGGAGGTATTTGTAACCAGTCGGTAGTTGTCACAATCCAAACGGTCCAGGGTGGACTTTTTCAGGAGTGGTCGGATCACTGCCTTTTTCAAGGTGCCTGGAACCACTCCCTCCCACAATGATGCATTGACCACACCCTGGATCCACTTGGTCAGACCCCCTTGGCAAGCTTTAATAAGCCAAGAAGGGCAAGGGTTGAGAGGGCACGTTGCTGACTGCATCATCGCAAGCACCTTGTCTACATCATCAGGCCGCATCAACTGAAACTTTTCCCAAGAAGTTGCAGCAGATGTTGCATTGGACACCTCATTGGGGACTACAGTAGATGTGGTTGGGGCATCAAGACAGCTATGGAGGCGAGCAACTTTACCTTCAAAGTGCCTTGCAAACAATTCACAGTGGGCCTCTGAAGGGTCTAAAACTCAATTTCCTGGAGTTTTTAGCTTCCCTTATTGTGTTCTTCAATTTCTTTTGCCAGAGTTTGTGTTCCTTTTCATTCTCTTCAACCTCACAAGACTACAATTTTTTGAAGAAAGTCTTCTTGCCTCTACAAATTTATTTTATTCTTCTCGTTAACCACAATGGCATATTCTTGGCCGTGGTAGCACCTTTCCTGATCTGTGGTCAGAGCTTGGAAAGTTACTTTTTTGAACTACAACTCCCATCAGCCCAATCCAGTGGCCATGCTGGCTGGGGCTGATGGGAGTTGTAGTTCAAAAAAGTAACTTTTCCAAGCTCTGTCTGTGGTATATACTCCAGTTGAGCTTCTAATATATTGGTTTTTCTTAAAAAAAAAAAAACCTCACAAGCATTGTGGAATGATTTTATCCTCTTAATTTTGCCTTTCAACTTTCTTTTTACCAATCCCCTCATTTTTGGAAAATTTCCTTTTTTGAAGCCAAAAATGACAGTGTTGGAATTTCTTGGTAATTAGCCATTTGTGTGTATGTTTAATTTAATAGCACTATGGTCACTGCTCTCAATTGGGTTAGCAACACATGTAGCACCAAGTCCTGCACACCACTTAAGATTAATTCCAGGGTCACCACCCCTCTGGTTGGTTCCATGACCAACTGCTCTAGGGCACAGTCATGTAGGGTATCTAGAAATTTTACCTTTTTGTTGTGACTGAAACACATATGTAGCCAGTCTGTGTAAGGGTAGTTGAAATTACCCATTGCTATAGCATTTCCTAGTTTGGATGCTTCCTTGATTTCATTTTGCATCTCAAGATCTCCTTCAGCATTTTGATCAGGGGAACAATAGAATGTCTCCAGTAGTACATTACTCTAGGGGCCTGGTATCATGATCCACAACCATTCTGTGGAGGAGCCTGCCTCTTTTGGAGTTTCTAGCTTGCTCAATTCGATGTCCTCTTTCACATATAGAGCAACAACACCCCCAATTGTTTATATCCAGGGATAACCATTTCCCACTGGTTTTCTCCATTTCACTAGGTTTCAGTTATGCTCACTTTATCAACGCTGTCCTCCAGTTCTCCTGTTCTCCTGTCTTGGCTCAGAGGCTTCTAGCATCAGTGCATAAACACTTATATACAGTGTCTCTATTCAAGTGTTTTTGGCACTTTTGGTTTGGCCTGTGGTACTTTGGCCTCTCTGAATTGCTATCCTGTGCTCCTGCACTCACAATGCCTACTTCTAGGACTAACCCATTTAAATTTTCATTACTTTTCATGTGTTTATCCTGGGGGGAAGATTTGTTCTGAACCAGACCCTCCTCAGCTCCTATTGGCTTCTCCCCGCCAGCTTAAAAGTTACTCTGCCACCTTTTTCATTTTAAGCCCCAGCAGTCTGGTTCCATCATGGTTTGAGTGGAGCTCATCCTTTTTGGACAGGCTTGGCTTGTCACAAAATGTTTCCAAGTGCCTAACAAATCCAAACCCCTCCTATGGCTACCATTCATTGCCTCATCCACACATTGAGACTACAAAGCTGCACTTGTCTAGCTAGCCTTGCGTGTGGAACCAGTAGCATTTCAGAGAAAGTTACCTTGGAGGTCCTGGCTTTCAGCATCCTACCTAGCAACCTTAATTTTACTTCCAGGACCCCACAACTGCATTTCCTCATGTCATTAGCATGACATCTGCAACCTTCACACTAGGCAGGCAAATCATCCTGCATTTGCATACCCATCACCCCCCACTATGTTACACCTTGTGGTCTGCACATCCATTACACACCCCAGTATCTATAAATCATTAAGGTACTGCAAGAGCCAGGGATGGATCAATCTGTCAGTTTTGGTTTCTCTCAGTTTCACCTTTTTCCAATTTTAAATTCAGTTCACCCCATTTCCACACCAATTTGCAAACTTTTTTTAAAAAGTCTGCATGAAAATTTGTACACATTTCTTGTGTGCATTTCTCGATATATATGCATTTTTTCAAGCAATTTTGTCTTATATCATTGCATTTTTGTACATTATTTTCATGAATATATACATTTTTATGCCGACTTTCCTCTAATATATACTTTTTGTGCACCTCTTTTGGTTTAAGAACTGTATCGCAAAATTCAGAAAAGTGTGAAATTTGAAAGATAGCTGTGTTTCAGGGAGAGTGAATTGGGTAGGTTCACATTAAAATGAGAACTGAATGGATTCTATCCCATCCTAGGCAAGACTTTTTTTTGTTGGTCTTGCTGTCACAGATTAGCATGATTACCTCCCTATGATTTGTTTCAGGGACATCTGATTTAGAATTAGTTAAAACACTCACATTTTATTGCAAAAAAATCATTACACAAAAAATAATTTCACCTATATATATTATACAGTAATTTCACCCTATACATATCACTCATATAATTAATGGCATCATAGAAATAACATATAACAAAGTTTAGGGAACATAAATTTTGGGTAAGCTCGGCATCCTTGGTTACTGTTATAAGCAAAATATCAGGTTATATACGAGAAAAAGGCAAATAAGGTTGAGCTTTATCTTGGAATTTTATATTTCAACAATTAACAAGCAAACTCCATTTTTCAATAAATTTGTTTGGGACACATCCCTCAATGTCTATTTTGTAGCAGGTAAGTTTTATTTACAATACTAAGGTTCACTGTTTTTGAGTCTCTGTACTAGACCCTCTATTTTTATACCACAATTTTTATTTTCTAACCAGAAAAAAAGACAAACCACAGCAGCAGATGCACAAAAACATATGTAAAATGTGTTTTGCTTGTTCCAAAAAACCCCTTAGGGAACGCTTTGCAAGGAATAGTTAGCAGAACTAGCCATCCATTGCAGAATCTAACTGCCTGGCATTTCATCACCATGCCATGGAGACGCTTCTTCAAAGTGAGAATGTATTGACTTGAAGCAACAGTAGATACCAAATCATCCTAAAAGCTTTGCAGAGCTGTTAAACAATAACTCAGAACAAAGTCACAGGGAATGCATATTTCTCTGTGCAACTAGATAATTAAAAGGAAAACATTTGTTCACACATCATTTACGTTTATTAAAGTGCCAGAGTAGCTGCTGATCGCAGAGTGGGTATATTCAGGATAAATACGTTAAATCTGAGAAATTAATTAGTTCAACTAATTATGCTTATTCTTGTATAAATTAATAAATTTCAAGCAAACATTAAAAAAAATTCTTTGCAATGGGGCTGTAGAGCAAACCAGTTTATTTTTTGGAAGCAAGAGATAAAGTTCTGAATTATGTGCTGCATGGTATCATCTTCGGTCAGTAATAAATTACTCAAACATACAGAGCAGTTTCCTTCATCAGGAGCTAGAAGTATTAGCCAAATCCTAGTGGGTTAATGCTTATCTGAAGTGAATGGCTGTGGGTTGGCCATATTTTGACAACCATCTGTAATATTTCACAGACAGTGAAGGGCCTAAAGATCAAGTCCTTTGAGGAAAGGCTGAAAAGTATGTTTTGCCTGGAGAAGAGACCATTAAGAGGCTATTTTATAACCATTTACAAATATTTGAAGGGCTGTCACATAGGTGATGGGAGCAAGTGTGTTTTCTTTTGCTCTGAAGGTAGGACACAGCCAACAAATTCAAATTACAAAAAATGAGATTTTGACTAATCATTATGAAGAATATCCTGACAATATGAGCTGTAGAACAGACTGCCATGGGGAGTGGTGGGCTCTTCTTCTTTAGAGGCGTTTAAAGCAGAGGCTGGATGCCTATCAGAGATGCTGTAGAACAGAGTTCCAGCACTGACAGAGGATTTGGACTAGACGAGCTGTGAGGTCCCTTCCAGCTCTTTGATTCTATCACTTCAATAGTGTGTGCATGCATGAGTCTTGGGAATGATGCCTGGAAGCCCTGCTGTAAGTCTCCACATAAATATCTCTCTCAAGTAGAGTATTCATATGAAAACAAGGAGACGGCACTTGGGCCTTTTGCTACTTGTGCGGAGGAGGCAGGTGCCACACCTTCACCTTCTAGACAAATGAGAAAGATACAGGATCCTTGTTCTTCATTACATCTGTTTGCCCTCTTCCTTGAGTCCACACTCTCTCATAAACTGATTCACTGAGGGCTTCCAGAAATACCAACACTACCCTGAATCAAATGGAACCTACAGATCCTAACTGGAACTGCGTTCAGATTGGAAGGAGGGAATAGAATGACAGGTAGGTAACAGTGCCCCCAGACCTAGCTGGGACTGGGTTGGATGTATTAAAATTGTAATATATTTTCTAAAGATTTATTTATAGTTTGTCTTGTTTCTTTGTGTGTTTGTTGATCTCTTAGATTCCTTAAGATGATGATTAATGATGACACTCCTACAGCAGTTGGTGGTGTGCCTGTATTGGGCTGCTCGCTTACTGATGTTGCCTACATCAGTTGGGAAAGGAGGCTGTTCAAGAGCTTTAATATTTACTTATGAAACGTATTGTGCTTTCATTTCCATTTATTAAATATAATGATTCTAAGTGATGTCTATGTAGAGTGCAGCACCAATTTACCAGTATAACCAGTAGAGTCCAGTAGCGTTTTAGCTTGCTTATCAGTGCCAGTCGCCGACCGAAATAATAGACCATCAGCCACGTCTTTAAGAAAACAAAACTTTACTGGTTTCACACCGTGCTCCGTCTCTTGCTCACCAACCAACTCTATAATGCTTTCCTATTACCCCCACACCTCTGTGTGCTCATGGAAGCCTTTTTATTGCTGCTTCACTTATCAGTTACAGCTGCAGCCTGACCTTGGGCGTTTCTGCCAAGTGCTGTCAATTACCGGCTTCACTGTGTCTTTAACTCCTAACAGTCTTGTCTGGAACTGGTTGTGTTGCCCACCTAAGCCTGACAGCCCCCACCTTCCAGACAGACGTTTCAAGTTACAATTTTACATTTTTTTTCACAGTACAATTATACATTTCCTTTGTTACATACATTTGCTTTTTACTTTGTACAGTCTTCAGGCATTTTTCACTTTTCTACATTCTTTACACATTTAACACATATATGCACAGTCACTGTCACCTTCTTGAGCATACTTTGCCATTCGTTCTCTTATGCTATTTATGAACAGAGTATCACTGTCTGTTATTACTTTGCACTGTTTGTTTTCCTCTTTGTTCGTCTCACCCTGTATGGCTGATACTTGGAAACGTTCTGGAGGTTTCCCTTTGTTTTGTCTTGTTGACCTCCTTAATGTTTCTGTTTCTTGTTCCTGTTCTGTATCTATGTCTGTGCTTGATGCACTGCTACTGGAATCAGAGCTGCTTGTCTCTATCTCCTGTTTTGTTTCTTCCCTTTCCTGTTTTATTTGTTGAGCAGGCTCTATTGCATTTATGCCATTTGTGTCACTGCAACCTAGATTTACATATGTTTTGTGGTTCTCTGAGTCTTGTTCTTGTGTTCTAACACTCCTGCTGAGTGTTACACTACCATCCTGTGGAACCCACACGCGGTAATTCACATGTTGAAACCCCAACACATATCCCTTTTTCGCTCTGGGAGCCAATTTTCCCTTTCTCTTTCCCTTGGGAACATGCACCCAGCATGGGGAACCAAATCTCAGTATGTCTGGGCTTTCTTTTGTACAACAGTTCATATGGTGACATGGCAATAGTTCTATGCAGTACTCTGTTTTGAATATAAGCAGCATACATTAAACTTTCTCCCCAGAAAGATTGATCAAGGCCTGAATCCTTTAACATTGCTCTCATTGCATCCTGCAATGTTTTGTTTTCAGCTGTCCCATTCTGATTCACATTTACAGCAAGGTTTATTCCTTTCATTTCCAAATATTCTTCCAGGGACTTTCCTGTGAACTCCCCGCCCTGGTCAGATCTAATCTGTTGCACCTGTGTACCATGCTGCACTTCTACTCTGTTTAGAAAACGTTTTAATTGCTCTGCAGCCTCATCTTTTGTTTTCAATAACTTTACATGACAAAATCTTGAGAAATCGTCAACAATCACGAGAAAATATTTAGCACCACCTTTTGTTTTGGGAAATGGTCCCGCTAAATCAACATGTATTGTCTGATAAGGCTTATCTGTATTTCTTTCAGCTACTTTGTTAATTGGAGCTACAGTGGCCTTTGTCTGCTGACATACTTCACACTGCATGTATTGCTTGTCATGAACCTGTAATGGTCATGAGTTATTAAAAATCTAATAGTAATACTTTGGCTCCAGTAAGGGACTCTGGGAGACGGTTACAGTTAGAAAAGACAAGCCTTTGCCAATTTGCAAATTTGAGTTTCACTTCCCAGCTGAAGATGGTTAGAGAAGCCTTAACAAGCTGCACCTGTTTATCTTTGCTGATTAGCAAGTGCCTGGTACCCAAGGTCATCCTTGGCCTGTACAGTTGGAAAACACAGTTGGGAGGGGGGCCTGAAGGCGCGAAAATGTGAGAAACATCGAGAAGAAAGTTACATCAGCCAATTCCTGATTGGTCAATTAATTTTGGACCGTTAGGATCCTTTTCCCTTAAGTATAGGGCTAGAGACCCATAGCCTTTGTTCTCTGTTCTCTGCCTATGCTGATTGGCACCAGAGTTCCAAACCTTTCTGCCTTATGGTTCCAGGGGTTGCTTATGGGAAGGCAACCTATGTCTGGTTCCATTGCTTTATGTTGAACATCCATCTCTCTTAGGAGAGGTGCCACGCAACCAACTACCTCGTGTGTAAGTAGTTAGGTGAGTTAGTTTGTTATTTTCTTGTTGTGTGTATGAATTCTCTTGTAAGAACCTAAACCCCTGTTGGGTGAATGGTCTTAAAGGATTACTTGCTGCTATATGTTATGTGCACTTATATATCTTAATAAAGCTACTTCTATTTAACCTGGTGTGTTCAATCGAGAGAAGGGGTGGTTCTGGATTCAGTACCTTGACCAATCTCAGTCACTAACTACCAAAGAGGGTTAAGAAGTTAAAGGCTTGGATTTTAAGTGTTAAACCAGAGGTGCCTGGCAAGGAGTGTAACTGTGACTCTTGCCTTTATATATCTTCTGGGCTCAGAGATCCCCTGGCTCTGAGTGGACTAGTATACAGGGGTGGTGGCAGCCTACCTTCTACCTTGCAGCGTTGTTGTGAGCGTACACAGCCTTGGCAAGGGTGAAGTAATAGCTTTTTGGTTCCAGTCTCATTTCCCTAAGGGTGGGGGTCTGAGTCTGATGCATGAACCCAGTACCTTGAGGGTCTGGGGGTCATGACATTGCTTGCAGTCTTTTAGTTGTACATCAGCACTGAATTGCTCTGCCTTTTTTACATTCTCATAATTTACATGCCCCAGCCTTCAGTGCCATTCATGGATACATCTATCATGTGTTTTCTTATGCGTTACTAGTGAGGCTTGTACTGCAGGGTTTACATTTACATAGAACATTCCTTCCTTACAATATCCTTTTAGAAACACCTTTCCCCTTTTCATTATTTCACATTTCTTGTTATTAAATAACACACTATAATTCATTTGCAATAGTTTTGAAACTGACAGAATGTTGTTAGTTAAATTAGGCACAAATAAAACATTTGTCATTATTGTTTGTAAAGCACATAACTGTACAGTACCCTTACCCATCACCTGTTGTTTAGTGCCATCAGCTAAACTCACGTCTTCATTAGCCGGCACCATTGTTTTAAATAGACTTTTATCTTTTATTAGTGAATGGGTGGAACCTGAGTCCAGGACCCACAAACTATTGTCTCTGTTAACAAAGTCTTTTTCATTCTTTGTCTTTGCACTCACCAACTGCACGTGTGAGGGTTTTCTTCCGTCCCTCCTCCTTCTCAGTAAGTCACAGTCCCGCCTTAAATGATGCAAGGAGCCGCAGTTGTAACAAGCTTTAGTCCCAAAAGCCTTTATCTCAGTCTTTTCTTTCACTCCTTTTGTTCCATCCCTCTTGCCTTTGTTTTGTTTCTTTTCTTCTCTCCCACTCTTGCTTTAGTTTGTCTGCAACATATCGAAACGAAAGTCCAGAATCGGGCATCGCTTCAAGTGCGCTGATAACAGGATTCCAAGAGTCATTTAGTGTTGAAAGAGTGATATAGATCTGCTGCGTTTCAGAGTGTTCCACTCCCCTTTCTTGTAATTCTACAAACAGGCTTGTAATGTTCATTAAGTGTTCTGACATAGTTACTTCGTCAGTTAGCTGCATTCTGTATAGTTTTCTCGCAAGACTTATTCTACTGCTAGCTGTTTCTTGAACATAATATGCTCTTAAAGCAGTCCACATTTCTTTAGCAGTCTCTTTACCTCTTAGAAGCAGTAGTTGCGAGTCTCCAACAGCCAAGATAATTAATGACTTCGCTCTTTCATCCAAGCGTAGCCATTTAGCAGGTGGTGGAACAGAGGGGGGTTGTTGGTCAATTACCTGCCATAAAACTTCTCTGTTTAGATAGGCTTGCATCCGCAGCCGCCAGCATGAGTAATTTCGTTCAGAGAGACGTTCCAGTGGAATGCCAGCCAAAGTTACTGCAGTCATTCTTGCAGACCTCTTATCACTTTGCTTTCCAGGCAACACGGTTCTCTATCTCTGCTTTGCCGCTCTACCACAGCTCACCAGCTCTCCGGCTCAGCTTCCTTCGGTTGTCCGGCGTAGCACAAACTTGCTCACTGGTTTTAACTGGTTGTTACTGGTTTGGAACTGGGCCCATAACCCTTGTAGAGTGCAGCACCAATTTACCAGTATAACCAGTAGAGTCCAGTAGCGTTTTAGCTTGCTTATCAGTGCCAGTCGCCGACCGAAATAATAGACCATCAGCCACGTCTTTAAGAAAACAAAACTTTACTGGTTTCACACCGTGCTCCGTCTCTTGCTCACCAACCAACTCTATAATGCTTTCCTATTACCCCCACACCACTGTGTGCTCATTGAAGCCTTTTTATTGCTGCTTCACTTATCAGTTACAGCTGCAGCCTGACCTTGGGCGTTTCTGCCAAGTGCTGTCAATTACCGGCTTCACTGTGTCTTTAACTCCTAACAGTCTTGTCTGGAACTGGCTGTGTTGCCCACCTAAGCCTGACAGTCTAGTCTCATGTACAGACCTGCTGAGTTTAGCGAAGGACAAGCCTTGGGGCTCCTCCAACCCTGCTGATACTCCCCCCCCCAATTGTGGGTGGTAGATGCTGTTTTGGGTACACAAAACTGAATCAGGTCACTATTAGTACTTACGTTTATGATATTTTTGTTTTGTTTGGCATTTTGAGAAAAATATAGATTGCAGGTATTTTCTTCATATTAAGGATTAATTAATCCAGAATGATGGACAAGAAATGTATAGAAAATGCTCAGCTAACATAATCTTCTCTGAGAGATTCCCTGAACAGAGTTAATTATCTTAAATGCTGAGTTTAGAAATTTTTATTGGAATTCTTTTAAACTATGAAGATTGAAAACCAGCTATAAGAACCATCAAGCTGGTCCTGCAGGTTTAAACTCACTCAAAGCCTGGCTTTGATCTCTTATGTGGTGAGTTCAGTCTTATTGATCTGAAATGAAATCAGGCAAAGGAAGATCAGGAGCAAATATCTGCAATCTGTTCGCAGGCCTTATTAGTATGAGATTTATTTTACACAATAATCAATGCAAGATTTCTATGTGGATAGTAAAGGTTTGGGATACTTGTGAGTTCTACCCAGCAGGATTCCATAAAGCAAACCCAGGTGCCATCCCAGGGTATGGTGTGAAGGCACATGAGGCTGCCATCTTGCTGAAGCTAAGCAGGTCTAGGTCTGGCCACTGCCTCAAGGGGAAGCCACCTGGGAACTATATGTATACTGCCTTGGGTTCCTTGATGAAAGAAAGGTGGAGTATAAATATAATAAAATAAATAAATATCTTCAGAGTCACTGGAACCTACTACCGGAATGGATTCCAGCTAGTGGGATGAAAAGTCATCTGCTGCTTTGTGCCAGAAGTTTGGAGCACACAAGACAGGATGCAAAAGTGCCCAAGGAAATCTCTAGAACATTCTAAGAAGCTGCCTCACCTGTCTTGACTGCATCTGCTGTAGTTTGGCATTGTCTACACTGACTGACAGCGACTCTCCAGGGTTTCAGTCAGGAGGCACTCCCAGCTCTAACTAGAAATGCTGCAGATTGCATGCAAAGCAAGTGAATCACCACTGAGCCATGCCTCTGTTCTAGCATCTTCTCTGGCATGCAGGACAGGTTAAATATATCACTCCTCACTCTCTCTTGCCTGCCTGCTCTTTTGGCTAGCTCTTCTCCCCAACTCTGCTTCTCCCTGCCACCACCTCCTCCTCCCTGGTCTCTGTCTCTCTCACACACACTTACAGCTATGCAGCCTTGCCTCACTGCACTCTGTCTTCTACCCTTATCCCTCTCAGCGGGGATAACCTTCAGTAAGTTACCATGACTTACTTTTTATTTGCTTTATCCATAAACGTCCCTTTTCTAGAAAAATTCTCATCTTGGTTCTCTTTATTTCCTGGGACTCTATGGGGATGCTTCATTATCCAGACCAATATTCCTAATATTAATGCATGCTGCCCTCCTGGTAATTTGGAAATGTATTTGTTTTTGGATTGATTTAAGAAATGTGTATACCAATTGTCATTTGTCAAAAGAGCTGTTTACAATGTAGTAATAACATAAAAGCAACACTGTGTAAATGCATAACTTAATATCAATAAAATATAAAAAATTAAAAGTTATATAAATACAGTTCATCATCATCATAAGCAATACATAATAATACATAATTAACTGCCCATTAGCTATTGGGCCAAGTTCAAGGTTCTGGTTTGGGTGTAAAAAGCCCTATATAGCTTGGAACCAGGTTACCTGAAAGATCCTCTTACCCCTTATATTCCCAGTCAATCACTGTGCTCTGCAGGTTAGGGCCTCCTGCAGATACCATCTTATCAGGAGGTCCATTTTGCACAACATAGGAAGTGGACCTTTGGTGTTGCGGCACCTACTCTTTGGAATCCTCTGCCCTTAAATATTAGACAAACACCATCTCCGTTATCTTTTTGGTGCCTACTGAAGACCTTCCTCTTTCAACAAGTCTTTTAAGTAGTGACCTTATCCCAGTCTGAGTCTGTGTTGGAATTGCTTTTTAAGATGTTTTTAAAGCTTTTTTTTAAAGAAGTTTTAATATATTTTAAAATCTGTTACTAAGATGTTTTAGAGTGTTTTTAGTGGGGGGGGGGTTGCTGCCCTGAGCTCCTTCTGGGAAGAAGGGCAGGATATAAATTTAATAAATAGATAAAATCTCAAACTTGTCTATACTGCAAGTTTAGGAAAGGGCAGAGAGCAAATAAATACTATAGGATGTGTTTGTTAACTCCTCCTTGAGAGTCCTTCCTTCTAGTCTTTCTCCTGGCCTTTAGATTTTCCTTCCTGTTGGACAATCAAGGGAGAACTTTTTAACTGGGTGCTATATAAAGGATGAACTATGCTACTGGAAATTAATTGTGGAAAGCAATTGGATTTTTTTCCCTGTTCCTGGATTGATTTTCCTGTCCAGAAACCATGAAAAGGCCTCATGCTGAGCTGCATATTTTGGGAAAATCAGAAATTAGGCCTGAGTTACAGCCTAGGTACTCAGCCAATATTGTATACACAGTAATATACACTCCTCTAGGGCTATTTTTATCCTTTGTCATCAATTAATCCAGAAAAAGAAGGGGGGAAAGGCAGTATGATTGTGAGTATAGTAAGTGCTTTGAAAGAGTATGGGCAGTAATTTTTTCTGATCACTTTAAGTTATCTCTTTATTTCACCCTTTAACAGCAATAAGCACCCAATCTCCTACTCTATTATAATGACTGCTGAATAAACAAACTCTTACTCATCACTGCAGGCAAACAAACATGTGCCTTTATTGCTGGCTGGGTAGACAGCACAAATGAAAATGAAAATGAAAAGCAGAGCAAAGGGAAGTCCAAGGGGTGGAATCTAACTAGCTCTTAATACAAAGTTCTAATATTTAACTCTTCAAGGGTTATGTTCCTATACAGGCTGGGTTTTTTTCAGGATCTCTTAAGTAATTATAGGGTAATTGTGATCATGAAAAATCCACCCTCAGTCAGGGGAAGTCTTGAGTGAGCAGACTTTAGGGGGGCTCTTCCAGATGAGGCTTTTGTTGTGCACTCACCCTGCCTTATTCAATGAATTTTTCAAAGGGCCCTTCTCTTAAATTGCTCCTGTTCTTAAAACATTCTTTAAATGTAAGTTGTCATTGTCTGCCATATCACAAATTGAAAAGATAATTTTGTAACAAAATCTGGGGGGGGCAAAGCACAGCTCTAATGGGGGTGGTGTCCCATTCCCCTCTCCCAGCTGCAGGCCTTCCTGGAAGGAACAGGTCCAATAGCTTGAGAATGCTCTTGGATCCAACAATGTCATGAAGCTCAGGCTCCAGTTAGTTCACTAGCTACAACCCCTCTTAGACAGAGATAACTTGCTCTGGTAACCTCCAGATTGGTCTATTGCAATGTGCTATACATGGAGCTTCAACTGGTCCAAAATGTGACAGCCAAGTTATTGGTTGGGATATTCACATAACCCCATTTTAAACAGTTGCACTGGTTGCCAGTTTGTTTCCAGGCCCAATTCAAGGTGCTCACATTGGTGTTTGAAGCCCTAAATGATGGAGGCTCCAAATATCTGAAACATTACCTCCATTTCTACAGACCCTCTTAGATACTAAGATTGGTAAAGGGAGCTCTTAAGATTAGTAGTTTTGCTATTTCAGAAGTATGGTAGATGGCTGCCCAGAAGGCTTTCTCTGTGGCAGCATCTAAATTGCAGACCTCCTCCCCCGCCCTCGCAGAGGTGTGTCTAGCAACTTCACTGTACAACTTCCTCCATGTGCTGAAGATGCACCTCTTTACCTTGCCCTTTGGCTGTTAAAGTATTTTTGTGGAACCCACCTCTTCTGTTTTGTTTAATCTATACTGTGCTGCTTTGGGGGATAATTGTTTTATTTGTTTTTAATTGTATGATTATATTATTGTAACCCACCCTGGGACCTCGTGGTGAAGAATAGGGTAAGAAAAGTGGGAGTGGGAGGCTATGTATGTCCCCTTGAGTTCCTTGGAGGAAAAGTGGGATATAAACAAACTACAATATTCAAGTACAAAAATTCACATTACAGCACCAGTTATGAAATGCAATGCAATTTCCCCCCTCTTCCCACTGTCATGTTTCCCTAATACACAGAAACACACATACACTACCCATCTCTTTAAGTATCTGCCTCTCCCCCCAGCTCATTTGTGTCACTGCCCCCATCTCTTTCTGTCTCCTCCCTCCCTCCTAGGGTTGCCAGGTCAAAAGCATCCCAAACCCTGCATTTCAGGGGCGGGCCCTAGTGATGTCATGGGAGTGGGCCTGGGTGATGTCATAGGGACAGGCCTGAGTGATGTCATAGGGGTGGGTCCAAGTGGTGTCACAGGGGTGCACCTGAGTGACAATTAAGCATGATACATTAAGCATCAACCACAGTTCAAACAAAAAGGTTTCTCTTGGTTTAAATGGCCTCAGGCCAGGCCAGTCACCAGAAGGCCATTGTAGGGAGAAAGGAGCCTAGTGTTGTGGAGATGTTAGATAGAAGCACTCAGGAGTAAAGATGGATGCCCTGGAAGGCTGCAATTCTAAATACACTTACTAAGGGACTAAGCCCCATACAACTCAATAGGACTTCCTTCTGAGTAGATATGGTTTGAGTGTATATGTGCTGTTGGTAAAGCTTGACAAAGGATCCTCTGCAAATATGTCCATATCAAAGCAGGGTTGGCAACCCTCTGCCTGAAATGCCCTGCTCCTACCTTTTAACATGGCTCCTCTAAATTTCATTACAGATTTGACCCTTCGCTTCAGAAAGATGTCTGAGAAATGAGTAAGAGTAAGAAGATTCTCTACCCTTTTCTGTCTAGCCTGTGGGCTGCTATAAACTCACTTTGACAGCCAAACCAATTCCAGTGAATAATAGACAGATAAAAAACACACATGGTTTGGTCTACCTTCACAGGCAGTGAACAACAATTGCAGCCACACTTCCCAGTATGTAAATTCTCTTTTACCACTATTGGTCAAGAAACAAACTATCATGCAACCAACAAGGTGCATCATCACTAGTTTTAAGGGGCTCCAGGTGGGTGCATGGAACTATTGTTGTTGCTTCTATGGATGTAAGGGAATGAGGTTAAAGGTAAATAAAACGCAAATAGAAAAACAAAAACAAAAGACAGTGATGATTTCCTAAATGCAATACCATACCTCTATCTCTCTATCTCTCATTTAAATCTGCACCGAGGTTGGCTGTAGAAACCCTGTCCAAGTGCCTGGAGTCGGTGAGTAGCTGGATGGGAAGGAATAAACTGAAGCTGAACCCTGACAAAACCGAGGTACTATTTATGGGAGACAAGGGAAGGCTGGGGGATGTGGACCTGGTGCTCAACGGGGTACGATTGCCCCTGAAAGACCAGGTCCGCAGCCTGGGGGTCATTCTTGACTCCCAGCTGACCATGGAAGCTCAAGTCTCGGCTGTGAGCCGGGTGGCGCTATATCAACTCCATCTGATATGGAGGCTGCGCCCCTACCTTCCCAACCATCTGCTCCCACCGGTAGTACATGCCCTGGTCACCTCTCGCCTCGATTACTGTAATGCGCTCTACGTGGGGTTACCCTTGAAAATGGTCCGGAAGCTGCAACTGGTACAGAATGCGGCGGCTCGTCTGATTAAAGGCAGCCGCCGGCAAGATCACATCACTCCAGTGCTGAAGGAGTTGCACCGGCTACCGGTTGTTTACCGGGCCCAATTCAAGGTGTTGGTTTTGACCTTTAAAACCCTATACGGTTTTAACCCAGTCTATCTGAAGGAGCGCCTCCAGCATTGTCAGGGATGCCGCTCAACAAGATCAGCCTCAGAAGACCTTCTCTCAATCCCACCGGTTAAAACAGCTAGACTGGTGAGGAATAGAGAGAGGGCTTTTTCAATAGTGGCCCCCACCCTGTGGAACTCTCTCCCAAATGATCTCCACCATGCCCCTTCTATGATGAGCTTCCGCTGGGCCTTGAAGACCTGGCTCTTCAGGCAGGCTTTTGGGGTAGGTTAGGTTTTTATTGTTATGGTTTTAAATGTTAATGTTTTAATGTATTGTTTTTATCTTGTACGTCGCCCAGAGTGGCTGGACATCCAGCCAGATGGGCGACTAATAAATTTAATATTATTATTATTATTATACCAATCACAACAAAATTCCTATGAGTAAGGCAGAAAATTCAGCATCCCACAAGCAGTCAGGATTCCTAACTAAAAACCAAAACTGAAAAAATCCTGGCAGCCAGTCAACCAAGGTCAAATCCCCAGGCAGCATAACCTGATGTGGGGGCTGCAGTTAGTGCAGAATGCTGTGGCACGATTGCCACATGAGTGAGACTTATCAGCACGTAATACCTCTGCTCCAAAAACTGCATTGGTTGCTGATTTGCTACCAGGCCAAGTTCAAGGTGTGGTTTCCATGTTATGGGTACCACATAGTACTTGTTCTGGTCTTGTAAGAAATCAGTCCTTTAGTGTGGCAGTACCAATGCTTTGGAACTCCCTACCTACTGACATTAGGTAGACACCTTCATTTTACTCTTTCCAGCACCTTCTAAAAACATTTTTGTTTAGACAAGCCTACCTAGACATGTAGACGCTATTGTGTTTTTTATGTTTTTAATTCATTGTTGGTTTTTTTATTTTGAATGTTTTTAAATACCTGTCTTTAACTGTTTTTGCCAATAGTGTTATTGATTTAATTCCTTCTGTAAATCTTTTTGAGATTTTTTACTATAAAGCAGTATATAAATGTTGTAAATACTGTAAAATACATAAATAAATTTTGGAGTCATTGTGGCTCTTGGGTCTCTTTCTACTTTTAGGAACAAATGAATCTGCCTTATACAGACTCAGGCCATTTGGTACTATCTAGTTCAGTACTGATGACATGGACTAGCATTGGCTCTCCAGGATTCCAGGCAATTGTCTTTTCCAGAAATTGAATTTTGGACCTTTGCTTGCAAAGCATATGTCCTATCACTGAGTTACAACCCTTCCCATTTTAAAAAAGTATCTTTTAAGATTGTTCTTTTCAATTCATTAATGAATGCACAGGATACCTAGGGCAGATCCACATAATACATTTAAAGCACATTCAACACACATTTGAAACACATGTATCACACCACAGAATCATAGGAACTGTCATTTGTTAAAGGTGGGGGAAACTATAGCTATGAGGGGAAACTACACTTCCCAGGGGAAGTCATGCATTTTAAATGCAAGTTGGATGTGCTTTAAACTTATTGTGTGGATCTACTTCATAAACTTTTCTGGCATGTAAATAGTTTAATAATTTTTAAAAATGGAAATGAGCTATAAGGTCTACTGGGTGACCATGGGCTACTCACCATATCTCAGCCTAATCTGCCGCTCAGGATGAAAACAACAGAGGGGAACCATGACCATCCCAAGGAAGAAGAGCACACTTAAAATGTAGATGAAATAGTCATGTACAACCATAGTGTGAAATCAGATACTTATCGGGACATAGTATGAAGAAATATTTATGTAAGTGTGACTGTCAAAGATGTTTATTATTTATACAACCTGTAATAATATTTATAGTACAAGCCTATGTTTGTTTACTCAGAACCAAGTCCCAATGTATTCAGTGCAGCTTACTCAAACAGGAAAGCATGCACAGAACTGCAGTCTCAAGTGAAAACAAACTTCACTCACCCAACCCAAAAGTCAGAATTATGCCACTTTAAGCTGTTTTGCAACTGTTTATACTTGTTTTATGGTTATTGGATTTTAAAGGGATTTATTTCTTATTGTGAGCTGCCTTGGTTTCTAGTCAGCAACCCTATCTCACAGGATTGTTGGAAAGACCATACACACACACACACACACACACACACTGGAGATGTAAAAATACATACATCCCATAGAGTAGTTTATTGTCAAAAGCAGTTGGACATTGTGGAACTTAAAAAAAAATCAGTATTAGTTTCCTACATAATAAAAGCAGTGATACCTAAATAAGTCCTGCCTAATTGCTTTAAAAATAGGATTGGTGAGGAACAGAAAGATTTACAACGCAAACACAATTCTTTGCTATGTTCACTCAAAAGTCCCATTAATTTGCAGCACAATCCTAACCATGTCTACGCAAAAGTAAGTCCTACTGAATTCAGTGGTGTTTACTCTGGTTATGTGGGATTACCATTGTAGCTTGACTCTCAGAAAAGCAAGTATAGGATTAAAGCTTCATATTGGGAACATTTTCAAAACACTGCCCTCTTCAACAGCCCAGCAAAATTTAAACTTGTTTGACTCCTGCATACAAGAGAGAAAAAGGCTGAAACCTATATACTTATTCAATTTATGAGATTTTCAGATAAGCGAGAAAAAACAACCGTTTTCTGGCCTAGCAGTGGGGTCTAGCTATTGCCTTATCAATCACAACCCTGACATCAGTTACTGGCTACAAACCTGAAATTGTGGGGTTAGAGCAGCCAGCTACGAGCTCATTTAACAGAAGTTGCAGGGGGGGGCTGACGTTTTGATGTATATCTCTTGAACCAGACTACCTAGAAACTTAATTTTTTAAAAAATGAAAGGTGAGAGTCTGGAGATTAAGGTGACTCACCCAGAAACTCAAAGAGGACCTCAAAAATCCAGAGTCTCCCAGCAAAAACCAGAGACCTGACAATCCTACTCCCTCTATATCAGGCTCTTGCTTTCCCTTCTCCTCCCACTCTGGTGCACAGTCTGCTGGTGGCAAAAAATCCCTGCCCAAAGCACAATGCAATCTAAAATTTCAGTGTCTGTGAAATGCTCAACACCATGCCATTTCTAAGAAATGAGAGAACTTACTCTTAGATTTCTTAGGAGCCTGCTCTTGGCATGCCAAAGCTGTTGCTCAGCTACTGCATTTACTGCGACCACCCACACAGCTGAAGATATTAGTGTCTGTGCTGGAATTAATGAGGGTTTGAAATTCTATTGTATTCCTCCTACCCTTCCATATTTCTGTCATCCCCTATGTCTGCTAGACACTCAGCATTTTGCAGCCACTAAGCATGCTCAGTCTTCATCACACTCATCTTTTTTTTGGGGGGGGGCATCCAAACACAAGGGGGTCTAAAAAATTTTGTACTTCTGCAAACCTTGGGATTCCCCCAGCCCTGCTGATATTCCCTCCCCACCCCCCTGCATTTTGTGTGCTGAATGCTACTTTGATATACAAAACTGAATCATGTCAGTATTAGTACTTATGCTTATGATATTTTTGTTTTGTCTGGCATTCTGGGTAAAATGTAGATTGCAGGTATTGACACAATCAATTTTCTTCATATTAAGGATTAATTAATCCAGAATGATGGTTCAGTCTCTTTTCTTAATTTTCTACGTTAATTCACTTGCAGAGCTTCAGTTAAGTTTAGAACATTTTAAAACTTTTCTGCCGAAAGCTGAATCATCATTATAGAATATATTTAATTCCATTAGATTCCATGCAAAACATAGAACATTTGCCTCTGCATGCCAGGCTTAGGAATTTAGGGCCATTTTAAAGTAAATCCTTTTAAGTATATTTTACCTCCAAAACGAATGTGCTGTAATAATAATATATTATTTCTAATCTCATTAATATTTCAGCAGTGTGTTTATCACCCTTGCCACCTTTCCTTCATGTAGAGCCTGCTATTTTTACATGGATGCTCCTCATCCTGCGTTTGGCTCATCAGGCAACACACTTCCCTGAGCCAGCAGCAGCAACTCCAGCCACTGCCTTGCTGCTCCCCACAATCAAGGCCCAGGCCCCTGGGCCCAAGCTCCCACAGCCGCCTGACATGAATCACCAACAGCAACAGCAGCAGCAGAAGCCCAGGGAGCAGCAGCTGAGTGAGTCTGAGGAGATGGAGATAGAAGAGTTAGGAAATATAGAATACGTCAGTGTCAGCGGCCTCCTTCTGCTCCTCCTAGGGCCTGGTGTCGGCACTGATTCCGGCGCTGGCATGTATTCAGGACTGCGACATGTGGTTTGTGATGTGGCGGGCATCAGTGATGATGGGCCACGGCTTCTCACAGGACTCGGTGGACTTCAACATGGGCCACTCCAGCTGAACCTTGCGCTGCCACCTGGAGCTTGCCTTTCATGCCCCACACTTCTACCTATGCTGCCTCAGCAAGAATGGCATCCTTGTTGACAGCGCCGTCCACCACAGGGGTGACCCAGGCCTCCAGCTGTCCCTGCATCCTTCTGTTTGCCTTTGTTTGGGATCCTCTGGGAAGCTTGTGAGACTTTGGGGGTGAGTTGTGTGTGTTGGACCCTGGGTGAGAGCCAGGGTGGATGGGTGGAGTTCTGGGTGAGAGCCAGGAGGCTGAGAGATATTGAGTGGAGAAGTGCAAGGCAATTGTTTTATTGTTTATTTGTTAATTTGTAATATGTATGCATTTGTGTTGTGGCTTTATACTGCCCCAGGCAGGCCCATCCCGCTCCAGCGAGCCCTGGGCAGCAAGACGAAGGCACGAAGGCGGCATGCGTCAGGGCACGTTGGGGTCGCAGCTGGAAGAGGGGCCGCTCTTGGCCTTGGCCTGGGGACAAAGCCAAGGGTGCTGCCACCGCCCACCACCTGCTCCATACTATGGGAATTATAGGACAGGAAGTGCTAAAACACTTTGACAACTGAAATTAGCAAAGCAAAAAACATGTGTGTGTGTGTGTGTGTGTGTGTAACATTCATGCCCCACAGAACAAAAATGTTTGCTATCAGACTTCTCTGCTGATGAACCTAAAATGTGGTAGCACGAAAAATGCACTCTGTTGTGTTTGAAAGTGAGAAGCAGCAGAGAATGGAATTCTATTCAAACATCCTGCAAGAGAGCTAAAAAGATTAATGTGGTGCTTGTTCCCAGCCTGTTATTTTTTACACAGCATATTTCTTAGCATTGAGATTAAACAGGGGTGAGTAGCTTCACACATATGGAAAGAGATTTGCATTGTTTAAACTGGCTTATCTCTGCTGTGCCAAACCAAACTCTCACATTAAGGTATGTTAGGAGCATAGCTTGCATCCATCACCGTTTATGTCATCACCAATACCAAAAAATGTGAATCAAACTGGCAGGCAAGTTGCCAAAGTACAGCTAGGGCAGGGTGTTCTATTACCTGTACAGCCAGGATATTGCTCCAAGATGCATTACCTTTTATATCATGCTGCACAAGACAAAATAAATGCGGGACAGATTCATACTTCCCTTTTGGAGGTCAAAATGCCAATCTAAGTTGACTTTCTACACAGTTATTGCATGACTATGTAGTCTTTTAACAATGTGATAATTTGCAACCTTAGTGGTGGAAGAGAAGTCTTCCAGCATTTCCAGACTGTCACTACTTCTGGGTGGGACCCCAGAAAGTTCGCTTAACCCCTCCTCACATTTGTTTAGCCTCTACTGCAATATTGGGACAGTTTTGTTCAAGAAGGCTTTTTATAAACCTGGGTATTTTAAGCTGATGTTATTTGTCTGCTATTTCTGTTTTTTATCGTTTAATAACTGATGGGTATTTTACATTAGGTGCTACTCTGATAAACAGAAAAACAGAATTAAAATTATTCTAAATAATAAATTAAGAAACCCAATGATATATAGTCAGAACTTTACACTATAATATCATATATGCCTGGGCAATCTTTTTTTAAAATACCATTTCATTTTCAAACCTATATTAAAATATTGTCTGATGTGTCAACAATCAAATTTGGAAATTACCCATCTACATTTTATCAGGTAACATGTGTCTGTGTTTCCGTACCATTTGGTGAATGCCAGTATTTCTACTTGGCACCAGGACCTAAGACCGCTAAATACACACACACACACACCATTCTTGCCAGGATTTTAAATGGATAGCAACATTTACAGCTCATTTTAAAGTTGCCTTTTTCTTTCCTGTTGCTTCTGCAAGAAGAAAACTATTGCTATTTTAAAATTGTTTTGGTTGTGAATAAATACAAAAGACTGTGGGTTGCCTGCACTTATCTAAGAGGTGTTCTGTCATGAAGTGGTGGTGGAAGCTGCTATAATTGTAAGTATTAAGAAGATACTGTCATTCTGAAAGAATAGTCAATGAGACGACTTTCAATTTCTGTCACACGCTGTACTTGTAAGGAAGGGAGTCTTCCATTACATGTCACTGCCATCAAGTGGACGAAAAATGTAACATCCATTCCACCTTGGCACTAAATCATTTGCACCCTCCTCACAACAACTTGCCCAACTCCTTTTAAAACTTTAATTAAGCCTCATGCCCTCTACCCCTCATGCAAGGCAGGCTTGCACTACTTACAATCCACTAAGACAACATTCAGCCCATCAGCCATATATTGTGCCCTGGCCTGACAGGTGTTTCACACCTGGTCTCATTCTGGCAATGCTAGTCGGCAGCAAAAACTAGATTTGCAGAGCAGTGAGCCCTTGGTGTATCACTATAGGAAGCTCTGCATGTGGCGCCATTCATGTACATGGTGGCAATCTACTCTCTCTAAGAGCATATGAAAAACCCTCCTTTATCAGACCAAAGGCCCATCCAGTCCAGCATCCTGTTCTCACAGTAGCCAACCAAATGCCTAGGGAAAGCCTGCAAGTAGGACCCAAGCACAACTGCACTCTCTACATTAGTGAATTCCAGCAACTGGTATTCAGAGGTGTACTGCCTCGGACACTGGAGGTTGAACTAAGCCAACATGGCTAGTCGTCATTGATAGCCTTATCCTCCATGAATTTGTCTTATCCATTTGAAAGTCATCCAAGCTGGTGGCCATCACTACATCTTGTGGGAGCAAATGCACGAGTGAATATTTACTTTCTTTTGTCTGGCATGGAGCTGATAGCCTGTGTTCATGAGCTTGGTGGGTCACAAGTTCTGCGGGATTTATTTATTTATTTAGTATTATTATTGTTGTTGTTGTTGTTATTATTAAATTTGTATCCCACCTTTTCTCCCAATAGGAGCCCATGTATTTCAGTAAGAGTAAAGTGTACCACAATTTTTATACAACAACAAAATCATTCAAATCTAGTACAATCAAACCACCAATGTCCAGCCTACAAATACAAAAATACATAACTACAAAAAACATTAAGAGGACACAATTCAGGGAAAGTGGGCAGAAACAAGTGGCTCTTGGGGGCTATCCTAAACCCCTGAAGTGATGAGACCTCTTAGAGCATAGGTGGCAAAGCATTCCAGAGATATGGGGCCACTGCAGATAAGGTCCTTTCCTTCATGCCCATTAGCCTAATTGCTCCTGGAGGTGGGCCCATGAGAAGCACTTAATCTGCTATTTGCTCTTATTGTCTCCCCCACATACACACATATCCAACCAGGCAGCTGCATTCTGCACCTATTGAAGCTTTTGAAACATCTTCAAAGGTAGCCCCACAGAGAGCACATTGCAGTAGCATCCACATTGTGTGTTATTTATCATGGTACATTGGGCAACCATACACACATATATTTCAGTAAGATTACTAAGAACAAGAAGCCTCCTGCCAATCTTGGTATCTAAATGGAACGTTCGTGTTCAGAATATTATGTTGCATGGCTTGCAGGGGAAGCAGTGTCTGAAGAAGTCATCAAGATAGGTGAAGGCTAGTAAAGCAAAGTCCAGTTAAGGTAGGCAAAGTCAACTCAAGATAGGCAAAATCAGATCAAGAAGGAAAATTCAGTCTGAAGTTCATTTACATAGAGGGCAGACCAAAACAGGACCTTACATAGCTTCAAAGGAGCCCTGCTGGCTGATGCCATCTCCTACTAAGGAAGATGCTGTCCCAACTAAACCCAACTGAGGGCTTATGTTATGAAGCCAGAATTTCCAACAATATCAGAAGGATCCAGTATGATTCCTACCGTATGATACCTACTATTAGAAGTTTGTAATTGCTGTTTTTTTCTTTTAATAATGTTATTCATTATTTAATTTTGAGAATTGTATTATTTTATTGATGTATTATGTTCTATTGATGTATTGCTATATTTGTGTTTTTTGTAAGCCGCCTTGAGGGCCTTTTGGCCATAAGGTGGGGTATAAATTTAATTAATAAATAAATAACTAAATAATAGGCAGTGTGGTTGGTTCTGCATTCCTCTCTGAATACCAGATGCTTGAGACAAACAACAAGGGAAACACTTGTGCCCTCGTACTCTATGTGCTTCACAGAGGGATTTGGTGGCCCACTGGTAAAATCCCGCTCAGCTAAGAAGCAAAGTTTCCCTTTAGCAAACTGCAACTCACAGTCCAACCTATCACCTAGAGTTATTATAGTTTCTTTCCATCACATTTATTTTGCTAGCCGTTAGCCCTGACAACATTAAAATACAGTCCAATACATACAAAAAATAAGAGCACATAATATGATTATAAAATTAAAATGCAATATGATTATATCAAACTGTTGTTGCAATACGGTGAATCCCAATTTGGGCTAAGATTAACTGAGTATGCTCTTAGAACTCTCCAGCTTGTTGTTATAAAGATAGCATGTCCTGAGTCGTTTAGAGGAAAAGCAAAATACAAATATGATAGATAAGATTACATTAGGCCCAGCTTCAGCACATGGTGTTTTTGAGCAGCTGCACCTCTGACAACTGTCATGGGCCCACCTTTTAAAAAATAATTCTCAATCAGTGATGGGGGGTGGATCTGGGAATTGCCATTTTCATTTCCAAAAGTGCGCCTGATATAACATTGCTGTGGGAAATGTAAATGGCATCTCCCATCCAGAGCTGGTCAGTTGCTGTCTAACATTGCCAGGTAAGCCTGCCAGGACCCATAGACATTGGATATGCCCACCAGAGAGCATTTTGCCAAGGGACTTTTCATACCAGGAAAGAGCCCTTTAATACACGATTCCTGCTAAGTTTCAGGTGCCAGGCTAAAACATTTTTATTTCAGGAGACGTTTGCACTGTGAATGTTGATCTATTTTCAGATGCTTTACATTGTATGCTTAATTTTTCCCGCTGTAAGACACTTCGAGACACACCGTGAAAAGCAGGGTATATGTTTTTTAAATAAAAAAATACACACATACACTCAACCTGCTTTAACACTTTTAAAATGTAAAAGAGTAAAATATTCTTATTTGTTGAGATTTTTAAAAGAAAACATACAACATTTTTTAAAAAATGCAGATTCCATGTTTCTCTTCCCCTATAACATATTTTCCAAAAACACACAATGTGATTTCCTGGGCTACCTCTAGAAATTATTGTCTTTGTAAATGGAATTATCTCAGAGTAGGATTAGCAGTGACATATCCCTTTAAACATAGGTTTATAGGTTCAGGATTGACAGCTGTTTGGAAATTCCAAACTAGGAATCCTGTCATCAACCATCACCCTAAATGTACAAAGAGTACAAGCTTTTTGGCTACTTACTCTTGTGCCCATCTGTTAAGGTTGCATTCTGCCAAGTCATAAGAGTTAAGATCTTTCCCAGAGCAGTGGGTGTCAGACTGTGATTGGTTTGGATAAGCAATATATATATAGCACTGAAAATGTCATCTCTTCTGCAAGGTTTTCTACTGTGGCAGGATTGAACATTTATATTCTATCCCCTGCATACATGTACTATTCTGACGGTACACTGATTATGCTACAAAGGGTGATTAGGAATGGTTTGCTTTTTTTTTTTAAGCAATGAAATATGTGGTTCCAGAAAAGTCCAAATTTAGACTTACTGTTATTTGCAGGATATTTAGACAGCAGCTAAGAGCTCGTGCAATCGTTTTACAAAATGCAATGCTGCATACAGTCCTGGTCACCAAAAAGTGGATATTGTAGAACTGGAAAAGATGAAGAAAATAGCAACCAAGATGATCAAAGGACTGGAACTCCCCTATGAAGAAAAGCTTCATTGATTGGGGGCCTTTAGTTTGGGGGGGAGGTGTGTAAGTGGAGGACAGGATAAAAGTATAAAATTATGCATGGTGTAGAGTGAGCAGGTAGGAAGAAGCTTTTCTCCTCCATAATACTATTGTATTTATTATTTATTTATCGATTAGATTTACAGTATATCCCACCCTTCCTTCCAGTAGGAGCCCAGGGCAGCAAACAAAAACACTTTAAAACATCATAAAAAGACTTTAAAATATATTAAAACAAAACATCTTAAAAAACATATTAAAAAGCAATTGCAACACAGATGCAGACTGGGATAAGGTTGAAAGAGGAAGGCTTTAAGCAGGTGCTGAAAAGTGATGGTGGCTGTCTAATATTTAAGGGGAGGGGATTCCACAGGGTAGGTGCCGCCAAACTAAAGGTCTGTTTCCTATGTTGTGCAGAACGGACCTCCTGATAAGATGGTATCTGCAGGAGGCCCTCAATAGCAGAGTGCAGTGATCAACTGGGTATATAAGGGATAAGATGGCCTTTCAGGTATCCGGGTCTCAAGCTGTATAGGGCTTTGTACAACAAAACTAGAACCTTGAACTTAGCTCGGTAGCTAACAGGTAACCAGTGCAATTCTTTCAGCAGCGGGGTAACATGTTGGAGATACCCTGCCCCAATGAGCAGTCTCGCTGCCACATTTTGCATCAGCTGCAGCATCTGGACCAACCTCAAGGATAGCCCCACATAGAGCACATTACAGTAATCCAGCCTGGAGATTACCAGTGCAGGAACAACAATGCTCAGGATATCCTGGTCCAGAAATGGCTGCCGCTGAGGCGAAGCTGTTAAAAGACACTCCTAGCCACTGAGATCACCTGGGTCTCTAGCGACAAAGATGGATCCAGGAGCATCCTCAGATTACAGACCTGCTCTTTCAGAGGGAGTACAACCCCATCCGAATCAGGCAACTGACCAATTATCTGAACTTGGGAACCACCACCCACAGTGATTCCGTCTTGCTAGGAGTCAGAGTCAGTTTATTGGTCTTCATCCAGCCCACCACCAAGTCCAGGCAGTGGTCATGGCCTCTCCCGATTCAGATGTTACAGAGGAATAGAGCAGGGTATCGTCAGTATACTGCTGAAACCTCGCCCCAGATCTACTGATGACTGCTCCCAAGGGCTTCATATAGATGTTAAACAGCACGGGGGACAAGATGGTACCCTGTGGCACCCCACAGCACAACTGCCAGGGGGCTGAAAGACAATCACCCAAGCCTTTTCTCTGAAAACATCCCTGGACACAGGATTGGAACCACTATAAAACAGTGCCTCCAACACCCATCTCCCCAAGTCAGCCCAGAAGAATACCATGGTCAATGGTATCAAAACCTGCAGAGAGATCAAGTAAGATTAACAGGGTCGCACTCCCCCTGCCCTTCTCCTGATAAAGGTTATCCATCAGGGCGACCAAGGCCAATTCAGTCCCATAACCAGACCTGAACCCTGACTGGAATGGGTCAAGATAATCTGTTCCATCCAAGAGTACTTCCAATTGCTGCACCACAACCCTCTTGATCACCTTCCCTAAAAAGGGGGTATTTGCAACCAGTTGGTAGTTGTTGCAAACCAATGGGTCCAGGGTGGACTTTTGCAGGAGTGGTCGGATCACCGCCTCCTTCAGCATGCCTGGAACCACGTCCTCCCACACCGATGCATTGACCACACCCTGGATCCACTGGGCCGAACCCCCTCAGCAAGCTTTAATAAGCCAAGAAGGGCAAGGGTTGAGAGGACATGTTGCTGGCTGCATCATCGCAAGCACCTTGTCTACATCATCAGGCCATATCAGCTGAAACCATTCCCAAGAGGTTGCAGTAATTGTTGCACTGGACACCTCACAGGGACTACACTAGAGGTGGATGGGGCATTAAGATTGGTACGGAGACGAGCAACTTTACCCTCAAAGTGCCTTGCAAACAATTCACAGTGGGCCTCTGAAGGGTCTAAAACTCAATTTCCTGGACTTGATGTCAACAGACCCCTGACAATATGGAAAAGCTCTGCTGGACAGCTCCTTGAGGATGTGATGGTGGCAGAGAAGTGGGCCTTCTTCGCCACCCTCATTGCCACAGTAGGCATGGTTATAATGTTTTACTCATGCCCAAACTCTGGCAAAAGAAATGCAAGAAGACAATAAGGGATGCTAAAAAAGAGTTTGAGGAGCACATTGCTAAGAACATAAAAACCAACAACAAAAAATTCTATAAATACATTCAAAGCAGGAGACCATCTAGGGAGACAATTGGACCCTTGGATGATAAGGGAGTCAAAGGTGTACTAAAGAACGATAAGGAGATTGCAGAGAAGCTAAATGAATTCTTTGCATCTGTCTTCACAGTGGACGATGTAGGGCAGATCCCTGAACCTGAACTAACATTTGCAGGAAGGGATTCTGAAGAACTGAGACAAATAGTGGTAACAAGAGAGGAAGTTCTAGGCTTAATAGACAATATAAAACCTGACAAATCACCAGGCCCGGATGGCATCTACCCGAGAGTTCTCTAAGAACTCACATGTGAAATTGCTGATCTGCTAACTAAAATATGTAACTTGTCCCTTAGGTCTTCCTCCGTGTCTGAGGACTGGAAAGTGGCAAATGTAACGCCAATCTTCAAAAAGGGATCCAGGGGGGATCCTGGAAATTACAGGCCAGTCAGCTGAATTTCTGTCCCTGGAAAACTGGTAGAAAGTATTATTAAAGCTAGATTAACTAAGCACATAGAAGAACAAGCCTTGCTGAAGCAGAGCCAGCATGGCTTCTGCAAGAGACAGTCCTGTCTCAGTAACCAATTAGAATTCTTTGAGAGTGTCAACAAGCATATAGATAGAGGTGATCCAGTGGACATAGTGTACTTAGACTTTCAAAAAGCGTTTGACAAGGCTTCTGAGGAAGCTTAGCAGTCATGGAATAAGAGGAGAGGTCCTCTTGTGGATAAGGAATTGGTTAAGAAGCAGAAAGCAGAGAGTAGGAATAAACGGACAGTTCTCCCAATGGAGGGCTGTAGAAAGTGGAGTCCCTCAAGGATCGGTATTGGGACCTGTCCTTTTCAACTTGTTCATTAATGACCTAGAATTAGGAGTGAGCAGTGAAGTGGCCAAGTTTGCTGATGACACTAAATTGTTCAGGGTTGTTAAAACAAAAAGGGATTGCGAAGAGCTCCAAAAAGACCTCTCCAAACTGAGTGAATGGGCGGAAAAATGGCAAATGCAATTCAATATAAACAAGTGTAAAATTATGCATATTGGAGCAAAAAATCTGAATTTCACATATACGCTCATGGGGTCTGAACTGGCGGTGACCGACCAGGAGAGAGACCTCGGGGTTGTAGTGGACAGCACGATGAAAATGTCGACCCAGTGTGCGGCAGCTGTGAAAAAGGCAAATTCCATGCTAGCAATAATTAGTAAAGGTATTGAAAATAAAACAGCCGATATCATAATGCCGTTGTATAAATCTATGGTGCGGCCGCATTTGGAATACTGTGTACAGTTCTGGTCGCCTCATCTCAAAAAGGATATTATAGAGTTGGAAAAGGTTCAGAAGAGGGCAACCAGAATGATCAAGGGGATGGAGCGACTCCCTTACGAGGAAAGGTTGCAGCATTTGGGGCTTTTTAGTTTAGAGAAAAGGCAGGTCAGAGGAGACATGATAGAAGTGTATAAAATTATGCATGGCATGGAGAAAGTGGATAGAGAAAAGTTCTTCTCCCTCTCTCATAATACTAGAATTCGTGGACATTCAAAGAAGCTGAATGTTGGAAGATTCAGGACAGACAAAAGGAAGTACTTCTTTACTCAGCGCATAGTTAAACTATGGAATTTGCTCCCACAAGATGCAGTAATGGCCACCAGCTTGGATGGCTTTAAAAGAAGATTAGACAAATTCATGGAGGACAGGGCTATCAATGGCTACTAGCTGTGATGGCTGTGCTGTGCCACCCTAGTCAGAGGCAGCATGCTTCTGAAAACCAGTTGCCGGAAGCCTCAGGAGGGGAGAGTGTTCTTGCACTCGGGTCCTGCTTGCGGGCTTCCCCCAGGCACCTGGTTGGCCACTGTGAGAACAGGATGCTGGACTAGATGGGCCACTGGCCTGATCCAGCAGGCTCTTCTTATGTTCTTATGTTCTTATGATCAGTCTCACAACACATCTTTCGCCACTTGCTCTCTAGCTGTCATCCAGCCTACTTCATTGCCCTTAGCTCACTGGTGTACCAAGGTGCAAAGCGGGCTCCACAATGCTGGAGAGGGCACTCAGGGCAACCATGTCAAGAGCCTGATGCACCTTGCTGTGCCATAGTGTGACAAGGGCTTCAACATGGTCTCCTCTTTCTACTAGGAACTCTCCCGGGTCATTCAGGAATCCTGTGGGAGTGGACCATCTTAATCTGTCTACTACCCCTGCAGGGAAGGATCGGAGCCATAAGTCTAAACTTCACCAGGAAGTGATCTGACCATGACAATGGGGTGACATCCACCCCCTATCTCCAGACCACCCCTTCCTCCATCTGGAGCAAAAACCAAGTCTAGGGTGTGTCCTGTCCTATGCGTCGGGCCGGTGAGACAGCCCCACAGTCATCATGGAGGCCATGAAGTTCTGAGCCAGAACACTAGAGGCAGCCTCAGCATGGACATTCATTCATGACTTTCTTTCTGGTCTCCTCCAATACCACAGCCAAGATGGCCTCTGCCAGCTTGGTCAGAGAAGCTGCTGGGCAGCAGGGTGGACAATACACCAGCAGCAACCCTAATTTACTCTCTCTTTGGCCTGACACCAGGTGCAGGTCCTCACAGCCAGCTCTAAGACACAATGGTTTCCTGCTGACCGAGATGGAAATTATGTAGACCACAGCAATTCGTCCCCCCCCCCATCCCTGCAGCCTGTGCTGATGTTGCACTGAGTATCCAGTTTGGCAAAGCTGCATCAGATCAACTCCTCTCAGATTACCCAACCAGGTCTCGGTAATGCACAGATAATTGACACCTTCATCCATGATCATATAATGGATGTCGTCTTATTGTGTACCAGTCGGGCATTAAACAACACACATAGGCCAATGGGCACAGCAGATGAACAACGAGGAACCCATCCATTAGAGCAGTGGCAGCAAGGAACAAGGTGTAGATAGTGTTGCCTTCAACTTCTGTGGTAGCCCGTGGCTTTACCTTCCTCTACCCATGATCACTGAAATTGGGGTGACATCACCTATGTTCCTCCTTAATAAGACTCCTCCTAAACATCTGATATGGACCCAATAAGAGCCCACCAACAAAACCTACCTGAACCAGTTATCCCAGTAGGCCTCTGAGAGAATTGCAGACAGTCAGACCCACTCAATATCTTTTCACACAGGACACATCTACTCCCCCCATCTCACACCCAGGGAGGGCCAGCCTTCTGCCAGTTGCAGACTCTCACTCTGAAGGTATCTGGCTACTTTCTCCTATCATTCAGTTCACTGCACAGGCTCTCACCCTGCGCAGGAACTACACATGAGCCATATGCCCTCCCCACTACCAATCTCCTCTAGATTGGTTAAAAAAAAATAGAAGGGGGTAGCGCCCTCAGCTTGGGACTCCCCAAGGGGTGACTTCCTTTGATGTCTCCCCTTTGGTGGCAACCCCACCAGCAGCAGACCTGCCACCCAAGGGCAGCTGGGCTTTTATACCCCCTGACCCAGCCAGGAGCTGATGCAAGAGGCTGCAAGATTGACTGCAGCCTCTCTCAGGTGTCAGGGTCAGGCAGGGTGTCGCAGTCCTTGCAGCTCTTACCAGAGACTTCAGCTGTCTCAAGAGACAGCAACCCAGAGGAGCGAGCAATAAAGCACCCAGATGCTCAGATACTCACTCCCAGGCAGGTCTTTTCCAGTCCCCCAGTGCTGCAGCTGTTCCCTGCTAGAAATAAATAATAGAATCCTGAGTCATGCAATGAAGCCGAATGGTGGGAGATTTAGGACAGACAAAAGGAAGTACTTCTTTGTACAGTGCATAGCTGGAATTTGTAGTGATGTAGTGATGGCCAACAACTTGGATGGCTTTAAAAGGGGATTCAGCAAATTCATGGCAGATGAAATGATCAACAGCTTCTAGTTATGATGGCTACATATTACTTAATGTATCAGAGGCAATAGGGGAACACAAGGGGAGAGTTCTATGGCACTCATGCGGCATGCCTTGCTTGTTGGTTGGAGTACTACATCCAGCATTTACAGAAGTGCACATTTTGAAGGACAACTGTGTTTTGGTTAGCAAATAGTTTCGGGAAGATATACATTAAAATGCAAACTAAATCACATTTCTCCCCTTAATCTAGACATCCCATCTACAAATAATTACGTTTCCATGAACATCCAAGAGTATGATCCTCAATTTGGCCTCATATTTTTCTTTGCTATAACAGACTTGAAGCTGAAGTTAGGTACCCTTGAACCCTGAGCTATGTGAAGTGACCCTTCGTTCTCAGTACATAGCCACTGACTGGAACAATCTCTTTTAGTACTTTCTTATGGGTCAGTCCAACTTCTTGCTGCCTTTAACCTTGGGATAGTCTGTTTAGACATGGATAACGTAGAAGCATATTTCCTCTAGGTGGTATTCAATGCTTGTCCTGTTTAAAGTAGACCCATTGAAGGTAATGGACATGACTAACTTAGGTTCATTAATTTCGATGGGTCTAGTTGAATTCAACCCTCTGTATCCAGTCAATAATCTTATTTTATTGATTAGTACTCAGACAGTTTATTTTTATTTAACAATATTTACATACCGCTTGAGTCTTAAAAACCTCTAAGCAGTTTACAAAAAACATAAAAAATTATCAATAAAACAATTGCAAAAAAGTAATTAAAAACATTTAAAAACAAAACAGCAACTAACTAAAAATATTAAAACGCTAACATCTTGGTGCCTAGATAGGTTTGCTGAAACAAAAAAAAATCAAGGAGGAGCTGAAAGGAATACAGTGCAGGCACCTGCCTGATGTCTATAGGCAGAGATTTCCAAAGAATAGGTGTTGCCACACTGAAAAAACCATTTCTTGCAAGTGCGGAACAAGTATTATGTGGTACCTATAACAGTGCCTGTTCCACAGATCAAAGTAGTTCAGTCGGTACATATGGGCTAAGGTGGTCTCACAAGTAAACTGGTGCCAAGCTGTTAAGGGCTTTACATATCAGTAGTAACACCTTGAATTGGGCCTGGTAACAAATTGGCAAGTGGTGTAGTTCTCTGAGCAGAGGTGTTTTATGTTAACAGGGTCTCACTCCAGTCAGCAATCTGGATACAGCATTCTGCGCTAATTACAGTTTCCAGGCCAAGTGCACGGGAAGCCCCACATAGAATGCATCCAGTCTTGGAGTTACACTGACTTATTGTATTCAGATACTTGTATTGACCTTACTGATGAGAATGGACTTATTGAACAGTAAAAACTAAGTTTTTACTTTTTTAACCCTTCTTATGTTTGTTTATCAGATCTGCGTTATATTTTTAGATATCTTAGGCTGCCATCCTGTGCATATGTATTCGGGGGTAAACACCACTGAACACAGTAGGACTTACTTCTACATAAAGATGCATGAGATTGCACTACATACCTATTATTTATGTGATTAAAAAAACATTGGTGAACTGGATTTTTTATTCTGTTGTCATCCTCTTTGGGAATTTGTTTTCAAACTCAAAAGTGAGCAAAAAAATGTTTCAATAGATAACCTGGCATTCCAGACCATTACAAAAAAAGGTAGGTATGCAATATGTGTGACTGTTCCCTAGACTATATGAACATATAATGGACCAGTACTGTCTGATTTGAGTGGCAGTGGGTCTCCAAAGTCTGGGGTACACATCTTTACTACCCCGCCACATAGGAAACTTGAGTTATGACCACTGAGTCATAAGAACCACTGAGTTATGACACACTGAGTAATGACACTGGCAGGAAACGTTTCCTAAACTAGAGCATAGACTACATCAATGCAACACAAAATTGGAAGCTAGAAAATAAGCTGTCTGGACCTGAATGGAAATGGAATGAGGATCATACTATTTATTTATTTGTTACATTTATACTCCACTTTTCTTACACCATGGAACCCAAGGTGGCATACATGTGGTTCCCAGGCAGTCTCCCATCCAGGCACAGACCAGACCCAGACCTGCTTAGCTTCAGCAAGGTGGTGGCCTCATCTGCCTTCAGACCATAGCCTGGGACTATTAGCCACTCAGCCAGTTTTAAGATTGTGTTACTTACCTATAAAGCCCTAAACAACCAGGTTATCTGAAAGACTGACATCCTCTCCATTACCCATTAAGAATATTAAGATCAACAAATGGAACCCAATGATTCTTGCCATGGCCTGATGATTACTATGCAGTCACAAGAGTGGCTGTATACTATAGCCAGCATGGATTTTTCAGATTCCACCATGTTAAATTGAAATAGCCCCTATGCCATTCTGATGCTTCCCATAAGCTCATTTCAAAACAAAATCATATAAAACTTATAGTCCTGAACTCAGAAACACTTGCTTAGCAACCCTTTAAGTTCATGGCGATACACAAAAAACTCAAGAGAAAATTTAGTCTAAAACAAGAGTAAAATAATCCAAAACCCTGTTCGACTTTTTTCTGTCAGTTGTCTCCTAATACGTTGAAATTAATTAAAAATCATCCATGTTCACAGAGTACCTGTAGTCCTATTACTGACCTTACCCCCATACTCTGACCTTCATCTTCTTCAGTTTAATTTCTTTTTAAAATGCATGGCTGCTTTTTGATTAAGAACATTTAGATTGGAGTCTATGATAGTGCAGGTATGTTGAGTAAGAACCAACCGTCAGTGTTCTAAAAGCCAGACTCATAGTTGTTTGGCTTGGCTATTTAGGGAGCCACACCCACATCAGACTTTTATTCCACTTTCAGCAGTCATGGCTTCCCCCAAAGAATCCTGGGAAGTGTAGTTTGTGAAGGGTGCTGAGAGTTGTTAAGAGACTCCTATTCCCCTGACAGAGCTCCAGTGGCCAGAGTGGTTTAACAGTTAGCCCCGCTTCCCAGGGAATTCTGAAGATTGTAACGCTGTGAGGAAATAGGGCATCTCCTCTCAGCACCCTTCACAAACTACATTTCCCTGGATTCTTTCAGGGAAGCCACGACTGTTTAAATTGGAATAAATGCCTGGTGTGGATGTGGCCAGAAATAGCTTTGGTTTAAATTAGGGTGGGAGATTACATGTGCCTGCTGTAGAATAAAAGGTGGGGGAAACCCTGAAAAATAATGATACTGTTGACAATGTTTTCCGTTTGGAAAGGAAAGGGGCTTTTCCTCTGCCCAGTGCCCACTCACCCAATCTTATCTTCTCCCTCCTCCTCCTCTCCCCTCCCCTCCCCCAGATCAGTTTCACCTATCCTAAGCATGATTGCACAGGAGTAAATCCCACTGAACTAAAAAAGCATGCAAATTAAAAACCTGTCCTCCTGTTCCTTCCCTCCTATCCCCTATCTCTTGCCCCTTCCCCCTCTTCCTCTTCTCCCTCTTCTCCTCCCTTCCTCCCCCCTTCCCCATCTTTGGAGATGCAGTCATGACTGCATGTGTTGCTACCACTCACCATATGCTCAGAGGCACATATTACCAAATTTTTCCAAGCTACATAGGAAGTGGATTGGACTGTGCAAGACCAACCCAACTTGTGTTTGCATTTTGACAAATTTGTAGGGCAGTTCAATATCTCAGAGAGGAGGTCAGGTCTCCTGCTCTCCTGGTGCATTCACTAGAGCTGCCCAATTTCCTTGCTTTTTGATAGAAATATCTGTTGGCTATAGGTATGTTCTTAAACCTCAAGGGCTTTATGCTTATTCATGAATTCCTTTTGGTAACATGAAGGCAGGCTTTTTTCACTAGTAGCACTGGTGTTATGGAAGGCACTCCCTACTTATATATGAGGTATTGGCATTCGGCTTTGAACGATGCACCTGCTTACATAGGCATTCCCTTGATCTCCCATTTTAATTACTGTATTTTTTAAAATTGGGATTATTTATTGTTTATTTTAATTATGGAACTGGATGGGTTCAGAGGAGGGCAATGAGGATGATCAGGGGACTAGAAACAAAGCCTTATGAGGAGAGACTGAAAAAACTGGGCATGTTTAGCCTTGAGAAGAGAAGACTGAGGGGAGATCTGATAGCCCTCTTCAAATACTTCAAAGGTTGTCAGATAGAGGAGGGCCTGGATCTCTTCTGGATTATCCCAGAGTGCAGGACATGGAATAATGGGCTCCAGTTACAGGAAGCCAGATTTCTACTGAAGATGAGGAAAAACTTTCTGTTTATTTTTTATTTATTACATTTATACCTCGTCTTTCTTTTCATGATAGAAATCCAAGGCGGCTTACATATGGTTCCCAGGCGGTCTCCCATCCAGGCACTGACCAGACCTGACCCTTCAGCAGGGTGCTGGCCTCATGTGCCTTCAGACCATAGCCTGGGCGGTAAGTAGGTTACAGCGGTATGGGAATGTAACCAATTACCTAGGGAGGTGGTGAGCTCTCCAGAACTGGAGGCCTTCAAGAGGCGGCTGGACAGCCACCCATTGGGTATGCTTTAATTTAGATTCCTGCATTGAGCATGGGGTTGGACTCAATGGCCTCTACAGTTCTATGATTCTGTGATTCTATTGATAATTGCATAACTGGTTTCTATACTTTGTAAACCATTTAGAAGCCTATTTTGGCATTAAATGGTATATAAATTACATGATGATGATGATATAACAGACAAACACAAAATGCATGTGCCAAAAAGCCATATCTCGGTAGCAGAGTACCCACTTTGCCAACAGATAGTCCTAGGTTCATCTCCAGGTAGGATTGGGAAAGAGACCTATCTGAAACCCCTGAGAAGGGCTGCCAGTCAGTGTAGACGATAATGAGCGAGATGGATCAATGCTCTGATTTGGTGTAAGGAAGTTTCAGGCCAGGCCTCAGCTTTACCATTTGGAGGAATAGCTGAGGAAAGTGGCCATCTTAAATGAGAAATTATTTAAAATGAGTGAAACACAGCATCTTCGCCTCACTTTTAAAATATTGCAGCACAACTTATATAATATTAGCCAGCCAACATCCCTGCAAAAATCCACAGGGCCGTCCTTGAAAACATCCTGAAATACTGAGTTGACAGGGATGGAAGGATCTGTCAGCTCCGGTTCTCTCCATTTTCTCATTTTCTCAATCTTAAATTCAGTTCTCTGAATTTCTGCAGAGATTTGTGATAATTTTTTTTTAAATCATGAACATTCTTCAGCATTTTAGTGCAAATTTCTCCTAATAAACACATTCTGTATTTAGCTTTGAATAATGTACACATATCTGCAAGCAATTTTCCTAATATAATGCTTTTTGTATGTTATTTTCACTGATACATCCCGTTTCATGCACATTTCCCCCTAATATGTACATTTTTGTATACAGTGGTTGGAGAGCTGCATCATAAAATTTGGGTTTGTTGTTGTTGTTATGTGCCTCCAAGTCAACTACGACTTATGGCGACCCTATGAATCAGCGACCTCCAATAACATCTGTCATGAACCACCCTGTTCAGATCTTGTAAGTTCAGGTCTGTGGCTTCCTTTATGGAATCAATCCATCTGTTGTTTGGCCTTCCTCTTTTTCTACTCCCTTCTGTTTTTCCCAGCTTTGTTTTGGCTAAGTGCACATTTTGAAGGATGTCTGTGTTTCAGTTCTTATATAGTTTTGGAAAGAGTGATTGAGAGATTCAGTTTTAAATGCAAACTGAATTGACTTTCCTCCCATCCCAATGAGAAAGAAAGAAAGAAAGAAAGAAAGAAAGAAAGAAAGAAAGAAAGAAAGAAAGAAAGAAAGAAAGAAAGAAAGAAAGTCAACTTGCTTCTGCACTGGTAGTTGGACTCTAGCCTCCACAGTACAGGCCATTGCAGACTCCTCAACAATTCTGTTTTTTGCAGGGAGCTTTTGGGAAAGTATTTCTTTAGAGAACTCCAAGTTTCTGAACCTGGTTACTCTTCCTTTCAAGTCTAAACTGTCAGCAAGCAATGTCCTTGCCTCTTTCTTCCTTGCAATGCATTCAACAATATTTCACTATAAAAGAGATGAGAGCTTTATAATAAGACACTCCCATGGAAATCCATGTCACCACTAGTGATACGCTCAGCAGAGAAGGAAATGACAGCTATATAGGAAAATCTGTGTGCCTTTAACTTTCATTTCTAACTTGCAGACGAGAGACGCACACAGTCAATACTCTCCAATTTATTGTTTGTGATTTCCTGTTTTTCTTTATTCTGTCTTTTTATAACTCACCTTGTTGTAGAAAGCACTGAGTGAATTACTTCAGAGAGTATAAGTCTAAACTTTTATCCAAAGCCTGAGCTGAATCCAGACTGAATCTCTGCAGAGAATCCAGGATATATATAAAACGTCTATCGTTTTTCTCTTGAATTTTCACTTTGACATGCCTGCCCTTTCTGATAATAGTTGTCAGAAGCTGCAAAATAACATGAGCCAGACAGGCTATTCTTGAGACATTTCTGGATTGATTGGAAATAAGGAAGTCTTCCAAAAAAATAGTGTTGTCATGAGCTTTACAGCCCACATCATTTGTGTGGGGCTGCCTGATTAAAGTGATGATTGTAATGTGCTTATTGCTTGCATATCCACGGTGCATTCTTTTGATACCCAACACAGAAATATTTGGAAAAACTTGCTCCATTCAAATTGTAATAGGTTAAAGCATTTTGGAGTTTGTATTCATTTGTTTGAAAAATTGGCATTTAATCCTGCTAAATGTAATTAATTTCATTTTAATGAAAATAAGTCTACTTTGGGGGGAGGCATCTCATATGCTAGTCTCTTCTTTCCGGGACTTACCCTTCTTCAGGATTTCATCTTCATACTAGGGGTGGGTGAGAATTTCAATTCAGTGTCGCATTTCCAGCAGAATTTATCAAATTTGCAATTTTCAAAACAATATGAGAACTGAAACACTGCCATCCTTCGAAATTCACATTTATTAGAATTTTAGGATGCAGGTTGCCAACTAAACAACATTTATAAAAATGCATATATTAGGGGAAAGTGTGCATAAAAATGAATACATGCGAGAAAATAACATGCAAAAAGGCGTGAAATGATGAGAAATGGCTTGCAAAAATGTGTACCTTTGTCAAAACTGCCTATAAATATGTGTTCATTTGGAGAAATTCACTAAAATGGTGGAAAATTTTCATGAGGATATTTTTTTAAAAAAAATTCACAGATCGCTGTAGAAATGTAGAGAACTGAATTTAACATTGGAGAAATGAGAAACGGAGAGAACCGAAAGAGATCTTTCCATCCCTACTTCATACTTTGTGGTTGTCCCTCTGACAACAGTGCTGCATTACACAACTCCTCTAGCATCAGCTACTTCCCTGGTTCTAGTTGTGGGCGAGTGTGTAGAACAGTTGTTGGATTGTTAGGCCTTCTATGTCTTTATTTTTAATTTATTTTAGAAATATTGTTTTTTAGATTTCTTGTTATGGTTTGTTTCAATCATTGTTGGCTTTGGAATAGCAGATAAGAAAGCTACATGAATTTAGGTATCTCTTTACCCTAGTCTTTGACTATATATATGGACCCATCCTATATTTCTATTGTAAATTGCTTTAATTGATTTTAGTATTGCATTTTTAGATTGTTGTAACCTGCCCTGGGACCTTAAGGTGAAGGATAGGTAAGAAATCCAATGAATAATATCAGTACCCCAAATCTAGGGCTGAGAACAATTTGCTGGGGGAGGTGAAATATCTGCCTCCAAAACATTGGGTAATTTTTGCAAATTTGGGATGGGCATTCATCCAAATGAAGGGGAAGTTAACATTCGCATTTACAGCAGCTTCTTCTTCTTCACCTCTCTCTCTCTCTTGCTGCCACCACAAGTGAAAGCAGCAACAATAGCAGAGCTTGACTCTCTAGGTTTCCCTCCTAGCCAGAATTTTGCTTGCCCCAGCAATGCTCTAAATAATAGTAGTAGTAGTAGTAGTAGTAGTATTTTTTCAAAACGTTTTACACCAAATAAAGAGAATAAAGGTAACAAGAAATATCAAAACCAGATATAAACAAAAACCTAAAATGCTCATCCATAAATATATATAAAAAAGGATGAATCCTATCTATCTCACTAAAGGGTAAGCACAAAAAAGACCACAGACATCACCAAGTACCCTCCAAATTAAAGGCTGAAGGCCTGGGTAAATAAGAATGTTTTTGCCTGGTGTCTAAAGACAGACAATGATGTAACCATTGTTCCAAGCAATTTAGGGGAGGAAAAAATTTGTCTGCCGTTTGTTTGTGGTAGCCACCATTTTCCTTCAATGCTAAAGTAGCTGCTGCTGTCCCCTGCATTGGGAAAAGAAGGGAGGAGGGAAGGAAGGGAAATTGTTGTCATTGCTGATGCTGCCAATAGTGAGAGTTCCAACCGGGATGAATTTCACTGCTTCCTTAAGCAAGAATGGGTGAAATTCTAATAATAAATAATAACAACAAATGTGAAGACTGTAAATGCTGAAACAGCACAGCCAATCACCAAAGGAAGACTTACTTGAATATTCCCTAACACAACCTCAGTTATTGCTAAATTTCTATTAAGTAGCTCCAACAAATAAAGTCACACATTCAAATAAACACACTCCACTGTAGGGATAGACAAATCTGTCAATTTCAGGTTCTCATTTTTCCCATCCTGATTTCAGTTCAGAAATACATTTCTGTATTTGTTTGCATTTTTAAAAATCTGCATGAAAATGTCTATGCATTTGAATGCAAATCTACCCAAATATACTTTTTAATGCAATTTTCTCTAACAATGCATCGTTGTACATTATTTTCACTAATATATGCATTTACATTGGAAAAGTGCAGTGCAAAATTCAGAGAAACACAAATTCCAAAGGTTTTGCTGTGTTGTTTGGTTATTTACTGGTTCAGGAAGTGCAAATTAGAGAACTGAGCAAATATCTTCCCGAACACAACAACAGTTTCTTTGGATCCTTGCCCAGGGCCATATTTGTCCTGTTGTATCTGCCCCATTTCTTATGACTGACTAACCAACTACACATCTCTGCCTTGCTATGCCCTTGTCTTTTTTTTCACTTATGCTGCCTAACAATATAAATCACCCTGATCCTTTGCAGTAGGATAGGTATAACTATAAACAGATAAAATAATCCAGTATATTAACAATCTATTGATTGTGGCAATGAGCAAGCTTGGACTGGATCTTTTCCAGTCATGGTTCTGTTTTATGTGAAGGCTTTGATCTGATTTCTGACTACCTTAACTGAATGAAAGCTTGGGGGGTGGACAAACTCTAAACATTATTCCTAACATTGCAAGCATGCCAAGATCAAGTAGTTCACAAGGTCTTTGGAAGTGAAATCAACACGCTTTGTTATTGACCTTTAATCATTCCTACATTCAGAACATTTTAGAGGCCTGTGAGATGGAACAAAGAAGCAAGTTTGTTTCATGCTTTCTTCCATATTATCATCAGGAAAGGCTTCAACTTTTTTGTTGTTTCTTTGTGGCTCATAATTTTGATTTCAGAGGAATGCCTGTGGGCATCAGCCTGCCCCCATAGAGTATGGCAGTACAATAGAATAGTTCAGCCATGAAACAATGCTAGATAAATACGACAGAACTGCTGTCTACAGAGAATGATGACACTGATTTTTAACTTAAGAACACTGTCAGCTTCCGAAAGTAGCCAGCAAGGGAAAGTATTCCAGATGCCCAACCATCTTTCAAACACCTGAAATAGCAAGTGGTTGATCTAAAGTATAGGAGAGCAGAACACGAAAAGTGGCATTCAGTTGACAATGCAGGCTATGAATATGAATAGGCTCACTCTGAATCACACACACTTTCCAACCATTGTGCAATTGTATTATTTTGCTTTATTTTGATTCTGTTATTCAGAAAAGAAAATCTCCTGTGACAAGGTACAGTAATTCAGAGATCCGGTCAATGACCTTTTTATCTTTCCACCATGGTTCAGTTGCAGCCCTACTAAAAAAAAGATAGAAAAACAAATCAGCAATTGATGTAAAAGGTTCCAGGTCCATTTATGGTGTTATATCAGGTCAGATGAGCTTGCTTCCAGCTCATTCCACATGACAGAGCTAGCACGAGGTAGAAGCCAGTCCCGTACAAGAGGGGCATTCACCTGAGACTTCAGATTATGAGACAGAGATAGCTTTGACTTTCTTTGAGAAACAATTGTGAGCTAGTCAGAAACACATAGTGGATAATTACTCATTGTATTTATTGTTACTAGTATACAACTGGAAGTATATAAAAAAGGATTATGAAGAGGATTTTGTAGTGCAGAATACTCTGAACAAAAACTCCACATCTAACCAACTGACCAAAACTTCCATCACTACCAATCGTTATTTGCTTTTACTGGTAAATCTCCCCCTCAGAGTTAATTATAAGCTTGAATGGGCTCAAACTTAGGAGCAAACTAATTAAATAGAAAACTGATGGTACGTAACTGCCAGTGACTTGATGTTTTGCCAGGAGCAGGTAGGAAAAGAACTAGGACTATTTGTGAGAGCATTCATAGCAAAGTATCAGACAGCACACATTTATTCACTCTAGATTCTTTCAAAACAATTGAGCAAATGCATGTCTATGTTTGGACTGGATTGGGGCCACTGTGCTTATTTGAATGTGGTGAATACTTTATTTGTTGAGGAGTAAGGTGCAGTGCAGAAACATTATAGCAGAAAGACCTAACAGTCCTAGCCAATAATTCACTTAAGGTGGGGTGTGTACAGCACACCAGGATGTCTTGTCTCCAAGGTGGCTTGCCCCCAAATTCCATTTGTATAGCTATCACTTCATCCACAACATTTTCATTTCTGTGTTGGCAACCAGTGGAATAAGCAGCAGCCCTCAAGGATCTGGATGTGATCAATAGGTGCCAGATCTGCAGCTGCAATAGTGGCCATCCAAGATGCTCCTGGGAAGCCCATAAGCATTGTTTGTCTCCCACATCTATAGACAAGGTTATACTGCCTTTTGACTTTGGTTGCATGATCTAGAGATTCAACAATAATTATAAAAACCAAGCCCCATCCAACAAACTACATCATGTAGCCCCCACTGAAATAATGTTTATTGCTTTGTTCCAATTTTCAAACACCTAGTTTAGTTAGGCACATAAAACCAAGATGAAATGCCCTGTCACTCCTTGGGATTAGCAATGGAACACCTAAGCTATCCTGCAGCTCTCCTTGCGTCCATTCCAATCTAACTTTGACAGTTACCATTTTCTTGGATTTTGGATAGTGGTACATAAAAATAGCAGGCAGAATAGCAAGAAGTCTCAGGGGGGAAATGATAACAGGATAACCTTTCAAATACAGGGTAGTAGTTCACATCAAGCCTGTTCCCTGGCCTCTGAACTCCACTTGAAGTCTTACAGAAATAAGGTGCTTCAGCTACCTTCTGATAACGTTTGACTACTGGGCCACTATTACTGCTCTGGTCTTTTGACAAAATGCTATGGAGAGAGGTTTTCTGCCCTGCAATTTTAATAAGCAATATAAATGTTGTTAGGGAGGGAGGAACTGCTGGCAGAAAGGGTATGGCTGAGCCTCTGTGTGCCTGTCTGCTATATTTGTTATTTCCTTTCTTGAAATTCCTCAGAATATCTGGCAGTACGTGGATACTGCCAATATCACAATGCCTTTATACAGCTCTATGATGTAGATACACATTGTAGACACACATTGACCATTCTCCTATAACACCCCTTTAACTTGCTTGCTGACCAATTGCTTCCTTAGTTGGTTTCCTGCTTCTAATGAACTAAGATATTTTAGTTCTTAATGTTCTTAGATATATGCTTCTCAAATTATTTTTTACAATACTTTATTGTCCACTTGCCACACTTTGTTCTTTTGTCCATTTCTTTTGCCACACTTTGTGTTCCTTTTTGTTCCCCTCATTTGGTCACTATTCCAAAGTACGCCTTCTTGCTTCTACAAGGTTCCTTGACTCTGTTGGTTAACAATAGTGGCCTGTCTCCTGAGCTTGGTGGTACCTTTCCTGTTCTGTAATACACATTTTGCCTGAGCTTCTATTATTATGGCTTTGAATTACTCCCAAATTCTGGAGGGATTTAGCTCTCTTGATTTTCCCTTTCAACTTCCCCTCATTTCTGAAGTCAACTGTGACTGTGGTGGATTTTCTTGGCAATTGTCTACTTACATATATTATGAATTTGATAGTACCGTGAACACATTTCCAATCAGTTCAAGAACACTTGCACTTACATCAGGTCCTGGGCACTATTTAAGATTAAATCAATGGTTGCCTCCCCTGTGATTGGTTCAATGACCAATTGTTCTAGGACACTGCCATTTAGGGTATCTAGAAAACCAACCACTTTGTGGTTACTGGAACATGCACTTACCTAACCTGTGTTAGGGTAAATGAACTCATACAGTGTTTGTTTTGTTTGGATGTCTCTCTTATTTAAATTTCCATATTGCTGTGAGAGCTGCACGACCCAGTCTCTGCTCTTCATCTGGCCCAATTCCACCTGGCCTGGGACAGCAGAGCCCTGCCTGGCTCCAGCTACAAAGACTGCTTCTGCTACTAAAGGTACCTAGAGATCATCAGGATAGAGTATTGTTTAGGGGTTGTTGCTGGAGTTTGATTAATTTTGAAGATTTGTTATTTTTGCTGTTATCTGGATTATGTTGTTTTATTTTTGTTAGAACTTGTAATGAATTATTAGTGGAACTTTAGAGCATATTTGTTAATGTGAGATGTTCTCATTAGCCTATTATTTAAGCCTTGTAACCGTTAGTGAATTATGTAAACTGGAAAAGTGATATCCATATAAACAATAATATGTTTATCTCAAGATCAGCCTGAGCATTTTGGTCAGGGGCAGCAATAGTGTATCCCCAGTCCTAAATTACTATTGGGGCTTGGTATTCCTACCCACAGCAATTCTGTGGAGGAATCAGACACTTTTGTGATTCCTTGTTTGTTTGACTATGTCGTCTTTGCCATATAGAGCAACACCACCCTCACTACACCCTTCCCTGTCATTCCTATAGAACTTTTATCCAGAGACAATAATATCCTGTAATAATTGCTGTAAACTGCTAGAGAGCTTCTGCTATGGGGCGGTACATAAATGTAATAAATAAATAAATAAATCCAATGGGTCACAGGAGTGATTTAATACTGGGAATGATCTATCATCCCCCTGATCAAACTGCTCAGGGAGACTTGGAGATGAGATATGAAATTGAGGAAGCATCCAAACTAGGAAATGTGGTAGTAATGGGTGACTTCAACTACCCGGACATAGACTGGCCGCATATGTGTTCCAGTCCTGACAAAGAAGCAAAAATTCTAGATATTCTAAATGACTGTGCCCTAGACCAGTTGGTCATGGAACCGACCAGAGGGACGGCAACCCTGGACTTAATCCTCAGTGGGGACCGGGACCTGGTGCGAGATGTAAGTGTTGTCGAACTGATTGGGAGCAGTGACCATAGTGCTATTAAATTAAACATACATGTAAATGGCCAATTGCCAAGAAAATCCAACACGGTCACATTTGACTTCAAAAGAGGAAGCTTCACAAAAATGAGGGGATTGGTAAAAAGAAAGCTGAAAAACAAAGTCCAGAGGGTCACATCACTCGAAAATGCTTGGAAGTTGTTTAAAAACACTATATTAGAAGCTCAACTGGAGTACATACTGCAGATCAGAAAAGGTACCACCAGGGCCAAGAAGATGCCAGCATGGTTAGCGAGCAAAGTCAAGGAAGCTCTTAGAGGCAAAAAGTCTTCCTTCAGAAAATGGAAGTCTTGTCCGAATGAAGAAAATAAAAACGAACACAAACTCTGGCAAAAGAAATGCAAGAAGACAATAAGGGATGCTAAAAAAGAATTTGAGGAGCACATTGCTAAGAACATAAAAACCAACAACAAAAAATTCTATAAATACATTCAAAGCAGGAGACCATCTAGGGAGGTGATTGGACCCTTGGATGATAAGGGAGTCAAAGGTGTACTAAAGAATGATAAGAAGATTGCAGAGAAGCTAAATGAATTCTTTGCATCTGTCTTCACAGTGGACGATGTAGGGCAGATCCCTGAACCTGAACTAACATTTGCAGGAAGGGATTCTGAAGAACTGAGACAAATAGTGGTAACAAGAGAGGAAGTTCTAGGCTTAATAGACAATATAAAACCTGACAAATCACCAGGCCCGGATGGCATCTACCCGAGAGTTCTCTAAGAACTCACATGTGAAATTGCTGATCTGCTAACTAAAATATGTAACTTGTCCCTTAGGTCTTCCTCCGTGTCTGAGGACTGGAAAGTGGCAAATGTAACGCCAATCTTCAAAAAGGGATCCAGGGGGGATCCTGGAAATTACAGGCCAGTCAGCTGAATTTCTGTCCCTGGAAAACTGGTAGAAAGTATTATTAAAGCTAGATTAACTAAGCACATAGAAGAACAAGCCTTGCTGAAGCAGAGCCAGCATGGCTTCTGCAAGAGACAGTCCTGTCTCAGTAACCAATTAGAATTCTTTGAGAGTGTCAACAAGCATATAGATAGAGGTGATCCAGTGGACATAGTGTACTTAGACTTTCAAAAAGCGTTTGACAAGGTACCTCACCAAAGACTTCTGAGGAAGCTTAGCAGTCATGGAATAAGAGGAGAGGTCCTCTTGTGGATAAGGAATTGGTTAAGAAGCAGAAAGCAGAGAGTAGGAATAAACGGACAGTTCTCCCAATGGAGGGCTGTAGAAAGTGGAGTCCCTCAAGGATCGGTATTGGGACTTGTACTTTTCAACTTGTTCATTAATTAGGAGTGAGCAGTGAAGTGGCAAAGTTTGCTGACGACACTAAATTGTTCAGGGTTGTTAAAAAAAAAAGGATTGCGAAGAGCTCCAAAAAGACCTCTCCAAACTGAGTGAATGGGCGGAAAGATGGCAAATGCAATTCAATATACACAAGTGTAAAATTATGCATATTGGAGCAAAAAATCTGAATTTCACATATACGCTCATGGGGTCTGAACTGGCGGTGACTGACCAGGAGAGAGACCTCGGGGTTGTAGTGGACAGCACGATGAAAATGTCGACCCAGTGTGCGGCAGCTGTGAAAAAGGCAAATTCCATGCTAGCGATAATTAGGAAAGGTATTGAAAATAAAACAGCCGATATCATAATGCTGTTGTATAAATCTATGGTGCGGCTGCATTTGGAATACCGTGTACAGTTCTGGTCACCTCATCTCAAAAAGAATATTATAGAGTTGGAAAAGGTTCAGAAGAGGGCAACCAAAATGATCAAGGGGATGGAGCGACTCGCTTATGAGGAAAGGTTGCAGCATTTGGGGCTTTTTAGTTTAGAGAAAAGGCGGGTCAGAGAAGACATGATAGAAGTGTATAAAATTATGCATGGCATTAAGAAAGTGGATAGAGAAAAGTTTTTCTCCCTTTCTCTTAATACTAGAACTCGTGGACATTTAAAGAAGCTGAATGTTGGAAGATTCAGGACAGACAAAAGGAAGTACTTCTTTACTCAGCGCATAGTTAAACTATGGAATTTGCTCCCACAAGATGCAGTAATGGCCACCAGCTTGGATGGCTTTAAAAGAAGATTAGACAAATTCATGGAGGACAGGGCTATCAATGGCTACTAGCCATGATGGCTGTGCTCTGCCACCCTAGACAGAGGCCGCATGCTTCTGAAAACCAGTTGCCGGAAGCCTCAGGAGGGAAGAGTGTTCTTGCACTCAGGTCCTGCTTGCGGGCTTCCCCCAGGCACCTGGTTGGCCACTGTGAGAACAGGATGCTGGACTAGATGGGCCACTGGCCTGATCCAGCAGGCTCTTCTTATGTTCTTATGTTCTTATGTCCCTCATCTTGGCTCAACAAATTTGGGTATTAGCTTCTAAAATCTATATAGTGTGCCCTTCTCCAAATGTATGCATTTTCTCCCACAGCCCATTTACTGGCTATCATCTCTTACTGTACTGACTACATTAACCATCTATAGCAGTTATACACATGGATCCAAATCCAGTAGGGATTCAGATCGAGATGGAAGACTATTGGATGTTTTCAAAGTCTGAACAATACTGTTGCATCAATCATGCACAAAAAACCATCTTTGCTGGATTGAGACAAGCAAGTATATTCCAAAAATATATATATTTTAAATTTATTTATTTAGTTTTTTAAAAGTTTATCACTTAATATAATAAACATATCAAAGTGGAATAAAAATACTACAACATTCAATAAAATTTCCTAAAAGTTAGATAAAAATAAGATTTAAAAAGCTATATATCAGAAACTGAACAGTGTACAGAAGAAAAAATTAAATAAGTCAGATTCTAGGAAAGCTTGAATAAGTTAACAGGCATTTAAGGTTCATTACTGTCTCCACCTCACAAATTACCAAGGGAGGTCATTCCAGAGGGTGAGTGCTATCACCAAGAAGGCCCACTTCCACATTGTCATCAAGTTACAATATATTGTTCATGGAATGACCAGCAGGGTCTCTTGGAAGATCTTAAAGATTGGCTTGATCTGTATCACGGGAGGCGGTCTGCTCAATATCCTGGCCCCAAACTGGAGCTTTCAATTTTAACAACAAAACTTTAAACTTGGATCAGTAGTAAATGGACAGTCAATGCAGATCTTTCAATGCCAGTGTAATCTGTGTCCCACTAAACACCCCCCACCGCAACTGTATCCATTAAGTGCTTCACTACCTTCAACATGACTAAAGTGTGACTTTCTACAGTCCCAGTCACAAATGTATATTATTTCCTTAAAATCCTAGAATGGATAGAGTTGGGTAAATCTCTTGGTATAAAGTCATTTGGGGGAAAAGTGAATTGCAGGCAGTAAGTATGGGAGAAATGAACATAGAAAAGGTGTTTTTTCTTCAGCTGCATAAAGGGCTGTTCTGGGCCTATGACCCACTATTCTAATTTATTATAATGCTACTCAACTTAAGATGGGTTCAAGCACTTGATATCGTTAATCAGGGATAGGAGCAGAAGCAAGCATGCAAGCCCTGCCCCCAACATTCCTGTCATGTGCTTTGCCCTTCAGGCCTTTGTGGAATTAATGTGAAATGCTGTAGAGAGTTTCTGAGCATGTTCAACTGAATGCACTTAGAAACTCTGTGATTGGGAGTCAAGTCTAAGTGGGTTCCAGTAGAACCTGGGCACGTCTGAAGCATCTGGCTGTCTGGAGAGAGTACAGGCATCACATGCCTGCCATGACTATGCCAAGATTTGCATCTTGAAAAGACTGTTGGGTGTCTCTGGAAACCAATGATGCTTGGTGTTAGACACTGCTGTTTCATGCTCTTTGGGATGACTAACTCTTCCCTCCAATGAGAACAAAGCTACTGCTGTTTACCTCCTGTGATAAGCTCTCTGAAGTTCCCAATGCTCAGAGCATTCACATCTCCTTCATACACCAGCAGACAGGGATTAGAACCACTCTGGGTCCCAACTCTTGGATTTAAGAGTCCCAGCTCACCACAGAGTAGGATAGATAGCTTCTTGCTTTCCACTCCCTCCTACAAACCATTAGCCATGTTCCAAACCTTCTGTAGAGATGTGTTTCTGCTTCTTTCTTCCTCCCTCCTCCCTTCTCTCTGTTTTCCATCCTCCACTCCTTTCTCTGTGGCTTATAATGCAGAAAGAATCCTCCTGCTCCTGTTCTTCCAGCCCCATTCTTTTCCAGTGTACCTGGGCTTAATTCCCCACAGTTGGTATGGGTGGGAAGGCAAGCAGCCTGAGGAGCTCCTCCAGCCCCAACTCACTTCCCCACATACCTATTTGCCTATCCTTTCCCCCCCCTCCGTTTTAGTCTACAATCCTTGAGTACAGCTCATTCAGCTTTTAGACATTATGCCTGCTGAGTTTGACTCTAGCTATCACCACCACAGCCTTTCCATTCTCACAGGCCCTGCTGCTGTTTAAGAACTGACCACCTGCAAGGCCTGCCATCATGGGAAAACCTTTGTACAATAAATAACCTTAACAGAATATGAAACTTTCTCACATTTTCTTTAGTCTGGCAATGTGTCTTCTGCCGTTGGTGCTCATTATCAATGCATGCTGCTTCATAACAGCACAGTAATGTGTGGAAAATGAAATGGCCAAAAGGCAACTTTGAACAACAACATTTATTTTGTCTCATAAAAACAGGTTTTTTTAAGTGACTGGATCTGTATTACAGTTAATACAATTACTATGTGAATAAGGATAGACAAGACATTACATGTGTGGCTCCTCTGTTCTGAAAACAACAGTGCTTGCTGGCATGCTGCCAACTTCTTCCAAGTGATTTAGTTTAAAATAACATTGCTGTACACATCTTCATGTACAAAGCATTTTTGCCATCTCAAAAAAGCTTTCTTGTTCCACTCATATTCTAGTAAATGCTTCATTTCATAAACCAAGCTGCTTGTTTCAGTCCTAACTTCTGGCTTGGTCTTCAACCAACCTCTTGGTTTGCCCTTTCTCTCTGACTGGTCCTATGGCTGCAACTACTGGCTTATTTCATGATTCTTGAGTCTCTGCTCACAGGCCAATCTTGACAAATCTGTAACAAGCGGCTTGGTTTATGAAATGAAGGCCCATCAGTCAGGTCAAAAGGAAGTAGCAGGCAGCAGGAATGAGGAGCCAACCAGAAGTCAGGACTGAACAATAACCAGGAGAGAGGCACACACCAGAGCTTAGGAAGACCTTGGTGCTCAAGCCAGGCTCACCTGGAACAGAAAGCCCTTTATTTTCCATGCTGACCAAAAAATCCAATGGGAAGCCTGGGTAGGTGGAATTGGTCTGGGAACTTCTTAACTGAGAAGGCTGTCAGCTGTAGTTCAGTATTTCACCACCTGAGGATCCTGCGTACAGATCCAGTGGTTCCTGATAGGACTATAATCAAACAGTCCATCATCATTCTGTTATTGCTAAACTCAGCAGAAGATACACATTTTTTAAAAAAGGCAAAAAAGAGAATACATAAATGTATAACAAAAATCACAGACCGTCTAAGATGATCAAAACCAAATTTGTCTAGGAAACCCACATAAACTATGTCACATTTCTCCAAGCAAAACTAGCTTGGATTTTTTTCACCAAGGCATCAAACACTGCCATCCTGTAAGTAATATCACAGAAGATCCATTAAGTGCTAGCTGCCTTATTTGTTTATTATTTTTAATTATTTTATTTTTTAAATGCAGGATATCAATATGAAAATTCAGAAAGTTAAATATGATGATTAGATTCTTCAGAGAATATGACTAAAATGGCCCTTATCAATATATTTATAACATATTTATGTAGTGGGCAGAACTTAGTGAGGAAGAATCAAAGCAGAGCCACAAATTTGTGAGCAGCACTCCACTACATTAGTGCATAGCGTGGCTCTGTTCTTTGAGCTTCACTGACATTGAGAATAGCAATTTCCCCTGCCCTTCAGAGTTCACAACAGCATTAGAACCAGTTGAGAGTGTGGAAGCAGGATGGACTAGCAAGCAGGAAAGGTCAAGGTCAGCTACATTAAATGAGAGCAGACGACTCAGGGTGCAATTGCCCATGCAGTCTTGCTGTTCCAGCTTCCATTCATTTCAACAAAGCCATAGAGTACTATTGCAAAACAGCCTCTGTCCATTCCAATGAAGTGTAGAAGTGCTGCAGAAGATCTCCTGAAATGAACTGAGGTTTGCGCAGCAGCAGTAGTTGCTAGATTGTAACTATGGGTGCTTCCCCTTGACCTCATGCACAGTCATAGCCTCCTCATCTAAGCGGAAAGGAAATCTGATAAAACTTATGTCAGATAGTTTCATATATGTATTAATTCAGACAAAATGTGTCCATTTCTCTCAGAAAAGCAAAGCCAAATGGACACTTCATACAGTCATATTTGAAATATCTTCAATAACTTCTTCTCATTGTTCATGTTTTGTTGTTTAACAAGACGTGGGGCCAGAAGCTGCATAGGGCTCAGTGGTGGAGCATCTACTTTGAATGAAGAAGGCCCCAGGTTCAATCCCTGGCATCTCGAGGTAGGGCTGGGAATGTTCCCTGCCTGAAATCCTGGAGAATCACTGTCATTCAGTTTTGACAATATGAACTATATGGAACAGTGATCTGACTCGGTATATGGCAGCTTCCTATGTTATTCTGTATATGAATTTACACTTCTACAATACTTTATGGGAATTGTAAAATATGGGGGCATGCTTGCTTATCTTATGGATGTCGTAGTCTGCTCTTGCTGCCACCCGTGTGCCCCTCTATTTTCCCCTCAACCTTCTGAGACACATTGCTATGCTGATATAGGCCATGGCACTGGATTGCCTTTGGGAGTACAATACATTAAATTCAAGGCATTGGTCTCTGGTCTGCCTTAACCTCTGTTGGATATGCACAGCCTTCACTCTGTGCTTCCTCAGTGCCTAGCCGTAATCTTCTTGAAGTCAGAAATCGTCCTATGTTCTGCTATCATCTTTCTGGGATGTACTTTAGATACTGCCATGGTATGTTTACAGAATACAAATAGGAAGGTTGCCTTTTGAAGCAATTGTCATTGGTGTTAATTTCACAGCACTTTTTCAGTTTGTTTACAATTCCCATTTATGAATAGATGGTCCAGAGTGAAATAGGCACATTTCAGTACCCTGGGGATTAATAAAAATGTGCTGATGATTATGATGATATTAGAAACTGATCACATCCCAAATCACACCTTGTACATTATTGGACCATTTCCCATCAATATTAGGTCTTCAGATTGCAGAGTGGCATTGTGTATACTGAACGTGAAGAATGTAGCTTTCCATGTTTGTATAACATATGTCATTGGTCTCCACATCAAACTGTCTAATTTATCCTCTTTAGGATTCTCCATCCTACAACATTATTGCCTTCTTTCTCTTTCCTGTCAGAATTGTGTTTTTGTGGGCCTTGTAAATGGAGGGGGGAAATTATGCAGCTTAATTGTCAGTTAGATGCTTGCAATCCAGAGCCTCATTAATGGTCTTCTCCTTGGTAAAGATTTTTTTTTAATGAATGCTGTTCTAATGGTTATGTTGTTCGTTCATCTCTTTGCCTCCCCAGTTTTCTTCACCTCTGCTGCCGTTTCTCTCACTAATGGTATTATCTCACACTGTAGAATGTGCTGAAACAAACAGCCTTGTCCTTCACTGTTTTATTCCCTTTGATCCATCATCTGTAATGTAATGTTCCACACACTTAGTTTTTTGACTCTCCTTAATCTATGGCTTTAAATGGTAAACACTTACTTTTGGAACAGCTTCCACCATCATATATCTGCCTTGATTGTACCATATACCTAACCGATGTGTCACCCAGGGATGACCAGATAGGTTTAGGAAAATAAAGGAACTACTTTGAGCTGAGGCCCAAACATAAAACTTTTACAAGGTCAGGATATACAGTATCCTTATGCCTCTTCCTCACCAATGCGCACAGCCTTCATTTTGAGATTTAGCACCTTTGGCAACCTCATAAGGATATTCTGATGACTTGAAATCACATGGGCTTTGGGACTTCATAGGGCAAAGAGGGGGAACAATATATTCTGGATGGCTGTGTCTCAGCAAAGTCCCAGAACATGTGTTAGCTGAAATATATTGGCAGTACATCTTTGCACAGAATACATAATGAAATAAGAGCTTACCTCTCTGCATAAAATCTTTGGGACTACTACTTCTTCATCTCAAAAATCCATATTCAAATGGACATTTTGTGACACATTCATAATTTAGAATAGTGTGTCAGCCCTGGTAGGATACAAAATTTGCAGATTAAAAGAAAGAATTAACAAGAGATTCAGAAGTCAAGCATTCCAAACCTATTGATCTGGGATAAGTAATGAGAATTTATCAGTAGTTTGTGTACTGCAACTGCCATAGCTTCCTAACATTTCCATGGTTTGCACCCTTATAGTGTATTTCCGCACCTGACTCCAGTTGTGTCCTATATAATGAGTAAAAATTGAGGCCAAATGTATGTATGAATTTATTTGATTGCACTTATGTTACAGTTACACTTTTAGTTCTCCCCCAACAACTTTATCCTCACAACAACCCTGTGAGGAGTTAAAGCTGAGAGATAGTGACTGGTCCAAGGTCTCCTAAACAACGTCATGACTGAATTTGTGCCTGAGGGTTCCCAATCCTTAGCTGACCCTCTTACCTGACCAGCTTGCCTATGTGCCTTAGCCCCCTATGGGAGTAGGGACAAAATCACACCCATCCACTATACATAAGGTACATAAGGCCACCACCTTGCTGAAACTAAGCAGATCTAGGTCTGGTCTGCCTGGATCAGAAAGGGAGACCACCTAGGAACCACATTTAGTGCCACCTTGGGTTCCTTGATGAAAAAAGGTGGGATATAAATAAATAAATAAATAAGGCCCTTGTGAAGCACCATTACCTAATCCAAGTTATCCTAGATGCCAACATATTAGTTGCATGAATTGTTGACATAACCCCCATTCAAAATTTAACCTCAATTTTATAAGAAATCTCAACATTTGTTTACATTTGAGCTGGTCATTGATTGATAGCAAAGCTCTCAAACGCTTGAAATTAAATTAAGAACTTGCTGATCTGAATATTATTTTTCTAATGGCACCACTGTTTTAAGAAAGGCTTTTTGACAAAGTTCCACATTGCAGCAGTCCAATTACAATCTAAGGTCCAATAATAAAAGATTGTTTACAAAGCGGTCTTGGAATAATTAAAGACAAAATCCCTAATCCAGCAAGGGCAATTCATGCATAGAAGCAGGCATTTGCAGAGTTACCTTCCTTGAGTGTAATTCACAGTTTAATCCCGGATGAAACTGCTAGCCTTGCATGAATGTCCAAGAATTGGTGGGGTGGCCCAGCAGGGCTAGTTTCCATTGGGAGTATAACTAACATCCACCAAGAGATTTCAAAGTTGCTGCATTCTTAGCATGGAAGTACATGCATGGGAGAACCAGATGGCAGTGACTGTCCCACTGGTGCAACCAGGTGGCCCTGACCTTGCCATTGCTCCACCCCAGCCCCTTTCAGGCAAGCAGTGGCAATGCTAGTGTAGGAGGGTGACTCTGCCTCAACTCATGCATTACAACTGATTCCAATCGTTCACCCACTTAATCTTGACATATAGTGTCATTATGGGAAAAAGTTCTGAAGTCTAGCCCCTGATTTAACTGGGGCTTTGATTCATATATCCCTAGCTATATGGGGAATCACATGTGCAATTAGGTAGTGCAGACATGGCTCCCCTTTGGAAACCAGCTGGGATTGTGGACATGGAGCTCTTATTTTTTTATTTTTTATTATTTTTTAAAAAAGGTTTTAAACAGTTACAATCCAAGTAACCAGCTGTTCAGAAAGGGAAGAAAGGGTGGCTTAATCTCGTTTCCTGTCATTTGTGAATCAGCTGATCAGTGAAATTTTAGCTTCTTTTTTTAAGTATTGTGTGCACAACCCTGATTGCTCCATACATGATCCATTGAATCATGTTATGAGTGCGTATTTTGCATACAATAAAATTCATTCACAAAGTATTCACACATGATACCTACGTATTTCTGTAAATAGAAAGAAATATCCCCAAATGATTTACACCCTGGAACAATTTACCCAGAATATAAGGGTAAAACAATTTACCCAGTATATAATAACCAGAAGCCGGAGAAATGAGTACAAATTTCTGTTGTTCAAATTATAGTGGGAGAGGTTGGGCCTTTTATTAAATCCATTAGTCCAGATCCTCTTCCCCCCGCTGCCCATTTTAGCCAAATCATAACAAAAGTTGGTACCTCTGGGCCCCCTATAATTCAATCACTGAAGATTCCATTGCCTTTGTCTTAAAACACCTTAGCTGGTGAAAACAAACAACTTGGCTTGAGCAATGTTATTTGATTCCATAACCATCAACTGTTAATCACTGCTGAAGTAGTTATTTGTGCCTGGACTGTGTAGTTAGCTCACCCTGGAATACCTTACAACCAGATAGCAAAATGGCATATATCTCCCTTCCTTCAATTTGTCTGTCCCTAATCCATGATGAAAATAATGTGATCAGAGGTACAAGATGACAAGCTTGTTTTTCCTCATTCACTTTTCACTGTATCTTCACCTCTTCTCCTTCCTTAGAAATATGGTTGCATTACCAAACCATTCTTTTTCATCCGTTTTAGCATGTCAAACGACTCTTTTTTTTTACTTTCCTCCAGTATACTTCTTGCCCAATTCTTTGCCTTTTCCCCTTGCAAAATTCAACTGTTTTAGGAATACTTTGAAATCTGCTGAATAGTGCTTTCCCCATGCAAGTAGAATATGATACCTCAAAATGTGGACATACATATCCTATGGACATATCCTAAGTACAATTGTTCTATGAAATGCTTTATGTCATAAATAATAACTTTCATTTGCAGGTGTGAAACCTGCATTCTGGGATGTCCATACCTTCTCAATAAACTAACTAAAGGAATGTATACATCTAATAAGTACCTTCCACTTTAATATGCCATGGCAAGCATATAATTAACCAGGTGGTTTGAGGGAAAGTCTGTCTTCTTGGTGAGATAGCTAATCTCTGAATGGCAGTCGACAAATTTGGATCCAAATACATTGTTTCATCTCTCTCCTTTTTTAAAAAGTTCTTCTTTTCTGTAAACTATATACATTGTAGAAGAATGAGGAAGGAAGCCAAACTACCATCCAAGCAGTTCCTTGGGGGCTTTAGGGGCTTTTTCTCAAAAGCAGCACACACACATGCCAAGTGGATAACCACTTAGTGGATTAAGAATCAAATCTAAATGTCATTCCTGAAATGTGGAACTAGGTGTAAGATGGTCCCCTTCTGGGTGTTGTATTCAGAAAGGGTACAGCCATCTTTCAGCTGTTTGCTAGCAAAGATCAGCCTCTGCTGGTCAGGGGAAATGCCTTCTTTGTCCTGGATCTTGGACTTGAGATTTTTAATAGTGTCATATGGCTCCACCTCCAAGTCAATGGTCTTACCAGTGAGGATCTTCACAAAGATCTGCATTCCACTTCTCCAATGCAAGACTGGAGTATGAACAGCTGCAGGTCTAGAAGTTGCTTTTCAAAGAGGAAAAAAGCAAAGATTCCACTCAGCATGAAAAAGGCCTTGGATGTGCCTAAAGTAGCTGTTTTGGATTGCCACCAACATCAATAATAATCATACAGAATACAATCAGGGGACAAGGCTGCTGGAAATAGAAATAATTTAGTGAAGTAAAGAGATTATTTTCCCCACCCAAATCCCATTGTCTGTGACATTTAACTGCATACCAATCCAGATAATTAAATGAAACAATCTTTCCTGACGAGAAAGCTAATTTTATTAATGAAATCACTTTTTCTTTAGAGTAATCTGAAGGACTCCAAAAATCCTCCATCGGTTTTGAAACATCAGTCCTATAGGCAGCAACTTCAAATTGAACAAAATGTTTCCACATCTCTTCGCTCTCTTGAAATTGTTTTGAAACGTAATGAGGGCCACTCTAAAGATGACAAGGGCAGACAGGTCCTTTTCTGAAATCCACCATGGGCTTGATACGCAGCACTCAAGATGTGACATATGCCTTTGATCACTTTCACAGGAGCCACTGTACAACACTAGTGTAGCTTTAAAGATCTTGCAAGGGGAGTGGGAAATAGCCATTAATCAGAAAGATTAATATTTTTTTAAAGTCTTTTATTATTATACCTTGTCCCGTTAGAAATCAAGTGACTATTTACAGTAAAGACAAGAATTTAAATTGGGCTGATATCAATTGAACATGCTCCCAACAAGGCTTGATTCACTCACACATGTGGCAGAAATGCTTCATTCCCTTCATGCTAGTCTTCCCCAATCTTATGATCTCCAGATACTTTTGGTTACAAATCCCATAGCCTCAACCAGGATGGCCATTAGAGATCACCTGATTTGAAAGGCTGTCTTCATTCAGGCACTCTCAAGGTCATATACTGTTATCTTTTCGGTGCCAGATCAAGACTTTCCTCTTCTCCCAGGCATTTTAGCATGTGTTTTAAATTGTGTTTTAAATTGTGTTTTAAATTGTTTTTAAAAGATATGTTTTTAAATTTGTATATTTGTTTTTAATGTTTTTAGTTATTGTAAACCGCCCAGAGAGCTTTGGCTATGGGGCGGTGTGTGTGTGTGTGTGTACTGCCTTCAAGTCGATTCCGACTTATGGCAACCCTATGAATAGGGTTTTCATGAGGCTGAGAGGCAGTGACTAGCCCAAGGTCACTCAGTCTCCCAGGTCATAGTCCAACACCTTAACCACTAAACCACACTGGCTCTCATGGGGAGGTATATAAATACAATAAATAAATAAATATACATATCTATGCCCGATGGTGGGCACCAAGCAGAGACTGCTGAAATCTAGTGCAGACATGAATATTTCTGGTTCACATTGTGAAACTATCTTCATATGGTGGCAAGCACATATGAGGCTAAAGATGATCATGTGGAGAGAATTTAGCACTGCTGCTGCAAATATGAAACAAACCTTAGTATGATTGGAAACTCACCCTAAAGCAGGGGCATCACTACCAGGGTGTGGAGAGTGCAGCCCGCACCCAGGTGTCACCATGAGGGGGGTGACACCCAGAGCCGCCCCAGCCTGCGCCGTTGCCCGGCAAGGCTGCTCCAACTACTCCTCAGAGGCGGGCGGGTGGGCGGATGAGACCGGGAGCAGCGTTGGCCGGGCGAGGGAGGCGCGCTGGCATTCCCAGGCCTTCTCCAGCTGGGTGCCCCTCCAGCGCGCACCCTCCCAGGGGCATGGACAGGGTGGCTGGCCTTGAGTGTGTGCGCATGCAAGCCCAGCCACCTCGTCCATGCCCCTGGGAGGGCACGCACCGGAGGTCCACACCCCCCCGCACTCCCGCTAGTGATGCCCCTGCCCTAAAGCCCAGTCCTTTGACACTATGCTGTTAGGGATGGTAGAGAAATTTGATTCTATCCACATTTAAAGCCAAGTATATCAAATTTACACTTTTTGAGAACCATATAAGAACCAAAACACAGTCATCCTTCAAAATTTGCACTTATCTGAATTTTGCAATGCAATCCTACAACAAAACAATGTTTAGAAAAATTATACTAGGGGAATGTGTGTATAAAAATGAATATATCTGTGAAGATAACATACAAAAATGAATTACTAGGAGAAATTGCTTGCAAAATTGTGTTCCTTCGCCAAAATTCCATACAAAAATGTGTTTAATGGGAGAATTTTTAAAAAACAAAGCAAATTGCTGCAGAAATGTGGAGAACTGAATTTAAGATTAGAAAAATGAGAAACTGAGAGAACCAAAACTGACAGATCCTTCCCTCCCTAACTAGAGGAGTAACTTCAGTAAAAACATTAATAGATTATCATTAAAACTGGCAGGTAATACTTCTTACATTCCAAAGGCCTGTCTGAACACTACTATTTTTAAAAGATGTGAAAAACAAAACAAGGAATGACTCCCTCTGGTGGTCTATCAGTGACGTGTTCCACAGGGCACGGCCTACCACACAAAATGTTCAGTTTCCGGTGAAGGCCGAAGGAAACTCTGGGGCATGGGGGACCACCAAAAGTGCCCCATCAAAAGATCTCAGTGATCAAGGTATAGGGATGCCATATTGCCCGGTTAGCTGGGTTTTACCCCGATTGTTTGCATGCCACCCAGAGCCCGTTTAGCCCCGTAGGTGGCCCGGATTCTCAACTTTAATTTTAAAAAAAATTAAGTTTCTAGGTGATCCGGTTCTCAAGATATACATAAAAACGTCAGCCCCCCCACTGTTAAATCTTTTTTAAAACAAATCTGTCCTGTATAGCACTTCGTAGCTCAGTCTAACCCCACCAATTGCAGCCAATCAGTGTGAAGCCAGTTTGGTTGACCTGGGCAGTGTCTAGAAAACCTCACTGCAATGCCAGAAAATGGTGGTGTCCCCCCCCCCTGTTTATCTGAAAATCTCATAAATTGGGTAAGTATATACATTTCAGGTTTTTTTCCTCTTGTGTGCAGGAGTCAGATCCTGGGCAGTGTTTTCAAAACCTTCCCAACACTTGCTTTTGTGGGGGTAAAAGCATGCTAATCCCATATGCCCAGAGTAAATCCCATTGAATTCAATAGGGCTTACTTTTGAGTAGACATGGTTATGAATGTGCTGTAAATTAATGGGACTTTTGAGTGAATGTAAAAAAGAATTGTGTTTGTGTTCTAACTATTTCTGTCCCCCCTCCAGTCCTATTTTAAAGCAAGTAGGCAGGTATTACAGCTTTTATTCTGTAGGAAACTAATACTGATTTTTCTGCAATGACCAACTGGTTTGACAATAAACTATTATATGGGCTGTATGTATTTATACATCTGCAGTGTGTGTGTGTGTGTGTATGCAGTCTTTCCAACAACCATGTGAGGTAGGGTTGGGAAACCAAGACAACTTACAATAAGAAATAAATCCCTTTAAAATCCAATAACCATAAAGCAAGAATAAAAGTTGGAAAACAGCCTAAAGAGGTATGATTCTGAATTTTGGGTTGGGTGAATGAAGTTTATTTATTTATTATTTGATTTATATCCCACCCTTCCTCCCAGTAGGAGCCCAGGGCAGCAAACAAAAGCACTAAAAGCACTTTAAAACATCATAAGAACATACTTTAAAATATATTAAAACAACTTTGAAAATATTTTTTAAAAGCTTTAAAAAAAAAATTTTTTTTTAAAGAAAAGGCTTAAAAAATATTAAAAAGCAATTCCAACACAGACTCAGACTGGGATAAGGTCTCAACTTAAAAGAACAAGTTGAAAGAACAAGTTCGTTATCACTTGAGGCTGTAGTTCTCTGCACACTTCCCAGTTTGAGTAAGCCCCACTGAATACATTGGGACTTGCTTCTGAGTAAACAAACATCGGATTACACTATAAATATATTTATAGATTGTGTAATTCATAAACATATTTGATAGTCATGTTTATATAAATATTTCTTCATACTGTGTCCCAATAAGTATTTGATTTCACACTATGGTTGTAGATTATTTTTTCCTCTACATTTTAAGTGTGCCCTTCTTCCTGGGGGTGGTCATGGTTCTCCGTTGTTTTAATCCTGAGGGGAGGATAGGCTGAGAGATGGTGAGAAGCACATTTAAGGTATCTTCACCTCCCCCCCCCTTTTTTATTTGTATTTATTTTATATTTCTCCAATATCTTCCCCTGGCTGTTTTTATGTATTTTAAATATTTTTATATTAAATAAATAGGAAATCATAATTGTGAACCTCCCTAAAAGCAATTTACCTATCCTTATGTTTTGGCAAAGTGATGGTGTGAAGGCATGCTGGTAGAACAAGAGACCATGTCTGAGGCATGTTATAAGGTGTTTGAGGACTTTGTCACACATTACTTTTTGAGACCTGTAGATTCATGTTGGAAAAAACACCATTGAATGGTGGCTTGGGTGCTGTTTTTTTCAGTCTACACTGCATGCGTAGGGAAGGTGATATGTCATCTGGCAGCTAGCTTCATAACTTGAGAATGAAAAACATTCGGATCACCATTCACTTGTTTACTTTTCTCACTATTGAGACCACTTCATATATTACTTTTTCATACACAGAAATTTAACCTTTGTATAGGAAAATGTATTTTGTAAAATATGAAGGACAGTGGCTGCCCAGTCAGTATAACCATTGTACAAGATCTACTCAGCCACTGTAATTACCTTTTTGTTTTGAGTGCCCTGTTGTCTGGGTCTTGGTTCAGGTGTGTATCCAACTTTGATGTGCTTATGGAACGGGTGTGCAAGTAGTACCCTCCCCCCAAGTGTGGAGGCTTGGACGAACATTGTGTTATGGAAAACCAAAGTCTGTGTGAAAGTACATATTTGGGAATGCCATCAGTGTAATCCTAAACACAATAAATAATGTCATATCGAACTTGCATGTCACAAAATATTTTACGGTTATGTCCATAAGCACCAGGAGTGTAGTCGCCCAGAGGGTCTTAGTCCCTCTGCTTTTTTGGGAGCAGGATCCCTATGTCTTCAAGCATCCTACAGTCAGCATGAAAAGGGAGTGTGTTAGTCACTGAGAAGAGTCTTCTAATATGCTTCCTTGCCTTTTCTGCTGATTGGAGCCAATCAGAGTGAAAGGAGGTGAGTCAGCCACTGAGAAGACTCTTCTCAGTTGCTAACACTCTCCACTTACATGCTGATTGGCTCCTAGGGATGTTTGTTGTTGTGAGAGAATGCATTAACAAAGATCTCATTTTTAATCCAGGAGCAAAAAAGGGTGTATGTGGCTGCAACTATCATGAAGGGACTCTGCACTTCTGAATTTTCTACTAAACAACTGATAAATACCTATGTAACTTTGTGTCTGGAGACTTATTATTCAGAATCACTTTCCACAATTGTAAGGAGGTATGTCACACACATGCATCCCAGGCACCTAAATGAGGGGTGAGAGCCGCATAGGGACATAAGCAGATGTCTTATACCAGGGGTTCTCAAACTTTTCTTCTACATAGACCACTTGAAAATTGCTTGAGGGTCTGAAAGTATCTGAAAATTTACTATGGGCATATGCAAGATAATTAACTCCCATTAGTGATAAGAGCAAGAATTTATAATCATTATTTTAATTAAAACAAGAGGCTTATCAGTACTTTGAAGAGGCTGTTGTTGTTATGTGCCTTCAAGTCGACTATGACTTATGGCGACCCTATGAATCAGCGACCTCCAAGAGCATCTGTCATGTACCACCCTGTTCAGATCTTGTAAGTTCAGGTCTGTGGCTTCCTTTATGGAGTCAATCCATCTCTTGTTTGGTCTTCCTCTTTTTCTACTCCCTTCTGTTTTTCCCAGCATTATTGTCTTTTCTAGTGAATCATGTCTTCTCATGATGAGTCCAAAGTATGATAACCTCAGTTTCATCATTTTAGCTTCTAGTGATAGTTCTGGTTTAATTTGTTCTAACACCCAATTATTGGTCTTTTTCGCATTCCATGGTATACGCAAAGCTCTCCTCCAACGCCACATTTCAAATGAGTGGATTTTTCTCTTATCCGCTTTTTTCACTGTCCAACTTTCACATCCAGGACTGGGTTTTTCATGATGCCTGGTGGGGGGGGGAGCAGGAGAGTAGTCCATAAGACAGACATCCTGGCATTGGTAATCTAATTAGCAAGGTATGTGTGGGGTTGTTGCACACTTCCAGGCCCAGTTTTATGTTGAGTAGGGAACTGGAACCTGTATAGATGTGGTTGATCAAAGGGAGAAGAAATTTTGAGTTAAGCAAAGCGCAATTCAAGGTGTTGGTTTTGACCTTTAAATCCTTATACGGTTTCAGCCCAGTCTATCTAAAGGAGCGCCTCCAGCATCATCAAAAGGCCGCTTCCGGCGGAAATGAGGCGTACTGTTAGAGAGTAATCTGACGTGGGTAGGAAGTCGCGCTGGTTTCCCGGCGGCTCAGACCCCGTTACCCCCCCAGTCTCCCCTGGAGCCCCCCACCCCGATTCCATCATGCTCGATTTCTTTACCATCTTTAGCAAGGGAGGCCTCGTTCTCTGGTGCTTCCAAGGCATGCGCGGCCCCGCGGCGGCCTGCACTGCTCCTGTGAACGCGCTTATCCATTCTGTTCTGCTCCACAGGGTATGCATGGACGGAGCAGAACAGTCGTCACCCCCTTTGCTAAATTGAGTCGGTTATCCTCCTACCTTGCTCCGGGTGGTGCCGCGGCGGCGGCGGAGGGGCGCGGGAGTCCGTTACGGAAAGCGGCCGTGGAGCGGAGAGCGGCCGCCCGGACTCGAGTTTGGTGCGAGCCACTGGTGGGGCGTTGCTACCTGGATGAGAGCGGAGCTGTGGGCATCGGATGGCAGGATGGCGGGTCATGGGCGGTGAGTGGCAGTGAGAGCGCCATGGGAGCCAGCCCCGACTGCAGTCCTGGTGGCGGTGAGAGCGCCATAGGAGCCAGCCTCGATAGTGGTGCAGTCTGGTGTAGGCCGCCGGCGCTCTCTGGCTTGGAGCTGCGACTCTGCGTGGGCCGCTGCCGGGACGGCATTGTCCCGGCAGTCTTGGGACATTGCTGCCTGGATGAGAGTGGAGCTGTGGGCGTTAGACGGCAGGATGGCGGGTCGTTGGCGGTGAGTGGCGGTGAGAGCGCCACAGACAGTCCCGACAGCAGTCCGGATGGTGGTGGGAGGACGCCGAGGAGATCTGGCTTGGTGGTGGTGAGGAGGTGCCGAGAAGGAGTAGAAGGAGCGGCTTCGGGGCGGCGTGAGAACCGCGGAGAGGCCTTGGAGAGCTGGCAGTGAGTGGCGGTGAGAGCGCCGTGAGAGCCAGCTCGGAAACGACCGTGGTGGAGAGAAGGCACCGGAGAGATTGGCTGCTTTTGCTGTTGTGTGGGTGTTTTTAATTGTATGTTTGTTTTGTTGTTGCGTGTTTGAATGAGATAGTGTGGATGTGTTTGTATGTATTTATGTCTATTTTTATTTTTATTTGCTGTTGTGTGAATATATTGTCTGTGCTTAAGTGTTTTAAAAATGTGCCTGGGAGAGCATACTTTGCACTTAACGGGGGGGCTTTCGGGGGCCCCAATTGGCGTAGTGACGGGTAATGGGAGGTATGGCGTTAGGAGGAGAACGTGCCAGGTAAGGGGAACTCGCCCCAGACAAGTTGTGTCTGTGCCTTCTTCTGGTTCTCCTCAAGGCCACAGAACTGCTGGTTGTTCTATCAGCCTGCCCTTAGATCTCCAGGTGCTGCTTTTGAACGCCAGGTTGGTATATAATAAAACCTCCCTTGTCCACGATTTAATTGTGGATGAGGGTGCCGACCTGGCATGTATAACCGAGACCTGGGTGGGTGAGCAGGAAGGAGTTGCCCTCTCTCAGCTTTGCCCACCTGGGTATTCGGTGCAGCACTATGGTAGATCTGAGGGCCGGGGAGGTGGGGTCGCTGTGGTCTATAGGAGTATTTTCTTGCTCACCAGGCATCCTGTCCAGACGGCGACTGGTCTAGAGTGCCTCCACCTTGTGCTGGGCCAAGGAGACAGACTGGGAATCCTGTTGGTGTACCGTCCACCTTGCTGCCCAACAGCTTCCCTAGCTGAGCTGACAGAGATGGTCTCGGGGGTGTTGTTGAGGTCCCCCAAACTTGTGGTGTTGGGGGACTTCAACGTTCATGCCGAGGCTATCTTATCTGGGGCGGCTCAGGACTTCATGGCCTCCATGACAACCATGGGGCTGTCTCAATTTGTTACTGGCCCAACACATGTGTCGGGTCACACTCTTGATTTGATCTTCGCCACTGGTCATGGAGATGGTGATCTGGAGGTGGGGTGTTTTTCATCTACCCCATTGTCATGGACAGATCATTGCCTGCTGAGTTTTAGACTTACGACGACTCTTTCCGTCTGCAAGGGTGGAGGACCTATTAAGTTGGTTCGCTCCCGGAGACTCATGGATCCTACTGGTTTTTAGAGGGCTCTGGGAGTTTTTCCGGCTGATAGTACTGGTGCTCCTGTCGAGGCCTTGGTCGAACTGTGGAATACGGAGATGACCCGGGCTATTGACACGATCGCTCCCGCGCGCCCTCTTCGTTGCAGAGCTCATACAGCTCCGTGGTATACCCCGGAGCTGAGAGCGATGAAGCAAGAGAGAAGAAGGCTGGAGTGCAGATGGAGACGAACTCCAGACGGATGCAATTATGCTTTGGTAAGTGCCTCTACTAAGTCGTACATAAAAGCGGTAAGGGCGGCGAAGAAGTCTTACTTCGCTGCTTCTATTAGGACATCTCTTTGCCGCCCAGCAGAGCTTTTTAGGGTTGTAAGAGGACTCTTACATTCAGGTCCTCAAGATACCATTGAAACATCTGAAGCTCGCTGTAACGACATTGCAGGGCACTTCCAAAATAAAATCGCATGCATCCGTAGGGACCTAGACTCTGATGTTATGACAGTTGAATCCACTGAAGTGTCCAGAGCACGGTCTTGTCCTTCATTATTGGATGAGTTTCAGTTGGTGCAGCTTGAGGAAGTGGACAAGGTGCTTGGAATGGTGCGTGCGACCACGTCTGCTCTGGATCCTTGTCCATCGTGGCTAGTGAAGGCTAGTAGGACTGGTACCACTGGCTGGGCTAAGGAAGTGATAAATGCCTCCTTGAGTGAGGGAGTAGTCCCTAGTAGCCTCAAGGAGGCAGTAGTAAGACCTCTTTTAAAGAAACCTTCCTTAGACCCAGATGACTTGAACAACTATAGACCGGTGGTGAATGTCCCCTTTTTGGGCAACGTTCTAGAGCGGGTGGTTGCCGGTCAGCTCCAGGCGCTCTTGGATGAGACCAATTATCTGGATCCGTTTCAATCCGGTTTTAGGCCTGGTTTTGGCACTGAAACAGCCTTGGTCTCCCTGTACGATGACCTTTGTCGGGAGAGGGACAGAGGGAGTGTGACTCTGTTGATTCTCCTTGATCTCTCAGCGGCGTTTGATACCATCGACCATGGTATCCTTCTGGGGAGACTCGCGGAGTTGGGAGTTGGAGGCACTGCTTGGCAGTGGTTCCACTCCTACTTGGCGGATCGTCACCAGAAGGTAGTACTTGGGGAACATTGCTCGACACCTTGGACTCTCCATTGTGGAGTCCCTCAGGGGTTGGTTTTGTCCCCCATGCTTTTTAACATCTACATGCAGCCTCTGGGTGCCGTCATCAGGAGTTTTGGAGTGTGTTGCCACCAGTACGCTGATGACACGCAGCTCTATTTCTCCTTTTCATCCTCTAGAGGTGAGTCTGTGGATGTGCTGAACCACTGCCTGACCGCGATAATGGACTGGATGAGAGCTAATAAACTGAGACTCAGTCCAGACAAGACCGAGACACTGTTGGTGAATGCCTTCCCTGTTCAGATGGTGGATGTTTACCCTGTTCTAGATGGGGTTACACTCCCCTTGAAGGAACAGGTTCGTAGTCTGGGGGTACTTTTCGATCCTTCCTTGTCTCTTGAGGCGCAAGTGGCCTCGGTGGCAAGGAATGCGTTCTACCACCTTCGGTTGGTAGCCCAGCTACGCCCCTATCTTGACAGGGATGACCTCGCCTCAGTTGTTCATGCTCTGGTAACTTCTAGGATTACTGTAATGCGCTCTACGTTGGGCTGCCCCTGAAGACAGTTCAGAAACTTCAGCTAGTGCAAAATGCAGCAGCCAGACTGCTGACAAGGACCAGCCGGTCAGCACATATAACACCTGTTCTGGCCCATTTGCACTGGCTACCCATCTGTTTCCGAGCCAGATTCAAGGTGCTGGTCATGACCTATAAAGCCTTACACGGCGTGGGACCGCAATATCTTGTGGAACGCCTCTCCCACTATGAACCTACCCGGTCTCTTCGGTCAGCAGCTAAGGCCCTCCTCCAGGTACCAACACATCAGGAAGCCCGGAGGACAGTTACACGATCTAGGGCCTTTTCTGTAGTGGCCCCTGAATTGTGGAATAGCCTCCCCGAAGAAGTACGCCTGGCGCCTACGCTGCTATCTTTTCGGCGCCAGGTTAAGACCTGGCTATGCTCCCAGGCATTTTAATGTGTTTACTTTTATATTTCTGTGGTTTCTGTTTGTGTTTATTATTGTTCGGCTGTTTTTATTATGATATTTGTATTTTAATCTTTTTGTACACCGCCCAGAGAGCTATTCGCTATGGGCGGTTTAAAAATGGAACAAATAAATAAAAAAATAAATAAATCAGCTATGCCGCCCAACAAGATCAGCCTCAAAAGACCTTCTCTCCATCCCATCAGTCAAAACAGCCAAACTGGTGAGGACTAGAGAGAGGGCTTTTTCAGTTGTGGCCCCCACCCTGTGGAACTCCCTTCCAAATGATCTCCGCCATGCCCCTTCCATGATGAGTTTCCGCCAGACCTTGAAGACCTGGCTCTTCAGGCAGGCTTTTGGGGTTGGCTAGATATTATCTTCATTATTTTTAGTTTTTTAATGTCTAGGTATTGTATGTCCATTTTGTACGTCGCCCACAGTGGCTGGACAGCCAGCCAGATGGGCGACTAATAAATTCAATAAATAAAATTCAATCAATCAATAAATAAAACATAAGAAACATACAGATACTTTGAATGTCTGAGTGCCTGCACCAGTGGAATACTGGAGGAACTTGTAAAACTTGCTGCTACAGTATTTAGAACTGAGCATGTGGTGTGAAAGACTCCTTTTTCTAACATTTTGGCTTCTTGTTTTTCTCCACCCACCACATCTCTGAAATATATCGTATATGTAATGGTTAACCGTACTGCTGCCCTGACTTACTTTATGTTTGTTGCTATTTTGTGTTTTTATTGTGTTTTTATATTGATTGTGTATTTTTATTGTTTTTATTATATTTGTAAGCTGTCCTGAGCTCTGTTTTTAACAGCAGAAGGGCAGGATATAAATCCTCTTAATCAATCAATAAATATTCCATAGTGTTGGAAACTAGAGTCTAGGCATTTAAGGCTGAAAATGAAAAAATTTTTAAAAAAGATTTCTCACATCTTTCCCCAGTTTCTGGTGGTAATTCCTAGGCACAAAAACAAAACAACTGGACAATCCAAATATTAATATGCAAATATTTGCATAATATGCAAATTAGCCTGCCTGGATTTGTGGAACTGGAATATGGCAACCCTATCAAGGTAGAGCATAAGGAATCAGGTGGCCTTTAAGGTAATTTGTAACATCGCATGTAGGAGAGCAAGGCTGAGTACAGTAACCTCTGGCACTGTGTAGGGCAGCTGGAATGGCAACAGAGGGGATAGATGTTACCATGTTTCTGCTCTGCCACACATCATCCTAGTTGTGTGGGGGATTTTAACACCCAAGGAAGGCTTGGGTCAGTCCCTAACTTAGAATATAAACAGTCAGTCCATCAGTAAATTAACAATTATATAATTTGGAGACAGCCTCAGTTTAAACATAGAGGTTGCCCACCATAATGTTCAACTTAGCCTAAACATCACTTACAAATTCTGGGCTTGCAGCAAAAACTCATGAGATATGTTTGAACCACTTCCAAAATCTTCCTTCAGCCCAGATTATTTATAACTCTGGGCCCACAATATCTGCAGGGCAGGACTAGATGCACTCTTGGACACAGCAGAGTGAGCAGATGTCTTGTGCAGAATTTTTGGTAATCCCAAAATGGCTAGGAGTGAAGGCTGCCACATGGCCTGTGCAGAATCTGGAAATGATTCAGACCACATAATGGGTTGGATCCACAGAAACACCTGCATAGCAGGGCTGATGAAAGCTGCCGGCCCTGCCCTTCCTGCCTAAGCAGTCCCTCCCAAAGGATCTCCCTAGCATTAGGGTCCCAGCTGAATGGGGTGGGAAAGCAAATAAAGATTTCCATAAAACTGTGTGGAGGCAACTTGCACGAATGGAGCTCCTGGTCACAGAGGTTGTCTCCATCCAGTTTGTGGGGATCCTCCTTTCCCTCTCACCTGTGCCATAGCACACCCCATTCAGCAGGGTCCCCTGAACCCTTTGAGGAGCCCTTTTGAGAAGCTGCTAGTGGGATGAAAGGTTAGGGAAGTCAGCTTCCCCATCCCCATTATGCATGCATTTCTTTGGATCCAACCCAAAATCCTTTATCAGAAGATCACCTCATGAGTATACTAAACAAATGGAAAGTAAGCAAGACTGCCTTCTGCCCAGACATCAGGCAACCTTTTGGCACCATTTTCCTGATGTTCATGCATTTGGCATGAGCCTCTCTACATGTATGCAGGCTGGCTCTCCATGCAGTCAGAACTCCATTGGATTCCTAATTGCATGGAGAGCTACATGTGAATATGTTCCTCCCTTTTTCAGAAATCATGCCAAATACATGTAATATTGGGGAAGTGCCAGCAGCCCATGCAACCCTGGAGATGGGAGTAATATGTGTGGTATTGTTCCTCTTCTATGCATTGTGTCCACATGAGGTCTATCTATGCCACATCATAAACTATATGCATAAGAACACTACACAACTAATTTAATAAAAGCAAAACAATACCTGCAACCAATATTCTCATTAGCTAAATAGAATGCAGTGATCAAATTTAACCCCCTGGTTGTCATCTAGATCACTTAGTCACAATATAGGACAAATGCTTCATTCTCTCCCCCCAAAATGGTTAATTATGAATAATGCATAAAGTCTCCAAAATAGACCCTGTTTGCAGAACAGCTGTGAAAAAGGACAGAGAAAATTTATTGAATAAATTATTCTTTGTGAATTATTTGTTTAGCTCTAATTAGTAGGAAGGAACCAGCTGTTTTATGCTTATTGTACTTGTATTTTATGCCAAAATGTGGTTTATATCTTTTGCGTGCAACGTAGAGTGAAATGCCCTGTTTGTCTTTGGACCCTGCTGTTCTTTGTCAGCATGAATCCATCCTAAAAGGAAAGACTGCTTGGCATCCAGAACAGTGTTCCTGTTCTAAATATCTGAAACTCCAAAATGGCTTGGGCCCTCTATGCCAGGGTTAGCCAACATAGTGCCCTCCAGATATTGTTTTATTTTATTTATTTATTAAATTTATATCCCATCGTTCCTCCCAGGAGGAGCCCAGGGCAGCAAACAAAACCACTAAAAACCGCTCTAAAACGTCTTAAGAACAAAATACTTTAAAACATATTAAAACAAAACTTCTTTAAAAAAATTTTTTTTAAAAAAAAGCTTTAAAAACTTCTAAAAAGGTAATTCCATCACAGACACAGACTGCGATACTGTCTCTACTTAAAAGACTTGTTGAAAGAGGAAGGTCTTCAGCAGGTACCAAAAACATAACAGAGATGATGCCTGTCTAATACATAAGGGCAAGGAATTCCAAAGAGTAGGTGCCACAACACTAAAAGTCCGCTTCCTAAAAGGACTCCAGCTTCCATCATTCCTGACTTGGGATGGGGGAGAAATTCAATTCAGCATGCATTTAAAGCCAAATCTATCAAATTAACATTTTCGGAGGCAATAGGAAAGCTGAAACACAGATATCTTTCAAAATTCACACTTATCTGAATTCTGCAATGCAGTTCTCTAACCAACTGATGTTTACAAAAAAATGCATATATTAGGGGAAAGTGTGCATAAAATGAATATAATGAAGATGACATACAAAAATGCATTATATTAGGGGAAGGTGCTTGGAAAATGTGTACATTAGTAAAAACTGCATACAAAAATGTGTTTATTAGTAGAAATACACAATAAAATACTGAAGAATTTTCATGAGGATTTTTTTAAAAAAATGCAAATTTCTTCAGAAATGTGAAGAACCAAATTTAAGACTGGAAAAGTGAGGAACTGAGAGAACTGAAATTTACAGATACTTTCATCCCTATCCCTGGGGCTGATGGGAATTTGTGTCCAATAACATCTGGAAGAAACCACATTGGCTACACCTGTTGTAAAGTCGATTCTTCCTCGACATCCCACTGTAATATTACATATTTCAAGGAAGGTTCCTACATCTAGCACCTTCCAGGCAATTGTCTGAGTGTTCAGGGACTACTGGGCTTGCAATATAACAGCTATAGGTAGGGAGAATTTTGATTCATTTGGCATGTAAAGGCGAACCTATCTAATTCACATTTTCTGAAAAAATACACAGACTGAAACATAGCCATCCTTTAAAATTCACACTTTCCCAGATGTTGGAATTCATTTCTCCAGCCATGTAATAGGTACAAAAATGCATACACTAGGGTAAAGTGTGCCTAAAAAAATGCATATATTGGTGAAAATAATATGCAAATTTCATTTTACTGTATACAAAAATGTGTATATTAGGAGAAATTTGCACAAAAACTGTGATGAATTTTCATGAGGACTTTTTTTTTAATGCAAACTGATGTGGGAATGCGGAGAACTAAATTTAAGATTGGAAAAATGGGATACTGAGAAGCAACCAAAATTGACAGATTGGCCCATTTCTACCCACAGTCCGCTCTCATTCCTAGTCCCTTTATACTGAATATTGCTATGTCTGCACTGGGCCTAGCAGGGATATGCACTTGAACCTGTTTGTGGTGGTTCATTTCTTTTTGTTTTGCTAGGCAGATCCCTTTGTTATAATTCATTGTTGCTCATTTCTTCCTGTGCTTCTCTTTGGCCCTTCGTGAGACAAATGGCAAGAAAAAAAATGTAAAACTAATTTGTATGTATTTATTTATTTAAATTATTTTAGATTATCTTTTTATTATTATTTGTACCCAACCGTAACTCATTAAAAAAACCTCAAGGTGGCTAAAAACAGTTTTAAAAAAATGTTGCAGATATACAGAGAAAATAATTGAGAAATGCTGAGAGATAAATGTGCTTCTTTCTCCTAATCTGGGACACCACATAAGATGATGTGGAGACTTTACCTGCTATATTATTAATATATTAATTAATCAATTAATTGCTTGCTACAAAAAAATTCTCAAAATTATTATTTATGTATTTTTGTTGTTATTAAATTTGTATCCCACCCTTCCTCCCAAATGAGCTCAGAACAGCAAACAAGTGACAAAACAATAAAACATCTTAAAAACAAAACATTTAAAAACTTCTTAAAAACAATTCTTGTTCAGATGCAAATTGGCATAAAGGTCTCTACTTAAAAGGCTTATTGAAAAAGGAACATCTTCAGTAAGCACCAAAAAAAACAACAGCGACAGTGCCTAATATTTAAAGGGAGGGAATTCCAAAGGATAGGTGTCCTTCAGGTTCCTGTAAAACATCTGGCCTTTCCAGAAAAAGAAGCTGCATCTCTGTCACCCTCAAGATGGAACCATAGCTTTCAATTCTCTTCTGTTCCTCACTCTTCTTGTCCATCAGAGTCATTGCTAGAGCAAGGGCATGGCATAATCTATTGGCATGACATTTATCTATTGGGCATCTGGAAAGGATGCTTTTGTACATCCATAATGTACCTCCATCCTCACCTGATAGCTATCTAATGACTTGTATGAACTGGTGCTGTTAAATTGGAAGGCATTGTAGCTTGTGCCAATAGCTATTGAAACAGATTAGTAGATTCAAGTATGGATGCTTCTTAAGATATCTTAACCACATTTTTCATGATTCCTGAGATCAAAAAACAGGCTTTTGTTTTTGTTTGGATACTAGGATCTTTGCCCCTGCATGGTCACCCCCCTCAACAAATGGCAACTCTGTACAATGCACCTAGACCATTGCCACTGCACCTAAGCCACTTGCTGGCCTCACGCCTGCCTTGCTTCCTTCCCCCACTTTCCCTCCTTCCTTCCCCTTCCACTTTGAGCTCCATCAGTGTGGCTCCGTCAGGCTGCAGTTCACAGTATCACCTGTCTGTGGTGCTGCAAACGTCAGCATGATGAGCTATATATGAAGACAACTGGATGCCATTTTGAATCAAGATGGCAGACTGCACCTTTCAAAACTACACTGACTTTTTTCTGGTTTCTTAGCAACACCTGGTATGAGGCTGCTAGTACAGAATAGAATCAAAAGGCATTTTGATGAGTTTGTTCTCAGCTTATTGCAGTCATACAAATATTTATATTAACTAGTATTATGATGATGTGAATATCTTCACTATATAGGATATATTTGCATTTATTGCCTCCATTGTAGCTAAAACGTATAATGTACATTCCAAGACACTGATGCATTATCAGCACATATTATGCTGCATAATTATAATATAATTATATTATGCTGCATGCATTATACTACAAAGTACAAATGAATCCAGATGCTGTTCAAGTACTTTCTTATTTGATATTTTAAATTTATTTTAATTTTGGTAACTCGAAATTGGGAAGAGCTGTACTAGTGCAATGCTTCCCACTGCACGCGTATGTACTGCATACACACTTATGAGTTCCATGGAGTAGATCATTGGTGGTATTATGGAAAACAATTATCCTTATTTCAATAGATATTGATCTCATTATACTAAATACTATCCTCTAATATATGAACACTGGATTTAAAGACCACTCAGAGAAAATGTTGTGTAAGAATTTTTTTCAGTTTTCAAAAAAAACACAAAACACCTCTTTTCTGAATATACAGTAACTGTAACAAATGACAAAGATCAGGATAAAGAATATACTCATAAGTACAGTTGGCATGACAATCCCAGAGAAAGAGAATGCAAAAAACTGTTAACTTAAATACATTTTGTTGTCCTGTAATGTAGTATAGAACAGGGGTTCCCGACCTGTGGTCCATTGACACGAGCTTCATTCAGGTGGTCTGTACCATGTCCATACTAAATATTTATATTGATATTTAATTGCAATTTTATTGCTTCTTCAATTTCTTATATTGTATTTTGTGATTTTACAAATTTGCATTCCATTGAATTCAAATTGTTCCAATTGTAATACAACAAAATACAATATAAGAAATAAAAGAAACAATAAAAATGCAATTAAAAATCATACAGCATCTGTTTAATATAGTGTATTACAATTGCTACAATAGACAGAAAAATCATTAAGTGGTCCACCAAAACCCTCAGCAATTTTCAAATGGTCCACAAGGGAAAAAAGTTTGGGAACCACTGGTATAGAGTACCCTCTATTATACAAATTGTCCCAATAAAGAGATCATTGTTAACCTTTCGATCCCACTGGTGTGCAACACATATCAGCATCGTACGCTTACTCTCACAACTTCCTAGCAGCATTATATCAACAAAACACATATCAGCATCACATGCTTACTCTCACAACCTCATCTCTCAGCCCAACGACATCAACTTGCCAGTTGCAAGCTGGTAAATTGGGATCGGTTTCGGCTTCTCCCTTCTGAGGAAGTGGACAAGGTGCTTTCATCTGTGAAGCCAACCACTTGTCTTACAGATCCTTGCCCTTCGTGGCTCCTTGTGAGCTGGAGAGAGAAATTGGGCGAGGGGATCAAAGCGGTGGTAAACGCATCCTTGAAAGAGGGTGTGATGCCATCAGCCTTCAAGGAGGCAATTGTAAAGCCCATCTTAAAGAAGCCCTCCTTGGATCCCCAAGTGTTAGATAACTTCCGCCCAATTTCGAATCTACCATTTCTGGGCAAGGTCATTGAGCGAGTGGTGGCCAACCAGTTGTCAGCACACTTGGATGAAATGGATTATTTCGATCCATACCAATCGGGTTTCAGGACTGGTCACGGAACTGAAACAGCCTTGGTCGCTCTGGTTGATGATTTGAGGAGGGCATTAGATAGGGGAGAATCCACCTTTCTTGTCCTCCTCGATCTCTCAGCGGCTTTGATACTGTCGACCACAGTATCCTTCTGCTTCGCCTGGAGGGATTGGGAATTGGAGGCACTGTATTACAGTGGTTCCATTCCTTTCTCTCCGACAGGTACCAACAGGTAGCGTTGGGGGAGGAGGTATCAGATTTGATTTGAGGAGGGCGTTGGACAGAGGTGAACATACATTCCTCGTCCTCCTGGACCTCTCAGCAGCTTTTGATACCGTTGACCACGGTATCCTCCTGGATCACCTGAGGGGAATGGGAATAGGAGGCACTGTTTTACAGTGGTTCCATTCCTATCTCTCTGATAGGCACCAGCGGGTGGCATTGGGAGATGAGGCTTCAGACCCTTGGCCTCTCAATTGTGGTGTGCCACAGGGCTCTATCCTCTCTCCCATGCTATTTAACATCTATATGAAGCCGCTGGGAGCAATCATCAGCAGATTTGGGCTGCAGTGTCATCAATATGTGGATGACACTCAGCTCTATCTCTCATTTAAATCTTCACCAGAGTTGGCCGTGGAGACCTTGTCCAACTGCCTGGAATCCGTGAGTGGATGGATGGGAAGGAACAAGCTGAAGTTGAACCCTGATAAAACCGAGGTACTACTTGTGGGGGACAAGAGAAGGTTGGGTGACATTGACCTGAAGTTCAATGGGGTGAGTTTACCCCTAAAGGACCAGGTCCGCAGCCTTGGGGTTGTGCTTGATTCCAGGCTGTCCATGGAGGCTCAGATTTCGGCAGTGAGCCGGGCAGCCTGGTACCAACTACACCTCATACGAAGGCTGCAACCCTACCTTCCTGTTCATCAGCTCCCACTGGTGGTACACGCCCTGATCACCTCTCGTTTGGACTACTGTAATGCGCTCTACGTGGGGTTACCCTTGAAAACGGTCCGGAAATTACAACTGATACAAAATGCGGCGGCTCGACTACTTACGAATAGTCGCCGCCGAGATCACATCACACCAGTGTTGTTCGACCTACACTGGCTTCCAGTTGTTTTCCGAGCCCAATTCAAGGTGTTGGTATTGACCTTTAAATCCCTATACGGTTTCGGCCCAGTTTATCTCACGGAGCGCCTTCAACGCCACCAATTATGCCGCCCGACAAGATCGGCCACACAGGGCCTTCTCTCAATCCCGTCAACAAAAACAGCCAGATTGGCGGGTACAAGAGAGAGGGCATTCTCAGTGGCGGCCCCCACTCTTTGGAACTCCCTCCCACAAGATCTCTGGCATGCCTCTTCCCTAAATGTATTTCGGAAAGCCTTAAAGACCTGGCTTTTTCAGCAGGCCTTCGGGGTATCCGGGGAGGGTTAATCGATATAATTGTAATGCCTCCTACCCAGTTTTAATATTGTTGTTGTAGATCTATTGTTTTTATTGTATTACTGTATTTTATTAATTGTATTTTAATAATTTTGTAAGTCGCCTAGAGTGGCCATTGGCCAGATAGGCGACAAAGAAATTAAATTTATTATTTATTATTATTATTATTAACTCCAGTAGTTTAAGTCTCTTAGAGAGAAAATGTTTTTGTATAACACAAGATATTACCATGCTAAACTCCTTATGCATTATTTAATTTGCTCCAGTATTGTTTTGTGACTCATAACATAAGGCATTCATCAGAAAACTTTGTACTCAGGCTTGACGATTATTATTCAGCAGTCCTTTCCTTATAAATTATGCTTGTTATGTATTTAATGCCATGTAGACTACTCAGGATGGCCATGGCCTAGTGCTCCAGGTATGAATGATCTATTTTAATCCCTTCTATGCACAGCGATGTAATGAGTTCCTGCTTCTTATTCACAATAGTGCAATAAAATGGTAGCAGGAGAAAATTCCATATAATTTTTTGTCTGCTTATTGAATCAGTCTGTAATCCTGAAATAAGGAGATAATGAAAACTTGGATTTGTCACTGCTAAATCATGACCATATTTCATACCCTCACTCTGTCTCGCCTACAGTGGTGCCTTCTGCTTCCTCTACCCCACCCCATTCCTAAAGGCAACAAGGAGCTAAACAGGGATTTTAATAAATCAGAAGAAACAGATGGATGCGCAAAGCACTTTGCTAAGCTAAAAGAAGGGTACTGGTTGTAAATTAAATGTTTATTAGCAGGCTTATCTGCCAAGATTTCTGAATAGTGGTCTTACACTCATGAACTGTTGGTACATAAAGCAGCTGCATTAGCTCTCAAGGACTTTCCTAAAAAGTCAAGGTTCTGTGAAACTAACCTAGAGAATGATTGCTTGTCCAGATGTGATAACAGACACTAGCAGAACAAAAATGACAGTTTGATTCACATATAAATATAACTCGGTCTTGGATGTCTGGCTTCCTTTTTTTTGTGTGCTTTTTTGTGTGCTTTTAAAAAAGCATCAGTGGTGAATGTTCTGTCAGTTTCAAAGGTCAGCCATTGCAAGGGATCAGCAGAAACATTGCTGTATGTAGAACTCGAAAGTAGGAAAGAAAAATGATTTCGTTAGTCGTGCTCATTTGTTAGAAGTTTGTTCTTCTTCAGAAATTAGGGTGCTTGGTGAAAATACCTGGTGATGCACTGAGATCCTGAAGAGACTTTAGGGTGCAGCATTTCAAATTGTTTTTATTTATTAATTTAGATGTTTAACCTGTTCTGACCCAAACACTCATGGTGGATTACAACAAAATCCATGTTTGGGATCAAAGTATCAGGGATCCTTTACCCACTACAATTTCTAAGTCCCCTGCTCCCTTTCAACAGGTGACCTCCAAGTTGTATCACAAACCATGTTTGAAACTTCTCAGTTTCAAAAGAAGCTTGTCATATGGCCTGGACTAGAGATGGGGTTCTGTTTAGGAAAAATAAGCCCTAAACACACCTTTTGCTCACTGAACTAGGTTTATAGCTCACTGAATCCTGGGTGTATTGCAAAACCATATAAAGTTGAACAGCATTAATGATCTTATGTGCTCAGAGCCTACGAAAGATTAAAGGTCCCAGACTAGAAATCTGCAGTATGTTTGTTAGTTTTGTTTCTCAAAGTGTCATGATTTCTAAAAATCTTTTTTTTTGCTATGTGGCGGGGGAATACTTATGTATTGTATATCTTGGGTTGGATCCAGAGGAGTACTGGCAGAATGGTGTGGGCAGAAGGTGACATTCTGACTGCCACAGTCCCCCCCAAGACTCTCCCCAAAATGAGTGGGGCCCTGTTGAATTGGAGGGAGCTATGGCATGAGGGAAGAGAAGGGGAAGTGCCTGAAATCAGACCAAAATTGGCCCACCTGTCCTGGTTTCAAGCATCTGTTAAGTTTTATAACTGTTAATGGTAGTGATATTAATGTTCTGATTTTAACATTTTATGATTACAGTCTATTGTATTTTAAATGTGGCTATAGCATTTGCTGTGTAGCTATTGTGTGGCACCATGAGATCACTTTGATGAAGGGCCACCAATAAATAAACTAATATTTGCTGTTAACTGCCCATTCACCTGAACAGAATACAATCCTGTAAGGACATCTGTAAGTATTTTCAGGCCCTGAACTGGCAAATGTTAGGTATCAATGACAAGGTCAGGATGAAGGGAGGCTCCCTGCTCAAAGTCCAGGTTGTTTTGAATCCCCCTTCATAAGAACACAAGAAGAACCTGGCTGGATCAGACTAAAGGCCTGTCTTGTCCAGCATTCTGTTTGGACCAGCCAGGTGTTGGAACCTATAGGGAAACCTATAAGCTGGGCACAAGTGCAATAGCACTCTCTTGGTCACATTCCCCATATTGCCTCTGATATTTCCTCAGATACTGTAAATAAAGGCACAATCCAAACTCTCCCCTCCCATCTATGGGGCTTTGCAGAGCAGTGGAGTCACAGTTGCATCCACAGCCCTGCTGGTCACAGAAGCCAGAGTAGAAGGTGAGTAGGCAGGTTGATCAGGCCCAAACCAGGGCTGACAGCTGAGCCAGCCCAGTCTCAGTGCCAGCTCTGGGCTGGCACAGCAATGAGACCTGGGTTGGGCCTGATACCAGTGTTGATCCTGGGCCAGCTCAGCCTCACCCCACTTTCAGAATGCACTGTTTTGGGGCATTCTGCTAGCTTCTACTGGCAGAGATTGTATTAGCGGGCCTCCCTCATGTTCAGAGGCTGGTGGAAGCCCAGCTGAGTCGGGAGAACTAGTGGGAGGGACACCTCTGCCTAATCGAACTGCCCTCACCCCATCATAAGGGGCTTGATTCTTCTGTTATAAACATATTTAGACATGATGACTAGTTGTCATTGATAGACTTATATTCCACACACTTGTATAGTCGCCTTTCAAAGCATTCACCACTCTGATGCCTCAGAATGTTCATCAGCATATACTGGGTCTCTGAATAGTTGTGGCCTATTTATATGAAAGATCCTCAGGCTAAATAAAACCAATATTTGACCCACAGAGATATGAAGAGTGGACAAAAAGCTTCCACATCACTTTCTGCCAATTTAGAATGGGAACCACAAAACCCTCCTCAGCCCCACTGGCAATCAGCTAATCTGGCACTACCAGAATTCAGATGGGTGAATGAGTAAGCAGGGTTTCACTAACGACAAACACCACTCCTCATGTGAGATAGGCTGGAAACAGCCATTTCAAAATGTTTACTTTCTCCAAAGCCATGTTCTCTGTCTGCCCATCATACCTCTCACCAAGAGTGCTACTAATTCTCACTTAAACTGGCATCTTGTACTGTTCCCCCTGTCCAAATGACCTCCTTCACCTCAATTTATCCCCCAGAATATACATCTACCTTTCACCAAGAGACTTTAGGAAGTATGTCTTTCTTTCCCCCAATTTTATTAAATAAAGATATGTTGATGATACTTAATATTTGTATGGCTTTTAAATGTGTTCAAAGTGCTTGATGTGGATCATCTAGTTGTAATCCCTACAACAATCCTGTAAGTCATAGGTGGGGAGCTTCAGGCCTGGGAGCCAAATGCAGCCCTCCAGGCCTTTAGGACTCTCCCCAAACCACACCCCTTACCAGCCCTGCTTTGCACTCTTCTTGCGTGCTTTTGCCTGGCTGTAATGTGTCCTTGAACGCTGCTGTCTCTTGCTTGCCTGGATAGAGGACAGAGAGGGGCATGTGAGTGCATGTAGAAACTAGTCCACTGTACAAAGTTAATAAATTCATTGCTCTTTCCACTCTTGCCTATAACCATACCCACTTTTGTCTCTGGACCTGTTCAACCTCACAAGGTTGCCCAAAAGAGAATGTGCTCCCCGGGCTGAAAAGGTTTCCCTACCCCTGATGTAAGGGAAGTCAAAATTATTGCTTCCCATATTGTAAATTGGAGGACTGAGAAAGAAAGTGGATTGCTGACAGCTAACTAGTGATGTAGTAGATGCAAGACTTCAAGTGGGGCTTTCCTGATTCAAAGCTCAGTCTTTTAGCTCCTAACTAACCTCAGCTCCATTAAGACCACAACAACATTCAAAAATTGAACAAAAAATGCATACTATGGAGAATGAGCAGTCTACAATACTGTGTCCACATGACTAGGGATATGCTAGAATTCTGCCCAATTTGGATTTGGTATCAAATTTTCCATGAATTTGCATATTCTTAGTTGTTGAGGATCAGATTTTAATGTAGCAAATTTCTGAGGCTATTTGTGAAATTGATGTTTTTTAGATTGATTATAAGAATGATTATCGATATTTCCTTTATAAATATCAACATTTCCTTTATAAATATCAATATTTCCTTCAAAATATCAATATCAGAAATGGGCTGAAGAAAAACGTCAGTTGCTGGAGCCACGGAGAGGGAAAGAAGAATAAAGCTAAAATGAAGGACTCTACACTGTACTATCCACTTTATCCAAAACATCTGGAAGTTGCAAGGAAAAACAGGTGCAGAATCCGAGAAGTCTAAAGGAAAGATAGGAAGCAGGGTCTGAATTAAGAGGAGAAAAGGCATTTCAATACACCGCAGAGGACTTGAGACCAGGTTATCCAAGAGTACATGTTTCAGTCACTTATTGTCTTGACTTGGGACATGGTGTGGTCTTTGGACTTCATCTCCTTGCCATTCCACCGTTCTTGGGCCCCTGCCGCCATGGCTACCACTCATGATGCCAGTTGACTGTTGAGGCGTTACTCTTATATTGTTTGGATCTATGAGTGTTTGTATGAGTGAGTGTGTGAATGTGTATAGATTTTGTGTTTTGTTATTTATTTTATTTATCATGTGCCTGGGCGGGAGGATAGTGTATTGGGAGGGAGGACCAGTGGGGGCCCCAGTCAGTGTAGTGACGGGTAATGGGAGGTATGGCGCTGTGAGGAGGACATGCCAGCCTAGGGGAACTCGGCCCAGACAATTGGTGGCTGTGCCGTGTTCCGGTCCTCCCCACACCCATAGGATTGCTGGTAGTTCTATCAGCCAACTCTCGGATCTCCAGTTGCTGCTTTTTAATGCCAGATCGGTAAATAATAAAACCTCCCTCATCCATGATTTAATTGTGGATGAGGTGGCCGATCTGGCATTTATTACTGAGACCTGGGTGAGGGATCTGGGAGGTATTAATCTCACCCAGTTGTGCCCACCTGGGTACTCGGTCCAGCATCTGGGTAGATCCGAGGGTCGGGGAGGGGGAATCGCTGTGGTCTATACAAGTTCCATCCCTCTTGTTAGGCACCCTATCCATGTGGCTAATGGTCTGGAGTGTCTTCATATTGTGCTGGGTCAGCGAGACAGATTGGGAATACTGTTGGTGTACCGTCCACCCTGCTGCCCAACAGCTTCCCTAACTGAGCTGACAGAGGTGGTCTCGGATTTACTGTTGCGATCCCCCAAACTCTTGGTATTGGGGGATCTCAACATTCATGCCGAGACAGCTTTGTCTGGAGCGGCTCAGGACTTCATGACCGCCATGACAGCCATGGGGCTGTCTCAATTTGTTACTGGCCCTACGCATATATCGGGGCACACTCTAGACTTGATTTTTGCCACTGGATTAGGGGATGGTGATCTGGGAGTGAGGAATTTTACATCTATTCCTTTGTCATGGACAGATCACCGCCTATTGAGGTTTAGACTCACAATGTGTTCTCCCCTCTGCAAGGGTGGAGGACCAATTAAGATGGTCCGTCCCCGGAGACTGATGGATCCTGAGGGTTTTCAAAAGGCTCTGGGGAGTTTTCCGGCTGATAAAACTGACCCTCCTGTCGAAACCCTGGTCACTCTGTGGAATACAGAAATGACCCGGGCAGCTGACGCGATCGCCCCGGTGCACCCACTCTGCTGCAGAGCTCAATTGGCTCCTTGGTATACCTCGGAGCTAAGAGTGATGAAGCAAAATAGGAGACGGCTTGAGTGCAAATGGAGACGAACTCCCGACGCCTGTAATCATGCACTTGTGAAGGCCTCTACCAAACTCTATGTGAAGGCGGTGAGAGCAGCAAAGAAGCAGTACTTTGCTGCCTCCATTCAGTCATCTTCTAACCGCCCAGCGGAACTATATAAACTTGTCCGGGGACTTTTACATTCTGGTCATCAGGACGCAATGATACCATCAATAGCCCGCTGTAACGAGTTTGCGAGACACTTCCAAGACAAGATCATGAACATCTGCCGGGACCTTGACTCCAATATTGTTGCAGTTGAATCCAATGAGGTGTCCGGACCACAGTCCTGTCCTGTTTTATTGGATGAATTTCAGTTGGTACAGCTCGAGGATGTGGTCAAGGTGCTTGGACAGGTGCGGGCGACCACTTCTGCTCTGGATCCTTGCCCCTCGTGGCTAATAAAAGCTAGCAGAAATGGAACAGCTGGATGGGCCAAGGAGGTGATTAATGCCTCTTTATGAGAGGGAGTGGTCCCACTCTGCCTAAAGCAGGCGGTGGTGAGACCGCTCCTAAAAAAACCCTCCTTGGACCCCGACAATCTTGACAACTATAGACCAGTAGCAAATGTTCCTTTTCTGGGCAAGGTCCTAGAGCGTGTGGTCGCTTGCCAGCTCCAGGCTCTTTTGGATGAAACTGATTATCTGGATCCATTTCAATCGGGCTTTCAGCCGGGGTTTGGTACAGAAACGGCCTTGGTCGCCCTGTATGATGACCTCTGTCGGGAGAAGGACAGAGGGAGTGTAACTCTGTTCGTTCTCCTTGATCTCTCAGCGGCTTTTGATACCATCGACCATGGTATCCTTCTGGGGCGACTTGCAGATTTAGGAGTTGGAGGCACTGCTTGGCAGTGGCTGTGCTCCTACCTCAAGAACCATCTCCAGAATGGTGGTGCTTGGGGAGCATTACTCGAGGCCCTGGGTACTCCAATATGGGGTCCCGCAGGGCTCAGTTCTGTCCCCCATGCTCTTTAATATCTATATGAAGCTGCTGGGCGAGGTCATTAGGAGTTTTGGAGTGCGTTTTCAGCAATATGCTGATGATACGCAGCTCTATTTCTCCTTTTCATCTTCTTCAGGTGAGGCTGTTAATGTACTAAACCGCTGCCTGGTCGCAATAATGGTCTGGATGAGAGCTAATAAACTGAGACTCAATCCCGACAAGACTGAGATGCTGTTGGTGGGGGGGCCCTCTGCCCAGATGGTTGATGTCCGACCTACCCTAGATGGGGTTACACTCCCCATAAAGGAGCAGGTCCGTAGTTTGGGGGTCTTATTAGATCTGCTCCTGTCTCTGGAGGCTCAGGTAGCCTCAGTGGCACGGAATGCGTTCTACCAGCTTCGGCTGGTAGCCCAACTACGACCCTATCTGGACAGAGAGAACCTTGCCTCAGTTATCCATGCTCTGGTAACCTCTAGATTGGACTGCTGTAATGCACTCTACGTAGGGTTACCTTTGAAGACGGTTCGGAAACTTCAGCTGGTGCAGAATGCTGCGGCCAGAGTTCTCACTCGGACTAAAAGATCTGATCATATAACACCTGTCCAGGCCCAACTGCACTGGCTACCAATACGTTTCCGGGCCAGATTCAAAGTGTTGGTTCTTACCTATAAAGCCCTTAATGGCACCAGACCGCAATACCTGATGGAACGCCTCTCCCACTATGAACCTACCCGTTCGCTGCGCTCGACGTCGAAGGCCCTTCTCCGGGTTCCAACTCACAAGGAGGCCCGGAGAGCAATAACGAGATCTAGGGCCTTCTCGGTGGTGGCCCCCGAATTATGGAATGCCCTCCCTGATGAGATACGCCTGGCGCCTTCTTTGATATCTTTTCGGCACCAGGTAAAGACCTACCTCTTTGCCCAGGCATTTTAATTTTAATTCTAGTTTTAATTTTATTTTATAGTTAATTAATTGTAATTTCTATCAATTTTGTTTTAATCTGTTTTTAATTGTATTTTATACCTATATGTTGTAATCCACATTCGCTGGCTTGAACACCGCCCTGAGAGCCTGTTGCTAAAGGGCGGTTTAAAAGTGCAATAAATAATAATAAAATAAAATAATAATATTGTAAATAGCAACATTTCGGAAATCAACATTTTATTTTTTTTGTATAATTGTTTTTGTTTTGTGTTGTTTTTTGTTTTTGAAAATTTGAATAAAAATTAATATAAAAAAAAAGTAAATAGCAACATTTACTTCAAAAATATCAATATTAATACTGGATAAAGAATGGATAAATATAATAGCAAATAAAGAATAAACTCGAATTGATGCCAGCCTGTTAGGCTGATTGAATTCTTTCAAACCAGCATAATGCAATGGATCCCATCCCTAATCCACACCTCAGAAAGCTGTCAGCTGTCCAAATTATCAGCACAGCATGGAAAAGTTACTTTTTTGAACTACAACTCCCATCGGCCCAATCCAGTGGCCATGCTGGCTGGGGCTGATGGGAGTTGTAGTTCAAAAAAAGTAACTTTTCCAAGCTCTGATTCTCAGTGTCTGCAGTCCAGTTCCTTCTCTCACCAACGAAGGAGAAGGCAGCTCAACCCTGGTCTGCTGCTAATGGCTGCTGGTGCAGGCTGTATGTGGATAAAGATGACACTATGAGGGGGCTAGTCTTGTATCATAATTCCTCTGAAGAAATAAGAAAGAGAAAGCTTCCAGGTGTATGAACAGTTTGACAGTGCCCTTTCAAAAAGCATCAGAGTGGGAGTGTACAACACCATAAAAACCTTTAAAAGCAATACAGAATAGTCATTAAAATGACTGGCTTTTCAGGAAAATGTTAAACAACTACACAGGCCTGTAGATATAAAAAAAAGTCTTCAAAAGATGCCTGTAAGTTAAAAGCAAGGATGCCTGCTGAATCTCTACTGGAAAAGTGTTTCACAGCATGGGAACAGCAACGCTAAAGGCCTGACTTCTGGTTGAAGTCCATTGGTCCTCTGTAACACAGGAGACAACACAAGAGCCTTGACCTGGCCTGGGAGGTTCCTAGAGGTAGAGGTAGGAACATAACAAGCTGCCTTATGGTCGATCAGACTATTGATCCATCTACTCAGTGTTGCCTACACAGATATCATCCCTCCAGCATTTCAGACAAGAACCTTTGTCAGCCTTACCTGGAGATGGCAGAGATTTGACTTGAGACCTTCTGCAGGCAAAGTACCACTGAAGTATGAATCTTCAACTGCTATGGCCCTTCAACTGTCCCTTAAACAGAGGCTGGATGAGGAATTCCATGCCAATAGATTTTCTGGTTCTGCAGAGGATGGACTAGATGGCCTTTTAGGCCTATTCCAGCTGTATGATTCTATAAATAAAAGGCATTTCCCTAGAATCATTTATCCGTTTTCAATCAAACTAAGCCCTTGGAGACTACCTAGTTTTAAACAGTATAGTCATACAATCTTGAACTGAACTGCATGCTTCTAAATGAGATCAATAGTTCTCATCTCACCTTCATTTCAGTAAGCCTTGTATGGAGTATTTCTTGATGAATTGTACCCCTAGTGCACAAGACCTTTGTGAAGAGTCTTGTAAAATTATATAACAAGGACATTTTATTTTATGGGGGCCTTTGTAACAAAATGAGTTTTGTTGCAGAGTGTTAGATTTGATTCCTGGCTTTGTCAAACATATTCAGCATACCCTTTTGGAAAGATTTGACTCACTGTGCCTCACTGTGTCATGTATAGAAAGAGATTGTTATTTAATAAACATTATAAACATAAAAGTTACAAACATGTATCATTTAGGGGAAAAGAGACCTCCCTTATACTTTAGAAAGGTAAAAAAACATAAAGTGATAGAAGACCCATATGAAACTGTTAACATCAATTACTAAGAGAGTTTAATCAGAATACTTAGGAAAACCAGAAAATATTTTGTATTAGGAGTCTTGCAATTCAGAAAAACACTAATCCGCTTATCCTTGTGAAATTCTATTATTTGTGACAATATAATATACCAAAGCAATTGAATAATATCATAAATGCATTTCTTTGTGATGCTATTATTATACAAATGGGAATATTGGTGACATTCAGACTCTACTTGGATGCCTTTCAACTTGTGAAAGAATCTTGAATAGCAATTGTAGTTAACTTGCAGATGTTTTAACTCTTTCTTCTTATCAGAAAGCAGTTATTGAAAGAAGAAAAAGTCAATGTGTAGGCCAATGCTTTTGTGTGATAAGATCCTCTTCTTGTGTTTAGTAACTAACAAACAGAAAACTTCAAAGTGGTACTCACAGAGTTGATTATGATAGAACAGATTTGAAAGATGACGGAACTGCTGGATTTATAACCCAGTTCTCACAGTTTGGATTTTTCTTTCATTTCTATGATTGATGAGAAGGATGGGAAGCTTATTGAGACAGCTGATGTTCTTGAAAGTTCAGCAAAAAATGGCTTAAGTCACAGGGCATAAAAGACAGCTCTTTAAAATAGCACATTCTTCTTGGGCAGTTCCTAAAGATTTCCAGCAAGACATCAAATGTATATGATATACACTCTCTGTATGATGAAACTAATGTAATAGAAAATGAAAGTCTTGTCCAAATGAGGAGAACAAACAGGAACACAAAATTAAAAGGAACATGTTAAAAACAACAACCATCGCCATAGAATAAAAAACATTAAAAATACTATAAAAACAAAGGTCAACTGTTGTGAGAAAAAAAAGCATCTCCTTAATTGCCTGCGTAAGCCCGGCAGAACAGAAAGCTTTTCAGCAGATGCTTAAAAGTTAAAACAGAAGGCACTTGCTGAATCTTTGTTGGCAGAGAATTCCAGAGAACTGGGCCGATGGCTCAATTTTGTGTCAATGTTAAATGAGCCTTGCCAACTTGGGGGATGACCAAAGCTGCTCCTGCAGATGATCTTAGTGATCAAGCTGGGATATAAGGGTTCAGGCAGTCCCTAAGATACCCTGGATTTCAGTTGTTCAGGGCTTAATAAATTCATACAAGGACCTTGAACCTGGCTTGGTAGTAGATGGGAAGCCAGTGCAGATTTTTAAAAGTGGTGTCACATCTTGTCGGCCATATGCTTCCATCAGCAATCTGGGCACTGCATTTTGCAACAGCTACAGCTTCCAAACCAGCACCAAGGGCAGCCCCATATAGAGCATACTGGAGTAATCCAGCCTTGAGGTGGACTACAGAGGTCAGGCTATCCCTGTCCTGGAACGGTCATAGCTGACGAACAAGACAAAGCTGGTAAAAGGCACTCCTAGCCACAAAGGATGCTTGGGCCTCTCATGACAAAGAATCCAGGAGTAACCCTAGGTTACAGACCTGGTCCTTCAGATGGAGCACGACCCCATGCAGAACAGGTAACCTGCCCATCTCCCAGACATGGGAATCATCTACCCAAAGAACCTCCATCTTCCCAGGATTCAAGCACAGTTTATTGGCCCTCATCCAGTCCACGACAGCATTCAGACACCAACCAAGGCTGATTCTGATTTGAAACCAGGTCTGAATCCAGATTGTGATGGATTTAAATAATCAGTGTTATCTGCAATTGCTCTACAACCACCTTCTCCACCACCTTTGCCAAGAAAGGGGTATTGGCAACTGGTTTATAGTTGTTACATCCACTGGGTCCAGTGTGGGCTTTTTAAGAAGTGGGCGCACTACAGCCTCTTTAAGGGCAGTGGGCATCACACCATCATGCAAATATGTGTATCTTTGTGACCCATTCAGTCACCCCACTCCAGCTACCGTTAATGATCTAATGAGCAAATGGTCAGGCGTATCACTGCAAGCATCTTGTCCACATCAACAGGCCACATTAACTGGAACTGACCTCACAACATTGGATTCAGCCTTGTATTGGACACCTCAGCTGGCACTGTGACAATAGTAGCATCTAAATCACTGTGGAGCTGAGTGACTTTGTCCTTGAAGTGTTTAGCCAGCCAGTTAGAGCTGGACACCCTGTGCTCCAGTGGTCCGCCCCCCTGGTCAGGAGTGACCAACCTCGGGACTAGACAGAACAACCCAGCCTTCTTAAGGATGCAATGGAGGCAGCAAAGTAGGATCTCTTTGCTGCTCCCACTGCCATGTGGTAGGCCCAATTGTGAGCCTGAATATGTGCTCAGTCTGCTCCTGAGTGAGATCTACGCCACTTCCACTCTAGACCTCACCCGGTGCATTTCATTGGCCGAAGCTCCTCAGTATACCAAGGAGCAAAGTGGGCTCCACAGCACTGGACAGGAGCAATCATGTCAATGACCCTATGAGTCTCACCATTCCATAGTGAGACTAGGGCCTCAACAGGATCACCTGCTCTACCCACTGGAAAATCCCCCACAGCACTCAGGAATCTTCCAGATTCCATCAGTATCTGGGGTGGACCATCCTAGCTGGTCCCTCATTCCTGCAGGGCAGAAGTGCTGCTGCAAGACCAAAACTCACCAAGAAGTGGTCTGACCATGACAATGGGGTGATAGACATCCCACCAATTTCCAGACCACCACTCCACATGGAGCAAATACTAGACTGCGTGAAGCCCTGCTCTGTGTATTGGACCGATGACCATTTGAGACAGGCCCATAGAGGCCATGAACTCCCGAGCTGGACCTGAGGTTGCCTCAGCATGGACTCAAAACCACCATTCTGGGTTCCTCCAACACACATCTGAGACAACCTCTGCCAGCTTGATCAGGGAGGCTGTTGGGCAGCAGAGTGGGCAGTTTTTTTTTAAAAAAATTAAAAACATCCTAACAAGCAATTTTTGTTGTTATGTGTGGTACTTAGCCCCAAGAAAGAGTGCAGGGAATTTCAACTTTACTTCTGAAAGCTATTTATATCATTCCCAAGACATTCAGATTTACAATGACAGCCATTGTCTCTTCCTATTTCTCTTGAACACACAAAAATGAACCAGCCAGGTGGTTTGAAGCACAAGTGAAGGAAGGAGGCGGCTTTTAAAGAAAAGGTTTCTATTTGTCAAATTTAACTTATTTGAGAGGACAGCAGCAGCTCATGAGGTGATTTTCTGGAGGCTGCCGCTATCACTATGGAGCACCAGCATGTGGAAGAAAGAAGCCAGCACCCTTACCAGAAAACGCATCTGAATGTGGAAGCAAAGGCACAAGGGCTGTCAGTTCATCACCGTGCAGGTCTGGGCTAGCAATGTCAAGTATTGCCATCACTGCCTGCAGCCTACACTGGTGTCCTGGGCATTGGTGATCAATAGTAAGTCACCCAAACACATAGTGCTGAGCTAAGAGGTGACGTGCTTCCACTGCTGCCTCATGACCCTACCAGTGAAACTCAGCAGCAAGGTACAAGTAACCTCCAATGAACTGTGCCACTTCAAGTGGTTATGAGCCAAAGGATAGTCTCAGCTCTACATGCCAATGGGCATTAAAAACCAGGGTCATTCTAATTTCTTCCAGGACCCCTGATTATAGATGCTATGCATTTCACAGATTCACTGCAATGATTTTAAGTGAATGTGATAACAGATCAGATGCTGAGCAGAACATGAATTAGGCAAGCTTTTACACAAAATGAGGCATAATTAGAAGATGTTAGCAGTGTCATCCTCTTATTTATTTATTTATTTATTTATTTATAACAAAGCTGAAGTGATGAAATAGCCTCTTCTTCTTCTTCTTCTTCTTCTTCTTCTTCTTCTTCTTCTTCTTCATCTTAGCCGTGCTCTGGTAACCTCCTATTTAGATTACTGCAACCATTCTATGTTGGGCTGCCTTTGAAAACTTTTGTGAAGTTACAGTTGGCCCACAATAGTGCTGCAAGATTGGTAAGTGGGACTGGGTGATTCGATCATATTATGCCAGTACTTTATCAGTTGGACTGATTCCCAGTCTATTTCTGGGCCCAATTGTTGGTCATAATTTTTAATGTCAATAACAGTGTGGGATAACTGAAAGATTGCCTTCTCCTGGAAATTATTTTAGGATATTGTTGTTTTAATTGTATCTTATCTTTTTTATGTCTGGGAGTAGTACTTGGATGGGAGACTACCTGGGAATGCTGGGTGCCATAGGTTTAAAGGAAGGCAATGGTAAACCATATCTGTATACCTCTTACCATGAAAACCCTCATAGGGTTGCCATAAGTCATAATAGACTTGAAGGCATATAACAACAACATGTTTGTGAGCTGTCTAGAGAATAATGTTATTAGCCCACCTTATATACATATGGATGTGAAAGTTGGACAGTGAAAAAAGTGGATAAGAGAAAAACCAACTCATTTGAAATCTGGTGTTGGAGGAGAGCGTTGCAGTTACCATGGACTACGAAAAAGACCAATAATTGGGTGTTAGAACAAATTAAACCAGAACTGTCACTAGAAGCTAAAATGATGAAACTGAGGTTATCATACTTTGGACACATCATGAGAAGACATGATTCACTAGAAAAGACAATGATGCTGGGAAAAACAGAAGGGAGTAGAAAAAGAGGAAGGCCAAATAAGAAATGGATTGATTCCATAAATGAAGCCACAGACCTGAATTTACAAGATCTGAACAGTGCGTTTCATGACAGATGCTATTGGAGGTCACTGATTCATAGGGTTGCCATAAGTCGTAATCGACTTGAAGGCACATAACAACAACAAAAATATAAATATAGGAAATAACAAGCAACAGATGTTCATTATTACAAATGTTTCAGCCTTGAGAGTGATTCAAAAGACATCACATCTACCTGAGTACCCAGAGTTCTCATAGCTCTTCTTCCACAGTCACATTCGTACTTTTACTTTCCTAATGATCCTTTACAATAGAACTTTTCAAGTGTTTACTTATCACATGAGGGTAAAAAACATGGGGCAGGGGTGCACATGCAAGTCCTACTCCTAATGTCTCCCCCTGATGGGCTCCTTTCAGACCTTTATGCATTGAGTGGTAAGACCCGAAGGTGGCTTCTATGCACATTCAACTGAATACGCTTAGAAATATCTGCACTGAATCCACTGCCTTATCCTCTTCCTTTTTAGGATTCCCAACCACATCGAGGTGTTTAAGTACTTTCAGTCGAATGCATGTGTAATCCCTTTCAGATCTCATGCTGGCAAGAGCTCATGGGAGTTCGAGCCTAGTATTAGCTGGAGGGCACTACATAAACTGCCCTTACTTTAAGGGCATGTACATACTGACCTCCTGTCATTAAGCAAAACCATCAGCACAGGACAGAAGTACACACCACAGTCAAATATTTCCAGGTGATGCATATTACTAAATTATAAATGTTCTTATGTGTTGGCCCCGTGCTTCCAAATGGGATACTATTTGCCTTTCTAGCAAGCTGAAACAGTTAAGAAGATAAAAAGTTGGATGCAAAACTACCAGAGCAATATAACGTTATATTTATATGGGCAGCACAATTCTATTCCGAAAACTGGAAAAATTAAATGAATACCATAAATAAAACTTACTAGACAGTCAAAGTTAATGATGTTACACTCAAACATCCTTGCAATGCTGATTGTTTAAGTATAGATATAACAAGATCTGGGAAATTTGCCAAACATTAGTATTTCTCCAAAAACCACAACTGAATTCAACTGCATGTTTAATAAAAGATACAGTGCATTTCTTCTGCTGTATAATATTTTAGAAGAGTCCCAATCTTGCCACTTTTATCTCATTCAACAAATTGCACTGAAAACAATCAGTCATCTTTTCACAAGTAAATGCAGTGCTACATGAAAGGCCTATGCTGAATCATATTGGGTGGGTGGGTGTGCGCATGTGTATGTATGTGTATGTGTGAGAGAAAGGGAGATGGGCATATCTCAGCCTTTGCTTGCACTCATAGGGTCTGTCTAACAGACAGCTGATATCATACCTTGGACTTGCCAACCACATTGCTAAAAATGACAAAATGTAGTATAAATGTACACACAGTCTTTTAAAAAATGCTAACATCTCCACGTTAGTGACTTGCCTCTGTAATTTTCCCACTGCCATGTAATTACATTTATATTTCACCAATTCAGCAACTTCAAAACAATTTCAAAAAAGAAGAAAACATTTCTGAAACTATAAAAAAACAGTGGGAAACCTACAGCCTATGTGCTAATAAGGCCCAACAGAGATCCTAATTTGGCCTGCGAGGCAGTTTCCCCCCCAAATCAGGTCCATCTACTACACATCTGATGTCATGTGCGATGTCATGTGTGTAGCAGGTAAAGACATAGCTGCAAAGGGAAAATTGAGTGCTTAAATACCACTGCTAATTGTTCCTTGGCAAGTCATTTCTGATCAGCTGAGCTGCGCTTGCAGTGAGCCTACTGGGATCACCTACACTATGGAGTTCTCCATCGGAAGCTCCCTAGTGCAGCTACTAAGGCTCTGTCTCAGCACCAATCAGCTTATCAGGGCTAAGAGTGAGCCCCATTAAAGGCACTGTCAGTGCCAGTCAGCTGATTGGCGGTGACAGCAAGCCCCTTTCTGTTTGCAGGCATCGTTTGGATTCAAACTGCACCTGCAAAATGACTTCAAAGGGGCTTGTTGTCACTGCCGATCAGCTTGCATCTTTAAAAGGACCAGCTCTTAGTGTCAATCAGCTGATTTGTGCTGAAAGTGAGCCTGTCAGGCCCAGGATGTGACTCAGGAACCAGACCAACGGCTGTAGTTAATTCGTGTTTTATTAGGGTAATGTCCAAACAAAGACTGCATTTTCTCATGAAGCAATACAGGGATACAGGTCCTGCGGCATTGGGAGAAAGTTGACAGAGCAAGGGACTTCTTCCCGCCTGTTCTTTAAGAAGGGGCCAAACGGGCGCGCAATCTTTCGCTCCTCCTTAACTGCCCCTCAGGTACTGCCCGCCTTCCCCCCCTTCTCTCCTGTCTTTTCAGCTGTCTGCGTGTGCGCGGTGAGGGGGGAAGCATCACCCCCTCCTCTTCTGAAGTTTCCGATTCCAGGATGGAGGATAGGGGAGGGGCTGATGGTAAACTGCCTCCCCGCTTTTCGGCTGTGAGCAGCCCTCCCTCTTTCCCCTCTTGCTCTGAGCCTGAAAGAGGGGGAGGCGTGAGAATGTCCAGGGAGGGCTCAGGCTCCCCATTGCTAAGCGACCTTATCACTGGCAGTTCCTCTGTTTCGTCTTCGCTCCAAAGGGGGGAAGTCCCTCCCCCTTCCCTCTGCCATCCATCCGAATACTCTTCTCCCAACTCTCCGGGATCCAGCTCCCCGGGATTGGGACCCCAGCTCTGCCTTCCGACACCATCCCCCCTCCCAGGCTGTGCCCCCCTCCCCTTGTCTGGCTTGGGACGGTGGGGAAAACATTGATGGAAAAGTTTTACCAATTCTGGAGCATGCACATCAGCTGCATCTTCCCATGATCTGTCAGCCACCCCATAGCCTTTCCAGTGAATCAAGTACTGCAGCTTGTGGCGTCTGATCCTGGAATCTAAGATCTCCTCAACTTCAAACTCAAGCTGCTCATTTACCAGGAGTGGAGCTCCGGGAGGTTCCTCCGGCCGTAACTCACTGGGAGGGGCGGCTTTCGTTAAGAGGGATCGATGGAACACAGGATGTATTTTAAACGTGTCAGGCAGCTTCAGTCGGTACGCCACGGGATTGATTTGAGTTTCTATTTCGAAAGGACCCACCCTCTTGTCTTGTAATTTTCTACATTTGCCCGGCATCTGGAGGAAGCGGGTGGACAGCCATACCTGGTCTCCCGGTTGAAGGGGGGGGCCCTCCTTCCTGCGCAGGTCAGCAACTCGCTTGTACTCCGTTTTGGCTTCGTTTAACTGCTGTTTCAGTGTCTGTTGTGCCGCTTGCAATTCCTTAAGGAAGTTCTCAGCTGCCGGTACCAGCATTCCTTCTGAGCTGCTTGGAAAGACTTTAGGATGGAATCCATAATTAGCGAAGAACGGGGTTTGTTGAGTGCTGGAGTGCAGAGAATTGTTGTAGGCGAACTCTGCAAAATGCAAATATGATACCCAGTCAGTCTGTTGATAGGACACATAACTTCGTAAATATCTTTCCAAAACGGCGTTCAAGCGTTCCGTCTGCCCATCTGTCTGGGGGCGATGGGCGGAGGAGAGTTTTAATTCCGTCTGCAACTGTTTCCACATTGCTCTCCAAAATTTGGCTGTGAACTGAGTTCCTCGGTCTGAGACTACGCTGTTTGGCAATCCATGCAGCCGGTAGACTTCTTTTATGAATAACTTGGCCGTTTCTTTAGCCTCTAAGGCCCCTGCACAAGGAAGAAAGTGTGCCATTTTGGTAAGTAGATCCACCACTACTAAGATGGCTGTCATTCCTTGGGACTTGGGTAGATCAGTTATAAAATCCATGGAGAGGTCCTTCCAGGGTTCGTGTGGGACAGGCAACGGTTGTAACAGTCCTGCTGGTGTCCCTGTTTGTGTTTTTGTCCGCAGACAGACAGAGCAGGACTTTACATAACTCTCAATATCCCAACGCATTTTAGGCCACCAGAAGTCCTTGGCCACGTTCTGAATGGTCTTGTAAATCCCAAAGTGTCCCGCTGTGATGGAATCATGACACTGGCGTAGGATTCTGAGCCTTAATTCCCCTTCTGGCACATATCTGGCGGTTTTGAACCATAACAGTCCATTTCTCCAGTGAAAGGTTACTTCTGAGTCTTGAACTTGTCCCGTCTCCTGCTGATATTTTAGCATGTCTGCATCTTCTTCTTGTGCCTTTTTGAGTTCCTCTTCCCATGAAGGCTGGCATACTCCCAACGTTAATTTCTCTGGCGGGATTACGTACTGAGGCTGGTCCTCGGATTCACTTTCTTTGTATTGTGGCTGTCTGGATAAGGCATCCGCTCTCTGGTTTTTGGCTTGGGCATGGTAAGTAATCTGGAAGTTAAACCTAGTGAAGAACTGGGACCATCTTATCTGTCTCTGGTTCAGCTTTCTGGCGGTTTGGAGGCTTTCAAGATTCTTGTGGTCGGAGCGCACTTCAATTCGATGAGAGGTCCCCTCTAGGTATTGTCTCCAGTTTTCAAAAGAGTCCTTGATGGCCAGCAGCTCCTTCTCCCAAACTGTGTAGTTCTTCTCTGCAGGCTTTAACTTCCGAGAGAAGTACGCACAGGGGTGCAGCTCCTTCCCTTCTTGGTCTAATTGTAGCAGGACCCCCCCGATGGCAAAATCTGAAGCATCTGCTTCCACGATGAAAGGGCGGTTCGGATCAGCAAAGCGCAGAATGGGCTCAGTAGCAAACCTTCTCTTCAGCTCTTCAAAGGCCTCAGTGGCGTTCTCTGTCCATTGAAACTTCTTCTTCCCCCTTAAACAGTCAGTCAGAGGAGCTGTTAATTTGGAAAACCCTGGAATGAACTTTCTGTAATAATTGGCAAACCCCAAAAAACGTTGTACATCCTTTTTGGTGACAGGTTGGCCCCAGTCCAATATGCAGCTTACTTTCCCTGGGTCCATCTCCACGCCTTCCGCTGAGATTCGATATCCAAGGAAGTCTAGAGACTTGAGGTCAAATCCACATTTCTCTAATTTAGCATACAGGTGATTTTCTCTCAGTCTCTTCAACACCGTCTTCACATGCTGGTCGTGGTCTTCCTGGTTCTTTGAAAACACCAGGATATCATCTAAGTAACAGATTACATACGTGTCCAACAAGTCTCTAAACACGTCGTTCATGAATTTTTGAAAAATTCCTGGTCTTCCACAAAGCCCGAACGGCATGACCAGGTATTCATACTGTCCGTAAGCGGTCAAGAATCCTGTTTTCCATTCATCTCCCTCCTTCATTCTGATCAGATTGTACGCTCCTCTCAAATCCAACTTCGTGAAGATTTTTGCAGAGCGCAGTCGGTCCAGCAACTCTGAGATCAGGGGCAGCGGGTAGCTGTTGGGGATGGTGATCTGGTTCAATGCGCGATAGTCGTTACAGGGTCTGAGTTCCCCCCCTTCTTTTTCACAAACAATAGTGGCGCTCCAGCAGGGGATTGTGAGGGGCGTATGAATCCTCGCCTCAGGTTTTTATCCAGGAATTCCTTCAGGGCTTCCCTCTCATTCTCTGTGAGAGAGTAGATTCTCCCTGATGGGATGCTGGCTCCTGGCACTAGGTCAATCGCACAGTCGTAAGTGCGGTGGGGGGGTAAAGTCTCTGCCTCTTTTTCATCAAACACATCTTTGAATTCTTCATACTTTGGCAGCAGGGTCACTTGCTCGATCTCTTGCACTGCCCCCGCTAGGGTGTTCTTGATTCCTTCAGGTTGACAGTTCTCCTGGCAATACTGTGAGGTGAACCACACCACCGCCTCCTTCCAACTTATTTTGGGTTCATGCTTTGCTAGCCAGGGCATTCCCAGAATCACCTCAAAGTTCGAGAGATCTGACACGTATAGCAAAATGAACTCTTCGTGCCCAGGGATTTGAAGTTTCACTTCCTCCGTGGCTTGTGTCACCCCTCCTGACTTCAGGGGTCTCCCATCGATAGTCTCCACAGCTAGGGGAGCGTCCAGTTTCCACCGGGAAATTCCATGACGCTTGACTAACTTTGCATCAATAAAATTTGTGGAGGCTCCACTGTCAATTAAGGCAGTGGAATTAAACACCACTCCTCTGGAAGTTGTAATCCAAATAGGCAAGACCAACACCCCCTTTGAGGGAGGTTGGATCGTTGGGGGGCCTTTATACAACGCTGCCCCCAGTCCACCGGCCTGCATGTGGACTGGGTGTTCTAGTTTCCCGACGGCTTGGCTTTTCCCCCTTTCAGTCCACAGTCTCTGGCCACATGGCCCGGCTTTGAACAATAAAAGCATAAACGTTCCCAGCATTGTCTTTCCTTTTCTTCTTCCGACAGTCTTGGCCTAGCCCCTCCCTGTCCCTCAGTTGCATTACCTGCCATCCCTGCAGTGGGAAGGGTCTTGTTGCGGGATGCCGAGGCTGAGTATCTCGGGACCTCCTGCTTCCTTTCCAGGCGCTTTCCTTCCATCCGGTGATCTATCTGTAGGCATAGCCGTATGAGCCCTGGTAGGTCAGCGGGGGGGGAGGTCCTGGCCAACTCATCCAGGATTTCAGCATTTAATCCACTCCGGTACATAAACATCAGGGCGGCGTCATTGTAACCAGTTTCCTGGGACAGAATTTTAAAAGCGTTAGTGTACTCGGAAACAGTCCCTTTAGCTTGCTTCAGAGCGCCTAGTTGCCGCGCTACTGTTTCAGCCCTTTGTGGGTCTTGAAACATCTCGGTCATCTCCTGTATAAATCCTCTGTACCTTCCTAAGACAGTATCCTTTCTCACGAGATACGGAGTCACCCATTTTGCAGCTTCTCCCTCCAGGAGGCTAATCACAAAAGCTACTTTAGCCCCATTATCTGGAAATTCCGTGTGCCTGACATCCAGATATAACTCACATTGAGCCACGAAGGTTGCCAACTGATCACTTTGTCCCGCGTATTTTGGGGGCAATCCAATGGGAACCTTTACTACGGCAGCTGGAGGGGCTGTTCGCATCTGGTCTATCGTGGCCTTCAAGGTTTGATTATCCGTCTTCAGCGCCTTGACTGCTGCTAGCAGGGCTTGAACATCTGTCTGCAAACCAGCTACCTTAGTCCTCAAGAGTTCCACTTCTTCCATCTCAGAAGTGGGGTTCGTCCCCCCCGCTGCTCCCTTTGACATCTTGTCCCAGTCAAGTGAAGAGAGCGTTGAGGGTGATTTAGGTGGCTCTGTCAAGCTGTCAGGCCCAGGATGTGACTCAGGAACCAGACCAACGGCTGTAGTTAATTCGTGTTTTATTAGGGTAAAGTCCAAACAAAGACTGCGTTTTCTCATGAAGCAATACAGGGATACAGGTCCTGCGGCATTGGGAGAAAGTTGACAGAGCAAGGGACTTCTTCCCGCCTGTTCTTTAAGAAGGGGCCAAATGGGCGCGCAATCTTTCGCTCCTCCTTAACTGCCCCTCAGGTACTGTCCGCCTTCCCCCCTTCTCTTCTGTCTTTTCAGCTGTCTGCGTGTGCGCGGTGAGGGGGGAAGCATCACCCCCTCCTCTTCTGAAGTTTCCGATTCCAGGATGGGGGATAGGGGAGGAGCTGATGGTAAACTGCCTCCCCGCTTTTCGGCTGTGAGCAGCCCTCCCTCTTGCTCTGAGCCTGAAAGAGGGGGAGGCGTGAGAATGTCCAGGGAGGGCTCAGGCTCCCCGTTGCTAAGCGACCTTATCACTGGCAGTTCCTCTGTTTCGTCTTCGCTCCAAAGGGGGGAAGTTCCTCCCCCTTCCCTCTGCCATCCATCCGAATACTCTTCTCCCAACTCTCCGGGATCCAGCTCCCTGGGATTGGGACCCCAGCTCTGCCTTTCGACAGAGCCCCACTGAAGTTGTCAACTAATGACATAAAGATGTCAGGTGACTGACAGGTGGGGGACCTCATCTCTGTCAAAGATGGCCCATGGGGGTGTGTTTTCCTCCCTGTTCCACTGGGTTGGTACTGAGCAAAATGAACCAGGTTTGAAGGATCCAATGAGGGTTGATGCATAGGCCAGAATTTGATATAGTGTGTGCATAAGATCCACTGACTAACAAATTAGTAGCTAATTAACAGGGAGAGGCAAGAACCTGGCCCACTGGCCAGATCCAGTTCCCACCCATGCTACAAAATGTGGTGACATACAAATATCTTAGGCTACAATCATGCAGACTTACCTATGAGTAAAGGACTACTGAACATAGTGAGACTTACTTCCAGAAAAACATGCATAGATTGTACTGTTAGTTTCTTCTATAAAAAGAATGGTACTGAATTATTATTTGCCTAGAAAATATCTATTGAACATATGGTTTATATACACCCATTGTCCTATGCATACTTATCCAGCCCCCTTCCCCCAAATTGTCCCCCCAAAACCTCAATTTTTCTATGCAGGCATATATGGTATATGCTACATGACTTGGACTGCTGCAGTGCGATAACATCTCCTGCTTGTGAAAGGTCATGAGGAAAAACTTCCACCAACTCAGAACTGAAATCTCAAATTGAAATAGTAAGGCTGTACTCCTTAGGAGCATTACCTGCACAGGATTGTCCCCTCTGCTGATCAGCCGTTCAGCGGAGGGGGCAATTCTGCAGGGTGTTGCAATGCCTTCCCCCCAATCAATACCTCTGCTGAGGCACTGCTAGTTTTTTGGGGGGAGGCATCACAGCACCTTGCAGAATTGACCCCTGTCTCAACTGTGGGGAGGAGGAGACACAAGGTCTCCTTTCCCTGCCCCTCTCTCTGCTACATATGCATTTATTCAGGAGTTAATCTGAGATGAGTCAGGGGGTGGTCCCAAGGTCAACCTAGGGAAGGTTGGCCTGAAGACACACACACACACACATGGATCAGAGCCAGAGGGCAGGTAGCACAGGCTGTGCACAGCCCTACCAAATAGGAACTAGAGTACCTGTTGCTTCCTGTTTCCTTATTGCTGAAGATACTTCCAGTACCAGGATGCATAGTGAGAGCAACATTTTTCAATGTGCACAAGAACCTCTTAACTACAACTTTAATGGTACTTAGTGATGGCAAGTTTAAAATAACTATACAAGAACAAATGACAGTATCTGGACTGGACAACATAGATAAGATATGTGAGAAAAAAAGAAATGTTTTGCATGCATGAAATCGTGGTGCTAAGTGCTGCCTTACAACACACATAGCAAAATCTGTAAATGGTTTAGGAATTAGAATGAGCAGAGTGGAGCCCTATTTATTTATTTATTTATTTGTTTATTTATATTTCCATTTATAGACCACTTAACAAACTAAGATACCAAACTAAGAAACATCAGGATTGGTTTGATGAGAATGATAGTGAGATTGAACATATCATCGACAAGAAAAGGAAAGCCTTCCAGATATGGCAGAAAGCCATTAACTGTGCTGCTAAGAAAAAATATATATGCCAGTGCAAAGGCTGAGGTCCAAAGAAGAACTAGAGAACTTAAGAATGCCGGGTAGATAAAGAAAGCTCAAGAAATCCAGCACTTTGCAGATGCTCATGATGCATGGGGCTTTTTTAATGCCACAAAGGCCATCTATGGACCAACAAATTACGGTACAAATCCCTTACGTTCAGTGGATGGTATCAAACTTGTTAAGGATAAAGAGTCTATTGCACTGCACTGGAAAGAGCATTACCACGACCTCCTTAATTGTAACTCTATTGTGGCTGGTGAGGTCTTCTCGCAAATTCCACAGCAAAGTAGAGATGAGCTTGCAGTATCCCCTAATTTGGATGAAGTCAGTAAAACCATCAATCAAATGAAGAACAACAAAGCTAGTGGACCTGATGGGATTCCTGCTGAAGTCTTTAAAGAAGGTGGGCCTGAACTTACACAACTTTATAAGCTCATCGAAAAAATCTGGATGAGGGAGGAGATCCCGGAGGAGTTTAGGGACGCCATAATTATCACCCTTTTTAAGAAGGGTGATAAAACAGATTGTGAGAACTATTGAGGCATTTCTCTTCTTGCTACCACAGGTAAAATCCTTGCAAGGATCCTCGCAAATCACCTCCTGCCGATCTCAGAGGATGTCCTCCCTGAATCTCAAAATGGTTTCTGCCCTTCCAGGGGGAAAGAGGACATGATCTTCACTGCACGACAGCTTCAAGAAAAATGCCAGGAGCAGAATCAACCTTTATATATGGCATTTATTGATCTGACTAAGGCCTTTGATACTGTGAATCAAACGCTCTCTGGACCATCCTTCTGAAAACTGGATGGCCTGATAAATTTGTGAAAATTTTGTGACTCCTTTGTGACAACATGACAGTGACAATTTTGGATAACAATGGCTTTCAGAGCGATCCATTCAGAGTTGGATCAGGTGTAAAACAGGGATGTGTCATTGCTCCTACCTTATTTGCTATCTTCATTGCTATGATTCTACACCTTATTGAGGGGAAACTTCCTACTGGTGTGGAAATCATATTTATTTATTTATTTATTTATTTTATTAAATTTCTATACCGCCCCATAGCCAAAGCTCTCTGGGCGGTGTACAAACTAAAACTTCCATCTACAATTAAAACACATATTTAAACAATTTTAAAACTACATCCAAATTTCAAAATTGTAAACATTTTAAGACAGACAAAAACACATATTAAAATACTAAATACTAAAATACTAAAAAACTAAAATGCCTGGGAGAAGAGGAAAGTTTTAACCTGGCACCGAAAGGATAGTAATGTTGGCGCCAGGCGTGCCTCGTCAGGAAGATCATTCCACAATTCGAACATATATCGAACAGATGGAAAGCTTTTTAACATCAGTAGGCTGAAAGCAAAAAGTAAGGTAATGTCAACCTCTGTCACAGAACTTCAATATGCCAATGATAATGTAGTCTCCGCACATTCAGAGAAAGTTCTTCAAACTATCTTAAATGTCTTTGCACAAGCATATGGAAAGCTTGGGCTCTCACTTAATATTAAAAAAAACCAAAGTGCTTCATCAACAAGTGCGAACCAGTCCCTCTGTAGCACCATCAATCCAGCTTAATAGTGTGACGCTGAAGAATGTTGATCACTACCCCTATCTTGGCAGCCATCGCTCTGTAAAAGCTGACATCGATGCTGAAATTCAGCACCGTCTGAGCTCTGTGAGTGCCGCATTCGAGGATCAGGATAGAGGAGGGAGACTAAAATGCTTATTTACAAAGCCATTGTAACCTTACTGTATGCCTGTGAAACATGGACCATTTATAAACACCACTCCCAACTTCTTGAAAGATTCCACCAACACTGCCTCCAGAAAATTCTGCAGATTACTTGGGATTACAGACGGACTAATGTTAGCATTTTGGAAGAAGCAAAAACCACCAGTGTTGAAACAATGATCCTTCAACATCAACTTCGCTGGACAGGCTATGTTGTTCGAATGCCTGATCACCGTCTTCCAAAGCAGCTACTTTACTCCCAACTTAAGGATGGAAAACGGAATATTGGTGGACAGCAAAAGAGGTTTAAAGATGTTCTTAAAGCGAATCTAAAAAAATGTAACATGAACATCGAGAACTGGGAAGTCTTGGCCTATGAACATCCCAAATGGAGGTCGGCTATTATCAAAGGTGCCATGGACTTCGAAGAAGCACAAATACAGGGCGAATGGGACAAACTAAGCGGAAGGCACGTCAAACAAATCCTCATCGCGCCCATCTTCCATCTGGAAACCTATGTCCTATGGGAGGCTGTGTGGATCCAGAATTGTCCTTCACAGTCACTTATGGACCCACTGTTAAAGACCTTGGAAGACAATCTTACTCGGCCACGAGTGATTGCCAATGAATAAATGACTGTCTAACAGATCTCAACGTGGTTTATAATAGATACACAAGGTACAATAAAAAAACATATCAAATTCATTTACAAAACAAAATACATGAACAATATCCATATACATAACAAGACATACATAACAATTTAACAAGAACAAAACCTATACAGAGTAATTATCGAATGTAATAGTAAGTTGCACATACTGCTTCCTAGGGCTTTGGGCAATCTGATTTCTTTGAGCAAGGAAACAGTCTCTGAGTCAGCATTGCTTCTCTTTTACTGTAAAAACAAACAAACAATCCTCACTAGATTCAGCCAGGTACTCTGAACACGTAACATTTTCTTCTCATTTTGTTTTGGATGCCAAAGTTTGAAGAAGAGTTCTGTGCTCACTCAAAAGTCCGATTTCAGTATTGTTATTAAGTTGTCCAAAGAAAGATATTGTCATACTTGCTTTGTGCTTCTAATTTTGTGTGATTAATAATGCAGGTAAGGTTAACACCATTGACCTGTTAAAAGCAAATCTGCTGATTCAGTTGCTTAACGTTCAAATCTATTTAAGCTTTTTTTCAAGTCTTCCACCAGGTTGCCAAACATAACACCAAAAATATGACCGTTAGTATAGGGATAGGAACCATTGTTTCAGCCATAGGGCCTCATTCCCTTGTGGGCAACCTTCTGGGGGCTGCATGCTAATGGTGAGTGGGGATATGCATGTGACTCTTAAGTCTCATATTGGGAGAGGCATTCCAGAAAATATTGGGGTTCTTGGCTGCAAAGAGCTGTGAAGGTCAAAACCAGAACTTTGAATTGGGCCCAGAAGCATACAGGCAGCCAGTGCAGCTGGAACAGAATTGGTGTTACAGGTGCTGTTTGCCTTGAACTTGTCAACAGTCAGACAGGTACATTCTGCATTAACTGAAGTTTCCAAACCATTTTCAAACGCAGCCTCACATAAACCACATCGCAGTAGTCTAATCTTGAGGTTACCAGAGCACAGATTACAGTAGCCAAGTTATCTTTATCTAGATATGGTTGTAGTTGGGCCGCCAGCTTAAGCTGGTGGAAGGCATTCATGTCACAGAGGCCATGTATGCCTCAGGTGACAGCAATGGATCCAGGAAAATCCCCAAACTATAAATATGCTCTTTCAGGGGGAATGTGACCCCATCTAAAGCAGGCCACACACCACTCAGACAGAAAAACCAACCACTCACAGCATCTCAGTCTTGTCTGGATTAAGCTTCAGTTTATTGGCTCTCATCCAGTCTGGTATCACAACCGTGCACTGATTCAGCCAGGGCCGGCACCAGCCTGCTCCAGGCCCACAGCACCTGTCCACATGCCCCATCTACCTATCTCATTGCCTCATGTGAATGATGTGCATACTGAGTGCGCATGCCTACCATCAACCAGGATGGCAGCGGGGGCTTTCCTAAAGAGCTGATGCCCCCACTGCCACCTTGGTTGATGGCAGGCATGTGTGATCAGCGCGCACAGCATTCATGTGAGGTGACAGGAGAGGTAGTCAGGGTGTGTGGATGGGCTACACTGCATGTACATCCCTGCCATCACCAAGATGGTGGCAGGGGCATCAGCCCTCAGGGAAGTTTCCACCGTAATCTTTGCTGCTGGCAAGCATGCACAGTATTCACAGCAATGGGAGAAGTAGGTGGGGTGTGCATGCGGGCTTATTGAAGCCCATGCAGTCTGTATGGAAGAGTGCCTGGGAGCTCCCTCTCTGTGATCTGTGGCAGGGTCAGGAGTCAACACTGCCATAGATCACGGAATGGGAGTGCTACCCTTCCACCCTAAGGTGGGGCCCCTCTGGGTTGCAGGGGCCCTCAGCTAGGGCCCAGCCTGGCCACCCTCTGACGCTGGCCCTGGATTCACCACATCCATTGCCTCATCTGCAGAAGATGACAAGGACAAATAGAGCTGTGTATTGAGGGCCAGATAGAGAGGCCTGAAGAGCCACATTTGGCCCCTGGGCCTGAGGACCCCCACCCCTGCTTTAATAGCCTGATCTATCATTTCACTGCAGCACCTCTTCTACTGTGATAAAACAAAAAGCAGTCTTTGCATTGTTTCTTTCACTAGAAGTGAACGCTTTTTGGGGATATAGGAATGTCAAGAACATTAGTTTTGATTCAGCCAGGGCCGGCACCATGTCAGCTGACCCTCTATTTTGTTCATTGTCAGACAGAAGTGAGCAACACTGTGAGGTCCAGAGGCCAAGAGACATGAGCATTTTATGATCCGAATGATAAGACCACATGTGCTGTCCACACTGTTAAGAAACTTGGAGCTAGTTCATACATGCAAGCAGACCATTTGTTCTTTCATCACTCAGCTCTTAGTGACCCTCAGCTGAATGCACTGTCTCCACTGAGAAGTATTAGTGCCAAGATTGGAAAAAGTAAAAAGTTCTATCTGTGCATATGATTTTTTTTATCTGTCAACACATGTTGCTATAGTCAATGTTTGTGTGAACTGGGTATTTATTATAGTCTATATCAGGAGCACTGGATATCCCATGGATACTCATTTTATCACTTTTTGCATATAATAATTACAATTGGTTTTTTCCTACTTAAGGCTGCAGTGTTTTTCAAGGACAACTACAAAGAACTCCTTTTTTCCATTTGCGTTATTATCTCTTCCTAATTTTCAAGCTTCACCATTTGTTTCCTAAAGTTGATTTCATGCACCTTATGAAACAGAAAATTTTGAAATGCCAAAAGGCCTGATACAATCTGAATCTCATTTGGGCAGACACCAAATGAAGAGCTAAAACAGAAAGTGCAAACACTTGGAAGATAGAACTCCTCTCAACTGTGTCTTCAAAAGCCATTGTGATTCTACCCTGCAGCTGTTACATTAGTAAAGCTACACTTTCTCACTTACAAAATTCAAGCAGAGAGTAATGGCATGCCAAAGTTGTAAAGGACATTTGCATAATGCAGACTAAATATTGCAGGGATATGATATGGGCAAAGGGCAAAGCTTTTATTGTAGCTGAATAATGTAGAACATATTTGTCAATAATGTATTCTCACAGTGATATGAGCCAACCGAATAAATTATGTGGAAAGTTCTGTTTTATGAGACTTATGGGGGGATAAAAAAGATCCAGCAAAAGTTATTCAAAAACCTGCATTTTTAGAATTCCCCATGTCAAATGTGTGTAGTAGCTATGCTAAAACAAACAAGGCTTAGCAATGTCACAGTTGTGCCTTCAAAAGCATTCTACATTGCTATTCAACTGTTATATTAGAAAAGTTAGATTTGCCTTCAGCATTTTTGCAGCTTGGGTTCACAATTAAGGAAAAAGCCAAAATGTAGTTCTACTGATAGTCATAAAAATATTGATTATTATATCAGTATTTGATATGTATTGCCCCATGCTTGCCTGGGTGAAGAATAGAGTGGTGTGTGTGTGCACACGTGTGTAGAAACCTCTTGCTTTGTGTGGCCAAAATGTAGCATGCAGTACAAAGGTAAAAGACCCATCCATTGCTCCACCTACCTTTGCCTCTGTCCACACCCACCACGGACATGTGGCTCTTGGAAGGTTGTCCATGAGGGCATGTGGCCCTCAGGCTGAAAAAAGTTTCACTATCCCTGTAATAAGCCGTTGAAGTGTCCATCTCATGTTGCTCCTGTGACATGACATGACATGATGGCTGCCTTTCCTATCACTTGCAAGGTTAAAAGGCTGAACCCTATTTTGTAGGGAGGAAGGTTGTCAAACTGTATGATATAAAAACTGTTTCCAGTGGGCTTTCATTTGATGTATATGGAAGTGCTGATCTGATAGTCAAGCTGTGTAACTGAGCAACATAGAAGCATACATTTTTCTCCTTATTCCTGATGAAATTGCTGCGCTCCACTTTTATTTCCATAGCCGAAAATTCTAGCATTACACGCAACATGTCTGAAAAGCATAAGTTCAGTATAGATTTTAATGCAAGCCAGTATGGAAAGTCAGATGACTAGTCCAATCCTGTGGGTATTTATTCAGAAGTCAGTTCCAGTGAATTCAATGGGCTTAGTCCAAAGTCAGTGTGCATAGACTGCAGCATTTATAATCAATTATATTTGTCATAATTTCAATTTGGTTGAGATCTGATGTACATTGACTTGGAAGTAAAGATCCACTTAACACTCTGAATCATTTTGCTTCCCTCAAAGTGGAGGTCATGCTAGCAAAACAGATAGCTGATGCTGTTGAAGGCCTTTCCCCCCCTATGAGTGGACTACAGAGGCATATAGTATATGACTGATAACATTTTCAGATCATAGAATCATAGAATAGTAGAGTTGGAAGGGGCCTACAAGGCCATCGAGTCCAACCCCCTGCTCAATGCAGGAATCCAAATCAAAGCATTCCCAACAGATGGCTGTCCAGCTGCCTCTTGAACGCCTCCAGTGTCGGAGAGCCCACTACCTCTCTAGGTAATCAGTTCCATTGTCGTATGGTTCTAACAGGATGTTTTTCCTGATGTCCAGTCGAAATCTGGCTTCCTGCAACTTCAGCCCATTATTCCGTGTCCTGCACCTTGGGACGATCAAGAAGAGATCCCAGCCCTCCTCTATGTGACAACCTTTCATAAGAACATAAGAAGAGCCTGCTGGATCAGGCCAGTGGCCCATCTAGTCCAGCATCCTGTTCTCACAGTGGCCAACCAGGTGCCTGGGGGAAGCCCGCAAGCAGGACCTGAGTGCAAGAACACTCTCCCCTCCTGAGGCTTCCGGCAACTGGTTTTCAGAAGCATGCTGCCTCTGACTAGGGTGGCACAGCACAGCCATCACGGCTAGTAGCCATTGATAGCCCTGTCCTCCATGAATTTGTCTAATCTTCTTTTAAAGCCATCCAAGCTGGTGGCCATTACTGCATCTTGTGGGAGCAAATGCCATAGTTTAACTATGCGCTGAGTAAAGAAGTACATCCTTTTGTCTGCCCTGAATCTTCCAACATTCAGCTTCTTTGAATGTCCACGAGTTCTAGTATTATGAGAGAGGGAGAACTTTTCTCTATCCACTTTCTCAATGCCATGCATAATTTTATACACTTCTATCATGTCTCCTCTGACCCGTCTTTTCTCTAAACTAAAAAGCCCCAAATGCTGCAACCTTTCCTCGTAAGGGAGTCGCTCCATCCCCTTGATCATTCTGGTTGCCCTCTTCTGAACCTTTTCCAACTCTATAATATCCTTTTTGAGATGAGGCGACCAGAACTGTACACAGTATTCCAAATGTGGCCGCACCATAGATTTATACAACGGCATTATGATATCGGCTGTTTTATTTTCAATACCTTTCCTAATTATCGCTAGCATGGAATTTGCCTTTTTCACAGCTGCCGCACACTGGGTCGACATTTTCATTGTGCAGTCCACTACAACCCCGAGGTCTCTCTCCTGGTCGGTCACCGCCAGTTCAGACCCCATGAGCGTATATGTGAAATTAAGATTTTTTGCTCCAATATGCATAATTTTACACTTGTTTATATTGAATTGCATTTGCCATTTTTCCGCCCATTCACTCAGTTTGGAGAGATCTTTTTGGAGCTCTTCAGAATCCCTTTTTGTTTTAACAACCCTGAACAATTTAGTATCGTCAGCAAACTTTGCCACTTCACTGCTCACTCCTAATTCTAGGTCATTAATGAACTAGTTGAAAAGTACAGGTCCCAATACCGATCCTTGAGGGACTCCACTTTCTACAGCCCTCCATTGGGAGAACTGTCCGTTTATTCCTACTCTCTGCTTTCTGCTTCTTAACCAATTCCTTATCCACAAGAGGACCTCTCCTCTTATTCTATGACTGCTAAGCTTCCTCAGAAGTCTTTGGTGAGGTACCTTGTCAAACGCTTTTTGAAAGTCTAAGTACACTATGTCCACTGGATCACCTCTATCTATATGCTTGTTGACACTCTCAAAGAATTCTAATAGGTTACTGAGACAGGACTTTCCCTTGCAGAAGCCATGCTGGCTCTGCTTCAGCAAGGCTTGTTCTTCTATGTGCTTAGTTAATCTAGCTTTAATAACACTTTCTACCAGTTTTCCAGGGACAGAAGTTAAGCTAACTGGCCTGTAATTTCCGGGATCCCCTCTGGATCCCTTTTTGAAGATTGGCGTTACATTTGCCACTTTCCAGTCCTCAGGCACGGAGGAGGACCCGAGGGACAAGTTACATATTTTATGTACATGTACTTGAAGAGTGCTATCATATCTCCGCTTAGTATTCTCTGCTCCAGGCTGAACATTCCCAGTTCTTGCAGTCTCTCCTCATAGGGCTTTGTTTCTAGTCCCCTGATCATCCTTGTTGACCTCCTCTGAACCTGTTCCAGTTTGTCTGCACCCTATTTGCAGAGACCGGAACTGAACGCCATACTCAAGATGAGGCCTAACCAGTGCTGAATAGAGGGGAACTACTATTTCATGTGATTACAAAACTATACTTCTGTTAATGCAGCCTAATATAGCATTTGCCCTTTTTGCAGCCACATCACACTGTTGGCTCATATTCAGCTTGTGATCAACGACAATTCCAAGATCCTTCTCAGATGTCGTACTGCTGAGCCAAGTATCTCCCATCTTATAACTGTGCATTTGGTTTCTTTTTCCTAAGTGTAGAACTTTGCATTTATCCCTGTCGAATTTCATTCTATTCTTTTCAGCCCAATGCTCCAGCCTATCAAGGTCCCTTTGAATTTTGTTTCTGTATTCCACGGTATTAGCTATGCCCTCCAATTTTGTATCATCTGCAAATTTGATAAGCATGCTTTGTACCTCCTCATCCAAGTCGTTAATAAAAATGTTAAAGAGCACTGGGCCCAGGACCGAGCCCTGTGATACCCCACTTGTTACCATTGATAAGCACTCTTTGAGTACGATTCTGGAGCCAACTGTGGATCCATCTAATAGTTGTTCCATCCAGCCCACATTTAGCTAGCTTGCTAATCAGAATATCATGGGGCACTTTGTCAAAAGCTTTGCTGAAGTAGAGATATATTATGTCCACAGCATCCCCACAGTCTACAAGGGAGGTTACCCAATCAAAAAATGAGATGAGATTAGTTTGGCAGGATTTGTTCTTCATAAATCCATGTTGGCTCCTAGTAATCACTGGGATGTATGGGACCACCCATACACTACGTTCAAGATCAAAGGTCCTCCTCCGGGTGCCTACTCCAAGGGAAGCTCGGAGGATGGCAAGAAAGGAGAGGGCCTTCTCAGTGGTGGCCCCCAAATTATGGAATGTTGTTCATGATGAGGTGCGCCTGGCGCCAACACTGTTATCTTTTCGGCACCAGGTCAAGACTTTCCTCTTGTCCCAGGCATTATACTGTTTAAATTTTTAAATTGTGTTTTAAATTGTTTTTATAAGGTCTGTTTTAAATTGTATTTGTTTTAATGTTTTTAGTTACTGTAAACTGCCCAGAGAGCTTTGGCTATGGGGCGGTGTGTGTATGTGTGTGTACTGCCTTAAGTCGATTCCGACTTATGGCAACCCTATGAATAGGGTTTTCATGAGGCTGAGAGGCAGTGACTGGCTCAAGGTCACCCAGTGAGCTTTATGGCTATGTGGGAATTCAAACCCTGGTCTCCCAGGTCATAGTCCAACACCTTAACCACTAAACCACACTGGCTCTCATGGGGCGGTATATAAATACAATAAATAAATAAATATACATATCTATGCCCGATTGTGGGCACCAATCAGAGACTGCTGAAATCTAGTGCAGACATGAATATTTCTGGTTCACATTGTGAAACTATCTTCATATGGTGGCAAGCACATATGAGGCTAAAGATGATCATGTGGAAAGAATTTAGCACTGCTGCTACAAATATGAAACGAAAGCGGTATACAAGTATAATAAAATAAATAAATAAATAAATAAACATCAAATTATTCACTAATTGTGCTAGTTTCTGGCTCAGCTCTACCAGATTAATAGCATCCTGTCCGCAGGCAGGAATAAAGCCAAAACCCACAGTGGGAATAGGTTCCCTTCGTACCTAGGCTAAATTCCTCAATCATACCATTGTTCCTGAAGAGCTTACTCCATGAACATGGAAATAGCTTTCAGACATGTATAGAAAAACACGTACCAAGCAAACGTGGCAAAATAACTTCAGTTATACTTCAAACATCCTTGGATCAGCATGTCAGGATTTCATACATCCAAGAAAACTATCTGTCCTTGCAGACAAAGTGTAACAGAATGTGATAGCTATTTTTAAAGCACCCACCTACCTATTTTGAGGTGTTTCTTTTTGCACAGCAATTATTTCCCTATTTCAGGAGTAGAAAAATGAGATGGGCTGTGCTTGTCCTGTTCTCCTAAGAGTGGTTATGTATCAGGAGAGGCGTTCCATCAGGTATTGTGGTCCCAAGCCGTGTAAGGCTTTATAGGTCAAAACCAGCACCTTGAATCGAGCTCGGAAACATACAGGCAGCCCATGCAAGTGGGCCCGAATCAGTTTTATATGTTCAGACCATCTGGTCCCTGTTACCAATCTGGCCGCTGCATTTTGCGCAAGCTGCTGTTTCCGAACCCACGTAGAGTGCATTGCAGTAATCTAATTTGGAGGTTACCAGACCATGGACAACTGAAGCCAAGTTATCCCTGTCCAGATAGGGACATAGTTGGGCCACCAACCAAAGTTGGTAGAAGGCACTCCGTGCCACAGAGGCTACCTGAGCCTCAAGTGGCAGAGATGATTCCAGGAGAACCCCCAAACTACAAACCTGTTCCTTCAGGGGGAGTGCAACCCCATCCAGGACAGGTTGGACATCCACCATCTGGTCATTATGTACAATTATGTATTATTATGTACAATTATGTATTATATATTGCTTATTATTATAACTTGTATTTATATAACTGTTTTAATTTTTTATATTTTACCAATATTAAGTTATGCATTTACACAGTGTTGTTTTTATGTTACTATGTTGTAAACCACTCTGTGGCCTTTTGTTAAATGACAGTTGGTATATACATTTCTTAAATCAATCAAAAAACGAGTAAATAAACCATTTCCAAATTACCAACAGGGCAGTATGGGTTAACATTAGGAATATTGGTATGGATAATGGAGCATCCCCACAGAGCCCCTGGAAATAAAAGAAGCAAGATGAGAGTTTTTTCCAGAAAAGGGAGGTTTATGGATAAAGCTAATAAAAAGCAAATTATGGTCACTTACTGAAGGTTATCCCAGTTGACAGGGATAAGGATAGAAGGCAGAGTGGCAGTGATTCAAGGCTGCACAGCTATAGGTATGTGAGTGAGACACACTACAGAGGAGGAGATGGTGGTGTTTTACCTGTCCTGCATGCCAGAGGAGATGCTAGAACAGAGGCATGGCTCAGTGGGGATCACTTGCTTTGCACGCAAAAGTTCCCAGGTTCAATCCCCAACATTTCTAGTTAGGGCTATCTGAAACCTGGGACAGTCGCTGCCAGTCAGTGAAGATAATGCTGAACTACAGCAGATGCAGTCGAGGTAGGTGAGGCAACTTCTTAGACTGTTCTAGAGACTTTCTTGGGCAATTTTGTGTCCCGTCTTGTGTGCTCCAAATTTCTGGCACAAGCAGCAGATAACTTTTCATCCTACTAGCTGGAATCCATTCCGGTAGTAGGTTCCAGTTGTTGGGCTGGTGACCAGTAGGCATTACTGTTTCTAGTAGTTTTCCATGAAGCCTGCAAGTGTGAAGACGTAACTGTGGTTAAGGGGGAGTTATGGCTATGTCCTGTCAGGGAACGGACGGCCAGGGCCATTGCTATGGTAGCCATCTGATAACAGCTGGGAAAGTTGTAACAGAGTCTATGTGAGTTGTTGCTCTTTGGAATTATGCCTCTGAGCTGAGAGGCTGTCTTTTGTGTTCATCTATGGAGAGAGATGTACCAGAAGGGGGGGTGACTGAAGAATCTCTACATGTATTTACTCTTAAGCCTCTGGCCTTAATGTCTTAATAAAGACTCTTAACATCCTCTGAAGACGTTTTCTTGCTCAACTCCAACGTAATGTATGCTGTTTCACACAACAACACACAAGCCAAGAGTGGTAGCAGAGGATGGTTACGATCCACAGCGCATTACACGGGAGTAAGTTGCTGGTCTGAAAGGCAGACGGAGTTCCAGAGAGGGCAGCTTGATTGATTGAACCAGACGGAGGTGAGCAACATGGCTGTAAACCTGTCTGGGGGAGGCTTGCCGATGGAACGACTTAATGAGGAGAATTTTGCCAGCTGGAAGCCGAGGATGAGGGCTTTGCTGATAACAGAGGATTTATGGGACATGATTGAAGAAAAAACCCCGGCGGTACCGACCGCGGCCTGGAAGCGTCGAGACCAGAGGGCGCAGGCGTTTATAATCTTGGCTCTATCGGATTCTCAACTGATGTGTGTGAGAGATGAGCCGTCGGCTAAAAAGATGTGGGACGCGTTGCAGAATTTGTCCCAGGAATGGCAGCGGAGGCAGGAGGCGCAGAGAGCCCAGCCGGTGGAAGCTGTCAGGAAGCAGGAGGAGAAATGTGCCGAACCGGAGCAGGCTATCGAAAGCAGACAGGAAAACAAGCGGGAGCAACAGCGGCTGAAGTCTTGTTTTGCCTGTGGGGCCTGTGGGCATCTCCATAAAGATTGTGCAATCAAGCGAAACTCCAGGGACGGAGGCTTGAAGCAGGGAAGTGTGAACTTTGTTTGTAAACAGAAGTCTAAAGACTTGGAACAAATTAACTTTATTGTCGACAGCGGAGCAAGCCATATACTAATTAAAGACAGGAGCCTGTTTTACACGTCTACAGATGAGCAGGACTATGTTTTACTTGCTGATGGATCACGGAAATCCGTAAAAGCACATGGTCTGATTAAATTTGACAAGCTTGGCATAATGACAAACTGTTTGTTCGTTCCAGACTTGGCTCATAATATTTTATCAGTGGGCAAACTGGTGTGTTGTCAATTTTCAGTCTGGTTTGATAAAGGAAAATGTTGGGTGCAAAGAGGAGAAAATGTTGTCTGTCAGGGTTTCATGACACAAGGGCAGTTTAAAATGTCCATGGGTGTGAAGTGTGCTGATGCCTTGAGTTTAATGGGGCGGAAAGAGAATGACGGTCAGAGCTGTAAAGAGACAGCTGTTAAAAGCACACAGCCACAGTATTCATGTAATGCAGTCAGGCTGATGCCTGAAAGAGTGCATCGCAGCCGAGTTTACAAGCCACAGGGTAAGAGACGTGGCAAACATGCACCTAGAGCACAAGAGAATGCATATTTCAAAGTTTGGTGTCCAGAAACACAGCAGTTAATTCTGAGTAGAAGCATTAAAGTTGCAGAAAAACCTTGGGATCAAAGGGAGCAACTGAGCAGGCAGGTGGACACAAAGAATTTGGGGCCTGTCACACACTATTTAGGCACGGATATTGTGCGTGCAGAAGACGGAAGCATAACATTGAGTCAGGAAAGTAAAATAAATCAGATCATAGAAGAATGCAAAATGACAGAATGCAATGTTGTGAAGACTCCAATGGTTGTGGCTTTCCAACAGAATGTGCAGGAGACGCCTTGTACAGATCCTGAGAAGTACAGGCGCATAATAGGGAAATTGCAATATTTGGTGAAGGTGTCTCGCCCAGACATATGTAATGCAGTCAGTATTTTAAGCTGGAAGGTAGAGCATCCTTCAGAGGCTGACTGGCAAGGGATTAAAAGGATAGTGCGTTATCTGAAAGGCACGAAGACAAAGGGTCTGGTTTTGTCAGGAGCAAAGACAGGAGGTCTTGAATGTTTTGTGGATGCAGATCATGCAGGGGAGCTGAGCAGTCGTAAGTCAACCTCTGGCATAGTTGTGATGTGGCACGGGTCATGCATTGACTGGAGTAGCAAGAAACAAAATGTGGTTGCAACATCAAGTGCAGAAGCCTAGTATGTGGCCCTATCACAGGCCTGTAATGAGCTACAATGGTTCGCAATGCTCATGCAGGAGATAGGCATTGATATGCAATTTCCGATTACTGTATATGAAGACAATCAGACCTGCATTAAGATAGCCACATCAGAAGCTCATACCAAGAGAACAAAACATATTAGTGTCAGATACTTTCACGTAAGGGATTGTGTGCAGCAGGGGTTTGTTAACCTAAAATTTTGTGACACTAACAACATGGTGGCTGACATAATGACCAAGCCTTTGTGTGAGGAGAAATTTGGCAAACTGGTGACAAGGCTTGGAATGAACCAAAGTTTGAGTGAATAAAGTTCTGAAATGTACTGCTATGTACTGAGATGTAAGTTTTGAACTGTACTGAACTGAAAATGCAATGTACTGAAATGTATTGCAAGAGGTATTGTAGAAATGTATGACTGTATGACTATGTATTATGGAGATGTATTTCATGTGTATTCTGCAGTCTTAATGGAAAAAAGGGAAGCTGTTGGGCTGGTGACCAGTACTGTCTCTAGTAGTTTTTACTCTTAAGCCTCTGGCCTTAATGTCTTAATAAAGACTCTTAACATCCTCTGAAGACGTTCTCTTGCTCAACTTAACTCCAACGTAATGTATGCTGTTTCACACAACAACACACAAGCCAACACCAGTGTCTCTGAAGATATTTATTTATTTATTATATTATATTTATACTCCACCTTTCTTTCATCAAGGAACCCAAGGCAATATATATATAGTTCCCAGGTGGCTTCCCCTTGAGGCAGTGACCAGACCTAGACCTGCTTAGCTTCGGCAAGATGGCAGCCTCATGTGCCTTCAGACCATACCCTGGGATGGCACATGGGTTTGCTTTATGGAATCCTGCTGGGTAGAATTCACAAGTATCCCAACCTTTATTATCTGGATAGAAATATTGCATTGATTATTGTGTGAAATAAATCTCATGCTAATAAGGCCTGCTAACAGATGGCAGATATTTGGTTCTGATCTTCCTTTGCCTGATTTCATTTCAGATCGCTATGACTGAACTCGTCACATTAGAGATCAAAGCCAGGTTTTGAGTGGGTTTAAACCTGTAGAACCAGCTTGATGGTTCTTCTAGCTGATACTCAATCTGCTGATTTTCAGTCCTCATAGTTTAAAAGAATTCCAATAAAAGTTTCTAAACTCAGCATTAAAGATAATTAACTCTGTTCAGGGATCTCTCAGAGAAGATTATATTAGCTGAGCATTTTTTCCACCTTTCTTGTCCCAGGAGTTTTTGCAAAGAGACATGTTTCATCCTGAACAATTGTCAGCTATATTAATTACAAAAAAACTAGTCAAGTAGAAAGAAAACTGCACTACAAGTTGGAAGTAGTTCAGAGACATTTCAGACACATCACTGTAGCATCTTTTCCATCCCACTGGAAAAGCTCACAATTCCCCCAAGCATCCAGTGTTGCAAATGCAACACAAGCACCAGACAGCTATAGGATAGTCCTCCATTTATGTTTATATTGTGTGAATCATAGGGTACATGCAAGGCATAGTAGCTGGTAGTTTAAACGTGCTACAAACATTCTGTTTTCAGATTTCTATGCATTCAAATAACATTTTTATTTTGGTGCATCCCCCTGCTGTAAATTGCTGTGAGGTTTGTCAACTGTACATTTTGGAAAGTTGTTTGTTTGCAATGCATTTGGACATCTCTTAAGATATTGCAACCAAATTTTGCATGATGGTTCCTGAGAACTAGAAGCAGGTTTTCACCTATGTTTGGATACAATTGGGTGCCATTTTGAATCAAGACTGCAGATTGCATCTTTTAAACTGCACTGATTTTAACACTGATTTCAAAACCACACTGATCTTTTTGTTTCGTAGAATTCCTGAGCAACGCCAGGCCAAAGACTGCTAGTCATGAATACAACTAAGAATATGAAATTATTTCATTTAGAAAAGGCATTAGTGGGTGGGAACAAAAACAGAAATGCTTATAAATAAAATGTTCTTGTCTCCCCCTGTTAATTAGCTAACTGATCTCCCAACAGCTGAATCACTGCTGCTTACTGGGAAGGGGAAGGGTGAGGCAATGGGGATATCAGTATGGTGCAAATGCACTGACAGAGTTAAACTGGTGCTTCTGCTGGTGCATTTGCACTGCACTGATCTCTCCACTGCCTTGCCCCTCTCTTTTCTGGTAAGCAGCAGGGACTCAGCTGTTGGAAGGTCAAGGGAGCACCACCACCCCATCTGCTAGTGCTTCTATGTAATGATGCTAAACTTCACCTGACTGGATGGACTGCCTTCAAGTCAATCCCGACTTATGGCGATCCTGTGAATAGGGTTTTCATGGTAAGCAATATGCAGAGGGGTTTACCGTTACCTCCCTCTGAGGCTAGTCCTCCCCAGCTGGCTAGGGCCTGCTCAGCTTGCCACAGCTGCACAAGCCAGCCCCTTCCTTGTCTGCAACTGCCAGCTGGAGGGCAACTGGGCTCCTTCGGACTATGCAGCTTGCCCACGGCTGCACAGGTAGCAGGGCACGTAACCCCTGAGCCACTCACTGTGGGGTGATCTTTAGCTGGCCCTTGACACCCAAGAGACACAAGGGGGAATTTGAACTCACAGACTCTGGACTCCCAGCCAGGCTCTCCTCACCACTGTGCTATACCAACTAACTTCACCTAGAAGCAACTAATAGTACAAGGTGATACAGAATTTGATTTCTGGTGAGTAAGACCATTTGGATACAATAGAGCTTACTCCCAGGTAGGATTGTAGTATTAATATTTTAAAACGTCTAGAAATCTACAGGGGACAGGGAGGCAGTTTTCATAAATGGTTAAAATGAACTGAAATATTAAAGGTTGTTTCAGAACAGAATTAGCTGGCAGTGCCCTAGTGCTGCATCTGTATACCAGTACTGGGGTCAACTGTGTTTGTGTGCCAGTACTGGGATTTGAGCCTATGAGTTACTGCCTAAGTGCAGTGACTCAGTTGCTGTCTCAGCATGGTAAGACCACTGGTTTTGTATTAGTATTTGTTCTAAAACAGTAGACTGATCACTTTGGGTTGCTATATCATTTCATTAAGAGCACAGTGATCTGTTGTTGTTGTTTTGAAAAAGGAACATAAGAAGGGTCTACTGAATGAGGCCAGTGGCCCATCTGTTCCGACATCCTTTTCTCGCAGAAGCAAACTAAATGCCAACAGAAAGCCCACAACCAGGATCTGAGCACAACATCACTCTCTCTTCCTTCAGTTTTCAACAACTGGTATTCAGAAGCATGCTGCCTCTGACTGGAGACAGAGCATAGCCGTCATGCTAGTAGCCATTCATAGCCTTGTTCTCCGTGAATTTGCCTCATCGCTTTTAAAAGCCATTCAAGTTGGCGGCCTTCACTGCCTTGTATGGGAGTGAATTCCATAGTTAAACTATGTGCTGTATGAAGAAGTACTTTTTTGTGTGTGTTCTGAATCTTCTAACATGCAGCTTCACTGGATCTCCATGAGTTCTGGTTTTATGAGAGGGAGAGAAAAAAAATCCCTATCACTTTCTCCATGCCATGCATAATTCTATACACTTCTATCGTGTCTTTTCTTATTCACCTTTTCTCTAAAATAAAAAGGCCCAACTACAGAAGAAAATGGAGTTGAGGTTGCATTGTAAATTAAAATCCTTGAATCTTCAAATGCTGTATTGGGCCCATGAGTTAGTCAAGCCATGACCAATCATGGGTTGCACTAGTGTTACTAAACATTTTCCTTTCACTGTTGTTGACGCATAGCATTATTTAAGGGTGGCCAACCTGCGGCCCTCTACATGATATTGGACTCCAACTCCCATCAGGCCCAGCCAGCAATAGCAATGCTCAGGGAGGAGAGGGAACATCTGGAAGACCACAGGTTAGCCACCCTTAGTTTAAGAGAAGAAGTATGAGAGAGGAAGAGGGAGGAAAGAAGAAAGATGAAGATATACAATGGAAAATTAGCTATAATTCCCATGTTGTGGGTAAGGTTAAAGGTGGGCTCTCAGGTCAGTAAACAAGGCCTTCAACTTTGTATTCTTTTATGTCCAAATAATTAATATTGTTGAAAATATAAATAAATATACATTTCATATTGTTTAAATAATGTGCTATCAACCTGAACACACAATAAATCCAAAATATACATGGAAAATCTTGAACTCCAGCTGCAAATGGCTCCTTCAGCAAGCAATATCATTATCATGTAATATATCAGAAAGAGATGGACCTGCCTCGTCTGTTCAATAAACCCTTCGAGAGCTGCATTTCATCTGTTTCTAAATGTACCTAAATGCCTTAATTTCTTTAGTTAGGTATTTACATGGGTAGCTGGCCCCATGTTTACCTTCTAACCATTTCCCGCATAGATGTGTAGCTCCAGGCCACTTCAGTAAATTCTACAATGTGCCTGTTGTAAACACAAGTTGAGACAAACTCTTAAGTTGCTTCCTCATTACAAATATGCTGACATCAATATATTGATTGAAATAGGCATATTTATTTATTCCCTGCTTTCCCAAAAGATATTTCCAAAGTAGCTTACATTACAATAAAATGAGCAGTATAGTTACAATCCCTGGGTGGTATCCAACAAAGTAGTTCCATTAACACAAAGATTTCCATTTGCACAACAGAATTTTTCTTTCCTCTCCTCTCCCCACATGCCCCTGCATCCTCCCCAAATATGCTCTGAAGGGCTGGGGAGATGGAGGGGAAGTTCCAATGCACAGCCAAAAGGCCTTACGCTAACAGAACTACTTCATTGGATACCACCCTCTATGAATAGTTTTCTTCAAATTCCCATAATTTGCACCAACTTATGTCACTTACGTGATGCAGAAGTTAATTTAAGAACTCCCCCCCCAAAAAAAACTTCCAATGGCAGACCTCCTCATCATATAAAACTATATTTTACATATTCTTTAACTATTTACTTGAAGAACCCTGGACGAGTTTTCAGTTCATAGTTTTAAAGGATCCTCTTTCTGACTGGCAATCTGCATACTATTTATTTTTAAAACCTGTATACCACTTTTCATTTATAAACTTATGAATCTCAAAGTGGCTCATAATATACATAAAACCATTAAAGTTAATAAATAACAACAGTTAAAATATCCAGGCAGTTATATAATTTCAAGAACTAGAAAAAAAGAACTCAACATCAGCCGTCAGGAAATGCCACGATAAACAGAAAGGGCTTTAACGATCTGCAAAAGCACTCCATTGTCAGTGTCCACCCGTGAAGTCCATTCCACAAAATGGGTGCTTGGAACCTCAGCCAACCAAACTTCAGTATGTTGCAGGACAGTCAGGAGAGCCCCACCCATAAATCACAGTGAGCTGTTGAGACTATGAGGAAAGGCAGTCTCAAAGATAACCTGGTCCCAAGCTTTTTATTTAAGTTATATGTTGTTCGTATTTCAGCAGAAATCTCCAAGCTGTTTACATGTCCCAACAAAAAAGAATCAATATTAAACAACATAATACAAAGTCCAGATTCCAAACAATACAATTAATAATAATTTCACAAAAGCAAATCATAAATGAAACATCTAAATACATCAAGATACAACATAAAAATGGACTTCCCAGGAGGATCCCTACGCCTGTGCAGCCTCTGAGACGAGCTCTGTCTTGGATGAAACTTATCCAGTTTAAATTCAGTCAGAAGGCTCTTTTCTGACTGGGAATAATTTCTTCCGGATAAGGAAGAAACGTGAGATTTCCCACACAGCTTTGCTTTGATTGTTGGAGTCTGGAATTCGTCAGAATTGTCTGTCTTCCAGCAGCTCAGCCAGAGCGAGGATTTTTATGCTAGCTCAGCTGGATAAGTGACCCGTTTTTTCTATACGGATTAACAGGCAAACATCCTCCTGTCTACATTCATCATTTTCTTATCTATACAGCTAAAGAGATTTGTCAAAGTAACAGCAATTGAGATAACCTAGGTGAGGTAAGACTTTCCTTTTTTTATTCACGGAACTAAGGGGGAAGAAAATATAAATAGCTTATCTTTTTTTATTGCAAAAAGCTGACATGGAAAATAGCATTTTAAAGATTACAACGGACGAGAGATTTCTGATTGGGAGAGATAAGAAATCTTTTTGATTTATAAGACTTTTGTGTAATATATGGCTGGGACTATTTTTCCTGATCTACTTTTTTTTTGACGAATCTGCTCATTCTCTCTGCTACTAGTTACTTGGACGCTGTGAACTAAAGCCGTTCTTACACTTCCGGGCAGATAAGAGATAAGGGCTGTCTAGCGTGTGAAGTTAGTTGGTTGGAAAGATTAACTCCTTTGTAACTGGTTAAAGAAATAAGCTGCTCTTTGTTTGGGACATTGAAAATTGAAGGAGTTTTGTTCCTTTGGCTTTAAGAATGACAATTAAGCAGATCATGAATGTACAAGAAGGGACTTTATCTCTAGACATGTTTCAGAAAATAATGAATGGGATTAACTCAATAAAACAAGAACTGAGAAATAATAGACAAGCGTGGAGAATTGAATTTCATGAAATGAGACAGGAGCTGAAAGAAACTCAGGATTCTATGAGAAAGGAGAATAAAGATAGATCTGGAAAACAAAAAAAGGATGAAAGAGAAATTAAAGGCAAGGTTCAAACTATGGAGATTGGCTTAATTATGGACATGAAAAAAGATTTGGATTTCCTGGCTGTGATGGATCCTGGAGACAAATATTACAGTTTGGAATTCAGCGCTGTCCCTGAAGGAATTGAAGAGATTGGAGATAAAGATATTATCGGTTCAAAAAAATTCCTGGACTGGAAGGATTTGATGGAACTTGAAATGGAGAAAGTTAACAGAATTAATCCCTGTTTTGTGTCAATGGAAAAACCTTCAAGAGATGTACTAGTGTATCATCTGGAAAAGAGGAACAGAGATGCGGCTTTGCAACAATACTTCAGTGATACGTTTGGATTTGATGGCAAGAAAATATCTGTGATGGAGGAAATTCCTATCAGACTTTTATTATATGACTATGACAGCAAGATTTTTGGGTGCGTAAAGATGGAAGATGGAAGATGGACCCAATATGGATAATGACAGAAGAGCGATTTAAAATTACTGGACTTAGTAGATTTGATGAGTTGGATTAATTGATATGTTTATTTAGTAAAAAAAATGATTGATATATATCTCAAGGATTGGAAACTTCTCTTTGACTTTTTGTGGAAGATTAAAATGATAGGATGTTAATGAGATTTGAAACCAACTAAGATAACCGCTGGAGGAAGGTGATTTTATAATCTATTAAGAGATAGGTTTGTTATATATTATAGATTTATAGCTGAATTATAGCGATTTGAAATTACTGGACTTAGTAGATTTGATGAGTTGGATTAATTGGCATGTTTATTTAGAAAAATTTGATTGACATGTATCTCAAGGATTGGAAACTTCTCTTTGACTTTTTGTGGAAGATTAAAATGATATGATGTTAATGAGATTTGAAACCAACTAAGATAACCGCTGGAGGAAGGTGATTTTATAATCTATTAAGAGATAGGTTTGTTATATATTATAGATTTATAGCTGAACTATAACAAATTGGAAGTCAATATTCTTTCTTTTATATATATATATATATATTTCTTTCTTTTTGTATTGTACTAGTTATTGATTTGTGTTGTTTTCTTTTTGTATTGTTTTGGTTCTGAAAATTGGAATAAAAATTAATTGAAAAAAAAGATACAACATAAAAATGCAACATAATTACAGTATATATCATCAAGAAAACCTCATAAATATTACTATAATAGTAATAATAATGCAATCACCAAAATCCTTCAAATACATATTTACACTAGTCTAAATGCAGAGCCTGCACCTACCCAATCTCTCAGCAATCACACTCTCCTTACACCCACCACATCACTCCATGCACTTAATTCTCACTTCAGAAGAACACTTCAGTAAAAAACATACAAAGCTTCAACTAGCCAATAATCACATGTAGAAAAATAGGTCCGCTGAATAAGAACAATCCAACAGCAGCAGGGGGAAAAGACCAACCATTCAATTTCACCACATTTCTCATCTGGGGTAATACAAACACCCTCTTCTCATCTCTCACCCAGGGAGGGCAAGTCCTTCCCCACCAACAAACACTGACCTTGTGAGTAGTTGGGTACAGCCACCAGGATACCTGACAATCACCACTTCACAGGGAGCGTCCCAGTCAAATGAACCTAAGTTAGTCATATCCATTAACCTCAGTGGGTCACTCTGACTAGCACTGAATGCGACCAATTACATTTTTTAAGATTCATTTTAGAAATGACAGATAGATAGATAGATAGATAGATAGATAGATAGATAGATAGATAGATAGATAGATAGATAGATAGATAGATAGATAGATAGATAGATAGATAGATAGATAGATAGATAGATAGATAGATAGACAATAGACAGACATGGGACTCCATCCCTGCTCGGTTCGCTCACCAATCCCGCCTGCTGTCACCAGCATGCCCCCTCCCCCCACAGGTCACTAATGCTCCCCCTCCCTCCCCTGCACATGGGTCGCCAGTGCTCCTTCCCCCACAGGTTGCCAGCACTCCGGGTAGCAATAAAACCACTTTTGTTTTTATTTTTGGCTATTTGCTGGCTAGGCACGTTGAGGGTTTTCCCTCTTTTCATCTGCAGTACATATGGGGTGCTTCCCTCCTTGCTTTCCTGCCAGCACTCCCCCCACAGATCACCAGTGCTCCCCTCTCCCCCATTGGTCACCAGTGCTCCCACCTCCCTCCCTGCACATGGGTCACCAACACTACCCCTCCGTCCCTCCCACATGGGTTACCAGTGCTCCCTCTCCTTCCACCATGGATCACCACCTTTCCCCTCCTCCATGTGTCACCAATCCTCCCTCCTCCCCATGGGTCACCAGCCCTCCCTGCTCGCTCCCTCCATGGGTCACCAGCCTTCCGTCCCTCTTATAGGTCACCAGCCTTCCCTCCCTCCCTGTCAGGATGCAGGATTGAGATCCTGGCACTTCAGAGGACAAGGAGGGGGAGAAGATCATTTTCCCAGAGTTGTGTGAAGAACAACCAGAGGAGGGGGGAGGAATTCCAGAGTTAGCTTTGCCCAGCAGTGAAGACCTTGAAGCTGAGACAGACACAGACGCTTCCCAGGAACTTCCCACGCTCACCCCCCTTCCCAGGCCAGAGCAGTTAGAACCGAAAGGAGCGGGAATTCAACTCCCTCCTCAGTCAGAGAAAGAACCGCCTGATGGGCATGACATCCACCCCCCTCTTTCTCCAATACCAGAGATAGAATCCTCAGAAGGGGAGGGGGCAACGCTTCCCCCTTCACCATGAACCAGGAGAAAGCAAAAGAGAACAAGGGGGAGAGAAAGGAGGGGTGTAGACGAAAGCACTTTAAGGCGGAGTGAGAGAATTCGTGCCAGAAAGCCCCCTTTATAAAAGTCGGGGGGGCAGGGATTCCTTGTTCTGTCAACTCTCTTGCATGTCGCTGGACACGTGTTATTGTATTGATTCATGAGAAGACGTAGTTTGTGTTTGGACATTACCTTAATAAAGACTGAATTGCTTTCACCAACTGGTCTGGTTCCTGAGTTCAGTTTGGGACACAACACTCCCCCTCTCCTATGGGTCTCTCCCTCCCTCCCCATGGGTTCCTCCCCACTGACCAACCCACCAAGGACCAGATGCCTCACTTGCCTCCACCCCAACTGCTCACTCACTCACCTGCTCGCTCACTCACCTGTTCACTGCAGGCATCTCTGCCACTGCTGGGCAACCCACTCAACTCACATTCTTTTGATGCTGCCGGCACCGCTAGGTAACCCACATGACTTGTCCCCTGCTGCTGCCATCGGGCATCTCAAGCAAGTGAGGGTAGCACTCCAACTTGCCTGGTAGCATCATGCTACACGTGAATGCTTCTGCACAGGCTTGCACCTGCGCAGAAGCGCAGTACCATGAAGCTTACAAAAATATTATATAGGAATAGATAGATAGATACACACACACACACACACACACACACTAAAATGTTAACTATAAATGCAACAAACAGGAACTTGGAAATGTGCATATTGTACAGGTATATCATCAGTAAACCAGGGTTAATTGCAGGTCCCTGTTGAATGCAAACTCCCTGGGTTTGTTGCTGTGTAATGTATGAAAAAGCTCTAAAGTAGAGATGGGGAGCCTGTGGCCTTCTAGATGTTACTGGACTACAATTCCCATCATTCCTGACCATTGGTCATGTTGGCTAGGGCTAATGGGAGTTGTAGTCCAACAACATTTGGGAACCGAAAGGTTGGGAAAGGCTACAAAAGGATCAAATAAGAGTTCCTTCATAGAACCTGTAAAAAGAAATGAAATGCCTCCATGCAATCAACGTTTTACGGAAATTGTATTGTTTTTCCCTTGCAAGACACACATAACTAAAATATGTATGGGTTTATAATTTTGTGGAGCTTTTTTTTGCAAGGGTATATTCATTTCACCAGTTTTAGGCTGATAAGTATTGAATATATTGATTTTTTTCCAATTTTGTATAGGTAGTTTCCCTATTGTTTTAATATGATTGCACTTTTATGCTTTTAACGCAATATTTTAGGGCTACTTTTATTGAGAATAATGTTGATGCCAATAAGTAGAAATGGTCCAAATATATAAATAGCATGTTAATAAAAAAAACCCTTACTGATTGATTATGCATTCAATAATTTATGAAAATATTCACAAAGTCACACACACAGAGAGAGATTGATCCAAGTCTCACTTAATCATTCTGGTTTTAGCAATATTTGTTTAAGAAATTCAGTAGTCTCTGCTTGCCCTTCAGGCTTTTCTTGCTTGTGGAACAATGTTTGCAAGGTGCAGCTAATGAACACCAAATATAATCATAATGAAGAACCTTGGGGAAATGAAATCCAGAAGAAATAAACAAATCTAAAGGCTGAAGCTGATAATTTATTAAATGTAATTAACTGTCAGACTTATTGTTGTTGTTGTTATTGTTGTTATTGTTATTAGCAGCAACAACAACAGTTATGAGAGAAAGCATAGTGTGTCGGGACAGGCTGTTTTCATGACATTTATACACAGCTCATGTTATGAAACTGAAGTCTTGTTACTATAATTCAGTAGCCCTACAGGACTGGCTACATGGCATAACCACAGTATTGTTTGGTCATAGGCCACACTGTCTTTATATCAGACAGGGGTAGGTATCATTCAAGCAATATATTTGAAACAGTATTTAGATACTAGAGAAACTAATGAAAGTGCTCCCAAGGCGAAGATTGGCCAGAGGGGCAGGGGCAGGGAGGTTGCATTCACATATTAGTTCTTGTATTGTACATTTCAGGAAGAAAAGCATTTCAATGGTAGAGCATCTGTTTTGCTTTTTTTATATATAATTTTTATTATTCAAATTTTCATAAAACAAACACAACAAAATCAAACAACAAAAACAATACAACAAAAATAAAAAGAAAAACTTGACTTCCGATTTGTCACAGATCAGCTATAAGTATATAATATATATCAAACCTGTCCCCTAAAACATACGAAATTCACTTTTTTCCATAGTCTATCTTAATTAATCGTCAAATCCCATTATCATCATTTCATTTTTTTCTTTCAACAAAAAGTCCAAAAGAGGCTTCCATTCCTTAAGAAATGTATCTGTCGTTTTTTCTCTGAGAAGGCATGTCAATTTGTCCATCTCTACTAAGTCCATTAATTTCAATAGCCATTCTTCCGTTGTTGGTATTAATTCCATTTTCCACTTTTGTGCATATAATAATCTTGCTGCCATAATCATATATAATATTATTCTTCCATATTTCTTTTCCTTTTGTTTATCCATAAAACCCAATAAAAAAAATTCTGGCTTTGACTGAATATTTATCTTTAAGATTTTTTGCATCATCCTACCTATCTGTGCCCAAAATAATTTTGCCTGTTTACACGACCACCACATATGATAAAAAGATCCTTCTTGTTGTTTACATTTCCAACATACATTAGAAACATTACTATACATTTTTGACAACTTTTCTGGAGTCATGTACCAACGATACATCATTTTATAAAAATTTTCTTTAAGATTATAGCATAATGTAAATTTCAAACCTTTTTTCCACATATTTTCCCATTGATCCATTTGTATATTATAACCAAAATTTTTTGCCCACTTGACCATACATTCTTTTACTTGTTCTTCTTCCATGTCCATTTTCAATAAAAATTTATACATTTTTGCAATTATACATTCATCATTTGTACACAAACCTATTTCAAAATCAGATTTATTTATTTCAAACCCATACATTTTCTTATCCATTTTGTATCTTTCTAACAATTGTAAATAGGCAAACCATTGAGAACTATATCCTTCCTTTGTTAGTTGTTCTCTCTCTTTCATTATATATTCTCCATGCATATTTTCTAATAATTCTTGGTGAGTTAACCATTTCTCTTTTCCAGCCATTTCTCTTCTATAAAATGCTTCTTGACTTGAAACACATAGTGGTATTTTCGAAAAAAAACCTTGTTTTGTATTTATTCCATATTTTCAACAAAGGACGTCTTATAAAATGATTATTAAAATCCACATTCACTTTTACTTTATCATACCATAGATATCCATGCCATCCCCACTTCAGGTTGTGACCCTCCAAATCCAATAGTCTTTTGTTCCTCAATACAATCCATTCCTTTATCCAGACTAAGCAACAAGCAGCAAAATAAAGTCTCAAATTTGGTAATCCCAGTCCTCCTCTTTCTTTGGCGTCTTGTAATAATTTAAATTTAACTCTTGGTTTTTTCCCCTGCCAAACAAATTTAGAAATATCTTTTTGCCATTGTTTAAAAGGTAAATCAGAGGATATTACAGGTATTGTTTGAAATAGAAACATCGTTCTCGGCAATACATTCATTTTTGTTACAGATATTCTACCCATTAATGACAACTGTAATTTATTCCATTTTAACAAATCTTTCTTAATCTCTGTCCATAATTTTTCATAATTATTATGAAACAACTTTGAATTTTTATTTGTCATGATAATACCTAAATATTTCACCTTTTCTTCTATTTTAAAATCTGTCTTCTCCATTAATTCTTTTTGATCCCTTAACGATAAGTTTTTCACCAACATCTTTGTTTTTTGGTTATTGATCTTAAATCCTGCTAATGGTCCAAATTCTTTTAGTTTATCCATCAATACTTTAATTCCTTCCAAGGGATTTTCTAATACAATTATCAAGTCGTCAGCAAATGCTCTCAGTTTATATTCCTCTTTTTTTATCTTTATTCCCGAAATCCTTTTGTCTTGCCTTATGTCTCTAAGCAGCACTTCTAGAACCAAAATAAATAAAAGAGGGGACAGTGGACATCCCTGTCTTGTACCCTTTTGTATTTCACATGAGTCCATTAATTCCCCATTGACAATTATCTGTGCCTTCTGTGATGTATAAATCGATCTGATCCATTTTATAAAATTATCTCCAAAATCCATTTGCTCTAGAACCTTAAACATAAATTTCCAATTCAAATTATCAAATGCTTTCTCAGCATCCAAAAAAATCAAAGCTGCTTGTATGTCATTTCGTTGTTCTAGATATTCCAACACATTCAAAACATTCCTGACGTTATCACGTAGTTGTCTTTTAGGTAAAAACCCCGCTTGATCTTCCTGAATAAATTGTTGCAATATTATTTTCATTCTTTCTGCCAAAATCATTGTAAAAATTTTATAGTCATTATTCAATAAAGATATTGGCCGATAATTTTTTGTTTTAGTTAAGTCCTGCTCCTCTTTCGGTATTAATGTTATATTAGCATTTTTCCAACTATCCGGTATCTTCCCCTCTTGCAAAATTGAATTCATTGTACATTGTAAAGGTGACAAGAGTTCCTCCTCCAAACATTTGTAATACGCTGCCGATAATCCATCCGGTCCTGGTGCCTTTCCTAGTTTAATTTTACTTATTGCATCGGATATTTCTCTTAACGTAATAGGACCATTAATAGCTTGTCTCTGAAAATCTGTGATTTTAGGCAAATTCTGTTTGGATATATACTCTTCTATTTTTTCAGAAGGAATTTCCTGACATTTGTACAACATTGAATAATATTGATGAAAAGCTTTTTGGATTTTTACATTGTCTGTCAACATCTCTTCTCCTTCTTGTATCTTTAAAATGAGATTTTTTTGTCGTTCTTTTCTTAATTTATATGCTAACCATTTCCCCGGTTTATTTGCAAATTCAAAAGTCCTTTGTTTAGCAAAATTTAATTTCCTTTCAATTTCTCTAACTGTCAACATTGACACTTGTTTCTGTAACATTTTAATTTGATTTATAATGAAAACTTTAGTTGGATTCTTTTTCAATTCTTCCTCTTTTTGTTTTATTTCTTCCAGAATTAATTGCATTTTCTGTTGTTTCTTCTTTTTTAGTTCAGAATTGCATTTAATAAAATATCCCCTCATAAATGCTTTACTTGTATCCCAAACAATATTTTCATCTGTTCCTTTGTATAAATTATGTTCAAAAAACTCTTTTAATTTCTTCTTACATTCTTGCACTACTTTATCATTCTGTAATAAAGATTCATTTAGTCTCCATCTAAATCCAAGATTTTTTTTTAAAAAAAGTCAATATCACAGGGTTATGATCCGAAAAAGTTTTTGGTAATACATCCATCTTGGAAATGTCTTTCACTAAATTTTTAGACATCCAAATCATATCAATCCTCGAAAATGTTTTATGTCTTTCTGAAAAGTAAGTAAATTCCTTTGCATTGTCATTTATATATCTCCAAGCATCCACCAATTCTAAATTTTCCATCAATTCGAAGCAGATCTTCGGCAATTTGCCCTGTGTCTCTTTAATATTTTTCTCAGAAAGTCTATGCATTTTTGGTAAAATTACCCCATTCCAATCACCCATGACACACCAATGATCATATGCAAACTCTGATAATTTTTCCATAAGTCCTGTATAAAACCTTGTTTTATCTTCATTGGGGGCATAAATGCCCACTATCAAAATTTTTGTACCCTGTATGGTGATTTCAACTCCCACAAATCTGCCACTATCATCCAATAATATCAATTTAGGAGACAGTTGTGAGTTAATATAAAGAACAACAGCATTTCTTTTCTTGGATCCTGCCGAAATAAATTCTTCACCCAAATTTTTACAGATCAAATATTTAGAATCTTTCTTCTTAATATGAGTTTCTTGTAAACAAATTATATCCAATTTTAATTTTTTCAAATAATGAAATACTTTCTTTCTCTTCTGTGACATATTAGCTCCATTTATATTCCAAGTTAGATATTTGTAATCCATTTTTAGGCATGTATTTTAGAAAAGTCTGTACCTGTTGCTCCCTTTAATTCATCATCATCCTTTTCTTCCTCTACCTGTTTCTGTTGACTTTGTTTCCCAGGAATTATATCCATGTCTTTAAGTTTGTCTTCTTCCATGTCTTTTGAAGCTTTTCTCAAGAAATCCCTTGCTTTTTGAACAGTATTCAATCGATACTTCTGTTGTCTAAATGTAAAAATCACTCCCTCTGGAACATCCCATCTAAATTGAATTTTACATTGTTTGAGTTTTTCTGTGAAGAAAGCGTATTCTTTTCTCTTACGTAGAAGTCTAATAGGAATTTCCTTCATCACCAATATTTCTTTACCGTCAATTTTGAAGACATTGTTAAAATGATGTTGCAAAACCATATCTCTGGTCCTCTTTTTTTAAAAGTAAACAAGCACATCTCTTGGGATTTTTTCAATGTTGCGTATCTGGAATTAATTCTATAAACTTTATCTATTTCAAGTTCCATCTGATCATCATCCCAGTCCAAGAATTTTACCAAGGCATTAACAATTTTCTCTCTGATATCTTCACCTGTTTCCTCAGGAATTGCACGGAATCTCAAGCAATGTTCTTTGTCATCAGTCCGCTATCTTTTTGGACCAGCACTGATTTCTTGCAGCAGGTTATGGCTGTAATCAGCATGGATTTTTTTGTAGCGGGCTGCAGCTATAATTGACATGAATTTTTTTAAAAAAAATTTTCCCCAATTTTACATAATTATCTTCATATTTTCATCTGTTAATGCATTTGTAACAGTGTGTAGGTGTGATAAATCGGGAAAAATAAACCACAGTGATTATTTACATAGGCATTTACATTAAAAATTATGCCATTTTTTCACAACCAAAAAAACCACTCAGCAATCGGCAAGCACTAAAGCAAGTGGAAACAAAAAAGGGCAGGTTGGGATGGAATGACGGACTATCAGAATACAAGCAGATTGGAACTAGGCAGCAAACCCCATTCCTAGTTTCAATACAGTCAGTTACTGCAAGCAACAATCCAGACAGTACAAAGCATCTATACTGGAAAAGCTCTGTATACTTAGGTAACATGCCAAAGATAAAGATAATGATAATTTAAGGCCTGTAGTTCAGCAGATTGTTCTTGACCATTCTGTATCCAAAGACACATTCAAGGTACTGATTAGTTTTCATGAAAGGCTGTCATTCTCTTGCCATACTTTTAACATAATTACCCTTCTTCAATAGCTAACAGTCTTTCGCTTAGATGTAGACAACTGAAGCACATTTCCCTAAATGTGCAATTTTCATAGGTATTGAATGATCTTGTTGAAATGTAAAGTTTAATATCTTTTTGATAAGATCATTTTTGTCATGCAGCTTTTGGCTGAATATTTTAAAACCAAATCTTATTCAAAGACGCTGAGAAATGAACATATATACTGTGAATGTAGCAGAGCTTGGAAAAGTTACTTTTTTTGAACTACAACTCCCATCAGCCCAATCCAGTGGCCATGCTGGCTGGGGCTGATGGGAGTTGTAGTTCAAAAAAGTAACTTTTCCAAGCTCTGGAATGTAGATAGCCATTGAATAGGTGAAAAATTTGTTTCTCTGTTTGTGAAATATCAAAGAGAATGTCAAAGAGAAATGCTTTTAGGTAGGACTGTGCACCGGATCCATCCAAAGCCCAGATCACAAACTAAATCAGGCCAATTCAGGCAGATCCAGGCTTCAGTCAGATGGGGTTAAGAAAAAGTGATCGGGGGCTGTCAAAAGATAAGATGGTCAGGCAGCTGGAGGGATGTGAGGCACACAGTGCCCTGCAAAGAGCACTGTGGGGTTGTTTGCAAAAGGGCTTTCAAATAGCCCTGCACTGCACTTGTTCTCAGCAAGGGAACATGTGTGCACAGCCAAACTGAGCAGCACTGAACCCTCCACTGACCAGCTGGTGGCTGAGGAGGGGGTGGCTACAGGGGTCTGCTTCAGCAGCACGTTCCTCACAGGAAACACACTGGCAAAGCAGCATCCCACAGGAGCTTTGCCAGCATGTTCCCCACAGCAAAGTCAAAGCGGTACAGGCGCACAAGGGGAGCCAATCCAAAAGTCCTGCCAGTATGCCTGCACCACACAGGCTTCAATGCTGCCTGCCCTCCCCACACTATCCTAGTACTCAGCAGCAATGCTGCTGATGGGCGCCAGAACATCAGCAACACCCCCACCTTTCCAGCCTCTCCTGCTTGGTTGACCACAGCTCAAATCCCTTTTCGCCCTTGAAACGCCTGTGTAGTCCACTCTTGGGCCGGTATGAGCTTCATTTCTTCTTATGTAAAAATAAGAGCAGGATTTATTGCACATGTTGTTGGTTGAATGAAGTAACAAATATTTTCTGAAAAAAATAAAGGATCATAATAATGAGTATACTGCGGGTATCCACATAAAACAGAAAATAACAAGTGGGATCCTTAATAAAATATTGCTTTGTAGAGTGCTCTTGTTCAACCATGCCCTCCTCCAAAAGGGTATCCACATAAAACAGAATAACAAGTAGGATCTGTTATAAAATATTGCTTTGTAGAGTATTCTTGTTCAACCATGCCCTCCTCCACAATATTCCATTCCATTTCCCCACCCACTCAATATTCCGGTCCCTCCATGCCCCCATCAGCCAGCATCTGTGGTCATTAAGATTCCCTCCCCCCCTAGTTTTGCAAATCTTGGTTTTTGCCTGAGCCTGCTGATACTTCCTTCTTGTTCCTGGATTCACAGTCACCTCTGAACATTGGAAATATAGGGACTGAATGTACACTCAGAAAAATTTGCTTTTGTGCACTGTATTCCATATCCATATGATTATGTATGAATTGGGTACCCATTTGGAAGAAAGAGGTCTTTTTAAGTTGAGAATTATATTCCTGTCACATGTACATACATCAACTATAAAGTACTGCAGAGTATTATATAAAAATGTCTAAGTGTCTGGTACAAGCCTGTGTATTTTTCTCCAATAGACATTTTGATTTACGCCTTTTCTAGCTCCATTATACATCCTCAGATTAGGCTACATTTACATTTTCATATCATCCAGCTGCTCTACATCCATGATTTATCCACATCCAGTGTAATTAAAGTATTTGTTCTGGGCTTACAGGAATTTTTAGTGGCCTATATTTCTACACTGCAACTCCCTCCCTTTCCTAAATTTATTTTATACATCAGGCTGCATCTTAAAAAGCAGAAACAATTACCTCTAAACTTGGACCCACAAATAAAGAGCATAACCCATTTGAATTCCCCTCGCCTGCATTTCCAATTTAGTATCAAAAATCAATGTGTCTCTTTTTAGAAATTGGAATCTAAATAAATAAAATAACACTAAATAATGCTGAGGGTCTGATTTATATATAAAAACAAAATTAAGAATTATGGATTAGATCTTGATTTAGTCATGCTTAGAGTGGTGTATGCTTATATGCTCATGAGACAGCAGTAACAGTAGTGGCCACAAGGATGGCCTTGCATCTGTAGCACTGTTTGGAAGTAGCCCAATCTGTTTGGGTTTGGCTCTGTCATAACAGTTCAATTCATGATTCAAGTCTGAATCTGACATATTAAACCCCAAACTCTGTTTCATCTCAATTAACTATAATGGAAATTATTTTTTCCCTTTTCACATAAGTGGATGAAATTTGCAGGTATACTGCCCCCTTCCAGGTTGGATGAAGCCCATCAACATCCAAGCATATCCATCAAGGGTTTTCTTTGTGCAACACATCTTTATTTTTTTTTTTAAGAAATAGTCTATCACTGGTGTATTTTCTTCCAGAATTGGATGCAAATTGCAGCATGGTTACCCCTTCTCAAGGAATGAAGCTTACTAAATTTCAGAAATATAGGTGCTGCTATCCTCCTGTAAGGGCAAACTTTATCATTTTGTAAGAGATTTTCCCTTTCTGGCCCAGTCTTTAATATTTTCTCCAGACTACCTCTCTGTTGTTTGTTCTTGTTTGTATTTATTTCAGAGCTTGGAAAAGTTACTTTTTTGAACTACAACTCCCATCAGCCCTAGGCAACATGGCCACTGGATTAGGCTGATAGGAGCTGTAGTTCAAAAAAGTAACTTTTCCAAGCTCTGATTTATTTAGTATTTATTTAGTAGCTAGCAAAATGCCTACCTTTATAAAGGTTGGGAACTTGTATTTTGCAAGGAGTAATACAGTGCATTTTTATTAATTTTGAACAAATTACAACCTTCATAGTCAGAAGAACAGTTTGCATCAATGCAACCAGAAAGTAATGATTATAAATAATGATGATAAACAATAATAAATTACAAACCAAGTAACAAAACAATAACTTTGTGTGATACCTTACAGTAGGCAGCATTAAGAACGAAGTATGTACATTGCCATAACTCAAATAGTATTAAGAACATAATTATCTTTTTTTGTTCTTCCAGTTATGAAGGGGTGTTATCCAATAACTGTTTACTCAGGAAACAACATTACAGCATCCAGAGATGGACAAAGGCTGGGGATGGGAAATGAATGTACTCTCTTTTATTAGTGAACTTGATGAAGTTAAACTATACCACCATAAATTTATCTCATCTATTTTGTCCTCTTAATAATTTTAAATTTTGGGTGAGCTTTTCAAGAATGTGCCACACTGTTTGGTACCAAAGTTCCAAATTAATGTTCTTGAAATCCTTCCAGTGCCACACAGTTATTGCTGTGGCAACTGTTAATAAATGAGTAATTAGTTTCCTATTTATCAGATCCATATCCTGACCTACAAACAAGATTAAAAGAGTTAATTGTGGGGAAGGTGTAACAATTTCTTTTGTAATAATACTAACCTCCAGGAATACCTGAACCAGACAATGCCATTTTGGCATATAAGCGATATATAAAATAATCAATAAAAATAAAAATAATAACCCTGAAGCCATATACTTTCTTACAGTCCCACCACACATATACATATATGCCAACTAAATGTCTTCCCTTTCATCATAATGGTAAGGATCTAGTGTTAATATAACACACAAAAGTGGGACGGAGGGTTGTAACTGAAAGGGATTTATATCGTGGTTTATCCCACAAAGCTTTCCAGTCTTCCTCATCCAATTGATGGGGATGGAAAGGTTCAACTCTGCCACTTTGTTCAAACTGCTTGGAACCTTTGCTGAATCACAGCAACAGTCATGTGAGACAGTGGCATGCTGGATCACAAGTTAAGTTTAAAGAAAACATCACACAGAATAAGAAGCTAAAGAGATTAAGCCTCTCAGCAAATGCAGAATCATAACATTATTGAACTGTTTTGAAGAAAATGCTGGAATGTGCCAAAATGACCTGAATAAAGAACTGTCAAAAAACAGGGGTCTCAGTAATGCTCCTCCCTAGATAGATTATGGGCACACATAATCTACATCTTGCATGGGTTCACCTACATGCACTGAGTGCCTTCCCTTACCAACCAGTAAACATAAAAAACCCACACACATCTGGAATTTGGGAAAGCACTTTTACAGCAAGGATTACTTCTGTGCAGTCCTAAACTCTAAGACAGCTTTCCTCAACCTGATTCCCTTCAGATATTTTATACTCCATCAGCCCCAGCCAGCACCGGGCTGATAGGAGCCTCTGGAGGGAACCAGGCTGGAGAAGGCTGACCTAAGATCTCACATATTAGACTTAATCACTAGCTATGGTAATTTGTCTCTGTGCAGAAGCTGTTGCAGTAATAAGGCTAAGCAAAATATGCTGAAATAAACTCAGAAAGATATGGCTGTTCTACGTTCTTTTTAGCAGCTTACTCAAGTCAAGGGGGTGTCATTGCGAATAAACTATTGTCACAGGACATATTTTCACATTTTTGCTTGTCAAAAGCTAAGGTGCAAACTCAGGTAGAAGAGGAATGAAAAATTCAGTGAAATACTGTACTACAACCGAGCCCCAAACTCTGAATTTGTATATTCCCATTATATTAGTAAAACTCATAGGTTCTTCTGTGGGTTCATAGATATATTCTTCCTACTGTTAGCTTCACAGTTCCTCAGCAGCATAATAATTCAGGAGTTTGGCTTTAGCCATTGGCAGTGATTGATGTGGCTCATTCATATCTGGACACAATAATGCCTGCTGACCTGTTACCTGAAGCCCTGCTGTGACCCCCTTATGTTAAAGTATTTTTTTCCATGCTGACATTTTACCAAAGACCTCCTGCATTAGGAGAATGAAACACAGCATGTATGCCACTGTTCAAATGAGCAAATGTATGGGGGGGGCTATAACGAGCACCTTTTTTTCAGAAGGCCTGAGCATTTTGATTTAAATTGACAACAGTTCCTTTTTTTCTTTTTAGGAGAACTTAATTCTAGTCTGGTAAGGCCACTAATTAAGAAAACTAATATGGAAAGCACAACAGAGATTAAGAAAGACTTGCTAAAATGGGATAAACTACAACTGTCATTAATGGGTAGAATATCTGTGATAAAAATGAATGTATTACCGAGAATGATGTTTTTGTTTCAAACAATACCTGTAATATCCTCTGATTTACCTTTTAAACAATGGCAAAAAGATATCTCTAAATTTGTATGGCAAGGAAAAAAACCAAGAGTCAAATTTAAATTACTACAAGATGCCAAAGAAAGAGGAGGACTGGGATTACCAAATCTGAGACTTTATTTTGCTGCCTGCTGTCTAGTCTGGATAAAGGAATGGATCTTATTGAGGAATAAAAGACTATTGGATTTGGAGGGCCATAATTTGAAGTGGGGATGGCATGGATACCTATGGTATGACAAAGTAAAAGTAAATGTAGACTTTAACAATCATTTTATAAGACGTCCTCTGTTGAAAATATGGAATAGATATAAACCAAGGTTTTATTCGAAAATACCATTATGTGTCTCAAGTCAAGAAGCGTTTTATAGAAGAGAAATGGCTGGAAAAGAGAAATGGTTAACTTATCAAGAACTATTAGAAAATGTACATGGAGAATATACAATGAAAGAGAGAGAACAACTGACAAAGGAAGGATATAGTTTTCAATGGTTTGCCTATTTACAATTGTTAGAAAGATATAAAATGGACAAGAAAATGTATGGGTTTGAAATAAGTAAATCTGATTTTGAAATAGGACTGTGTACAAATGATGAAAATATAATTGCGAAAATGTATAAACTCTTATTGAAAATGGATATGGAGGAAGAACAAGTAAAAGAGTGTATGGTAAAGTGGGCAAAAATTGTTGGTTATAATATACAAATGGATCAATGGGAAAATATGTGGAAAAAAGGTTTGAAATTTACACTATGCTATAATCTTAAAGAAAATTTTTATAAAATGATGTACCGTTGGTACATGACTCCAGAAAAGTTGTCAAAAATGTATAGTAATGTTTCTAATGTTTGTTGGAAATGTAAACAACAAGAAGGATCATTTTATCATATGTGGTGGTTATGTAAAAAGGCAAAATCATTTTGGGCACAGATAGGTAGGAAGATGCAAAAAATTCTAAAGATAAATATTCAGTCAAAACCAGAATTTTTTTTATTGGGTTTTATGGATAAACAAATAGAAAAGAAATATGGAAGAATAATATTATATATGATTACGGCAGCAAGATTATTATATGCACAAAAGTGGAAAATGGAATCAACACCAACAATGGAAGAATGGCTATTGAAATTAATGGACTTAGTAGAAATGGATAAATTGACATGTTTACTTAGAGAAAAATCGACGGATACATTTCTTAAGGAATGGAAGCCTCTCTTGGACTTTTTGTTGAAAGATCAAAATAAAATGATGATACTGGGATTTGACGATTAATTAAGACAGCCTATGGAGAAAAGGGATTCTGTATGTATATATTAAGGGACAGGTTTGATGTATATTATATACTTATAGCTGATCTGTGACAAATCGGAAGTCAACTATTTTATTTTCATTTTTTGTTGTTGTATTGTTATGTTTTTTTTACTTTGTTTTGTTTGTTTTTGGAAAAATTTGAATAAAAATTATAAAAAAAAAAGGAAAGCACAATCCTAAGCATGTTTACTTGGAAGGAATGACCTCTGAGTTCTTTGGGATTTGCTTCCTGGTAAGTGTGCAGGAGTCCCTTGGGAAGGGAACATACCGCAGTTGCAGAACACATATTTGGCAATCAGAATGCTGCAGGTTAATTTCCTGGCATCTCCAGCTTAAAAAAAGATCAGGTAGTTACAATAAAGCTGCGTACATATCTACACATTTAAAGCATATTTAAATCACATGACTTCCCCCAAACAATCCTAGGAACTGTAGTTTAACCTTCACAGAACTACAATTCCCAGCACCTTTAACAAGCTACAGTTCATAGGATTATTTGGGGGGAGTCATGTGCTTTAAATACAGTACGGCCCCACTCATATGGTGGGTTACGTTCCAGACCCCCGTCGAAAAGCAACACCCGCTGAAAAGCGGAACTCCTTCAATAAAATGGCACCCAATCCCAAAAATTGCTGTAAAAGTGGAACAAGCGCCATATGAGCAGGGCCTTACTCTAATTTTAGCCGCCGTATTAGCGGAACACCGAAAAGAGGGCTGCCGAAAAGCGGGGCCCTACTGTATGGTTTAAATGTATGGTGTTTATACAGCCTAAGTGTTGGAGTAAATCATTCTTTATCGCGAGAGTTGCTGCCTTTTCATAGGCTAGAATCCACTCCATACATTTAATGCGCATCCAGTGTACATTTAAATCACATAACCTCCACCAAAGAATCCTGGAAACTGTAGTTTTCCTCTCACAGAGCTACAAATTCCCAACAACCTTAACAAACTACCATTCCCATGATTCTTTGGGAGAAGTAATATGTTTAAATGAGCACTGGGAGTGCTTTAAATATATGGTGTGGATCAAATAGGTCTGGGTCATATATCACTTTAAACCACAGAAGCTTAAATATGCGTTAAAGGTGAACACATAGTATGATAGTGAACAGGCTAAAATCACAGGCACTTCTCTTGTGCCCTGCTCATGCTGCCATTGCAAGCTAAGCCATGGTTTGGCTTAGCATTACATTCAAACCTTGGCTCGTGGTTTGTTTCTCTCCAAACAATCCACGAGCTGTAATCAAGGTTTCTTGGCTTACCACTTGTGCTTTACTTGGGGAAAACAAACCATGAGCCCAGGTTTGAAATAATGCTGAGCCAAACCATGGCTTAGATCTAAGCAGCACAGCAGGAGTGGAGGAGGAGCTAATTCCCCCAGTTTTAGCCCTGTGCACCAGCACATAGCATGTTTAAACCATAGCTCAGTTTGCTATGATTGCAGCCTTTCTTATGTATTTATTTATTTATTATTTGATCTATATCCTGCTCTTCCTCCCAGCAGGAGCCCGTTACACATTTCTTGTGTAATGTGTTCTATAGATCTCTAATAAAGTCTTAGCAATGATATTCAAATCCTTGAAACAGCTTTCCTTATTTTTAGTTTTATTTTGAAGAGCACTGGTAAAAATGTTCAGTTGCATGGTGCTAGGGATGAAATAACAAATTGTTCTTCCATTTGTTAAAAAAAGTATTAGCGGTATCTTGCCTTTTCTTAGACATTATGCTTTATCCAGCATCTACACAGTGAATGCATTGATAGTAAACTTTATCATCTAGAGCTGGATGTTTCTACCCAAACAATCTTCAGTTTAAAATCCAGTGGTTACTATCCAGTGTACAGTTAAGTCCCATTGATTGAAATGGGACTTATGTGTGCTTAGGCATGCATTGAGTTGTGCTCTAGACCTCCAATGAAGATATCTCCACAAAAACATGGGATGAAGTTGGGTATAAATTAGAAACAGCAAAGCACAGAAAGGATAGAAGGTGTCACTTAAAAGGGGGGGGGGGGTTGCTCCAATTCAAAGCTTTCAAGGTTAGGTGTCAAAACAAACTCTGAACATTTTGGCTTTAATCCTGCACAGTGTTAGGCTGCTTAACTGCCATTGACTTCAATAGCATTTAAGCAGCCTAACTCTCTGCTGGTTCAGTCTTTCTCCTTTGAAGTAGGTGTGCAGGAAACAAGCTGATATAGACATAGTTTGGTTTGCAAAAATGTAGGCACAGGTGCATTAACCGGGGACTGAAAATAAGCCATAATGCTGGAAACAAAGCACAGGCAAACAATATTAATATTTTTCATTCTAAAACAAACTAAAACAGTGCATTCTCAGATTCAAACTGCCACCAGTATACGTCATCATTACATCTCCACACGTCACTGCTGCAGAAGGAGGTTGGGGTGTGTGGTGTCTAACCCCCCTTTCCCGGAGGCAGATACATTGCGGAGCCCTGTCACATCTGTGCATGCGGATTTTCACCATGATGGGGAAGGGGGAGCATGGGAATTTGTGCACAGGCCCACTGGGTCCCTATTTTTCATTCTTTCTGAAAAGGAGGGAAGTAACATTTTGTGCTGTTTTCAGTCTGCTCAAGGAGAATTTAAACATCTTGCAGGTGAAAGGCACAGTAGTAAAGAGCACCCACCAAGCTCTTTTCATCCCTCAAATATAGGCAGTTGCCCACACTTGTCTGAACAGGATTGCTGTATTGTAGTGGCACACACACACACAAAGATACCACTGAGGCACTCAGGACATCAAAAGGAACATGCTGTACAACCTCAAAAAAACCCCAAATATTTGCTTAAACTCTGGTGGCAGATGGGCAAGATGAAAGTGGAGAATGAACCGTTCTTATGCAGGACCATCCATTACAAGAATTGGATCTTGATGCCATTTAGATCTGCAAGATGTCCAGCCTGCTGGAGATCTCAAAGGAGGCAAAGGATGCTGCAAGGATTACAGCATAAATACAGATCAGAGGGCAGAGAGAGGAGGAGGAGGAAGGAGAGAGAACTTTCGCCTGCAGCACAATCCAATTGGAGAGAATCTGACAAGATTTTTATGTTTTTGACTTACACACAGCCCTTCAACAGGTTCCTAGGGCAGCTTATAAAAAAGGTTTAAATGACAATAAAATGAACTAAAATAAAAAATAAGAACCACAATATAAAAAGAGGCATATAAACAGAGTCAGTGGAATTAAAAGCAACTGCCAAGCAGAACAAAAAGTAGAGTTGCACATTGGGTTTGGACAAATCCTGAATCCAGACTGAAGCAGGCCGCTTCAGACAGATTTGAGACTTGTCTGAACAGAAGTAGAATCTCCCTACGATGTCCCAAACTGAAGTGGAGACCTCCAAAGAGCTTTGGGGCACTGCAGAAATTCAGATGCTTTAAAAAATGTGTCTGCCAAATCTGAAACATTTTATTTATTATTTATTTATTATTTTATTTATACCCCACCCTTCCTCCCAGCAGGAGCCCATATTTCCCCCCACGTTTGCTGTATAAGAAAATCACAATGATGGAGAAGGGGGGAAGAAGAGCTCTTTCGTGACTGACAGATCTAGCTTCTAGTCAGAGTGAATTATTTTACCTGGGCTCTCCAATCACAGTGCTTGGGGGGAGGAATGTTGATATATCACTGTGTTATTGTCTGTGATGTGCTTCTTTGTGCTAGTTCTGCTTGTTGAGAAAATGCTGGAGCCTGCAAATTTCATCCAATTCTCTCTAAAAAAAAAAGTAGCCATTTTTTAAAATTTCCCCATAAAAGTTAATGGGGGAGGCCCAAAGCTTTATTTTTTTCCAAATCAGGATTCAGATTCAGATCCTGAGCCAAACTGGGCAGCATCCAAAGAACTTTGAACTAAATTGTGCTCTTTTCCAAAGCACTAAATCAGGGGCTGAACAGTGCACACCCTCAATAAAAAAAGACACAGGAGTAAAAAGCTTGAGGAAATAATAAACAAGCCTCTGCCTAACACTGAAACAACATCTAGGGTGGGCAGTCAGGGTGCCACCATCAAGTGCACCCTCCCAACCCAGCAAAAGGCCTCCATTGAAGAACGTTGTGTTTGGGCAGCAGACTTGGAGTTAAGCAGTCCTTGAAGTATCCCAGGCCGAAGCCATACATGGCTTTGAATTGAGCCCAGAAATGAAATGGGAACCAGTGCAGATGGTGAATCACAGGTGTAATGTGATCATATACTCCTTCACAGTTAACAGCCTCACAGCTGTACTTCGGGCTAATTGCAGTTTCCAAACCGTCTTCAAAGGCAGCCTCATGCATAACACATTAGAGTAATCTAATCTGGTTACTAGGGGATGGACATGAAAAACATAATCACAGACATGCAAGATCCAAAACACGAAGTTTTGCCATATGAGGCAAAATACACGAAATATGGATCATAATAACATAAGAGCAGTCTTGCTGTATAAACATTCAAATCAGTCCAGCCCTGCATTCTATTTCCAACATGAGCCAGACATCCCTATGGAAGCTCACAAATTCAAGCATGAATAAAGGCTTGCTCTCTTTGTTGCCCCCAGCATTTCTCACTCAGGAGGCAAGCTGTGGATGAACACAAAGGTTCCAATTGATTAACATGGCTAATAGACATTGGAAGTATCCCACATGCTTGTTTCTTCAGGACCATTCATCCCCAACAAAAGTGGGGGGGGATTATGGAAACTTGAGGGGGGTGAAATTGAAGAACATTCAGAAGGAGGGTGGGCTTTTCAGAATGATGAGGTGTCCAAGACTTTCTCCTCCCCCCCCAAAGAAAAAGCATTGCTGTCACTTCAAGTAGCAGCTTGGCTACCCTCAGCAGCACAATGGTATTCCTTAATAATTAGGGACAGAATGACACATAGGAATGATGCTGTGCCATGGTGATATTCCTATGGGGCATTCTGTTCCTAAGTTGTGGAACTCCCACACCACCAAGGTGAGTCTGGCAACTTTGCTGTACAGTTTTAGTCGAATGCTGAAGACGCACCTCTTTACCCTGACCTTTGACACCTGAGACATGTATTTTTAGGACCCACCCTATTTTGGGAATTTAGGTTGTTTTTAAATTGTTTTTAGTGTAGTATTTTAAAATTGTTGTGCCCTACCCTGGGACCTGTGGGTGATGGGCAGGTAATAAATTATGATGATGATGATGATAAATGACTAGGCCAAGCTGCTAGGATGCTGAGAACAGGGATGGAAAAGTCTTTCAATTTCAGCTTCTTTCAGATTCCCATTTCCCCCATCTTAAATTCAGTTTGCCCCATTTCTGCATAAGTTTGCATTTTTTAAAAAAAATCCACATGAAAATTTATACACATTATCATGAACATTTCTCCTAATGTATACATTTTGTACACAATTTTGCCTAGTATATGTATTTTTGCAAGCAACCGCTATCTAATAGAATGCATTTATGCATATTATTTTCCTTAATATGCACATTATTTGGTTTGAGAACTATATCTCAAAATTCAAAGAAGTACACATTTCAAAGGAGAGCTGTGTCCATGTATTGGTTTAAGCAATGTGGATTTGGTGGATTCATATTAAAATTTGAACCAAATGAATTTCCCCATCATCCCTAGCTGAGGATACCCAAGCTGCAGCTTGAAATTGCAGCAAAGCTTTTGTCACAAAAGGAAAAGAGGAGAAACCCTTGGCTTTATAGTGAGCCCACCCCACCTTTCATTTCATTCTAATCTTCAGGGGTCATTTTTATCCCACCTCCTAGAAGTAGCCATTCAGTGTACTACTAGACAGAAGGAAATTGCACTTTGGGCTGGCTGTGACATGCACCATCAAGCTGCCTTCTTCCTTCAGCTCAGATTCATAGAAGCTACTTGACAGCCACCAAAGGAAGGGAAGAGAGCCATTAGGCAAAAGTAAATGTGTGTGTGTGAGGTGGGAGCACCTGCTAGCTTCCTTTTTTCCCTATCTATAGGAGTACACAGATGTCCCTCCCCACAGCTCAATATGCATTTTCACTGCATATTGAATTCGATTCAGATAATTGTTGTTAGATTTATTCGTCGTTTGATACTCGAAGGTCTCCAAGCGACTTACGCAATGTTAAAACAAAAACAAATAAAACACACTATAAAAACATAAAAATAAACAACAACGAAACAATAGCAATAGCATTCCTACGCAGTCACAGGAAGGTTTGGCAGCATATTAAAACAAAACATCACCTCAATCTATCAAATACCTGGGAGAAAAGACACATTTTTACCTGGAACTGAGAAGATGACAATAAAGGTGCCAGGCAGACCTAACTGGGGAGCATATTCCACAGATGGAGAGCCACAACTAAAAAGGCCCTATCCCTTGTCATCACCTTCTCCCGCAGAGGGGAGATCTGGAGAAGGGCTTCAGAGGAAGATCTAAGGATCTGGGTAGGTTCATATTGGAAGAGGCAGTTGTAGCAGATACTGGGATCCTGAGCGGTCACTTGAACTGAGCTCAGAAGTGTACAGGCAGCCAATGCAATTGGCACAGGATAGGTGTTATATGCTCTGTTCGCCCTGAAGACCTCATTAATCGGGCAGCTGAATTCTGCACTAACTGAAGGTTCCCAATCATTTTCAAAGGCAGACTCATGTAAAACACAGTTCAATAATCCAACTTTGAGGTTACCAGAGCATAGATTACTATAGCCAGGTTATCCATGCCAAGATAGTGTCACAATTGGGCCACCAGCCTTAGCTGATGGAAGGCACTCTGCACCACTGAGGCAACCTGTGCCTCAAGCAATAGCAGTGGAACCAAGAGAACCCTCAAACTACAAAATTTGCATTTCCTGAAACAATATACGAACTGAAACACATCCAAACTTCAAAATTTGCACTTCTCTGAATTTTGCAGTGCAGTTCTCTATCCAAGTAATGTGTACAGAATTGCATGGACTAGGGTAAAGTGTGCATAAAAATGCATATATTGCTATAAAATCATTCACAAAACTGAAAATCATACAAAAGTGCATTATATTAGGTGCATTATATTAGGGAAATAAATAGCTTTGCAAAAATGTTTATATTAGTCATAATGTGTATAGTGGGGGATACACTAAAATTCTGATGAATTTTCAGTAGGATTTTTTTTAAAAAACCACAAACTGTTGTGGAAATGTAGAAAATTGCAAAGTGGAAAAACAAGAAATTGAGAAAACTGAAATGGACAGATTCACCCATCCCTAGAAGTAAGTGTCACAGAAGGAATGCACGCTACTTGCCAGGAAATCCCTTCGAGGTTAGTAAGACTCATTTCTGATAACTGTACTATCCTGTTAGATATGATAGGGTTCTGAGACTGAACAGGACAGGGTCTTACAGATGGATTGGAATTTCCCAGCCAAATCTTTGACTATAGGCTTCTTGTGCAACAACATTGCACTTGATTCTGCACATGCCGCTGTCAGACTGGAGTGACAGCTGACCTTAATCACACAGCTGTATAAGAGCTGTGAATTTTGGCCAGGCACCAGGTGGGCAAGCAGTAGGCAAGCTGGCTTTGGGAAGCATGATACCCATACTGGTCCCTGCACGACTGGAGCTTTTCTCACATATATTTGTCCAGCGTCTCCGCACTAAAAATAGAAATGATGTGCAGCTAGTGCTGTTCCAATTAAAAGATGCAAATGTCAACAAGGAACATTTTATTTGGCTCGCTTAAAGCCGGCTTGGCATAATACAAACAAGTTGAAGGTTTTCCCCGTGCTCATTAGGATACACACCACCTTAAACAATATACCCAATGTGCACTTGTTAAAGTGTTTCTTTGTGATCATTTTGCGCCCACCAGCCTGATACAAAGAAGGCTTTTCCAGACAAAGGCTTTCACAAGGCCCAAATATCTGGCTTTGCATGTACAGCTGTACATGTAAAGACTGTTCATATGGATGCCGGGGAGAGGAGTTCCTAGGTGCCTCCCCTCTCCCATGTTGAGTGACATGTTGGGATGAGTGACTCTATCCATTCTGGTTTCACTGTGTTTCTCATTTTTATAATCTTAAATTCGGTTCTCCACATTTCTGGATCAGTTTCCAATTAAAAAAGAAGTCATCATTTTATTTATTAAATTTATACCCTGCCTTATGGCCGAAAGGCCCTCAAGGCGGCTTACAAAAAAACACAAACAAAATACATCAATAAAACATAATACATCAATAAAATAATACAGTTCTCAAGATTAAATAACCATTCTCAAAATTAAATAACAATTAACATTTGCAGTAACTAACTACACAATATGATGATTCCCACATCATAACATAACAGTTAGCAAAAAAATTCAGGAGAATTTAGTAAACATTTGTCCTAATATATACATTTTTGCATGAATCATTGTAAAGCAATTTCCCCTAATATAATGCTTTATTGTAATTTTCACTAATATATGCATTTCTGTACACTTGACTAGAGAAATGCAGTGCAAAACTCAGAGAAATGTGAATTACAAAGGATGGCTGTGTTGTGGTTCACATATTGTTTTGGAAAGTGTGAATTGGTAGGTTCACATTGGAATACAAACTGAATCAAATTTCTTCCCCAACCCAGTAACACAGGAGTGTTAACACCTGAGAAAGGTTTTCGTGTTGCCCTATTTGAACTGATTATACCCAGGATTTGCCTGTAGCTTCACTTTGCAGAGGATGATCAGCATTGCTTGGCAAACTTGTATTCCATTACTAATCTTCTCATTAAGGAACCCTGATAAACTTCCAAAGAAGCCCCAGGGAGCCCTGTAAGACAATTTGAAAAACCACAACTGTGAAAATAGAAAAGGAAATGTGCTGCGAAAAAGGTGAAAAATCAGATAATACCTGTACACATACAATCTGGCCAGTTTGCTTCTTCAAGTAAAAAACAAAATAGTCTCCCAATCAATTATTTCAAGTCCTGTAAAGTAAACATTTTAAAACATTTCAGTGCCTTTTGAAATTGTGCAATTACAGCTGCATTAAACAGTAAAAGGACCATAGGTCAGAAAACAAGGGAAAGGGAAATGAATTTAGCTTTTTTTCCCCCAAGAAAAGAAATGCAATGATTACTTTTTTATGAAGATGCTACTATCTGCTCCGGTGCACATGAAAAAAAATGCATTCAAGGCAACAATATTTTTCCCTTTTATAATTAGCAAAAAGTGTGTCAGTCTAGAAAAGCAGCATTTTTCTTACCACTAAAAATAATATTCTTTAACTCCACGCTTTCTCCCCTTCCACATGACTGCCAAATGAGGTCCTCTTGACCTTTCTGAAATGCATGCATTTTTGTAGCTGGACTAATTAGACTTTGACCTGCTCAATGAGAGTAAAGAACCATTGCCAATAAATGCTGACAGAAGAGAAAAAGAAAAAGATTATTTGAGATAGGACTCTCTAGATTTGACAGTTTACTTGAGGTCCCTATTGGCATTTTATTCTCCATGATTACAGATTTGTAGATAGTGAAAAAAGATTACTATTTAAGGAGGAGAAACCGCAGGATTCTTCAGCTACTGTGAAAGCCTAGATTCCTCCTAGCTTCTAAGTATGCATGATGTAATTTTGCTTCTGTAATTTCTATCCCACCTCTCCATTGCCAATCACCATTCCTGGCTTACAAAAGAGTAAAACTAAATAAATGCAAACATTACAAAACAAACATCAATAAGATGTTTAAGAGAGTCAGTGTGGTGTAATGGTTAGAATGTTGGACTTGGACCTGGGAGACCAGGGTTTAAATCCCTGCTCAGCCATAAAGTTCACTGGGTGATCTTGGGCTCGTCCCTTCTTTCAGCCTAACTACCTCGCAGGGCTGTTGTTGTTTTTAATTATCTTTATTAAGTTTTTAAATAACAATACTGTACATAAAACAAAATAAATCATTTCCCATCCCTCTAACCCTTGCCAGCCAAAAAAACCTCTTCCCTCCCTCCTTTGAGGCCATTCATTATCATACAGGTAAGTAACAATCCTTTCCCAGGCAAGTAATAGCTTCTATAAACAGGTCTACCAGATAGCTGAACAGACTAGCTATAAAGTCTTGAACAGAGTCTGTACTTGTCTATTATGTTCCTGTGCAGCTGTAAGCGTAATATATGGCCACCAATCTGCTCACAGGGCTGTTGTGAGGATAAAATCAGGAGGGCAAGAACCATGTTTGTAGGTCACCTTGAACACCTCGGAGGAAAGGTAGGAAATAATAATGATGATGACGACGACGATGATGTTAAAGCAACATCACAGTGCAGGATGAAAACCCCTTTAATAAAAGGTCCCACCAGCTTAAAAGAACTAAAACTTTAAAAGTTAGCAATGTAAAAAAACAAATCTGGAAAAATAAAAGGTCGTATCTCGTTAGTGTGTTAGTTAGTTAGCCAGTGTGGCGTAGTGGTTAGAGTACTGGACTATGACCTAGGAGACCATGTCTATTAGCCATGAAGCTCACTGGGTGACCTTGGGCCACTCACTGCCTCTCAGCCTCAGAAGAAGGCAATGGTAAACCACCTCTGAATACCGCTTACCATGAAAACCTTATTCATAGAGTTGTCATAAGTTGGAATTTACTTGAAGGCAGTCCAATTTCATCTCGTTAGTGTCCTTGCATAAACATAAGGGTTTTTGATTCAGTGGAAGGAGTCCACTAATGGAGCAAGAAGTAAGAAAGCAGGTGATTTTTGCTGATTCCTCCTTTGTCCTATAGCCCCCAGTAGCCCCCACCAAATCTGTCCTGGAGGGTCATAGAGAAATGAGAGAGCTGGTTAGCATTTGTTTCATACGAGTGTAAACTCTTGTCTAAGGACTTGAGAGTTAAGCAGAGCTGTAATTGAAACAATGCAGCTTTGTTGCAACCAAGAGACTGTCCTAGTTTTCTTGGAGAGCTAAGATCTACTGCTTTGCTTTCTAATAGACAAGACTGTTTCACTGGAGGTCCTACAATCCACTTTGTGGGCAAGGAGGTGATGTCTTCTATGGAGCAGAGGTCCAGCAACTGGAGGTTTTGTGAATCAATGCTGAGAGTGATGGCAAGCCTTTGCTACCTTGGAGCTACAAGCATCTCCTTTGTGTCATCTGTGACCAATCCATCTCTGGACACACACTGTCAAACTATTCAGATAACTGAGCTCAGCCACCACTAGTGACCAGGAAAAAATTAGATTTAATTCACATTTAAAGGCAAATCTATCAAATTCACTTTTTCCAAAACTATATGAGAATCAGAACGCAGACATCCTTTGAAATTTGCACTTATTTGAATTTTGCAATGCAGTTCTCTAACCAATGTTTACAAAATGCATATATTAGGGTAAAGTGTGCATAAAAATGAATAAATTAGTGAAAATTATATTAGGAGAAATTGCTTGCAAAAATGTGTACATTAATACTGCATACAAAAATGCATTTATTATGAGAAAATTGCACTAAAATGCTAAAGAATTTGCAGGAGGATTAAAAAAACAAATTGGCAAATTGCTGCAAAAATGTGGAGAACTGAATTTAGGGTTGGAAAAATGAGAAACTGAGGGAACCAAATTAGACATATCTTTCTGTCCCTAGCCATAAAGGGGATTGAGGTTGTCTGTTTAAAAGACTTTTAGGCATTTGGTTAATGTCTCCCAATACAACTACAGTTAATTTCCCACCCTTGTTTTAACTCAATTGGGAAGGGATGTTTTTACCCCAATTGGTATGACTGGTTTATTTGTCAGTAGTGAGACCTAGCTTCCATGTCTACAACTGTACTGTACTGAGCACATACTTCTAAGCCGGATCCACTGCTCTACAAATGCACCTGAGTTCTTTAACCAATTACCTTCTCTCCCAAACCAGGATTTATGTATTTTATCTTTATTAAAAGTATTTTTGTTTCTGCCATGCAATTTTAATAGGAAAGAGTGCATGCTAAGCTCCCCCTACCAGTAATTAATACACAGAAAGAGAACCTGCATATTTGAAAGGTTATGTAGGGATATTCTAGGAGTGTTTGTTAAATGTTGCAGCCCCAATGGGGTAACACCCCTTTAGATCACTCCTTTGGGTTGTGAAGAGGGCACTCCCTATGGATGGATGGATGTGATGGGCTTGCTCCTAAGTGATAGATTCAGGGCTAGGGCTGGGTATATGAGTTAGCTTGGCTTCCAAGTGAGAGGTGGAATGCTGGCGAGCTGCATCTGTGGTGAGAGCATGAATGCAGCTCACAAACACGCTGGTGGATATTTTGTGGTTTTCCTATTGTTTTGATTGAATGAGTCATATAACAAGAAATCTGTCGTTCAGACCATTTCAGCTGCTGAAGCTTCCACAGATGTGCACCTGCAAAGGAACACTGCCATAACTGTTATTCACAGCACAAGTCTACTCAAGTGTATTAACTCCTTCTCTTTGCAGAAATGTCACCACGAGTTAAAACTCTCAAACCCACTCTTTAACTAAAAGCTTTGTTGCTAACTGACTGCATTAGGGCTGAATTGTCGTCTTCTGCTTTACTGCTCCAGCTGCAGTATCGACTGCTGTGAATCAGCAATTCTGAAAGGAATCTATTCTTTACTTTATTTCCCTTCATTGCTCTTTCCTTACCGTCCTGCGTAGGTTGCTCCAACGCAGAAAATAGCTTCCTCAAGCAAACAACAAATGTCAGCTGGAGAATTAGACAGTGGGGGATATTATGAGAAAAGGAAGATGGCTCCTGTGGTATGCTCTGCCTTGGCAGTTCCAGGCCCGTAAATGCAGACTCCATTTCTGAACTGTGAATTTCCCCTGGGGACATGCTAGAAGCTCTTGAATAAGCTCAAACATAAAAAGAGACTGTGTGCTGCCGGCATTTGGTGGCAAGTTGATTGCAGCTCCCTGCTACTCATTCCATTTGAAAGGGAGATTCATGAACGCTACAGAAAATGGGTTCCAGAAATGGGAAAATTAAATGAGCATTGCTGTTGTCAAATACCATAAACTCAACTAAAGAATACATGATTAGGGAGTGGAGGTGCAAAATGGCACATTTAGTTGAAAGGATGTGGAAGCATTTGGCAACATGTATGCAGAGCATATTCTAGAACTAGATTTGCACAGTTGTGTTGGAATAACAGCCTTATTTTTATAAATTAGTTTGGTTTTTTTAATTAGTTTATTCAAATATCTGGCATAGCCCCATACCAAAAGATCAGGTTATATTTGTTCACACACACACACATTCAAAGAATGTGAGGACAGCAGTAGGTCTGCATGCTTGTGCTGCCAACAGGCAAGAAAATTCAAGAGATTCCAGAGGCAATGAACACTCAAGTGGAAAAAAAGAAGAGTTACAATGCTTTATTTGAAAGATTTAGCTAGTTGTGGCAGGCAGGCAGGCAGTAGACAGATAAAGCAGCTAAAGACTCTTACGTCTCCTTTCAGCCGTAGGGAGCCCCGGACAAGCAACAGCAGAGAGATCCCCAGCTGGCCCCTACACAGCATCCCCAGCCTGGGTCTGTGCTGAGGCTTTCCATGTTTCAGTTTAGCAGACCAAACAGCCATTACTGCAGCTGTCTCTTCAGCCTTCTCCCCCCTACCCTGGGCATCCTCCAGTGCTCCCCTCAGGAGAGTTTGCTGTGCCTTGAGTGCAGAAACCTCAGTTTGCTGTTGAACCCTCTGCTGAGTGGCTTCCAAATATTCCCACGTTGTGCGTAGCGCAGTGAGAAGGACCCGCCCTGTTCCCACCACTGCTTTTCATTCATACTTCTCCCCCACTCCCAGTGCCTGCAAACAGTTTAGCACAGCACTGGGGGTAGAGCCCCCATGTTTTGCCAGCTCAGCTTCCCAATCAACAGGCGGGATCAGCCTGTTTAACATTTTAGCCACTGGCACCCAGGCATTGGTGCTGGGCTACCCCATTATCTGACTGTGGCCAACTTCTTGTTCAATAGCTCTTTTTTTCCACTTGAGTCTTCATTGCCTCTGGAATCTCTTCATTTTTCTTGCCTATTGGCAACACAGGGCTCCCTCCTAACATCCCCACCTCCTCTACTTCCATCCCTAACATCTTCACCCTCTTCCATGCATTCAGCACAAAGGTCTGAAGGGGTATTCTAAGCTTGTTCAGCTGACATAATTAGAATCATTCCTGTGATGGGGAATACTGAACACAAGTAGGCCTAATGTCTCAATAGCGCTAAAATGTGTATGGAAGGTTGACAAGACAGCTAGAATGGAAGAGTAAAGGAGAATGTTACAGGAAGTGGGCTCCTTCTGGGAGGAAGGGCGGGATATAAATGTAATAAATAAATAAACAGAAGCATTTTCTGTCTGCAGATTTAGGCGATGGAAAAGGTTTTCCTTACAGAGAAACCATTTTGAAGAGGCCAAACTTCCAGCCAAATCAATTTTTCCAGGATGTCTACAAAGGTTCATCACTGGCTAGTTGCACCATGGGAGATTTTCATTTCATGAGAAAACCCAACCTCAGGAATAAACTGTGATTGCTGGGAGCCAGAAGAGGGAGATGAATGGCAGAACAGCGAGCTAGTTAAGATTGTGATGGGTGCTCTTCATGTGACATATATGGGGGTACAAATGCACGGATGGTATTACTGGCCCCTTCCATATGCACCCAAAGCTCTCAACTCATGGATGTGTTATTCTCTGATCACAGCTTCAGGTCATAGAAAGGAAGGCAAGTGGGCATGATCCAACTTCCCTCTTGGTGACGTAGTCAACTTCCATCTTCACTGAAAGGACTACATTCTTTTAATATTATGCAGTCTTAGATTAAAAAGTTACCATTCTCAGGATTAAGATAAATGTTGGGCCCCAGGGAAGCCAATATTCGTGCCAGGCACTAGTAGCACAATTCTATGCATGTGAACTCAAAAGTAAATGCCACTAAATTAAACGGGGCTTGTCCTCAAGTAAGGGAGTATAGCAGGGAACCTGTGGCCTTTCAGATATTGTTGGGCTACAGTTCCCATCATCTCTGGACATTAGCCACACTGGCTGGGGTTGATGAGAGCTAAAGTCCAGCAACATTTGAAGAGCCACAGGTTCCTCATCCCTGTGTCCAGGATTTGCAGCTTCAGTCCTTTATCTGTTCCCAGAGTCCCAGCCAATATTCCTCCTCTATATACCTTGGGCTCTGCAAGGGTAAAATGAAAGCTCCCTTGATCTCACCTTGCTGAACTACAGATGGCTAGCATGTGGTCTGTATCTCAGGATCTGCCAACTCTCTTCCTCCCTTTCTATTAAGCTGCTTGAATAGTGAAAGAAGGATCACCTAAGTGGCACGGTGGGTACTGGGAATCACTTTAACTGTTTTATCAATGTATTTATTTATTTACTGAAAATATATAAATACCACCCTTCATTATCAAATGCCAGGGCGATTTACTATTATGTATTCTCACAGGGCACTGACCATCCCAACAAATAAAATAAAGGCTGATGGAATGATTCATGGGCTGTTGTTGTTTTCATTTATATATTTAGGCCAATCTCTTAATATGATAATAATTTTGGAACATTGGTCTGGATGTACTGTCCATACTGCAAATAAGAATATACAGTGTACTGGAATATCTGCAATAAAATCTAATACAAGAGCTTCGCTGCAATGCAGTTTTACATAAGGGCTTGTAGGAGCAGACAGAATGTTATTAGACCATAAAAGCACATCAGGCTGATTTATGGTTTCTGATCAAGGTTTCTGTGAAAATTACTCTGCATCACCAGCTCAAGGTGACTGCTACCATTAATGTGCAGAAAATAAATGAGATGGGGAGGCAGATAACAGAAGAAGAGGCAGGAAGCGGTGAGCCAGTTTATCTAGCACTGGCTTCCCATTTTGTTTTACAGTGCACAGAACACTGTCATCCAAATGGTTGCTTTGGGGCAGAAAAGGCAATTCTTGATAATTAGATCTTATGACATGGAGCTGCTGCTTTCCTGAATCCAGTATGTAACAGTTACCAGGTGAAATACCTCTTCTTGCATGTCGTCATCTTTCTATTATCCTATAAAGGTAGAAAATTAATAATAGAAAAAGGCTGTAATCCTGAGAGTGTTTTGCCGGGTACAGAAAAATTTCACCTTTGATTCCTCAGGATGATCAACACCAAGGCCCATACTTACATATGATTGAGAGTGTGTGTTTGTGTGTACACACACACACAGACACACAGACAAAAACTTACCACAATTCAGTATCCTCCTTGCACTGATTACTAAGTCATTTCATACACTGATAAGGATTTGTCCTACTTTTATGATTTTATGCCTTCTACGTTAAATTTTACCCTTGTAGCCCCCTTTAGTACCACTCCCTATATATGTGTGTATACAAATATATATATATATATATATATATATTGTATTTTATGTATTTTAATTGTATTTTATGTATTTTAATTTTAATGTTTTTGTGATTTTATTGTTTACAATTTTATTATGTACATGTTTGATTTTATTTTTGTAATCCACCCTGAGTGCCCTATTATAGGGTAGAAGGGCGGGATAGAAATATTTTAAATAAATAAATAAATACTTGCATATAAAGTAACGTACATTAGAAGACTGGAAAGTATAATAGAATATTGTCAGCCAGCACATCACAATGGTTAGCGGTGGACATAACCAAGAAAACAAGGATGCAGATTCCCACTCCACTATGAAACTTATTAGGTCAGTCACTATCACTTATCCTAATCCACCTCACAAGGTTTTTTGCAAAGATAAAATGGTAAAGTACAATGTGCATCTTGGAGCTCCTTGGAGAAGGAAAGCATATTATCACAATAATAAGAATAGCAATAACAATGGCACAAACAAACAGATCATTTGCCTAGCGTCACTCAGTCTTGTTCCATATTCGGGGCAAATGTTATGTGGATGAGCAGCCACAAGGCTTGGACTTGTATGCTCCCTCTCACCTCTTCTGGTCCAGTTGCAAGGAGGAGATTAGCAGCATCCTCTTCCTGGTTTAAACTAACTGAAGCTTCTCATTACATCCAAACTAGCAACTCTGGTTAATTATAGGTTGTTGAAACAAGCCAGGATCATAAACCATGGCTTGATCCTGGCTTGTTCCTATAAATCATAGGTTAAACTAACCACTATTTGTTGTTTTCAGCCACAACAATAAAGTATGGTTAGTTAAAAAAAAAAAAACAGGCAGCAAATGTTTCCTATCTCCTCTTGTCCATATCGGAGGAGAAGAGGGGAGGGGAGGAGACACACAAGTCCAAACTTATTCATATGGTCCTGAACTATGGTTTTGTAGTACATCCATATCAGACCATTGTAATGAGCCATATATCATTCCGCTGAGTGACTTAGACACAATGAATGCCAAATGATAATTAATCGACAGTCCAGATCAACTAGGAATATATGGGTCACACAAGGTTTTTAAGGTTGCAATCCAGAGCTTCTCTGTCCTCTTTTTTAAAATGTTATTTCATTTCATTTTGAAATAGAGTTTAAAATACATACAACTAAACACATACACACATACATTTCAGTGATGAAAGTCACTGATACCTTTTTTATATAAAGTTCTTGGGACAACAAGCTCACTAAGTATATCATATAGAAGTTATATATGAAATATCTGCCTTTTTAAAGAGGATGAAGTAGGAAATTAAGTAGCTGCGGTTTCCCCAAGTCTTTTAAATCACACTTCCCTGCAGCTATTGTGGTGAAAAGACTAATGAAAGGGCTGGAGGGAAAGCAAGTGGGAGAGGGTGCAATTGCTGCATTTCCTCTTAATCAATAATTGTAAAGGTACAGAGGGTGCAACTTGGCAACCTGCCTATCAGGATGTGACATTTAAACATCTTGCTTTTTGAACCACTCTGGGAGCCTTTCGGAGTTGAAGAGCAGGATAAAATGGATGCAATAGATACCTAAATAGAAATATCAGAGGAGTGAATGAGTAAGTGAGTGAGAGAGAGGCAGTTTGTAAAACAACAGAGGGTGATTTGAGGACCAAACTACATGTGATATTACACATCATTTCATATTTTATCTCTCTCATTTTATCTGATTTCAAACGTCTGTCTTATTTTGTTCGTCTTTTTAAATAGCAGTTATTGGGGGGTGAGGGGCCTGATCAAATCACAGGAACATAGGAAGCTGCTTTACGCAAAGTCAAACCATTGGTTAAGGATGGGGGAGATATGATTCAGTTCACATTTTAATGCAAACCTACCAAATTCCCACTTCCCAATCCAATATATGAATCAAAATATGTGAACCAAAATGGCATCATCATTATCTATCTTTAGGTGCCAAGCAAAAACATTTCTCACAGGCATTTGGCTCTTAATTTTGGAGGGTTTTTAGAGGACTTTTGATGTTGTAGTCCCCTTCAGGGTGTGGGCTGTTCCACCACCTTTTATATTAATTTACTCCTTTTTTAAAAAAAACCACACAACTTTTTATTTGTTTTAGTTTTTTAATATTGATTTGAATCATTTTATTGATTGTAAGTTGCTTTGGGTTCACTTTTGTGAAGAAAAGCGACTAATAAATGATGACCAAAACATGACTCCTTCAACATCTGTACTTTAAATTTTGTGATACTGTTCTCCAGCCAAAAAGAATGCACAACAAAAAATGTATATTTGTCAAAAAGTACTCATTAAAATGAGTATAAGTGAAAATAGCATGCAAAAATGCATTTGGTTAGAGAAAAATTGCTTGCACAATTGCATATAATAGGCAAAAAGCCATACAAAAATGCATATATTAGGATAAATATGCATGAAAATATGAATTTCCATGCAGACCGCATAGATATATGTTAAGGAGAATGTGAGTTGAGCAGTTAATGTGCACACCAACTAGTCATTGTGCACATCCACCAAGCTTCGTACAGAATGTGCACACAAACCTTCCAACAGAACTTGGGGAATGTGCACATCTTGACTGCATTTTGTACATTTTCTGGGCAGTATATACATTCTTTGGTCAGTATGCACCGTCTCTGAGAAACATGCCTTTTTTTCCTATTTCTTGTTCTGAAGTGTGCAATCTGTGCTCACTAGACTGATCCTGGCCCACTGCCTAATTTTTCATAACTCACAAAACACACTCCCACTGACCCACAAAGCAGCAGAAAGATGGGGACTCAGATAAAGATCAACATTTTTTCCTGCTGTCCAGCCCCCTTTATTCCCACTCTCAGCTGTTCCCCAGTCAGCTGAGTAGCACAAGTAGAACTGAAGGGAGAGGAAAGTTTTCAACCTCCCCTCCTCCTCCCATGATTCTGATGGAAATTGCTACCCATGGGGCTATTCAATAATAAGAAAAAAACCTTGCAGTTTAAGAACGTACCTATAGCCCATAGATATTTCTATCAAACTTTAAAAAGCAGGGAAATTGGGCAGCTATAATGAATGCACCAGGGGAGCAGGAGACCTGACCTCCTCTCTCTGAGATATTGTACTGCCCTACAAATTTGTAAAAATGCAAACACAATTTGGGTTGGTCTTTCACAGTCCAATCCACTTGCTGTGTAGCTTGGAAGAATTTGGTAACATGTGCCTCTGAGCATGGATGGAGAATTATATTTTGGTATGTTTGTTGGTGTTCTTCTTACTTTGCTTCTTTCCTGTGTTACTAATGTTTCTACAGAGAATGTAATCTAGAAAATTTCCCTCATTATTCATCCTAGAAATCTGTGTCAAATTTATTTTTATTAATTTCAAAGCCTTTTTATTGGTCAATGTCATTATGATGGTGAAGACAGCGTTTTGTGTTTCAAATTGGAGGTTATGTTCTGTTTCTATTTTGGGTGCATTGCATTAACAATTGAATAAGATCCTCCATGGCGCAGAGTGGTAAGCGGCGGTAACGCAGCTGAAGCTCTGCTCATGGCCAGAGTTTGATTCCAACGGAAGGAGGAAGTCAAATCTCCGGTAAAAGGGGTCGAGGTCCATTCAGTCTTCCATCCATCTGTGGTCGGTAAAATGAGTACCCGGCAAATGCTGGGGGGTAAAGAAAGGCCGGGGAAGGAACTGGCAATCCCACCCCATATATACGGTCTGCCTAGTAAACATCGGAAGACGTCACCCTAAGATTCGGAAACGACTTGCAGTACAAGTGCCGGGACACCTTTACTTTTTTAACAGTTGAATATGAAACTACAGTTTCATGTAAAATCAGAAAGATTACAATATGTTGCTACTTCAGCAATGACTCTAGCTGTTGGAAAAAAGAGGATGCATGTTTTCAGCCTGTTATGTTTAAACCACTTCATTTAAGGCAAGGTGGGCACAGTCAATTAAAAACATAGAGCACACCTAGCATTCTGCTAGAATATATTTCACCTCCCACTGTTTTATCTTGTGCAAATTGAGAGTCTTGAGGTCCACTGCAGACTATTCTGCAGAAGTCAGTGCCATTATTCCACAATTATGTTTGGAGTTTTTTTTAGTGTAAATTTTGCAAAGAGTTGCTGTACTTCACATATTCACAGAAATAGAAGCAAAAGAAAATGATTTCCTATAGGAAACTTCACTAAAATTGCAAAGTAAATCAGACATATTTAAAGTGATCATCTGAACTGTATCAACTATCTTGATAATGTTGCTTCCTCCCTGCTAAAACAAGATCAGCACAGCACATGCCTTCTTTCTATTATTTGGACTGATTGCAGGTGTTGCCACCACTCACCATATGCTCACAGGCACATGTTACCAAATTCTTCCAAGCTACACAAGAAGTGGATTTGACTGTGAAAGACCAACCCAAATTGTGTTTGCATTTTGACAAATTTGTAGGGCAGTACAGTATCTCAGAGAGGAGGTCAGGTCTCCTGCTCCCCTGGTGCATTCACTATAGCTGCCCAATTTCCCTGCTTTTTAAAGTTGGATAGAAGTATCTGTGGGCTATAGGTACGTTCTTAAACCGCAAGGTTTTTTGCCTATTAGTGAATTTCTCTGCTTTTTAATCCAGGAGGTAAGAAATGGGATCCTGTGCAAGTTTGCTGAGAATGAATTGATCATTTACATGCTTATTGAGTTCAGTGGGATTTATGCTTAGGATAGGTGAAACTGACCACAGGGGATGGGGAGGAGGCGGAGGAGGGAGGGAGGAAGGGCAGAGGGGAGGGAGGGGTATGGGAGCAGGCAGGAAGGGGAGGGAAGAAGGACAGGTTTGATCATTTGCATGTTTATTGAGTTCAGTGGGATTTACTCATGGGCAATCATGCTTTGGATAGGTAAAATGTACCGGTGGAGGGAGGGATGGCTGGAGTGAGCAGGGGAGGGAGAAGGAAGAGAGGAGGGGAGGAGGAAGGGAAAGAAGAGGGGAAGGAGGGGGAAAGCAGTTCTGATCATTTGCATGCTTATTGCGTTCAATGGGATTTACTCCTATGCAATCATGGTTAGGACACGTAAAACTGACCATGGGGGAGGAGGGGGGAGGGAGAAGAGGAAGGAGTGGAGGAGGGCAAAGGAAGGGGGAGGGAAGGTTTGATCGTTTACATGCTTATAGAGTGCATTGGTATCTACTCCCATGCAATCATGCTTAAGATAGGTAAAACTGACCATCAGGAAGGGGAGGAGAGGAAAGGGGAAGTAGGGGATTGGAAAAGGATGTGGATGGGAAGGGAGGGGCAAGGGAAGGGAGGGGCAAAGGAATGGGGAGGGAAGGGGCAACAGGGAGGGGATAGGAGGGGAAAGAAGGGAGGTTGGGTTTGACCATTTGCATACTTTTTGAGTTCAGTGGGATTTATTTCTGTGAAATCATGTTTGAAAATGGAAATGGACTGCCTTCAAGTCGATCCTGACTTATGGCGACCCTATGAATAGGGTGTTCACGGTAAACAGTATTCAGAGATGGTTTTACCATTGCCTTCCTCTGAGGCTGAAAGGCAGTGACCGGCCCAAGGTCACCCAGTGTGCTTCATGGCTGTGTGGGGTTTTGAACCCTGGTCTCCCAAGTCGTAGTCTAACACTAACCCAGGGGAGGGGCAGGGAGGAGAGGAGGAGGGGGAGGGGAGGAGATTGAGTGGGTGGGCACTGGGCAGAGGGGAAGCCCCTTTCCTTTCCAAAAGGAAAACATTGTGAACAGTATCATTGCTTTTCAGCATTTCCCCCACCTTTTTATTCTACAGCAGGCACATGTAGCCTCCCACCCACATTTAAACCAAAGCTGTCCCTGGCCACATCCACACCAGGGCTTTATTTTACTCTGGACAGTCGTGGCTTCTCTCAAAGAATCCAGGGAAGTGTAATTAGTGAAGGTTTCTGAGAGTTGCTAGGAAACGCCCTGTTCCCCTCACAGACCTTCAATCAGAAGGTTTGTTAAACCAGTCTGGCCACTGGAGCTCTGTCAGGGGAATAGGAGTCTCCTCTCAGCACCCTTCACAAACTACACTTCCCAGGATTCTTTGGGGGAAGCCATGACTGCCTCAAGTGAAATCAAAGTCTGGTGTGGGTGTGGCCCCTGATTAGGCAAGCGAAGCAGCTGTGAGTCTGGCTTTTAGAACACTGACAGTTGGTTCTTACTGAGCATGCCCGACACTATCATTCAGTTCAATGCAATATTTCTTAAATTAATTAAAAATCAGCCAGGCATTTTTTAAACCTTTAAACTGCAGAAGATGAAGGTCAGAGTATGGGGCAACATCAGTGATAGGATTCCAGGTACTCTGTGAACATGGCTGATTTTTAATGAATTTCAACAGGTTATGAGAACTCTGTCAGAAAAAAGTCCAAAAGGGCTCTGGGTTTTTTCTCTCTCTTTTTAGACTTTGAACTCTCTATTCTCTCTGACTGTTTTGTGTATCGCCATGAAAATTTAGTGGGTTGTTAAGCAAGCATTTCTGAGTTCAGGACTATAAGTTTTGTAAGGTTTTGTTTTGAAATGAGCTTATGGGAAGCAGCAGAATGGCATGGGGATATTTTCAATTTAACATTTCAGAATGTTAAAAATCAGCACTGACTATAGTATACAGCCACTCTCGTGGCTGTATAATTAAGCTTAGGAAAAGGATTAATAGCAGCATGGGACCAATCTTCATGGAAATCACAGGGAAAGGAACATTTAACCAGCTGAGAAAAGGTTACCCAGCAGGAAAAAGAGGGCTGGGAGAGAAATCTCCTCCCTGCATGCTCTGCCCCCCCCATCTGCTACAGAGGGTTGGGGAAACACCTAAAACAGATTTAGGAGGCAGGCAGGGGAATAGAGAGGGAAAACATTCCATTGCACATAGAGAATCCACGTGCTGACAGAACAAGTGACAGTGCTACAATTCCACCCCATGTCTAGCTTGGCCTTGTGTGAAGAAGAAAATAGTCTGAGTTCTGCAGTGGGTTTGCAAGAGGCAGCATGCAGTGAAGAAGCAGTATAAATGCATGCTATTGTTGGGGAAGGGAATTAACGTCTCCTTATGCATGAGGAACTTGTGACCCTCCAGAAGTTGTTGGATTACAGGTCCCATCCTCCTTGATGAGCCATGCTGGCTGGGGATGATGGGATATGGAATCCAACATCTGGAGAGCCACAGCTTCCCCATCCCTGCTCTATTGGCTTAATTCAGTGCAACACATCTGCTTGTAAATAAACAGAGGTTGCAAAATATTGCAAGTCTCCAATATTCCTTCCTCACCATGAAATTGGCCCTGCAGTGCCTGGCCCTAGAACCACCTTCCCCTCGGGAAAGGAAGTGCCTGTGGAGAATAGGCCACTTGCAAGAAGAAGCGTTAACCTTACTGCTGTTTCTATCAATACAGGGATTCTTCTTTTTTGCTTTCTTGCCCTTCATCTATCTACACCTGTCTCCCTTTCCTAACTCTGTGTCTTCTGCCATGGTCTTCTCTGTCCAATGTACCAGCCCCATAGTCAGCCTCCCTTTCCTCCTTTCAACACTTTTTTCCAAATGCATGTTTTCAACACTGCCTTTCCAGAGAAGATATATATTTGCTCGGTTGTTCTGTTAAATGTCTTTAGATTCCCTGCCCCTTTCTCTAAATTTTAAAACACAGAATTTAGATGTTTTCAAATGTTGACTGTCTTACCACTCATCTGGAGTCTATCAGTTGCTGCTCACACAGCTGCCTTGAGCAGCAGATTCTATTATTATTAAGGGTATTTTTTCAAAGCAGTGTGCGAGATGAAAATCCATAAATCCCAGTTTTCAGAGATTTGTGCACATTCCCTCTCCATGGTACTTTAGAATTGGAAACTGCAATGCCCTTGAAGTATTTCTATCAACTGACCCCCATCATAATATGCGCCTCCACAATGTTTTTTTTTGCCTCCAAATAGCCCCTTGTTTCCATCGCCTGCACAGCAGATGTTTGGTAACTGCTGTTAACCTACAAGGTGGTATAGTTAAAAACCGAAGCTATATTTGGAACATGTTTAGCCAGTGCCCCACAATAGTGCCCGGAGAAAAAGAAGGACTTTATTCTATGTACCAGGGTAATTAGCTTGTATTGCTAATAGGGTGGATTTCCTGGTACTTAATTGAAAGCAGGTGGATAATTAAAACAAATATGTATCTAATCAAGAGCCTGGCATCAGGCAATATGATGCCTGATTCATCTCAGGATAAAAATTGAGCTTTTTTTCAGCCAATGCACTTTGGAAGCTAATGCGAGAGAGGGCAGGAGAGCTGGATCCTGTTGAGCGCCTAATTAGAATGTATGTTGAGATGGCTCTCAGTTGAAACACAGTACTGAAGTTTTTATTTGCCATACTCGTAACCTGCAGTGGTGTTTCACTTCATTTGAAATAAACTGACCCGTAGGAAAAACAAGAGAAACATAGAAACCTATAGTCAACTACATTTCAGATGCTGACTTCTATGCACTTCTAGTCATTCTACAATATGTTTTGTTAATTCTCCAGTACTATAAAAGGTTACAATGAATGGGTGTATAGAAAGCTGTGTGACTGAGTTCATACTGCAAATTATAACATTCAGCTTTCTATTAGCACTCTGCATGCAGCTTTGGTAAAGACCCCACCATAAAGTGCAATAGAGACTGCAAAACAAATAATGGTTTCAGTTCCTGGGCCTCTGTGTTAAATGCAGGATTCTGTCTAATACAACGATGAAGTATATGCTTTCCCTTAAAATACCCTTATCACAAGTTGTTTGTTGAGCCTTGATTATTCATTCAGGCCCCATACAGATGCTGGCAGGCTTATTAAAGAAGGCTTATATTCAGTTCCCTGGCACAGCTCTGAAAGCAGGCTTGCAGCAGGATTTCTCTTATTCTGGGGGGAGAGAAGGAGGGGAAATCTGAAGAATGGGCTATATTTAAGGGCAGAGTACACAAGTCATTTATTGTGCCTGAATGCAGCACAAACAAAATTGACAACACAGTGCAGCACAAAACAACATTTGGAAAATGGCAGATTAATGATACTATATTGTGTTTTATGTTTATTTCTTACGTCTTATGAATCTTGTGGACATTCAATGAAGCTGAATGTTGCAACATTCAGGACAGACAACAGAAAGTACTTCTTCACACAGTGAAACTATGGAATTCGCTCCCACAAGAGGCAGTGATTGGCCACCAAGCTGGGCGGCTTTAACAGAAGATTAGACAAATTCATGGAGGGTAAGGTGGCTACTTGCCATGATGAGTGTGCTCTGCCACCATAGTCAGAGGCAGTACGCTCCTGAAAACCAGTTGCTGGTAGCCACAGGGGGGGAGAGTGCTCTTGCACTCAGGTCCTGCTTGTGGGCTTCCCGTGGGTATCTGGCTGGCCATGGTGAGAACAGGATGCTGGACTAGATGGGCCACTGGCCTGATCCAGCAGGCTCTTCCTATGTTCTTATATGTGTACTGTTTTGACCTGCCCTGGCATCTTATGGTGACAGGTGGGATATATGTTTTTAGTTTAAAACAGGAGCACAGGAACCTTAGACTGAGTCAGACCACTGGTCTATCCAGCTCAGTAATGCCACATTGACTGGCAGTGACTTCCCAGGGTTTCAAACACGAGTTTTTTCCAATCCTACCTCATGATGCTGGGGACGGAACCTGAGATCTTCTGCATGAAAATCATGTGGTCTACTTTTGAGCTACAGCCTTTTCCATAAATATGTTGTTTTGTTTTGTTATGAACGATGAGCAAAGGCCCACACTGGTCCTGATGTAGCCCACATTGGTCCTTAGGAAACCTCTTATCCAAATGGTGCTTGTAAATACAAGTCTCAGGCTTTGACTTTTAAGAGCTTTTGGAGAGCCGGAAAGGAAATAGTTCCACCTCTTGACTCCTCAACCCAGGGCTTGGCTGAATGAAAGCAAGTTTTCCCAGAAGGCTGGTGAAGAACACAGTTGATTTGATCTTTTCCAGTTTTTGGATCCTAGCATTCACTTTTCTTTTTTTATCTTTATCTTTTTTTTATCTTTTATCAAACAAAATGTTTCCCAAAATGGTTTACAAAAATACTACACAAACCAATGAACCATAAGACAATGTTAAAACTTTTTTTTCCAATTAATTTTTATTCAAATTTTCAAAACCAAAACAATACAAAAAGAAAAAACACAAATCAATAACTAATACAATAAAAAAAGAAAAATATATATAAAAATATTGACTTCCGATTTGTCGTAGTTCAGCTATAAATCTATAATATATAACAAGCCTGTCTCCTAATAGATTATAAAATCACCTTCCTCCAGTGGTTATCTTAATTGGTTTCAAATCTCATTAACATCATATCATTTTATTCTTCCACAAAAAGTCAAAGAGAAGTTTCCAATCCTTGAGATATATGTCCATCAATTTTTTTCTAGATAGACATGTCAATTAATCCAACTCATCAAGTCTACTAAGTCCAGTAATTTCAAATCGCTCTTCTTCCATTATCCGTATTGGTTCCATCTTCCATCTTCCATCTTTACGCACCCAATAATCTTGCTGTCATAGTCATATAATAAGAGTCTGATAGGAATTTCCTTTATCACATATATTTTCTTGCCATCAATTCCGAACGTATCACTGAAGTATTGTTGCAAAGCCGCATCTCTGTTCCTCTTTTTTACATGATACACTAGCACATCTCTTCCATTGACACAAAACAGGGATTAATTCTGTTAACTTTCTCCATTTCAAGTTCCATCAAATCCTTCCAGTCCAGGAATTTTTTTGAACCGATAATATCTTTATCTCCAATCTCTTCAATTCCTTCAGGGACAGCGCTGAGTTCCAAACCGTAATATTTGTCTCCAGGATCCATCACAGCCAGGAAATCCTAATCTTTTTCCATGTCCATATTTAATCCAATCTCCATAGTTTGAACCTTGCCTTTAATTTCTCTTTCATCCTTTTTTTGTTTTCCAGATCTATCTTTATTCTCCTTTCTCATAGAATCCTGAATTTCTTTCAGCTCCTGTCTCATTTCATCAAATTCAATTCTCAACACTTGACTATTATTTCTCAGTTCTTGTTTTATTGACTTAATCCCATTCATTATTTTCTGAAACATGTCTAAAGATAAAGTCCCTTCTTGTACATCCATGATCTTCTTAATTGCTATTCTTAAAGCCAAAGGAACAAAACTCCTTCAATTTTCAATGTCCCAAACAAAGAGCAGTTTATTTCTTTCTCCAGTTACAAAGGAGTTAATCTTTCAAACCAACTGGCGTCACACTCTAGACAACCCTTATCTCTTATATGCCCAGAAGTGCAAAAACAGCTTTAGTTCACAGCGTCCGAATAACTAGTAGCAGAAAGAATGAGCAGATTTGTCAAAAAAAAAGTAGATCAGAAAAAATAGTCCCAGACATATATTACACAAAAGTCTTATAAATCAAAAAGATTTTTCTTTTCTCTTCCAATCAGAAACCCCTCATCCGTTGTAATCTTTATAATGCTATTTTCCATGTCAGCTTTTTGCAATAAAAAAAAGATAGGCTATTTTTATTTTCTTCCCCCTTAGTTCCATGAGTAAAAGAGAAGGAGAGTTTTGACTCACCCAGGTTTTCTTAATTGCTGGTTCTTTGACAAATCTCTTTAGCTGTATAGATAAGAAAGTAATAAGCGTAGACAGGAGAATGCTTGCCTGTTAGTCCGTTTTTCTTTAAAGAAAAAAAACGGGTCACTTATTCAGCTGAGCTAGCTAAAAATCCTCGCTCTGTCCGAGCTGCTGGAAGACCTTCTTTCACAGATAATTCTGACGAATTCCAGTCTCCAACAATCACAACAAAGCTGTGTGGGAAATCTCACGTTTCTTCCTTATCCGGAAGAAATTATCCCCAGTCAAAAAAGACCCTTCTGACTGGATTTAAAACTGAAAAAGTTTCATCCAAGACGGGAGCCCGTCTCAGAGGCTGCACAGGCGGAGGGATCCTCCTGGGAAGTCCGACAATGTTAAAACTAAGTTTAAAACTGATTTTACGAAACGGTACAAAATATTACTAAAACCAGCACATGTTAACATAACCATACAAAAAACTTAGGCATGGTCATAGGATACCTATTAAAAGTAGCAGTAAAAAGCTACATATTTCAAGCCTGTTTGTTGATGGATGGGGCTTGCCTAACTTCAATTGGAATCTGAGTCTTGAGTAACCATAATGGAGCCTCTTCCACAAATGCCTCCTGCATCCAGTCTTCTGGTCAATGGAGAAATCCTGCATTTGTCCCGTTTCATTTGCTGCTGCCCACAACACATTGGGGTCACCCAGTTGTTGTACAGCACCCGTGATGCCTTGAGATGATCCCATCAAAGCAGCCATGATATGAGGGTTGAAGTCTACCCAGAACCACAAAGTCTGGCAGCCTCTACACCAGGGTTAGGAAACCTGCAGTTCTCTGGATGATGGTGCACTCCAACTCCCATCAGCTTCATCCAGAATTACTAATGGTGAGGGATGATGGGAGTTGGAGTCCAGAGTTGGGGCCACAGGTTTTGCATTGCTGCTCTAGGCTATACCTCTCTCAGCTCCAAAAAGGAGGGAGGGCATAAGGAAAGTCTTCCATCTTTCCTGGATCCTCCACAACAGATGCTTACAATCAAACCTGGAAGCTTTCTGCACTGGATATCTACTACTGTGCTCATTGCTTCCAATCTTGATGACACCCTGGCTTCAACCCTTATTCTGCCCCTTGCACCAGGGCCAGCATAAGCACCTGCAGCCTCAAGCATCTGCCAGGGTCACAACACCCTGCCCCGGCCCTTCTTTTCAAAAACCCTCAGAACACCATTATGCTCATTACCTGTACCTGGAACTGACCACTTACAAGATCAATTAGTTTCTGTAAACCCAACAATCCAAAGAAGGCTGTTGAACGTCAGGATCAGGAGACAAGCCGAAGGAGCTTTCAAGATTTCCCTTGCAAGTGTCCTCTTTCTTCTTGATGTGTGTGTGTGTGTTATGTGCCTTCAAGACAATCACGACTCATGGCAACCCTATGAATCAGCAACCTCCAATAGCATTTGTTTATAAACCACCCTGATCAATTCTTGTAATTCCAGGTCTGTGGCTTCCTTTACAGAATCAATCCATCTCTTGTTTGGTCTTCCTCTTTTTCTATTCCCTTCTCTTATTCCAGCATTATTGTCTTGTCTAGTGAATCATGTCTTCTCATTATGTGTGCAAAGTATGTTGCATCATTTTAGCTTCTAATGATAGTTCTGGTTTAATTTGTTCTAACATCCAATTATTTGTCTTTTTTGTAGTCCATGGTATCCTCAAAGCTTTCCTCCAACACCACATTTCAAATGAGTTGATTTTTCTCTTATCAAGTCTTTTCAGTGTCCAACTTTCACATCCATACATACAGATTGGGAATACCATAATCTGAATGATCCTGACTTTGGTGTTCAGTGATACATCTTTTCATTTGAGGACCTTTTCTAGTTCTCTCATAGCTATCCTCCCCAGTCCTAGCCTTCTTTTGATTTCTTAACTATTGTCTCCATTTTGGTTAATGACTGTACTAGATATTGATAATGTTTGACAAGTTCAATGTCCTCGTTGTCAACTTTAAAGTTACATAAATCTTCTGTTGTCATTACTTTAGTCTTTTTGATGTTCGGCTATAGTCCTGCTTTTGTGCTTTCCCCTTTAACTTTCATCAGCATTTGTTTCAAATCATGACTGCTTTCTGCTAGTAGTATGGTATCGTCTGCATATCTTAAATTATTGAATTATTATTATTGAGGAAAGGTAGGAAATGATGATGATGATCATGACGATAATGTTAAAGCAACATTGCAGCGCAGGATGAAAAACCCTTTAATAAAAGGTCACACCAGCTTAAAAGAACTAAAACATTAAAAGTTAGCAATGTAAAAAGAAATCTGGAAAAATAAAAGGTTGTATCTTGTTAGTGCCCTTGCAGAAACACAAGGGCTTTTGATTCAGTGGGAGGAGTACACTAATGGAAGGAAGAAAGCGGGTGATTTTTGCTGATCCCCCCTTTCCTTCCTCACTTTAACATGGTGAGGGGGTTTGAGAGTGTCAAAGACACTGAGAGCAATGCTGTCAGGAGTCTAGACCAAGAGGCTAGACTCCTAGGAGGCCACCCAAGGCGGAATGGTCAAAGCTGAGACACCAGACTAAGATGCATCCAAACTCAGAGGAAGGCAATGGTAAACCACCTCTGAATATCTCTTACCACAAAAACCCTATGAACAGAGTATCCAAAATGCAACATGAGATAGTGCTGGAAGATGAGACCCCCAAGTCAGAAGGCACTCACCAAGCTACTGGGGAAGAACAAAGGACAAGTACGAGTACTGCTGTGACTGATGACAAAGCTGGGTCAAAGCCGAAAGGAAGCCCAGAGGCTGATTCACACACAGATGCGAAAGGAGAGTCCGAAATTGTATGACGTACACAATAGGAACATGGAATGTGAGAAGCATGAACCAGGGAAAGTTAAAGATTGTAAAGCAAGAAATGGAATACATCAACATTACAATACTTGGCGTGAGTGAATTAAAATGGATGGAAATGGGACATTTTCCATCAGGCAACTACAAAATATTTTATGCAGGAAAGGATAAATTAAGAAACAGGGTTGCTTTAACAGTGAGAAGTGATGTAGCAAAAGCAATTTGGAGCTATAACATGAGGTCTGAGCGACTTATATCAATTAGATTTAACGGGAAACCTATAATCATCATCCAAGTCTATGCTCCAATGGCAAATGCAGAAGAGGAGGAATTAGAGAGATTTTACACAGAAGTACAGGAATAAATTGATCACACACCAAGACAAGATATGCTGATAATCATGGGGGACTGGAATGCAAAAGTAGGGAACAGAGGAAAAACTAGGAATTGTGGGGAAACGAAGCTTAGGAGATAGAAATGAAGCAGGAGAAAGACTTATTGAATTCTGTGAACCCAATTATTTTTCTTGTGAACACATTTTTGAGCAACCGAAAAGACGACGGTACACATGGACATCACCAAATGGTCAATGTAGGAATCATATTGATTATATAATTGGTAGCAGGAGATGGAGAAGCTCCATACTTCTGCGAAAACAAGACCAGGGGCAGACTGAGGTACAGATCATGAACTGGCAATATCGAAAATCAGAGTAAAGCTAAAGAAGAAGAACAAAGTAATCCTAATGCCAAAATACAATTTAAATAACATCCCAGAAGAATATAAAGATCAAATAAGGAACAGATGTGAGGCTTTAAACTTAGTTGGCAGAGAAGCAGAACTATGGAGTGAAGTCAGGGAAGAATGCAAAAAGATGATACCTCTCATTAAAAAGAAAGACCTCAATGGATGACTGAAGAAACTCTTCAAATGGTTAAAGAGAGAAGGAAAGCAAAAGCAAAAGGAGAAAGAAACCCAGTTAGAACCCTAAATGCAACAATACAGCAACTAGTACGTAGGGACAAAGAGAACTATTACAATAGTTACTGTATAGAAATAGAAGAGGACAACAAAAAGGGTAGAACAAGAGCTCTGTTCCAAAAGATTAGAGAAATGAAAGTGAAATTTAAACTGAGAGTAGGGATGTTGAATGATCAACAGGGGAACACATTGACTGATCGAGATGAAATAAAAGGAAGATGGAAGCAATATACTGAAGAACTCAGTAAAAGAGATGCAAGGATGACAGATTCATTCATGGAAGAACTGCATGATGAAGAACCATAACTTTTAGAATGTGAGGTAAAAGCTGCTGTTAAAATACTTGGAAGAAACAGATCCCCAGGAACAGATGGCATACCAATAGAGTTGCTACAAGCTACTGAGACTGAATCTGCCCACATTTTGAGAAAAAATTGTCAACAAATATGGAAAAGAAAACAATGGCTCACAGACTGGAAGCATTCAATATACATCCCAAATGCAAAGAAAGGGAATCCCAGGGAATGCAGTGATTATCAAACTATTGCCTTGATATCCAAGGCAAGTAAAGTAATGCTCAAGATTCTACGACAAAGGCTCTTCCCATATATGGAGCAAGAAGTGCCAAATGTCCAAGTTGAATTTAGAAAGTGAAGAGGCACCAGAGATCATATTGCAAACATACGCTGGATAACGGAACGGACCAAGGAATTGCAGAAGGAGATCACCCTGTGCTTTATAGATTACAGCAAAGCCTTAGATTGTGTAGATCATGAAAAACTATGGAATGCTTTAAGAAAAATGAGGGTGCTACAGCATCTGATTGTCCTGATGCACAACCTATACTCTGGACAAGAGGCTACTCTAAGGACAGAATATGGAGCAACCAATTCGTTCCCTATTGGAAAGGGTGTAGACAGGGGTGTATTTTATCACCCTATTTGTTTAATCTATATTCAGTGACTTACAGAAAGTTAGGGTATGTGGTCATTACAATTACAATTTATGCAAAAAAAAATTAAAAAAAATTTTTAAAGTTTTTTAATGCATGCAATAACAAACACTAAATTCATACATATAAAATTTTTAAAGAGACAGGAAGAGTATCTCCTGAATCAAAAGTGCCTAAGTCTTTAGTCCATACTCATGAATGAATACATACATTGCTGCTATAGTGCTTTTTATATAAACTGCTGGTATTCTTGCTTGTAGGCTTTAAATCTGTATCTCAATGGAGCAAGATGCGTATATTACACTTTTATCAGCAGCATTCATATAGAAAACCCCTCAAAATACATGGGGGTTTTCTATATGAATGCTGCTGATAAAAACTGTCCAGAGGAACTGGATAAAAAATGAACTAATGGAAATGCATCTATCCTGCACCTATTACTTTTCATCCAAGTGAAAATCTGTTAATATGTGCTTGAAAGGCCATTGAAAAAGACACACAAGTCGAAACGCGTCTGGCCATAATATACGCATCTTGCTCCATTGAGATACAGATTTAAAGCCTACAAGCAAGAGTACCAGCAGTTTATATAAAAAGCAATATAGCAGCAATGTATGCATTCATTCATGAGTATGGACTAAAGACTTACGCACTTTTGATTCAGGAGATACTCTTCCTGTCTCTTTAAAAATTTTATATGTACGAATTTAGTGTTTGTTATTGCATGTATTAAAAAACTTAAAAATTTTTTTTTTTCATTTTTTGCATAAATTGGAATTGTAATGACCACATACCCTAAGACACAGTTGCATCTGTTATGGTTGATTTTGAACTTCAGATCCTAGCATTTAATCTATATTCAGAACATATCATACAGAAAGCGGGATTGGACCAAGATGAACGAGGTGTGAAAATTGGAGGGAGAAATATCAATAACTTAAGATATGCAGATCATACCATACTACTAGCAGAAACCAGTCAAGATTTGAAATGAACGCAGAGGAAAATTGAAGAGGAAAGCACAAAAGCAGGACTACAACTGAAAGTCAAGAAGACTAAAGGAATGACAACAGAAGATTTATGTAACTTTAAAGTTGACAATGAGGACATTGAACTAGTCAAGGATTATCAATACCTTGACACAGTCATTAACAAAAATTGAGACAATAGTCAAGAAATCAAAAGAAGGCTAGGACTGAGGAGGGCAGCTATACGAGAACTAGAAAAGATCCTCAAATGCAAAGATGTATCACTGAACACTAAAGTCAGGATCATTCAGACCATGGTATTCCCGATCTCTATGCATGGATGTGAAAGTTGGACATTTGAAATATGGTGTTGGAGGAAAGCTTTGCGCATACCACGGACTGCGAAAAAGACAGATAATTGGGTGCTACAACAAATTAAACCAGAACTATCACTAGAAGCTAAAATGATGAAACTGAAGTTCTCATACTTTCACATAATGAGAAGGCATGATTTATTCAAAGGCAATAATGCTGGGAAAAACAGAAGGGAGTAGAAAAAGAGGAAGACCGGAAAAGAGATGGATTGATTCCATAACGGAAGCCACAGACCTGAACTTACAAGATCTGAACAGGGTAGTTTATAACATATAACAACAACAATATGGGATTATTGATTAATGGGGTTGATTAATTGAAGGGAAATGGATTTTGGAGAGGCTTTGGATCATCTGTGCGGCAAATTAAAATTGGTCCACTACCTGAGGAAATGGCTAAATGATCTGGATTAGAGTGCATATTAACAGAATAATTCATCTGGGATGATTTTGATGGGGAATTAATTGGCTTCTGACCTCTGCCTGAAACCCTGCAGTACACCTGCCAGTCAGAGTCAACAGTATTGTGCTAGATCGATACATATTCTGAACTAGTGTAAGACAGCTTCCCAAGTTGAAGTCTAATCCGTTCTACTCAGACACAAAGAGGAACACTGGGCTTTTTTTAAAAAAATCTTTGTTCTCATGGTTACAGGATAAAATTTGAAGAGTCAGAGTGCCACTCATTTCTGCAAATCAAAATAGTTGCTGAATTCACTTGTCTTGGTATGACTTCATATTTTATTTCCCTCACCCAATTCCAGCCTGGAAAGTTTTGGGACAGTCTTAGGTATGCTCAGAAATCTTTGGGCTATGAGTGGGGAAACTTTTTCAGCTTGAGTGCCTCATTCCCACAGGGCGAATCTTCTGGGGTCACATGTCAGTGGTGGGTATCATAACAAATTTGGATGTGGATCAAGTGGCCATAGCCACAGCTGCGAGTGTCATGGAGCCACAACATACTCTCTTACACCACTCACATTACAGATACACACATACACATGATGCACACATACACCATACATGCATACAAATATGTACACACATACCCATTCACTAATTCATATATTTATCTAATCATATAATATTTTTTGTAAGCCCTGAATGTCATGCTGCGGTTTGCTTGGCCACAGGCAGATGGCACTGTGAACTACAGCATGACTGAGCCATGCTGGGCTCAAGCAGGCCAGTTCATGGGAGGCCTCATCATTGCTACCACAAGGCCTCCCTTTCCTCCATGGTGTGGTGAGTGGACAGTGAGCAGGCAGGGACCAGGAGAGTGGGTGGGTGGAAAGAGGGTTGCAGTAGCCTGAATGAGCCATGCATTTGGTTCATGGGAGGCCTTGGCATTGCTAGTGTGAGATCTCCCTTTCCTCCAGGTTATGGGGTTAGGCGTGCAGGTGGGTGAAACTGATCAGATAGTGGTGGCAGGCAGTAGCCAGGACAAGCTGCAGAGCCAGTTCATAGGAGGCCTCAGCATGCTACTGCAAAGCCTCCTTTTCCTCAAGGCTATTTGGTGAGGGGGGTTCCCATGCATCCCACTTTCCCTCCCACCAGGTAAGCTTTCCTGGCTCATTGCAGCAGCAGAGGAGGGGGTGGATGGTGAGGAGTGACTCAGGCAAGCCATGGAGGAAAACTCATGATAGGTTGGTCTAAAGGAGAGGAAGGGAAGAAGGCTTTGCCAGATCTAAGAGGGGGAAGGGGGGAAGGATTAGCCAGGTCTACAGGGCAGAAGGGAGGGAGGCTTAGCAGTTATGTCATGTGATTGACATGTGCGTTGCCCCATCCACAAGTCAAAGTCGACTCACAGAGTGGGAGCAAAAAAGGTTCCCATCCCTGGTTTAATGAGTTATTCTGGGCAATTTGGCAAGGTTTATAGGTGGAAGGATTGGTGAGTTGTGGGGGAGGTGTGGAGTTGTAAGCAGGATTGGCAACCAACATGAGGAGGGGTGGAGCCCCTAGTGTAGCACTGTTCAACATTTTTTCATGTTTACCAAAATTGTGGCAAATATGGTCACATTTTTGCCACATGACAAAAAAAATTAACTGTGTTTTGAGGGTAGAAAACACACAATGATGCTTTGAATTTTTTTTTACAGAATTAGTGAGAAATCTGACTTAGAAAGGGAAAGGAAAATACTCCATGTGAATGAATGGATACGAAGGTGGTGCCGACATGAGAGATTTGGATTCTGGGACCACAGGCTATGCTTCCTGGAAGATGGACTGCTTGCAAGTGATGGGTTGCATCTCACAAGGACTGGGAAGAATGTGTTTGACCACAGCATGGAGAAGTTCATCAGGAGGGCTTTAAACTGAATCCTAAGGAGGAGGCAGATGTGGACTTGGTGGTAACGACTGATGGAAGCTTGTGCACAGCAACGGGAACAGAGAGATCGGCTCTGATAGGGCCCAGCAACAGTCCTCAGAAAAATGTAGTAAGGAAGCCAAGTCATAAATCACATGGTCTTTGATGTCTGTATACTAATGGGCAGAGCATGGGAAACAGACAGGACAAACTTGAACTCTTAATACAGGAGGGTAATTACGACTTGATAGGTATAACTGAAACTTGGTGGGATAACTCCCATGACTGGAATGCAGCAATTGAAGGATATAACTTGTTCAAAAAGAACAGAAGGAATAAAAAGGGAGGTGGAGTCATGCTATATGTTAAAAATATATATCCCTGCATAGAAATACAGGAAGATGAGCTTGGTAGATCCACCGAGAGTATCTGGATTAAAACTGATGTGGCAAGTACTACCCAATCAAGGGCAAGACGAGAATGTAACTTTTGAAAAGCAAATTGCCAATGTTTTGAGGAGGCATGATATAGTAGTAATGGGGGACTTCAATTATCTCAATATCTGTTGGGAGACAAATTTGGCCAAACATGGCTCCTCCAAGAAATTTCTGACTTGTGTTGGAGATAATGTTCTCCTACAGAAATTGGAGGAAGCAACCAGAGGATCAGCTATCCTGGACTTGATTCTAACCAATAGAGATGATTTGGTGGATGAAGTGGCAGTTACGGGAACTCTGGGGGAAGTGACCATACCATACTTGAATTCTTGATTTTAATAGAAGCAAAAGCTGAGAGAAGCCATACGCGCACCCTGGACTTAAGGAAAGCTGATTTTAATATAACTCAGAACAATTGTAAGTACCGTTCCATGGCAAGCGACCCTAATGAGAAAAGGAGTCCAAGATGGGTGGGAGTTTCTAAAAAAGGAAATTCTAAAAGCACAATGGCAAGCAACTCCAACAAGGAAAAATGGGGGTAAACAGCAGAAGAAGCCAATGTGGCTTCACAAAAAGCTTGGAGATGACCTGAAAAGAAAAAAGGACACATACAGGAAGTGGAAAGAAGGCCAGGCCACAAAGGAAGAGTACAGGCAGGTATCACGGAATTGCCGGGATGGCTGAGAATGAGCTGAGGTTAATGAGACATGCTAAAAGCAACAAAAAAAACTTTCTTCAGATACATCCATAGTAAAAGACAGAGAAAAGAAATGGTGGCACAGCTACTCAATGAGGATGGCAAAATGATAACAGATGACAAAGAAAAGGCAGACGTCCTCAATTCCTACTTTGGCTCAGTCTTCTCCCAAAAAAGGGTCTATGACCCTCCCAGGAAACATGAAGTAGAAGGAGCAGGATTGGAGCTTGAGATTGATAGACAAATGGTCAAGGAATAACTAATCAACGAGTTCAAATCGGTAGGGCCCGATAAACTGCATCCTAGAATATTGTAGAAATTGGCTGAAGAACTCTCAGAACCGCTGCCTATTATCTTTGCAAAATCATGGAGGACTGGTGGAGTGCCAGATGACTGGAGGAGAGCTAATGTTGTCCCTATCTTCAAAAAGGGCAAGAAGGAGGAACCGGGGAACTACAGACCAGTCAGCCTAACATCAATTCCTGGAAAAACTCTGGAGCAGATTATAAAGCAGTCAATCTGTAAGCACATTGAAAGCAATGCAGTGATTACTAGGAGCCAACATGGATTTATGAAGAACAAATCCTGCCAAACTAACCTTATCTCATTTTTTGATCGGGTAACCTCCCTTGTAGACTGTGGGAATGCTGTGGACATAATATATCTCGACTTCAGCAAAGCTTTTGACAAAGTGCCCTGTGATATTCTGATTAGCAAGCTAGCTAAATGTGGGCTGAATAGAAATACTATCAGGTGGATCCACAAGTTGGCTCCAGAATCATACTCAAAGAGTGCTTATCAATGGTTCCTTCTCAAACTGGGCAGAAGTAACAAGTGGGGTACCACAGGGCTCGGTCCTGGGCCCAGTGCTCTTTAACATTTTTATTAACGACTTGGATAAGGGAGTACAGAGCATGCTTATCAAATTTGCAGATGATACAAAACTGGGGGGCACAGCTAATACTGTGGAAGACAGAAACAAAATTCAAAGGGACCTTGATAGGCTGGAGCATTGGGCTGAAAAGAACAGAATGAAATTTAACAGGGGAAAATGCAAAGTTCTATACTTAGGAAAAAGAAACCAAATGCACAGCTATAAGATGGGGGATACTTGGCTCAGCCATACGAGATGTGAGAAGGATCTTGGAATTGTCAGTGATCACAAGCTGAATATGAGCCAACAGTGTGATGTGGCTGCAAAAAGGGCAAATGCTATATTAGGCTGCATTAACAGAAGTATAGTTTCCTAATCACATGAAATAGTTCCCCTCTATTCAGCACTGGTTAGGCCTCATCTTGAGTACGGCGTCCAGTTCTGGTCTCTGCAAATAGGGTGCAGACAAACTGGAACAGGTTCAGAGGAGGGTAACAAGGATGATCAGGGGACTAGAAACAAAGCCCTATGAGGAGAGACTGCAAGAACTGGGCATGTTTAGCCTGGAGCAGAGAATACTAAGCACTTTCATGATAGCACTCTTCAAGTACATGAAAGGTTGCCACACAGAGGAGGGCTGGGATCTCTTCTCGATCGTCCCAGAGTGCAGGACACGGAATAATGGGCTCAAGTTGCAAGAAGTCAGATTTCTACTAAACATCAAGAAAAACATCCTGTTAGAACCATATGACAATGGAACCAATTACCTAGAGAGGTAGTGGGCTCTCCGACACTGGAGGCATTCAAGAGGCAGCTGGACAGCCATCTGTTGGGAATGCTTTGATTTGAATTCCTGCATTGAGCAGGGGGGGTGGACTTGATGGCCTTATAGACCCCTTCCAACTCTACTATTCTATGATTCTATGACATATCTTTTCATTAAGTAATGCAAGGAAATCAGCATAAAATTAGTTAGAATACATTGCAACTCTACCTTCAAATTTTTGTCCAATATCTGTGACCTATATTTTGATTTCATCATTTTTGCCACAGAAAAATTTGATTCACAGAGCCACATTGAACCAAAAATTGAAAGGCATTTCAGAATAGCTGTATTTAGAACCACAAACTCATTTTGATTTAAAATGTGTCCACATCATAACAATTGAATCATCATTCAAATGTTGAGTAAAATCACATCTGTCTCAAAAATAAGAAGGAAGCCTCACAAGCTCATGAGATAGTTGAGAATTGTAGATAAAGTAAAATTCATAAAAACACAATTCTGTACATTTCCAAGTCAGAAAAGTGTATAGGACCCGAGGATGAATCTGTGATTGTTAAGGCTGGAGGGTGGGCATGTGTTTGAGCTGGCACACGTATAAAATAATTTTATTTTTAAAAAAATAGGCTGTAGAAGTAAAGCACCAATTCCCCACAGGTCAATAGCCATTTTGCCACATGTGGCATACGGTGACTGTGATGGACACCAAAGCCCTAGTGTGTATGTGGATATAATTCAAACACACACAAATACACACACATGCTCTGTCACAGAGCTTGGAAGTAACTCGTTATTTTTAACGAGTTACTTTTAATTCGTTACAATTTTAAATAACGAGTGGGTAATTCCATTACATTTGGCAAGTAACGGAACGAATAGTAATTTCCCTACTTTTCAGCTTCAACTTTAACGTTTCCACGTTAGGTTGGACGTTACTTGGGGCGGGAACAAGGGGAAGTCAGCTCCTGGCTGTGATTGGTTAACACAAGACATGTGCCTCACACTGATTGGACCTCTGCGCAGACTGTCTCTTCCCTCGTGATCTGTGTTAGGAGGCACGAGGGAAGAGATGAATAGGCAGGGGGAGCCTGCTAGCGTCTGACTCTGAGAGGAAAAAATGGACGCCGGAGGAAAAAGCCAGGGCAAGGACAACAACGGAGGAGAAAGAAGGCTGCAGCAGAATGGCGAAGAGCTGTGGAGGTGAGTGACGATGATTTGTGTGTGTGTGTGCCCCGGTGTGTGTGTTTTCGGCTGGAGTCTCTGGTTTTGGGGGGGGCTCCGGCTCTCTGGCTACCACCCCTTACTCTCTGGACTCTCCGCTTCAATTTTTAAAAAAATTAAGTTTCAAGGTGGTCTAATTCCCGAGATATACACCAAAACGTAACCCCCCCTGCACAACTTTTTTTAAACAGATCATGCTCTAGCTACAACTCCCATCAGCCCAATCCAGTGGCCATGCTGGCTGGGGCTGATGGGAGTTGTAGTTTAAAGTAACTTTTCAAAGCTCTGGCTGCAACCCCGCCCTTTCATGATTGTGAGTAAAGTGCAGACTCGTGTTTGTGTTGTAAATCTCTCTCCCTCCAACCCTATTTTTAAAGAAATTAGGCAGGGTTTATCACAGTTTTTATTATGTAGGAAACTAATACTCATTTTTTAAAAAAATGAATGAAGTTTATTTATTTATTTTTATTATTTTATTTATATCCCACCCTTCCTCCCAGTAGGAGCCCAGGGCAGCAAACAAAAGCACTAAAAACACTTTAAAAATCATAAAAACAGACTTTAAAATATATTAAAACAAAACATCTTTAAAAACATTTTTAAAAGCTTTAAAAACATTTTTTTTAAGAAAAAGTTTAAAAACATATTAAAAAGCAATTTCAACACAGACGCAGACTGGGATAAGCTCTCAACTTAAAGGACTTGTTAAAAGAACAAGTTCCTTATCACTTGAGGCTGCAGTTTTCCCTGGTTGAGTAAGCCCCATTGAATACATTGGGACTTGCTTCTGAGTAAACAAACATAGGATTGCACTATAAATATCTTTACAGGTTATATAAATAAACATATTTGATAGTCATGCTTATATAAATATTTTCATAGAATCATAGAATAGTAGAGTTGGAAGGGGCCTATAAGGCCATCAAGTCCAACCCCCTGCTCAATGCAGGAATCCAAATCAAAGCATTCCCGACAGATGGCTGTCCAGCTGCCTCTTGAATGCCTCCAGTGTCGGAGATCCCACTACCTCTCTAGTAATTAGTTCCATTCTTGTATGGCTCTAACAGTTAGGAAGCTTTTCCTGATGTCCAGTCGAAATCTGGCTTCTTGCAACTTGAGCCCATTATTCTGTGTCCTGCACTCTGGGATCATTGAGAAGAGTTCCCGGCCTTCCTCTGTGTGGCAACCTTTCAAGTACTTGAAGAGTGCTATCATACCTCCCCTCAGTCTTCTCTTCTCCAGGTTAAATATGCCCAGTTCCTTCAGTCTCTCCTCATAGGGCGTTGTTTCCAGTCCCCTGATCATCCTTGTTGCCCTCTTTTGAACCTGTTCCAGTTTGTCTGCATCCTTCTTGAAGTGCAGAGACCAGAACTGGACACAGCACTCAAGATGAGGCCTAACCAGTGCTGAATAGAGGGGAACTAATACTTCACATGATTTGGAAACTATACTTCTGTTAATGCAGCCTGATATAGCATTTGCCTTTTTTGCAGCCACATCACACTGTTGGCTCATATTCAGCTTGTGATCAACAACAATTCCAAGATCCTTCTTGCATGTCGTACTGCTGAGCCAAGTATCCCCCATCTTATAACTGTGCATTTGGTTTCTTTTTCCTAAGTGTAGAACTTTTACTTCCACCCAGTTTTGTCATGCTGTGTCCCTATAAGTATCCAATTGCATACTATGGTTGTACAATACTTCCTTTACATTTTAAGTATGCCTTGGGGTAGTCATGGTTCTCCATTGTTTTCATCCTGAGGGGCAGATAGGCTGAGAAATGGTGAGTAGCCCATGGTCACCCACTACACTTTATAGCTTATTTTCATTTTGAAAAATTAATTAAAACAATTTACATGCAGGCAAAATTTATTAAGCGGATTCACACAATATGTGTAAAGCACATCCAACTCGCATTTAAAGCGCATGACTTCCCCTAAAGAATTCTGGGAAGTGTCATTTCCCCCTCACAGTTATAGTTCTCACCACTCTTAACAAACTGCAGTTCCCATGATTCTGTGGTGGGATTCATGTGCTTCAAATGGGTGTTGAATGTGCTTTAAAGGAATGGTGTGGATCTGCCCTAGGTATGATGTTCATTCAAGAGTGAATTGAAAAGAACAATTTTAAAAGATACTTCTTACTCTTACTCATTTTTCAGACCTCTTTCTGAAGTAAAGGGTCAAATCTGTAAAAACATTTGGAGCAGCCACATTAAAAGATAAGGGCAGGGTATTCCAGGCAGGGGGTTGCCAACCCTGCTTGGATATGGATGTCTTTGCAGAAGAACCCTAGTCAAGGTTTACCAACAGCACAGTCCAAACTATATCTACTTAGAAGTCAGTCCTGTTGAGTTCTATGGGGCTTAATCCCTTAGTAAGTGTGTTTAGAATTGCAGCCTTCAGGAGCCTCCATTTTTACTCCCCAAAGCTCCCATCTAACATCTCCACAACACTAGGCTCCTTTGTCTCTGCTGTGGCCTTCTGGTGACTGCCCTAGCCTGAAGGCACTTAACCCTTCTTGCTGAAAGCAAGAAGGCTAGATTAAATGTTCACTACCCAGGCTCATATATATAAAATATAAACGGCATTTTGTCAAAAGTATTTTTGTCTACATTTTATACCTCATCCTTGGTTTTCCAAGCTTGGCATGGAATGCTTCTCATACAGAATTAATTTGAAATGCTGCATATTTATTATCATAATCATCATATTCAAAATAAAAAATATATGTACCACCTTCAAGTTGATTCCAACTTATGGTGACCCTATGAATAGGGTTTTCATGAGGCTGAGAGGCAGTGACTGGCCCAAGGTCACTCAGTGAGCTTCATGGCTATGTGGGGATTTGAACCCTAGTCTCATTTTGTTCTCACAACAACCCTGTGAGATAGTAGGTTAGACTGGCCCAGGCAGGGTTATTCAGTGAGCAAATAGGATCTCTTTTAATTGTGCTATCGACCTGCTTACTTCCACTCTGACTGGGGGATCTTGCAGCATGGGGAAGAGATGGGGGCACATCACAGCTGAAGTTCACCCATATAGGAGCATTATCTCTTGTTTATTACAGAGACGCCTGTTGCAGGTTTTGCTGCTGAGAGCAGCAGTCAGTTAGTGCGGCCACTTGAGTCACAGCTTGTTGATCCTGAGGAGGCAAAACTAGAAAGTGAGGTTCAGAAAGGAGGCCCTGTGCACGAGGAGGAGGAGGGCATGAAGCAGTGCCAGTTGCCCACAGCCACATCTGCAGAACAGCAAGTACCATGGTTTGGCTTTGAGAAAGCTTGTACATTTGTGAGCCAGAGTGGGGAAAATGTTGTTGTACGATGCAATTACTGCCTTCCAAGGATCAAAAATCTGAGATCAGCTGTTTCCTCCTCATCCAATGTGAAGAAACATTTTGAGGTAAGCCTTTGTCATGCTGGTCCTCAAAGAGTGTCCATTGTCTATTTATGTTTAAATTGTGAAGTTCCTCTTCCATTTTTTCTTGGATTCATGCTTTGTTCTTCTTCCTCAGAGGGCACACCCTGAGAAGCTGAGAGCAATTGAAGAAGCAATAAAGGCAAGGAGACGTGGCCTTCCTGAACCAATGCATGACACCCCTCCTCCCAAAATGCTGAAGCAGCAGCAGACAACCCTTGAGAGGTGGGGATCTGGCAGGGATCTGCTTCTTCTGGCAGCCTGCGTACACCCTCGCTTCAAACTAGATTGGCTGGAATCGTGTCAGGCCACCACCCATACCAACAAGTAAGAACATTAGGGAAGCCCTTTGGGTGGATTACTCCAAGGGAAATGTTGTCTCAAGGGAGGCATCAGAGGGCTTAAGGTGGTAGGCAGGGGCTGGGCCTTTTCTTCCTGGGGCTCCTTATCACAACCTTGGGTTGCTGCAGGTAATCCTTAAGGGTCTGCTGTGCTGCCCCATGAGTGTGGTGACTTGGTCACCTTCCTACCTTCCATGTCATCATCCACAGGCTCAGGCTGGACCCTGAACCAGGGGACATGACAAGCATCAGGAAATGAAGAGCAGATGATGGTTTCCTCACATATATGTGTTAACATATCCTCTCTCTTTCTTAGATACACAATGGAAGCCTTGTTGAAAGCTGAAATAAAGATGGGTGTACTTAATGAGGACAGTGATCAGTCTTCAGATAAAGACCAGGAAGGAGATGACTTAGAAGATGACTTCTTTAACTTTCTGCCCCAGGGCAAGAAGTCAGCAGTGGACACTGCTGAGGAGGAACTGGTGAGGTACCTGAGGTCTCCCAGCAGGGAAGTGTCATCACTCCATGGCTTTCCACGTGTGCTGCGGTGTTTTTTGCAGCACGACACAGGCATGCCTTCAAGCGCCGCAGTAGAACGCCTGTTCAGTACTGGTGGCAACGTAATGACTGTAAAAAGACATTCCTTGTCTGACATGCTCTTTGAGCATCTTGTTCTTTTGAGACATAACAGAAACATATTATAAAAGCATTTCAAGTGTAAAATTTGATTTCAAGAGTTGGGGTATCTTCATTGCTTGGGGAGATGTGAGATTCTGTTATGCCATTATGTTAATCTTATGGATAAAATTTTTTATTCTACTACCCCCTGTGTGTGTGTGTTTATTTTTAATATTGTTTTAGGCTTCTTAGATGTGCAGCAGCCAAGGCCAGCACCTTGTAGGAGTTTTTTTAAAAAGTAACTGAAATGTAATTGTAGTGATTACTTTTGAGAAAAAGTAAAGTAATCAGTTACTTTCAGAGCGATTGTAATTGTAACGGTAATTACTACTTTTTGGGCCAAGTAATTGTAACTGTAATTTATTACTTTTTAAAAGTAATCTTCCAAGCTCTGCTCTGTCACTCTAACCTTTCCCTGTATGCCACAATTAGGCTTGAAAAAAGATCCCTACTGGTGCTAATCGTTCTTTCCACACAAGTCTAATGCTCTGTGTGTGTTTGTGTGTGTATATATGTGTATTTTCAGCAGGGGGTTACAGTGCACATAGTTTCCCTCACAGAGCTACATTCTCCAGAATTCTCTGGGAAGAGGGGCTGACTATTAAACCACTCTGGCTACTGGAGTTCTGTCAGGGGAATAGGAATCTCCTAACAACTCTCAGTATCCTTCACAAACTAAACTTCCCAGGATTTTTTGTGGGAAGCCAAGACTCTTTAAAGTAGAAGACCCAGGGGCATGGGTGTGGGGCCTTGATTAGCCAAACCAAACAACTGTTAGAACACTGGCAGTTGGTTCTTACTGAGCATACCTGTGCTTATCATAGACTCCAATGTTAATGTCTTAAAAATCAGCCATGCATTTTTTAAACTTTTAAATTGCAGAAGATGAAGGTCAGAGTATCGAGCAAGGTCAGTAACAGGATTACAGGTACTTGTGAACATTGCTGATTTTTAATTAATTTCAACAAATTACAAGATCACTGACAGAAAAAAGTCCAACAGGAGTCTGAATTTGTTCACAGTTATTTTAGACTTCGAACACTGATTTCTCTATGAGTGTTTTGTGTATCACTGCAAAAACTTGGGAGGGACCAGCCACACATATAAATTCAGAGCACCCTAGTGAGGGAGCCTGCTCCACGAGCTAGAGGGAGCCCCAGCTGATGAAGCGTCAAGGCGAATTAAGCAGCAGAGCGAGTTCGGCAGCAGGGCGAGGAGGCCAGGGCCCCCCACTCTGCCCGTCTGTTCCCTGACCTCAACTAAACCGCAGTCTCCAACCCATTGACGTAATAAACCTTAAACAAAATTATGCAGGTAAGAAGCCAGCAGGGGTGTGGGGGCTTTCCAGTGTTTTGCACTGCCTGCAGCATGTACGACTATCTGCCTGTTGGACAGAAGTCGTGGGTGTGCTCTCGGTGCAATGAGCTCCTGGCTCTCCGGGAACGACTTCATTTCCTTGAGGCCAAGGTGGCGGACCTGGAAAAGCTGAGAGAGGCAGAGAGGTGTGTGGAGGAGGCCTTCAGGGACGTTATAGCTGTGTCCCACTCCAACGATGATAGCTCTCCTGCTATCATGGAGAACGATGGTCTCGGGGAAGGAGAGCATCCAGCTGAGGAAGAGGGAAACGATCCCTTAGAAGGGACCCATGCCTTGGGGGATGAGCAGCTATCCTCTCGTGCCGATGATATATCTCCAGGGGGTGGAGGGATCCTTGTAGTGGGTGATTCGATCATTAGGAACATAGACAGTGGGGTGTGTGATGGGCGTGTAGACCGCAAGGTGTTTTGCCTGCCTGGTGCGAAGGTTGCGGATATCGCCCGTCGTTTAGATAGTTTGGTAGACAGTGCTGGGAAGGAGTCAGTGGTCGTGGTGCACGTTGGCACCAACGACATGGGGAAATGCAGCCGTGAGGTCCTGGAAGCAAAATTTAGGTTGCTAGGTAGGATGCTGAAAGCCAGGACCTCCAAGGTGGCTTTCTCTGAAATGCTACCGGTTCCACGCGCAGGACCAGCCAGACAGGCCCAGCTTCGCAGTCTCAACGCGTGGATGAGACGATGGTGTCGGGTGGAAGGGTTCGGATTTGTTAGGAACTGGGGAACATTTTGGGACAAGCCGGGCCTGTACAAAAGGGACGGGCTCCACTTGAACCAGAATGGAACCAGACTGCTGGCACTTAAAATTAAAAAGGTAGCAGAGCAGCTTTTAAACTGACTGAGGGGGGAAACCCGACAGGAGCTGAGAAAGGTCCGGTTCGGAATAAACCTCCCCCCTGGGATAAAAACCAAAGAAATGATGAAATTTTAAAAGGGGTAGGCCTAGAAGTAGGCATTGTGAGAGCAGGGGCACAGGATATAAATTCAGAAGAGCAAAATTACCACAGGCCTAACCACAAGTGCCAAAGACACTTGAAGAGAGACACTGCTTACAAGTGCCTGTACGCTAATGCTAGGAGCCTCTGAACCAAGATGGGTGAACTGGAGTGCTTGGTCTTAGAGAAGAGCATTGATATAGTGAGCATAACGGAGACCTGGTGGAATGGAGAAAACCAGTGGGATACGGTTATCCCTGGATATAAACTATATCGGAAGGACAGGGAAGGACGTATTGGTGGCGGAGTCGCTCTATACGTGAAAGAAGGCATTGAATCCAGCAAGCTCGAAACCCCAAAAGAGGCAGACTCCTCCACAGAATCGTTGTGGGTGGTGATACCATGCCCCAGGAGGGACTTAATACTGGGAACGATCTATCGTCCCCCTGATCAAAATGCTCAGGGAGACCTTGAGATGAGATATGAAATTGAGGAAGCATCCAAACTAGGAAATGTGGTAGTAATGGGTGACTTCAACTACCCGGACATAGACTGGCTGCATATGTGTTCCAGTCATGACAAAGAAGCAAAGTTTCTAGATATTTTAAATGACTATTCCCTAGATCAGTTGGTCATGGAACCGACCAGAGGGATGGCAACCCTGGACTTAATCCTCAGTGGGGACCGGGACCTGGTGCGAGATGTAAGTGTTGTTGAACCGATTGGGAGCAGTGACCACAGTGCTATTAAATTAAACATACATGTAACTGGCCAATTGCCAAGAAAATCCAACACGGTCACATTTGACTTCAAAAGAGGAAACTTCACAAAAATGAGGGGATTGGTAAAAAGAAAGCTGAAAAACAAAGTCCAGAGGGTCACATCACTCGAAAATGCTTGGAAGTTGTTTAAAAACACTATATTAGAAGCTCAACTGGAGTGCATACCGCAGATCAGAAAAGGTACCGCCAGGGCCAAGAAGATGCCAGCATGGTTAACAAGCAAAGTCAAGGAAGCTCTTAGAGGCAAAAAGTCTTCCTTCAGAAAATGGAAGTCTTGTCCGAATGAAGAAAATAAAAAAGAACACAAACTCTGGCAAAAGAAATGCAAGAAGACAATAAGGGATGCTAAAAAAGAATTTGAGGAGCACATTGCTAAGAACATAAAAACCAACAACAAAAAATTCTATAAATACATTCAAAGCAGGAGACCATCTAGGGAGACAATTGGACCCTTGGATGATAAGGGAGTCAAAGGTGTACTAAAGAATGATAAGGAGATTGCAGAGAAGCTAAATGAATTCTTTGCATCTGTCTTCACAGTGGACGATGTAGGGCAGATCCCTGAACCTGAACTAACATTTGCAGGAAGGGATTCTGTGGAACTAAGACAAATAGTGGTAACGAGAGAGGAAGTTCTAGGCTTAATGGACAATATAAAAACTGACAAATCACCGGGCCCGGATGGCATCCGCCCGAGAGTTCTCAAAGAACTCAAAGGTGAAATTGCTGATCTGCTAACTAAAATATGTAACTTGTCCCTCGGGTCCTCCTCCGTGCCTGAGGACTGGAAAGTGGCAAATGTAACACCAATCTTCAAAAAGGGATCCAGAGGGGATCCCGGAAATTACAGGCCAGTTAGCTTAACTTCTGTCCCTGGAAAACTGGTAGAAAGTATTATTAAAGCTAGATTAACCAAGCACATAGAAGAACAAGCCTTGCTGAAGCAGAGCCAGCATGGCTTCTGCAAGGGAAAGTCCTGTCTCAGTAACCTATTAGAATTCTTTGAGAGTGTCAACAAGCATATAGATAGAGGTGATCCAGTGGACATAGTGTACTTAGACTTTCAAAAAGCATTTGACAAGGTACCTCACCAAAGGCTTCTGAGGAAGCTTAGCAGTCATGGAATAAGAGGAGAGGTCCTCTTGTGGATAAGGAATTGGTTAAGAAGCAGAAAGCAGAGAGTAGGAATAAACGGACAGTTCTCCCAATGGAGGGCTGTAGAAAGTGGAGTCCCTCAAGGATCGGTATTGGGACCTGTACTTTTCAACTTGTTCATTAATGACCTAGAATTAGGAGTGAGCAGTGAAGTGGCCAAGTTTGCTGACGACACGAAATTGTTCAGGGTTGTTAAAACAAAAAGGGATTGCGAAGAGCTCCAAAAAGACCTCTCCAAACTGAGTGAATGGGCGGAAAAATGGCAAATGCAATTCAATATAAACAAGTGTAAAATTATGCATATTGGAGCAAAAAATCTTAATTTCACATATACGCTCATGGGGTCTGAACTGGCGGTGACCCACCAGGAGAGAGACCTCGGGGTTGTAGTGGACAGCAGCTGTGAAAAAGGCAAATTCCATGCTAGCAATAATTAGGAAAGGTATTGAAAATAAAACAGCCGATATCATAATGCTGTTGTATAAATCTATGGTGCGGCCGCATTTGGAATACTGTGTACAGTTCTGGTCGCCTCATCTCAAAAAGGATATTCTAGAGTTGGAAAAGGTTCAGAAGAGGGCAACCAGAATGATCAAGGGGATGGAGCGACTCCCTTACGAGGAAAGGTTGCAGCATTTGGGGCTTTTTAGTTTAGAGAAAAGGCGGGTCAGAGGAGACATGATAGAAGTGTATAAAATTATGCATGGCATTGAGAAAGTGGATAGAGAAAAGTTCTTCTCCCTCTCTCATAATACTAGAACTCGTGGACATTCAAAGAAGCTGAATGTTGGAAGATTCAGGACAGACAAAAGGAAGTACTTCTTTACTCAGCGCATAGTTAAACTATGGCATTTGCTCCCACAAGATGCAGTAATGGCCACCAGCTTGGACGGCTTTAAAAGAAGATTAGACAAATTCATGGAGGACAGGGCTATCAATGGCTACTAGCCATGATGGCTGTGCTCTGCCACCCTAGTCAGAGGCAGCATGCTTCTGAAAACCAGTTGCCGGAAGCCTCAGGAAGGGAGAGTTTTCTCGCACTCGGGTCCTGCTTGCGGGCTTCCCCCAGGCACCTGGTTGGCCACTGTGAGAACAGGATGCTGGACTAGATGGGCCACTGGCCTGATCCAGCAGGCTCTTCTTATGTTCTTATGTTAAGCAAGAATTACTGAGTTCAGGACTATCTGTTTTATAAGATTTTGTTTTGAAATGAGCTTATGGGAAGCAGCAGAACGGCATGGGGTTATTTTCAATTTAAAAAGGCGGAATTTGAAAACTCCATGATGGCTATATAAGCTGTATAATATGTAGATATGGATATAGAGAGATTATATTTATATATGTGTTTTATATATATGTTTTGAGATTTATGTATATCTTTTCGAGATATATTTATTTATTGTCTTGTATTTGAGTTCTGTTTGGTAAATTATTCTGATTTCTTTTGTATTGCATTTGACTTTCACTTAGTATATTGTTTTGAGATTCCTTTATACAGTGTTTAATTTTTATATTGTATGTTGATTTGAGGGGAGTTGTATTTGTTTTCTATTTTGTTCATGGTTTTGATATTCGTTTGTATGGCACTGGACCTCTATTTTGTCTTGAAATTCTGTTCTCTTGTATTTGATTGCTGCTTTGAACACCACTTTGAGATTATTTGAATATAAAGTGTTTAAGAAATTTTCTAAATAATTATAATAAAATAAATAATTATAATGAAACAAACAATAGGTGAGTTCTAAATGTGTGGTGGCTAAGAGAGGTCCAGCAGGCACAATGTCTTGGTCTATGCATTGACTGCACACATTTTCTGTTTAACCAATACCAATAGTCAACAAGGTTGTTTTCTTACTATGTCAATATGGAAGCACTTTGAGCTTTTTTCATGAACTGTAGGTTTAGCACATGTGGGGGGAAATAATGGTGATAGTAAGTGGCTAAATCCATGTCAAATATAATGTTATGCCCTTCTCTAATAAATCAATTTCCATCATATTTAGTCAGTTCATTGACATAACATTAACACAGCACCTTGGGTGGTGTTTTACTGGGGCAATCTGTGGTTACATTTACCTTACAGCTGAAAAGTCCAAATAGCACCACGCCGGAGGGAAAGCCAGCTTCTGTTATGCAACAGGAGTCACATAAAAATTGTGTTGAAGTAAATCCATTCAAAATCACATTCCACAGAAATAATCTCATAGGGAAGGAAGCATAAAATAAAGTGCATGTCAAAATAAGTCAGTTCAAATTTTCTGCGTATTTTGTTATTGAATGGTTAACAAATTTTATTGAATGAGATGTGCAGATGGTTTTCACTATAGATCTCCTAGCTGCCAAGAATGGACTTTGTAAATCAGTAAAGTTTGAAAAATAACTATCAATATATTTGAAGTATAATACAAAAACATCTGTAAGAGGAAAACAAGGTTTAGGGCAGATATGGAGTAGGGAACCTATTCTGAGCTGAGGGCTTCATAGAAAGTGGTTGGGAACCATATTCCAGACCCACTTATAATCACATACCCTGGAAATACTCAGTTTGACACACATGCACAGCTATTTCCAATTAAAACTGTGGCATATAGTTAATTCTTAGTAAAGGCACTCAAGTTTCATTGTCCATTTTCTTCTGTTTTTTCTTTTTTACAAATTCTCCAACATCCTTTATCTGTCTTGACTATGCAAAAGGCAAAAAGAGCTCAGTAATCCCAGAAGAAGAATACAAAATGGAGCATAGGAACATAGGAAGCTGCCTTATACCGAATTAAGCCATTGGTCCATCTAGCTTATTGTCCACCCTGACTAGCAGTGGCTCACCAAGTTTTCATACTGAAAACACTCCCAGCCCTACCTGGAAGTACCAAAGATTGCATCTGGGACTTTCTGCAATGTAAAGCAGATGCTGTACCACTGAATTGGTCCTTCCCTAATCAATGCATAACCAAACTGCAAGTCCTCCCTTACAACTATTGAAAGCTTCAAACTCCAAAAGATCTATCAGTTTGGTAAGCATAAGAGACAGGGACTTGTCTGTGGTAGCCCCATTCTTATAGAATGCTCTTCCATGGGAGGCATGCCTGGCTCCTTCCCTGACTATTTTTAAATTGATCTTAAAGAACTGGATATTTCAGCCTACTTTTAAATTGACGAGGTTTTATATTTTACAGTTATAGTTTGAACAGTTACTGATTATTTTTATTTGGAACAAGATCATGAGGTGCTCTTATCTAATTTTCAGACCTGGATCCACTGTGAAATTGATAAACAAAGCTATGAAGCATCAGACAACAACAATTAGATGAGATCAAAAGAAATGGGTTTTCTCAGGTCAGAAACTTACTTTTTCACTCTCTGTGAAAATGGAGAATATGGGAGCAAGCACAACAGTGATGCAGAAGAAATAAATGAGCAAGATACTGTACACTCAGGTTGTTTTGAAGCTTTAGCTCAGAAGATCATATAAGGCAGGTGTGTATCTTAAAGAAGCATAGGTTCAGAAGAGACATGCAGGGGTGTGTATGTGTGTTTTATAGTCTTTCAATCAGCATAATAAATGATGCTGATGGCCTTCCTGGCAGATTGTTCTGAAGCAAGATTAGTCAAAAGGTGATAGTCTCCTACCTGGCATTACTATATTAGCATGGTACAGGCATATGTTTTGTTCTGATGTAATACCTGGCTGTGCACTAGCGACAGTTATAAAGCTAAATTCTTAGTCTTGGTTGCCACTTTACAGGTATAGTTGGCATAAATTATATCACATAGCAAGGAGCAGACAGCCAAGAGGGTTGGCTCAAAAATCTACTTCCCGTAACACTCAGCTGAAAAGGCTGCAATGCTTCCTGGGGGGTCCTGCACTTCCTTTCTGTTCTTCAAACATTAGCACATTCCCACACAATACTTTTATATCATTTCTGGAACAGTCGTGACATTAGTCTCTAACTGCAGTGATCCAAAAACTGCTTACCCGGCTCTGAAGATTAACTGGTAAAGATGGATAGAGCTATCCTCAGGGGGAGATGCACAGAAAATGAGTGTGAGAATCACTTACACATCTTCTTTAGCAAGACTAGGATTTCTACCAGTCCATAACTGTTTAGGATTGTTCACATTTTTGGAACTCCATCCATGACAATTAGTAATGCTGTCATAGATAGTGTCTGTCTGTTTTGCATGAAGGGAGAGCTGTATTGGAAAGAAAACTGGCGCAACATTATGTATTCTTTTTTTAAAAAAAATCATGCAATCCATTTTAGAAGCTCAATACGGTTGTTGTGTTAGTTATTGAATATATGCAGATGAAAATTGCTATATAAACTAATAGATTATCTATTTTCAAACTCTGCATTTAACCATCGAAATATGAAAATACAATTATACTGTAGTCGCAATAAGCTTTCTGATGTCTCACTTATTTTGCCTTACTGACATGTCCAATGATATGATGGATAGTTCAAAGGTAATTCTGTTTTCTGGAAGTGATTTCATGTGTGGTCCAGAATGTATGTTTCAACCAGCATGGCAAGGAATGTAGTATTTTGTTGCCAGATAGCATCATTGTACCTCCAGTTTGTGTTCCCAGATTATCACCTTGAGTAAAAAAATCTCCATTTTGTCTTGAAAGGTAAGCTGGCAAGATATAACAAACTAGGACAGAATGCATTTCAGTGCCCACTGACACCCTCCATACATTGTACTGAGAAGTCTTGGACTGGGAACTCTTGGAACCAATAATGTTTATCTTCCTTTGCTGTATCACTTATCAACATTGCTGTTGGGATGCATTGGGACACCATCCCTTTATTATTTCTGCAGATACCCCCCTGCCAACCCTCTCTGATCCGCCATCACTACCACCATGATAAAAGAGAAGACAAGAGAGGAGTCCCCCCTCCCTGGCCAAATGATACAGTGGAGGCCTCTGCAACAGCCTCTCTGAGCAGGACCAGATTGCGGAGGAAGGATAGGAAGAGGAGGCATCACACCACAGAAAAAAAGACAGGTTGCAGGCTGGTGTGGATGAAAAATCTGCTTAATTCCAACTGCAGGGGGGGGTTCAGAATTAAGCAAATATTTGCCCACTCCATCCTCCAGCCTGTCTCTTACCTCACATTATAGCGCCTCCTCTTCCTGTTCCTATTCTTCCTCCATGGTCTGGAGCTGCTGCGGAGGCTATTGCCGTGGCCTCTGCTCTATTGTTTCAAGAGCAACCCAGAGTTGTATGCTTTATAGAGACAGATACAAGGGGGTTGGGAACAGCATAAGCACTCAGTCACAAAGCAACCAGCTATAGAGAGGCTCAGGCAAAGTCTCTGGGAGTATTGGTTACAGGATGTGACTGGTGGTGTTGCCTAGCAGTGGGATCTAGTGAGATCTGTGCTAGAGCAGAGTGGAGAAAACATAAAAACGACGATCCTGACTGGCGGTGTCCCTGGTGGTGCCTAGGGAAAGGCAGTAGTCACAAGCAGGTGGGAACCTGACAGGGAGAGCCAGGGAAGGATGTCACAGGTCACATTATAAAAATAATGTTTAAGAAAACAAAACCCTCCTAACGTAATTGACTATAGCAGCATGTGGGGGAAGCTAGCCAGGGCTATACATTTATAACAGTCATGGGAGGGAGCTCTTTTGTCAAGCAAGGGGGGAGCCAGAGCTGACAGAGCATCTCCGTCCAAGTAAAAAGCCACACAGGTAACAAGTGACTTAAGCTGCTGTGAGAATTCAGCAGCAGGGCGAGGAGGTTGTTATACAAATCAAAGGTACAGCCATATGTGGCATACTGTGTACAGCTGTGGCCACCTCACCTCAAAAAGGATATTGTATATCTGGAAAAAGTTCAGAAAAGGGCAAGCAAAATTACTAAGGGGCTTGAAAAGCTCCCCAGTGTTCTGTCTCCACTGTATGTCACTGCGTACCAGTTGCTTTCCTCACGTGGGGACAATGCTTTAGAACTCAGTTCCTGCTTGTACGCTTTCCATAAGCATCTGGTTGGCCGCTCTGAAAACAAGACTGTGAACTGGATGGGCCTTTACCCTGATCCATCTTTCAAACATTTGGGCAAGTAAGGAGGGAGCATGACAGAGGTGTATAACCTTATGCATAGTGTGGAGAATATGGATAGGGAGATATTTTTCTCCCTCTCTCATAATACTAGAACCCAGGATTCTCCAATGAAGCTGAATGTTGGAAGATTCAGGACATACAAAAAAGTACTTCTTAACACAGTGCATAGTCAAACTATGGAATTCATTCTCACAAGATGTAGTAATGGCCACCAACTTGGATGGCTTTAAGAAGGGATTAAATAAATTCATGGAGCTTAAGACTATCAATGGCTATTAGCCATGAAGGCTGTGTACTACCTCCAGTATAGGAAGTTATATGCCTCTGACTACCAGTTGCTGGAGTGCACAGATAGGGAGAGTGCTGTTGTAATTGTGCCCTGCCTGCAGGCTTCCCATAGGCATTTGGTTGGCCACTGTGAGAACAGGATGCTGGACTAGATGTGCCTTTGGTCTGATCCAGCAAGGTCTTCTTATGTTCTTACAGAAGGCTAAGGGCTATGTGTTTGCTTCCCTGTTCTCTGTAAAGGTCAAGCACAGGATTAGCTGAATTAGATTGTGAAACGCATGATGATTCTATTTTTCCACTGCCCTGTGGATGACTTCTTATCCCAGCAATGGTGTAAATGACTACATTTAGTACAACTAAGACTCAGAAATTTGCCATCTGGATGCCAACCAACATGATTAAAATATTACAAAGCAATGCTATAGCCAAGGCTACACAAGGTCAACACACTCTTGTAACAAATATAAAGAGGGATTTTGCCTGTTCAAAGAACAAATGTGAGTTTTGTATACTTTACTGTCTGGCATCTCTGGAACTTCAGGTCTCGTTTCAAGAGAAAAAGTTTCTTTTTAAACAATGGTGAGTATTCCAGTGAGCTACTTTGCAAATGCATGGTTCTAAATCTTCTTCAGTGATCATACAATGATATAAGCACCTTACATCTACAGAAATCTACTAACAAATATTTTCTCTACAGGTAAGTAGTTTCTAATATGCAAGACATTCCTAAGCTCACTCCCTTTGCTGAGTATTGCTCATAAATGCTTAATGTGTTTGGGTAGCTGCATCACCAAACTGTATAAACAACAAAAGAATGTGTTTTGAAACCTAAACTAGAGATTGCAAGAAACAGGACTCTTACCGATCTCTTAGGGAGAAAGTTCCATTTTTAAAATTCCTATCTTGAATTCCTATTCCTTCTGGGCATCTTAATTCTATAACAATTATTGAAGTCTTACATCTAACCTAATATCGATTCATTGTTGATTATATGACTCCTTAAAAGAAGTGGGATCCAGTAATGAGTGCATGCATCTGGAAATGATCTGTGAGTCAGCTTCTAGCTTGTCACCAATGTAACTTGAGCTGGATTTGAGTGAGGTCAACCTGAGTTCCTTGCAGTGGCCCAAGTGTACAGGTGCAGTACAGAACAGCAATTAACTGCATTGTAATGAGACTTAAGGGATCTGTGGAATTTAAACACATGTCACTGTGTACGTGATGGCAGCATCGGCCCTCATCTAGAAATGCTCACATGCAAAAATATATGTAGTACTACACGGAGATAACTCATGAAGTGGCACTGACATCAGATTCAAAATATCTAATCACAACTGCATACATATTCCTGACTTTCTAGTCTCTCTTCTGTGGCAGTTGATTATTTTCTGATATTCAGTGGCAATCAGTCAAGTTACGACATGGTGGGCAAATAAATTACTGGACATGTCCAAGCATGGAAAAGATGATCTGAGCATGCAGCTGATTCACCGTGCACAAAAAAATCACCAGACCAGGGTGGTGCCTCCTAGTAGAAAAGGCAGGTCACTTTTCAGACTCAGAAAAAATGGGTGTGATGCAGGAAGTCAGTAAGACAGAGAAGATGATGGGGCTGCTGAAATTTCAGACATTTCAGAAGATTAAAAAAAGTACTATCAAATAAAAGGATCCACGCTCACAATGCACATACTGAGCATGCATTGCAAAAGGAAAAACTAAAATGCCATACCTTATTAGGTGATAGCTGTCTAAGTACGAACGAAGATGGGAATACTAGAATAAAGCAATGCATATATTCAGAAGTTAGTTAGAAGGATGCAGAATAGTATACGCTATCGCCAGCCTTATCAAAAGTATCCTGTTTAAAGGCGAGTTCACTTGTCTTCTTGTCATCGATCTAAAGAAACAATTTCAACAAATATCTGGTCATCATAAACAGATCTTTTGCACACAATGGGGCAGATCACATCATACCATTTATCCTGATCCAGGCGATTACACTGAGGCAAACAAATGCGTGCCATTCCTCCCTGATGCTGCAATCCACACATCTGCATGTGGGGATGCAATGTGTCATCTAATGCACTTAAGCTAAAATCACATAGCTGATGTCTCCAGAATTTATTAATGACATCAAAGGATGGTGTGCACTTATTCCCCGCTGTATAGTGGGCAATATCAGGGAGCAATATTGTCCAATTTCACCCAGTGTCCTTGTATATAGTGGTGGCAGGAGCAGCAGAAGGAATTTCAGACATGGTGACATGAAAGAATGGATGCAGCTGATACAAAGAGACAGAGCTCCTGTAGCCAAACACTTGTCTTTCATTTGGAAGTTGGGTTTGTGGTTATTGTTGTAGGCTTAGGAATGTGTGCCTGAGCAGATGTGAGGCATAGTAAGCAGTGCCAACCATTTTCTTACTAATGCTCGTTCTTTTCTTTATTTCCAAGCATGCACTCCAGCTCTTACCAGGAGCTGGGAAAGCTTTCTCTTTGGTGACACCCTGAGGGCTGGTTTGTATATTACAAGAAGTGTCAGAAAGGGAAAGTGTGACTGCACTCACACATCCAGTTTTCACCCCTTTTTCTAATGTAGGAAGCAGCCTCCCTGGTCTTATACTTTCACTGCAACATGCTTCCCCCTCCCCCCCCAGTGGGCTTTTGATTCTGAATTCTCAGCCCCAGTAGCTAAATGTTTATCTACAAAGACTTTAGGACTTGCAGGTTCTCACACCATCAGAGGGTTTATTTTCCCTTCTCAGCCTGCTTGGTTGACCTCTGCCCATTCTCCTCCTGGTTGATCACTGGTGACCCTGCTGGGAACTATTATATTATTGTGTTCATAATCGTATGGTTAACGATTTATCTGATTTCATCGTTCTTACTGGGCTGAATGTTGTTTGGTATTAGCATCATTGCTGAATCTTGTTATTTATTAACATGGTGTTGTATTGTTTTAAATGATTGATTTTGCATTGTTCCTGGAACACTCATTTTATGAGGTGCCTAAAAATATAACTAATAACTAAAATACACATTTTGTGGCCTTATATGTCTGAAGACACCTTGAGTAAGTTTAACCCTAAAAAGCAGCCTACATATCATTCGAGATGAGTCTCAGTCCTTTGATGGAGCTGTTCATCCATTCAAGCTCCTGTTTTGTGCATTGAAAATGGCTGTTCCTGTCCTGCTTGCCTCCAGCCTCATGTCACTATCTGTCTCCTCGCCCTTCCTTCTACCCAGGGCAGATTCCTGGGGAAGGGCCATAGCTCTGTGGTAGTCCTCATGCTTTGTATGCAGAAGGTTCCAGCTTCAATTCCTGGCATCTCCAAGTAGGCCTGATAAAGACTGTCTGTCTGAAACCCTACAGAGCTGCTCCAGTCAGTGTAGACAATACTGAACCAGATGGACCAATGGCCTAACTCACTGTAAGGTTGCTTCCTGTGTTCCTGAGCTGCAACTCTACTTTCATCTGACTGTAATTGTAATATGAAGGGCCCTCTTCTGCATCTCTCATTAGACTCTTCCTGCTGGCCAAATGTATATCACTCAAGAAAGGTACTTCTGCAAAGACTCAACAGGGCTGGAATCTTGGGAGACACAGAATGCACTGGCAAGGCCCAAGGCCATGTTAGAAAGTGAATAGTCTTTACTAAGCCATTAAATGTTGTGCCCAGTTGATCTGCCAGTGTGAAAGTTGCCCAATATATGTTGATATTTTTTCCATCAGCCAAATGAAACAGAAACCCAAGATATAAAACTGTTCCTTCCCTGTGTATTCAGCCATTTTCCATATAATGGCATGCTAATAAGTTTTAACAGTTATTCTAGAATTTTTAATGTAATATCATGGTCATCATGTTTGCTTTTTAAACCATCAACAAGCAAAGTTAATAAAGTCCTTATCTTTTTATGCTGTTTTAGGCTGCAATCCTAACCCCACTTTCCTGGGAGTAAGCCCCACTGAATTTAGTAGGACTTACTACTGAGTAGTCATGTTAAAGTTTGTGCTGTCAGGTCCAGGAATCCATGTCACTGAGGTGACTGACAAAAAGGAAAACAAAAACAAATCACCACTATGTCTCCAATGCTCTGGTTCAGAAAAGCTTAAATGAAAATTGGTCAACAGCATTTAGTGGAATATAGGAAATTATCATGTAGTATCAAACCCTAAAGAAGGCCTAACTGAACAAATGTTTTCAAAACTTATTTGAATTTCTTGTGAAGTCCACATTAGGCTGAAGGCAGGCACGACATCTTTAATGCTGTGGGGATGTTTTCCATGAGTTCTCATTGTGTTGCGCAACAGAATCCTTCTTCACGATCAAGCACTGGGGAGGGGAAGGGAGAACAACAGCTTTGCAAGTTCAAATGATGATACTAAGGGCTGGCATCTATCCTCTAGAAACCTCTTACATCACTGCTTACCTTATCTTCCCAGTAGCAGGATTTTCCTTTTTTTAAGAAAAGCTTCCTTTTCTATTCATAAGGCAACAGATTAGTGGATAAACATGAATGCAATATTCTGAATCATGGGAGAGAGGTATCAAGTGGCAAGGGAATAATGGGAGAGTGCTGGTGCGCTCAGGTCCTACTTGTGGGCTTCCCATAGGCACCTGGTTGGACACTTGTGAGAACAGGATGCTGGACCCGATGGGTATTTGGCCTGATCCAGCAGGGCTCTTCTTTTGTTCTTATTTATTTATTTATGTTATTTATTGGCGGGATATAAACCAAATAATAAATAAATAAATTGTATCCCGCCCTTCCTTACAGCAGGAGCCCAGGGCAGCAAACAAAGTGCTAAAAACACTTTAAAACATCATAACAGATCTTAAAATACATTAAAACAAAACAGTGTTAAAAACATTTTTAAAAACAACTTTAAAAAAGGGTTAAAAACATTATTAAAAAACATATTAAGCAATTCTAACACAGACACAGACTGGGACAGGTCTCAACCTAGAAGGCTTGTTGAAAGAGGAAAGTCTTCAAAAGGCACCAAAAAGATAGCTGAGATGGCGCCTGTCTAATATTCAAAGGGAAGCAATTCCACAGTGTAGGTGCTGCCACACTAAAGGTCCATTTCCCACATTGTGCAGAACAAACCTCCTGATAAGATGGTATCTGCAGGAGGCCCTCACCTGCAGAGCGCACGGATCGACTGGGTATATAAGGGGTAAGACGGTCTTTCAGGCATCCTAGTACCGAGCTGTATAAAGCTTTGTACACCAAAACTAGAACCTTGAACTTGGCCTGGTAGCAAATGGGCAACCAGTGCAATTTTTTCAGCAGCAGGGTGACATGTTGGCGATACCCTGCCCCAGTGAGCAGTCTCGCCGCTGCAGTTTGCACCAGCTGCAGCTTCTGGACCAACCTCAAGGGCAGCCCCACATAGAGTGCATTACAGTAATCCAGACTGGAGGTTACCAGTGCATGGACAACAGTGGTCAGGCTATCCTGGTCCAGAAACAGCCACAGCTGTCTCACCAGCCGAAGCTGGTAAAAGGCCATCCTAACCACGGAGGTCACCTGGGCCTCTAGTGACAAAGATGTATCCAGGAGCACCCCCAGGCTATGGACCTGCTCTTTCAGAGGGAGTACGACCCTGTCCAAAGCAGGCAACTCACCAATTATCCAACCTCGGGAACCACCAACCCACAGCGCCTCCATCTTGCTAGGATTCAGACTCAGTTTATTGGCCCTCATTCAGCCCACCACTGAGTCCAGGCAGTGGTCCAGGGCTTGCACAGCCTCTCCCGATTAGATGTTATGGAGAAATAGAGCTGGGTATCATCAGCATACTGCTGACACCTCACGCCAAAACTCCTGATGACGGCTCCCAAGGGCTTCATATAGATGTTAAACAGCATGGGGGACAAGATGGTACCCTGCAGCACCCCACAGCACAGCTGCCAAGGGGCTGAAAGACAGTCACCCAATGCTATTCTCTGAGAGTGACCCTGGAGATAGGATCGGAACTACTGTAAAACAGTGCTTCCAATACCCATCTCACCAAGTCGGCCCAGAAGGATACTATGGTCAATGGTATCAAAAGCCGCTGAGAGTTCAAGTAAGAATAACAGGGTCGCACTCCCCCTGTCCTTCTCCCGATAAAGGTCATCCATCAGGGTGACCAAGGCCAATTCAGTCCCTTAACCAGGCCTGAACCCACACTGGGATGGGTCAAGATAATCTGTTTCATCCAAGAGTACTTGCAGTTGCTGCGCCACAACCCTCTCAATCACTTTCCCTAAGAAGGGAGTATTTGCAACCGGTCGGTAGTTGTCACAAACCAATGGGTCCAGGGTAGGCTTTTTCAGGAATGGTCGGATCACCACCTCTTTCAAGGCGGCTGGAACCACTCCCTCCCGCAATGATGCATTGACCACACCCTGGATCCACTTGGTCAGACCCCTTGGCAAGCTTTAATAAGCCAAGAAGGTCAAGGGTCGAGAGGACACGTTGCTGGCTGCATCATCACAAGCACCTTGTCCATGTCATCAGGCCGCATCAACTGAAACTGTTCCCAAGAAGTTGCAGCAGACATTGCACTGGACACCTCATTGGGGACTACAGTATATGTAGATGGGGCATCAAGACTGCTACAGAGGCGAGCAACTTTACCCTCAAAGTGCCTTGCAAACAATTCACAGTGGGCCTCTGAAGGGTCTAAGACTCCATTTCCTGGAGTTGATGTCAACAGACCCCTGACAATACGGAAAAGATCCACTGGACGGCTACTTGAGGATGCAATGGAGGCAGAGAAGTGGGCCTTCTTCGCCGCCCTCACTGCCACACAGTAGGCACATTTATGATGTTTTACTCATGCCCAATCAGCCTCACAGCACGTCTTTCACCACTTGTGCTCTAGCCGTCGTCCAGCCTGTTTCATTGCGGTTATATTACTGCTGTACCAAGGTGCAAGCTGGGCTCCACAGTGCCAGAGAGGGCACTCAGGGGCAACCTTTTCGAGAGTCCGATGCGCCTTGCTGTTCTACAGCGTGACAAGGCTTCAACAGGGTCACCTGCTCTATCTACTGGGAACTCCCCCAGGGTATTCAGGAATCCAGTGGATTCCATTAGGCTCCAGGGGCGAACCATCTTAATCTGTCCACCACCCCTGCAGGGAAGGATCAGAGCCATAAGTCTAAACTTCACCAGGAAGTGATCTGACCATGACAATGGGGTGACATCCATCCACCCCCTATCTCCAGACCACCCCTTCCTCCATCTGGAGCAAAAACCAAGTCAAGGGTGTGCCCTGCCCTATGTGTTGGGCTAATAACAACTTGAGACAGCCCCATGGTCGTCATGGAGACCATGAAGTCCTGAGCCGGAACACTAGAGGCAGCCTCAGCATGGACATTGAAATCACCCAGCACTATTGTTCTGGGCTCCTCCAACGCAACAGCCGAGATGACCTCCACCAGCTTGGTCAGAGAAGCTACCGGGCAGCAGGGTGGATGGTACAGCAGCAGCAACCCTAGTTTACTGTCTCCTCGGCCAAACCCAGGTGCAGGCCCTTATAGCCAGCTCCAAGACAGAGTGGTTTCCTGGTGACAGAGATGGAAGTTCTGTAGACCACAGCAACATGTTCTTATGTTAAATACTGTGTGACGAAGTATTCACATTTCCCTCCCCCCAATGGTAATTGCATTTTTCACTTCAGTTGTGAAGCCAAGAGGATGCCAAGCTCATACATAGTAGCCTGCACTGGCTAAGGAACCGACCACAAGCTCCTTATTACATCTATCTTCACCCTGACTTTCCATAAACCAGATATTATTGGCAGTTCATATTTGGGAGGGTACCAAAAATGTCCAATCGTATCTTAAACCACACATTAATGAATGAATACTCTTGAAATGCATAGCTGTGTGGCCAGTGAGCAAGATTCTGCCACCATTGTGTGTGTTCCCTCATGGAGGGCCTTGGTTCAGACCATTTTCCTTTTTGTCTGAGTGTGGGCTAGAAGAGACCTAGTTGCAGAAGAAGAAAACACAAGCTCAACTTTCCTGCCCAAAACCCTCTAATGGTGTGTCCCTATCCACTATTCAGCTGAGGGACCTCCTGAAATTGTTAATGCAAAATGTTCCTCCAGTTCTAGTCCAATCAAGTCTTACTTACCACCCTGTTGATTGGCTATAGAGAACCCTGAGATCAGAAGTGGCTTTTCTACAGTTTTATGTACCCCAGTCACTGTAAGTCCAAATGCTTCACTTATGTTAAGCAATCATCCTTTTGGCGGCACCCATGGAAATTGTTTTTCTACAACTATCCTCTTGCTCAATAAAGGTTTGTCACCAAAGGTTATAATTGCTTTGGAACACCAGCGTTCTTTTCCATTCCTTCCCCTACCCCTGAGTCTCTCCTTCCCCTTCTCTTAGTTGGCCATCAACTTGGACAACTTTAGAAGGAAATTAGACAAATTACTAGAAGATAAGGTTATGAATGCTTACTAGTCTTGATGGCTGTGTTACCACCTGTATCATGGTGGCTATATTGCCACCAGAATTCAAGTTGCTGGGGTTCATGAGCAGGAGACTGCTATTATACACTGTAAGTTATAATATTATATTACATTATATGTTTTTAAACTTTCTTTTTTAAAAAAGATGTTTTTAAACTTTCTTTTTTAAAAAAGATGTTTTTAAACTTTCTTTTTTTAAAAAAGATGTTTTTAAAGATGTTTTGTTTAAAATATTTTAAAGTCTGTTTTTATGATGTTTTAAAGTGTTTTAGTGCTTTTGTTTGCCACCCTGGGCTCCTATTGGGAGGAAGGGCGGGATATAAATAAATAAGTAAATATCTGGCCAACCAGATGCCTATGGAAAGCAGGACATGAGTGCAATATATATGTCCTGCTTTCCATAGGCATCTGGTTGGCCAGTGCAAGAACAGGATGCTGGACTAGATAGGTCTGGTCCAGCAGTGGTTTTCTTATGCTAGTTCGTGCTTGGTTTTCCCAGAGTTTACTCTGAGAAGGTTCTTTGGAGCTTGTTTCTGTTTGGTATTTTAAAAATATAAAATGAAATAGGAACTAAGTTTCATGGTCCTATTTCTTAGCAGAGATATAAACGCAAGCAGCAGAGTGAGAATATAAACCAAGCCTGCCTTTCCCACAGATGTACTACTTAGTCAAATAACTCACACACAGAGTCTTTTTAGATAAAAAGAGAAAGAATATTTACTCACGACCTTTCATATGTTCAGGTAACATAGGCTCTAGCTTAGATGAAAGAAAATAGAAGTCTCAGTCCATTCCAGTCTCTGGTAGTGATGCTCTCAGCAGAGCATCTGCCATGTGGCTTCTCCCAGAAGTAAAGAAATCAGCAATGGAGATTTATGCAGGAATCTCCAGGGCAAAGGAGAAGGAAGCCAGGTAACTAATCCCACCCATTAGGAAGTTACATCATGGTAAACAGGTACATGGGATATTTCCCCAAATATTCCTTAAAGGGAACATCTCCCTTTTACAAGAGACCATGCAAGTTTGCCTGTTCCAACAGTTTCACCCTTCCTATGCCTCTTCTTCCCACCCTCCACAAATTAAGTGTGCCTGAACCATTAACCTCCTTCTCCAATGTTCAGAGGAAGCTGTAAGGAAGGATCTGCAATAGTCTCACCTGCACAGGTACACCACTGAACCCACAACTCTGCCTTCCCTTTCTCTCCCTGTTTCTAGAAAGCATTTAATTGTTGTTTTTGTTATATTATCTCAATAAAATTTCATTTCTGAAAAAGTTGTTATCTCAGCTTTGTTGCTACCCTGAGTACCTCACATAGAACTCTGCTTTCATGATTAAACAATCCCTATTACTCAGGTTTGGCTCACTTGTATTTTGGCTAAAACTTACTTGTTCTCGGCCAGCTCTACCAGATGACAGCAGCTGCTTGTTGGAAGGGAGCCAGGATCACAGTGGGAAATGGTTCCCCTAACACATTTGAGCTTAATTTCCTCCAATCATTTGTTTCCCAGAAGGGCTAATTTTCTGAACACGGAGAAGTCGCATGCAGACGTGTTTAGAAACATGTGCCCCAGGCAAGCATGGTAACAGCTGCTATCCACTATTTACAACATCAACAAGACAGGGTTTGTACAGCTGTACAGTTGATTTTATTTATTTATTTATTGAAGGAAATATAAGATCCTTCCTTCAATGGACCCAGGGTGGAGAAGAACAATCATGTGACTATCCTTTATGTATGCCGATTCCAAATCGTTGTAGAAGCAAATGCATATGCACAGTGTCTCTTTGCAGCCACCCCCCCTTTTTTTTGTGCTGCTGGGTTGAAAATGAGATCCTTGTTAATGCCTTCTAGTACAACAACAGACGTCCTTAGGAGCCAGTCAGCTTGAAAGTGAAGGATGTTAGCTACTGAAAAGAGTATTCTCAGTGGCTAACTCACCTCCTTTCACTCTGATTTGCTCCAATCATCAGGAAAGGACAAGGAAGCATGTTGGAAGACTCTTCTCAGTGGCTAATACTGTTACTTTTCATGCTGATTCACTTGTAGGATACTGGAGACATAGGGACCCTGCTCCCAAAAAAGTAAGGGGTCTAAGACCCCCTGAGACAACACTCCAGGTCATCATGACTGACAACTGGATTTGGACTTGGAAATGGACAAGGAGCCAGTGAAGATGGTAACAAGCAATAATGTCTAGCTTAATACTGGAGTGAATCTCAGCACTCTGGTACATTTACAATACAATTATAGCAACAGGAAGAATGCAAAAAGTTTATCTAGAAGGTGTTTTGTGCCTTGAAGGCTGCTTCCACAGATGATCCTCCCTACTCTTACTGGAAGATAAACTGTTATGACTTTTGTATTTGAAGTCATAGCATACCATATGAAATAAAAGCCCTTCTCCGATAACAGTAGCATGTACTGGGGAGGGGGATTGGAGGAGCACGATTGGAGGAGCAAGCTGAGCTCCTGATTTACACATGCTCACTATACTGTCTACAGTCCCCATAAATATGCATCCGGCACAGCCTTCACCAATCTGGTGCCCTTCAGATGTTTTGGACTTCAACTCCTGTAAGCACCAGTTAGCACAGCCATGCTATCTGGGGCTGATGCGCTGTAGTCCAAAATATCTGGAGGGTACCAGGTTTGCTAAAGCTCATCTAGTAAATATGTGTAGGTTAGGATATGGCACCATATAATGCCCATTGATACAGAAAGACACCATGTAAGCTCCTATAAAAGGTCTTCTCTTACCTTGCATTTTGTCTTTGTTTTAAAGCTCATGGTTCTCACTTTTTTCAGGCTTTCTTGAATATATTAGTAATAATTCATCCTGCTAGGTGCCATGTCTGTCTGCTAACATTCTGATCATGTTATGTAGTTCAGAAACGTCTGTCAGTGCATTTTAGTTTCCTGCTCAGTCATTAAAAACCATGAAGTGTTCTGCTTGACCACACAAAAAAAAGAAAAGACTCTGTGTGGGTGGGTGTTAGAAAGTAATTATGAGGCTTTTATTTCACTAATTATTGTTCAGCCTTTGAAATGTCATTGTAGGTCAAGCTAACAGCAGTTATTTCAAACTACTGTAGAATTTAAATGAGGAGGACAAACAAAATATAAGGGCACGTAGACCTAAGTTCAGAGCAAGCAATTTCACCTTAAGCTCTGGTATAAGATGGAAACTTCAACTTGAGGGCTCCAGAAATTGCAGTGCAAGGGCATTGCTCATCTTCTTGAGAAAAATAACTAGAACTCTGGCTGGTACATAGGAGTATCCCCAGAAGAACAGCTGAAACCAGAGCCAGGATCAACCTAAGAAGGCCTATTTAATAACCAATTTTGAAATGAATGCTGATGGAAGTTAAAGAGGAAAGCACAAAAGCAGGACTACAGCTGAACATCAAGAAGATTAAAGTCATGACAACAGAAGATTTATGTAACTTTACAGTTGACAATGAGGACATTGAACTTGTCAAGGATTATCAATACCTCGGCACAGTCATTAACCAAAATGGAGACATTAGTCAAGAAATCAGAAGAAGGCTAGGACTGGCGAGGGCAGCTATGAGAGAACTAGAAAAGATCCTCAAATGCAAATATGAACATTAAAGTCAGGATCATTCAGACCATGGTATTTCCGAACTCTATGTATGGATGTGAAAGTTGGACAGTGAAAAAACACTCATTTGAAATGTGGTGTTGGAGGAGAGCTTTGCACATACCATGGACTGAGAAGAAGACAAATAGTTGAGTGTTAGAACAAATTAAACCAGAACAATCACTAGAAGCTAAAATGATGAAACTGAGGTTATCTTACTTTGGACACATCATGAGACTACATGATTCACTAGAAAAGACAATAATGCTGGGGAAAACAGAAGGGAGTAGAAAAAGAGGAAGGCCAAACAAGAGGTGGATTCCATAAAGGAAGCCACAGATCTGAACTTAAAAGTTCTGAACAGGGTGGTTCATGACAGATGCTCTTGGATGTCACTGATTCATAGGGTCACCATAAGTCGTAGTCGACTTGAAGGCACATAACAACAACAACAAAGCAGATGAAGGAAAATATCCTTTTGGGAAAAGGACCATAGCTCAGGGGTAGAACACCTGCTTTAAATACAGAAGGTCTTAGGTTTAATCCCTGGCATTGCCAGTTAAAAGGATCATGTAGCAGGTGAAGGGGGGGACTATGCCTGAAACCCTGGAGAGCTGCAGTAAGAGTGGACAACTGTTGAGCAGATTCGTTGGATGGACTCGGTGTGTAACATAGCTTCCTATGTTTAATAATTCAACAAGCAAATAAGCATAGCATATAGGAAACCAAGTATGTACCTGAGGTTGAGGAGGGATATCATTGATGTAGAAAAGAACTCTGGGAAGGTAGGCCAGATGGAATAATTATAGCAGGAAACATGATAGTCTGAATGGAGAGATATAGCCATAATGTCCAAGCCTTGTGACATCAGATCAGGCCTGGTATATCTGGTTATCTAGACAATTGGAGAGTTCCAGAACAATCACAGGAAGGCCAGATTTTAAAGCAAATCTGTACAATTTTTGACTGATCAAGCCCAATATATCCCACCAACCATGCATTGTGGCTCATCAGGGGTTCAGTAACCTGCCTGAGATATTAAAATGTTCCTAGAATGCTATAATACATGAATGAGAGACTGAAGACAGCTTATTTGGACACTAGAAAGGAGAAAAATGATAGATTGTTGAGATTATGAACCAGCTGCTACGTGGGAGTGCATAGACATAACAGTTCTTCAATTTTGTCTCCCAGCCCTCACCTTCCTCAGGCATTACTGACAACAACTGCTTTATAAATGCTATGACTGTATTATATGCAAATTTTTGTTGTTTGGATATAATTTCTTTGAGTTACTTTTAAAATCAATCAGTTCATTGTTCTCTATTTTGCTACAAATGAACATCTATTCAGGCCCTTGCCAATCTTGAAAAGTTATTCTTTGTTCAAAAATCAGCCCTATGTTGGCATATAGAGGAACCTGGTATGAAGATTCTACAGCACATAATCACTGGAGCAGGGGAGCAGGCTGGTAAAAGAAAAAAAAACTGGATAGGAATTGGAGAAACTCTGCTCAAGAAAAACCTCTAGGTTGTTTCTAAGTTATTCCTAAAAACAGAAAGTCACTGAAAGTGACACAGAAAAAAACTCTCTCTGTGTGTGTATTCAACTTATTCAATCAACAGAAATGTAAAGGAAGCATACTACAAAGTTTATTTATTTATTCTAAAATGTTTCTATACCACTTATTATTAGTACAATCCTGAAGTGGTTTGCAATATTAAAACCATTTCAAAAAATACCAGTATCAAAAGTGTCAAAAAGATAGGACTGTAGAATCCAGCCCTTATCAGCAAGGAACACTCAAACACAGAAATAAGTTTTCAATAAAAGACATTCTTATTAGTTGGTACATTATCCCAAGAAAGTTTTATTTTATATGTCCAAGCTGTGGTTAGCATTGTTGGAAGAGGTGTGGACAGATGATTTCATACTTTCATCTTTCATAGGAATAACCAACCATTTGGGAGATCTGGAACATGGTTACTGATTGCTACCAGGACATTCTTCACATTAAACCACTGGTAACTTCAAAAGCTATGCCTCCTCCTCATTTTGTGGTAACAACGGTGAAGCATAGCAGAACAACTAATAAAATGACATGCTGTGTGGATGGTCCAGTATAAACCTGTCACTAATGTACTACTATGTATCAATGACATGTTATGAAATACACCTGCAAAAAAAAAAAATCAGTCTGGAGAAAGCCCATGACTATTTCTTTCTTTCATTGTAATAAATTCAGTGGACCTCTTGACAATTCTCCATGCACTAGTGACATCCAGACTATAGCACACGCTTTGAGAAGCTTTCTTTAGTACAAAAATAGGCACTCTGCTACTGGTTGGAACCAGGAAGTTGATCATATTGCACAAATATTTCCAGTCCAATTTAAAGTGCTGGAGATGACTAGCCCTGAATGGTTTGAATCCAGGTTACTCGAGAGATCACTTACATCCATAAAACTCTGTCCATACCTTAAGATCTGTGTTTGAAGCCCTTTTGAGATGCCCACCAGCAAAGGAAGTTGGATTGGCAAGCACATGAACAAGGGTTTTTTCACTGGTGACCCCACAAGTGTGCAATGCTAACCCACGTGATGTTAGGCAGGCTGCATCCTTGAATATTTTCAAATACCTTGGCTTACAGAAATTAATTGTGGCTGGGGGATCTGATTGTATGGCCTAGTTTTGGTGAGTGTATTATGCTATATTGAAGATATTGGACTCATAGCTGTAATAACATGGGATTGTTTTACTGAGCTTTTTTTGAAATGTTATCTATTGTAATTTATTGTTGTATTTTATGAGAACCACCTTGAGAATAATTTTATTCTTGAAATGTGGTATAGAGATTTATTAAACCAATAAATATCATTATGTATTACTCAGCAATTGCAACATGCAAGGAATCCCAGTTTTTAAAGAAGATTGTGTCACAGTTTCTGTTTATCTCCTATGAGGATGCACTTCAAGCTTGTTGGAATCAAATAAAGATAGATACTTTCTGACTGTGATTTGACTACATAATTTACACATTTATATACTCTCAATAGTTAGTCTGAAGGCACATGAGGCCAGCTCCCTAAGCAGGGTCAGGTTTGGTCAGTGCCTGGATGGGAGACTGCCTGGGAACCATATGTAAGCCGCCTTGGGTTTCTATCATGAAAAGAAAGGCAGGGTATAAATGTAATAAATAAATAGTGAGCTCTCTTTAGGTTATTTTATTCTAATTGTCCTATAAGCTTACCCATGACATACCAAGGTCTGTAATCAGTGAGTATCCTCTTTACCTGAAGTTTTCTATTTACTTTTTTTGTACTGTTATGTGCAGTATTTTTAACTTTATTTCAAAATAAATGTCACTGTTAAAAGGTAGCGGTTCCATATACCCAGCTTCTGAAAGTTACGTTGCTTTATTTCAGTGGAGTCAACTGTAATTCCAAAAACATTGCCCCCACACAAGGAAGACTCATGACACCAGACTGGTATAATGTTATATTTATTAAAATATAACATCGTAAATCAAATGCAATACAACCAATTATTCAAATATCCAACTCTTCGGGCAGGTGAGGCTAAACCTAACAATGAGGGATTACACCCTCACCTTCTAAAGGCATCCATTCACGTCATTACGTAACCCAAGAGTCAAGGACATGTGTGAATTCCTCCCTCCTTGCTCTTGGAGCCAGCTGTGTGGTTCCCACCTCCACACCATGGCCCCGCCGTACAGGCGTTCACCCTGATGTGCAAGCAGGTCCCACAAGGACACAACCCAGATCGCCACCAGACACCAAGCCCTGATGGTTCCCTGTGGAGTGCCCCTTTTTCAGGATGCCTTAACCGCCTAATTTTAACCCCCATATACCTCACCTGCCCGAATTCTATGCCACAAGAGGGGATCAGCTTAAGCTTGGTCCCCTCCATCCAATGAAGATAACAAACCCCTTAATCCCCCCATAAGATCCTCCAAAAAAAGTCACACCCTTGCTCAGAAAGATGAACACCGTCATCACAAAACAGATGTGGGGCATGGAACTTAATCCTTTCATGAGGAATAACTGCCCCACCCAAGGACAAAACTAGCTCCCTTACCTTCCTATTAACCCATTTCCTAGATCTATCTATCTTATTGGGGTGCAATGCACCCCTCCAGATCCTTCTAACAAGCATTTCGGACCATACAATTATAAGATTGGGATATACGCGGATAAGCCACGTGAGATCACACGTAACTTTCAGCAGCAAATCCAACGCAGGACGCTGCACCAAATCATTTTCTCCCAAATGAATCAACACGATGTGTGGCCTATTAGCAGAGGACATGATTCGGCACATGGCAGGCAACAACGCATCCCATAACATGCCCCTCCATGCATCCCACTGAACCGTAGCTGAGGCCGACAGCTGCAGCTGTGTGCCTGGAACAGAGGAGGATGCCCTCCGGTGAGCCCAAAACAAAATTGAGTGGCCACACAAGACGATCCTCACAGGAATTGGGATGTTTGTCAAACCTATGGGAAGCAAAAACAAATTCCTCTGTTAAAACCTGAAATAAGACTTGAATGCTTCGGAACGCCACCTGCCAATCGCCTGTATATCGCTTATACTCGTGCCCATGAGGGCCGCGGCCATAGCCGCACCAATCCAGAATGAATGCAGCCCATAGACTCCAACAGCGCAACCACTGGCCAACAAGGCCCGCCGAACAACGGCCCAAAATTGAAACTGAGTCAGGGCAGTTCCATCTGCATGTAGAAACAAATAATGCTGGCCCACTGGCCGAATGGATAAGAATTGCCACATTGCAGACACAGGGCACAATACTGGGACCTGGCATCGTTGTAACCACGATACTTCCACATCCCTTTTGCCGCATTGCAGACACAGGGCACAATACTGGGACCTGGCATCATTGTAACCACGATACTGCCACGGCCCTTTTGATCGGTCTTAGAGACACGCAGGGAGAACCTCACTATAACCGCACCTAATGTGCAATCGCCAAAGCATAAGGCTCGATTAGTCACATCACGCTTAGAAGGGGCAAGTATTTCACTAGGGCGAAAAGCACCATAAAACATCGTCAGAGTTACTGCGGCGAATAGGTGCGACTCATACTGAGATGAGCATAAAGAATTAAATAGTGCCAGGATCTGGAGGAGGACATCAGGCGTGATTGGCCTCCTCCGGCCAGCGGACCTGGGAGCGGAACGCAACCAACCCACAAGGACCTTTCTGACCCTAAAATCTACAGAATGATCCGGCAGCCCCCTTGCCTTGGAGTTAAAGGCTAGCGCCGAGAGGTGGCCGGCGATAGTGGAAACAGAATTATTGTGCCCTTTTAAATATATCATAAACTGCAATAAATGAGCCGCAGGAATAGGCCAGTCAAATGGCAGCTTCAAGCCGATGAGGAAAGCCTGGAACTTCGCAAAAGATCGCTTATACGCATTTTGAGTACTGGGAGCAAAAGCAGCTGCGATAGCAACCCCAACTTCTAGTTGCCAAGGTTCCACAGGAAAGGAGGGATTGGTACTGGATCCGGAGCCACGCCAGGTGCAAGCTCCCGAAAGCGCGCCATATGTAATCGGGAAAGTGCATCAGCAACTGTATTCTGCAAACCTGGAACATGTCTGGCCAGGAATAAAACATTAAATCGCAAGCATTGCAATACAAAAGCACGCACCAAGTGCATCACACGAGGAGACTTAGAAGTTTGAGCATTAATAACACTAACTGTGGCAAAATTATCGCACCAGAAACGCACTGTGCAATTTTGAAATGCCAGTGGCCAGATATGAACCGCTACCACTGTCATGAACCTGTAATGGTCATGAGTTAGTAAAAATTTGATGACAACACTTTGGCTCCAGTAAGGGACTCTGGGAGATGGTTACAGTTAGAAAAGACAAGCCTTTGCCAATTTGTAAAGTTAAGTTTCATTTTCCAGCTGAAGACGGTTAGAAGAAGCCTTAACAAGCTGCACCTGTTTATCTTTGCTGATTAGCAAGTGCCTGGCACCCAAGGTCATCCTTGGCCTATGCAGTTGGAAAACACCGTTGGGAGGGGGGCCTGAAGGCGCGAAAATGTGAGAAACATCGAGAAGAAAGTTACATCAGTCAATTCCTGATTGGTCAATTAATCTTGGACCGTTAGGATCCTTTTCCCTTAAGTATAGGGCTAGGGACCCATAGCCTTTGTTCTCTGTTCTCTGCCTATGCTGACTGGCACCAGAGTTCCAAACCTTTTCTGCCTTATGGTTCCTGGGGTTGCTTATGGGAAGGCAACCTATGTCTGGTTCCATTGCTTTATGTTGAACATCCATCTCTCTTAGGAGAGGTGCCACGCAACCAACTACCTCGTATGTAAGTAGTTAGGTGAGTTAGTTTGTTATTTTCTTGTTGTGTGTATGAATTCTCTTGTAAGAACCTAAACCCCTGTTGGGTGAATGGTCTTAAAGGATTACTTGCTGCTATATGATATGTGCACTTATATATTTTAATAAAGCTACTTCTATTTAACCTGGTGTGTTCATTTGAGAGAAGGGGTGGTTCTGAATTCAGTGTTTTGACCCAATCTCAGTCACTCACTACCAAAGAGGGTTAAGAAGGTAAAAGCTTGGATTTTAAGTGTTAAACCGGAGGTGCCTGGCAAGGAGTGTAACTGTGACTCTTGCCTTTTAGGACCTTGGTTTTATATACCTTCTGGGCTCAGAGATCCCCTGGCTCTGAGTGGACCAGTATACAGGGGTGGTGGCAGCCTACCTTCTACCTTGCAGGGTTGTTGTGAGCGTACACAGCCTTGGCAAGGGTGAAGTAATAGTTTTTTGGTTCCAGTCTCATTTCCCTAAGGGTGGGGGTCTGAGCCTGATGCATGATCCCGGGACCTTGAGGGTCGGGCGGGCATGACATGGCTGGCAGTGGTGAGGATCGAAGCCATTCCTGCTCTTAAGTGAACACGCTGTGTGAGATAAGTGCATTGCAGCAAGTTGTAAATTTTAAAGAGACTTCTGACACAATTGTTTGTTACTTTGGGTAGTAAGGTTAGTGCAGAATGTCGCAAAAGATAAAAACTAGATCTCAAAAGAATGGAGCCGAGGATGTGCTCCTGGCAGACACTGCGTTGCCTAGTCAGCTTGTTCAGCTGGAAGAAGGCGCTGCTGCCCTGTCGTTTATACCTCAGCCTTCTGTGGATGACAAGGAGTTCGTGTCTAAGCAAACTGAGGATAGCGAAAATGAGGAGGAATCAGATTTGGATGAGGAAGAGCTGCCTAGGAGCATGCAGCGCTACCTGGCTAAGCAAATGAAGCTGTTGTCTCTACAGTTCAAGGCTATGGAGGAAGATCGCCGGAGTAGGGAAAGCTTTGCTCGTGAGATGCAACAACCGCGAGGAGGAAGACCAGACCTCCATAAAAAATCTTTTCCGACCTTTCGTGAGACAGATGACATCTTTACCTTTTTCCAAGTTTTTGCTCACTCTTGTAGAGATCAAGGTGTGCCTAAAAAGTACTGGATGAGTGCTTTACGCATTAATGCTGAAGGCGAGTTGAGAGAACTGTTGAACTCTTTGCCATTGGAGTATGCAGATGATTTTGACTACTTTTATGCTCTGGCCAAATCTCACTTTGCTTTAACAGCAGAGGATTGTTTTCGGCGCTTAGAGGCAGATCAAAAGAAGCCTCGGGAAAGCTTCTCAGCTTTTTCTGCACGGATGGGCAGGAATGTGGAGCGCTGGGCAGACACGGCTGAAGCTGTAACTCGAGAGGAGGTTTTAGACCTGTTTGCTAAAGAACTGTTTTACAGACGCCTCCCTCGAGATTTGATGGCTCTGGTTAGAGACCAGCAGCCCCGTTTGCTGGCTGAAGCAGGCGTGCTAGCAGACCGTATGTTTAAAAACAGAGCTGGAGAAAAGTTTACTTTGTTTAGGAAACCGGAGAATGTTCCTGGGAAACCGTCGGGGCGAGAGACTTTGGGTATGCAGAAACCATGGCAACCGGCGAGGGAAGAGAAAGGGGGGCCTGCTGGCTACTTCAAAGTGCCTTCCGCCCGGCCCGAGGCTGCATTGCAAGAGAAGCCCCGTGGAGAAATAATTTGCTTTAAATGTGGGGGAATTGGTCATAAGGCTAATTCCTGTTCTAAAACCTTGCTTAAGTCCAATCATGCTGGAAGGAAGAATCCAAAAGTTGCTCCAGTTGCGCGTGTAAGAGACTTAGCGTCTCCTGGAGCGGAACCCCCTGAACTTTCTTCATGGTCGTCAGCCGAGGAGAATGAAGGAGCAGAATCGGATTTTGTATTTTCTGCCCCAAATTCACAAGACCGTCCTGAGACTCCTCGTGGACCAGTTGTTAAAGCCCTGTCGGTGAGTGTTGCACAAAATATATCCGGGGGCAAAGAGGGAGAAGAAAAGGATGGTTTGCTGCCAGGGAGGGACTGTCCAGAACCTCTTTCATCGGAATGTAAGGAATGGGTTCAAACGCAGTTTTCAGAACCCATATATGTTAATTGTATTCAGGTCATGGGACGGGTAGATTCGGGCGCTGAGCTCTCCAGTGTTGCTGAACACTTGGTGAAGCCAGAGCAATATGTCCCTGACTTACAAGTGACTGTCACGGCGTATGGACCCAGGGCAGTGCAAGCTCGTGTGGCTGAGCTGGTGCTTTCATACAAGAATTGGACTGGGCGCCATAGAGTTCTAGTTCATTCAACCAATAGTTTGTGGGACGTTTTGATAGGAACAGACCTGCTTTTCCTGCACCATAAAGAGACTGAACGTAGGGCGGAGAGGGATGCTCTTGCTAAGTCTCAAGTTTTGTTAGACACCTGGAAATGTAGTGGGAGAGAAGCCAAGGCTTCGAAGGAGTGGGCCGTGCGCTTGCCTGAGCCACAGGAAAGAAGTTCGCCTTTGCAACCCAGAGGAGGGGGGCTGATGGAATGCAAAGTGCCGCCTGTTGGCTCTCAAGAAATTAAGACAGCTCTATTAAAGAAGGGAAGCCTCCAAAGTTGTAAAAGCAAAACGGAAGCCAACTCGGCTGTTTTGTTACAAGCTGAGAAATCTGATTCTCTTAATGGACATTTAATTATGGCTTGTGCTAAGGTGTGTGAATTTGCAGAGGATTCTTTGGATTTGGTTACAGAGAGCCAACAAGCAGGGGGGATAACTGAAATTACCCTACCCGAAGGTTTGACTCAGGAGCAACGAAATCAATTAGTCCAAATCCTGACTGACTTTAAACCTATGTTTTCCAGTAAGCCTGGAAGAACTGGTTTGGCTATTCATTCTATTAACACCGGGAATCATCCCCCTATGCAAGCTTCTCCGTATCGAGTTACAGGGCGGAATGCAGAAGTAGTAGAGAGGGAAGTCCAAGCTATGTTGGAAATGGGAGTTATTGAACCCTCTACCAGTCCCTGGTCCTCCCCTATTGTGCTAGTGGCTAAACGGGAAGCTAATGAAGTGCGTTTCTGTGTGGATTACAGGAAGCTGAACCAGATTTCCCAAGTGGATCCGTATCCTTTGCCTAGGATGGACCATTTAATAGAAAGGCTGGGAGCAGCAAAATACATCACTACACTGGATTTAACCAAGGGATATTGGCAAGTGCCTCTAGATGGGGACGCTGCTGTGAAATCTGCTTTTGTCACGCATATGGGCTTGTTCCAGTTCAAGGTTCTCCCATTCGGACTTCGAAATGCTCCAGCCACGTTCATGAGGCTTATTAATTCTGTGATTAATGGCCTAGGTGAATTTTCTTGTGCGTATCTGGACGATCTGGCCATCTTTAGCCCTGACTGGAAGTCGCATTTGAATCATTTGAGAATTGTTTTACAGCGACTGCAGGCCGCTGGACTAACCATCAAAGCGCAGAAATGTCAATTTGGACTGGGGGAAGTTGTGTATTTGGGCCACAGGGTGGGGCAGGATTGTGTCAAACCCCTGGAGGCTAAGATCGAGGCTATTCAAAATTGGCCTGTCCCTAAGACCAAGAAACAAGTTCAATCTTTTTTGGGGTTAGCCGGCTATTACAGAAAATTTGCCCCACATTTTAGCAGTGTTGCTACCCCTCTAACTGAACTGTGCAAAAAGACTATGCCAATGCGTGTCATTTGGACTGATAAATGTCAAAGTGCTTTTGATGCTTTAAAGACGATGTTGGTAAACTATCCTGTTTTGAAAGCTCCTGATTTTTCAAGCCCTTTTGTAGTTCAGACGGATGCCTCTAACTTTGGGCTTGGAGCTGCCTTGCTCCAGGAAGATGTTGCTGGAGAATTGCACCCTATTGCATACATTAGTAAGAAATTGCTTCCAAGAGAGTGCAATTTGGCTACCATTGAAAAGGAGTGTCTTGCTTTGGTTTGGGCTCTTGATAAGTTACGCCCGTACCTATGGGGACGTCATTTTCAATTGCAGACAGACCATTCTCCTTTGTGTTGGTTGAACAGGATGAAAAACTCCAACCAAAAATTGTTACGTTGGAGTCTGGCCCTCCAAGATTTTGATTTTACAATCCAGTTCATAAAGGGGCGTGATAATATAGTAGCTGATGCTCTATCTCGCCTATCTGTTCCAGTTGATTGATATTTGATTCATGCCTATTTCACTTACTGATTTCCCGGCTCTGATGACCTCTGGACTGTTTTTAGACCTTGTTTTATTCTTTTACGCTTTTAACATGTTTTATGGACTTTTTTAAAGATTTTATGGCTTATGACCTTTTTTGAACCCGGACCAGTTTTTGGATCACCCCATTTTTTATTCTATTTCTTTATTTTTCTCTTTATATAATAAAGTCTTCTTTTCTTGGGTGTTTTAGGGGTCCCTTAATTTTTTTTTCTTTGTTGTTTTGTTTTGTTGTAATTTTGAACATAGTTAGAAGGCATAAGACAAGAAGTAGCTCACTTGCTTAAAATGTATCAATTTGGTTTTTTTTCTTCTTTTTTTTTTATATATGCTGTATATATAGTGCAATGTTGATGGAATTTTTTGATTGTTCCCTTATCCCTGGTTGCTGTGGCGATGACGCAGAACTATCCAGAGTTCTGACATCATCTTCCCAAAAAGGGGCGTGTCATGAACCTGTAATGGTCATGAGTTAGTAAAAATTTGATGACAACACTTTGGCTCCAGTAAGGGACTCTGGGAGATGGTTACAGTTAGAAAAGACAAGCCTTTGCCAATTTGTAAAGTTAAGTTTCATTTTCCAGCTGAAGACGGTTAGAAGAAGCCTTAACAAGCTGCACCTGTTTATCTTTGCTGATTAGCAAGTGCCTGGCACCCAAGGTCATCCTTGGCCTATGCAGTTGGAAAACACCGTTGGGAGGGGGGCCTGAAGGCGCGAAAATGTGAGAAACATCGAGAAGAAAGTTACATCAGTCAATTCCTGATTGGTCAATTAATCTTGGACCGTTAGGATCCTTTTCCCTTAAGTATAGGGCTAGGGACCCATAGCCTTTGTTCTCTGTTCTCTGCCTATGCTGACTGGCACCAGAGTTCCAAACCTTTTCTGCCTTATGGTTCCTGGGGTTGCTTATGGGAAGGCAACCTATGTCTGGTTCCATTGACCGGAGGTGCCTGGAAAGGAGTGTAACTGTGACTCTTGCCTTTTAGGACCTTGGTTTTATATACCTTCTGGGCTCAGAGATCCCCTGGCTCTGAGTGGACCAGTATACAGGGGTGGTGGCAGCCTACCTTCTACCTTGCAGGGTTGTTGTGAGCGTACACAGCCTTGGCAAGGGTGAAGTAATAGTTTTTTGGTTCCAGTCTCATTTCCCTAAGGGTGGGGGTCTGAGCCTGATGCATGATCCCGGGACCTTGAGGGTCGGGCGGGCATGACAACCACTATTGGAAAAAAATCCAGAAATGTCAAATCTGAAGTAATTCCGGTAGCCTGCCAACTTTCAGGCCATCGCTCAGCACCCCACTGGGATCTAAATATTACTCCGAAGCCAATGCTTCCGGCAGCATCGTAATGCACCTGTAATTCGGCTTCTAAGAGCAATTCCTCCCGCCAAAAGGAAAGGCCGTTGATATCCGTCAGGAATTCCAGCCACATATGCAAATCCTCCCTCATCCCTGACGTCATCCTTATGAAATGGAAGCGGGAGTGAGCTCCCTTCATGGTGTCACATAAATACTTGAGGAACGCACGACCTGGTGAAATAATTTTGGAAGCAAAAACTAAATGGCCCACAAGTTCCTGTAACTGGGCCAATGGTATCTTCTTCAGCCCTATGACTGAATGAAGCAGTTGACGCAGTACCACCAACTTCTCTAGCGGCAAACGGGAAGACTGAGCTACAGTATCTAACTGGATCCCTAAGAAAATAAGGGAAGTAGTAGGGCCCTCCGACTTTTCAGGTGCTAGCGGGACTCCCAATTCCTCAGTTAAATTATCAAAGGCTTGCATGAGATGTAAGCAATGAGAAGACCCAGCAGGCCCCACAAATAATAATAATAATAAAAAATCATCAAGATAATGAGCAGAGAAGGAGGATACTGCTTTCCTCCTCAATGCCCATTCAAGAAATGTGCTAAATGCTTCAAAAGCAGCACAAGACACCGAACAACCCATTGGCATAGCTCTGTCTACATAAAACTGGTCCTGAACTTTAAGACCAAGCAAATCACATCTGCAGGGTGTACTGGCAAAAGGCGAAAAGCGGATTTTATATCACACTTTGCCAGTAAAGCACCCTTTCCAGCCTTCCTAACTACTCTCACTGCCTCATCAAAAGAAGTATATCTGACAGAGGCATATAATGGGGAAATACCATCGTTGACTGAGGCTCCCTTCGGGAAAGACAAATTATGAATAAGGCGATATTCCCCAGCCTGCTTCTTAGGGATAATACCTAAAGGGGAAATCCTCAAATTTTCCAAAGGAGGAAAACTGAAGGGGCCTGATATACGATCGGCAAGTATCTCCTTATTAAGCTTGGCCAGCACTACAGACGCTAAATTACTGAGAGTGGGCTGATGGACTAATGATGTAGCAATCCTAGGGCCCTCAAAAGGGATACAAAAACCATCCGTAAAACCCTGAAGTAGAAAAGTAGCAGCCTGCCTATTGGGATAGAGCTCTAACAGCTTTGCTAAAGGAGCCAGCTTGATCGGGCTACTGGCCTTGCAACGTACTGCGGCTATTGCCAGACCCACGTTTTGGCTGTTGATGCTCCCCTGTACCTTGTCGAGCAGTACGTGCCCTGTGGCAAGAGGAACTAGAGTGGTTTCCTCCACACAATGCACAGACATGTCTGAATCTACAGGGACGCCTAGAGCATCGTCCATTGCTATTAAATGTCCAGCAGACAATGCCCGCCTTGGCTGGAGCCATAGGCAGAAGTCTGTGCACGTGCCAATAAATGCCCACTATCGGCTCTCTCTCCTGTAGTGGGCCTGGCGGAAGTCATAGATCTCAGCCACAGACCAGCATGTTCAATATCCCAACGACGGGTGGGATCCAGTGCTGCTCTTTGCCTGAAATTCGTATCATATGTCAACCAAGCGGTTCCAGAGAATTCTCGGAAAGCCCTATGCACAATATCCTGATATTTTATCATGGACAAAGCCCTAGACGGATAAGCCTGTGTCATAACGCCCATATAAATCGTATAGGCGTTCAACCAATTAGGCCATACACGATCAATCTTTCGTTTTATCGCTGCCTCACGCACTTTAACTTCCTGACCATCCTTAATCTTAGCCTCATTTTCACGAAACAGGAGAGTAAACAGATCGATATACTCTCCCCTCCATATTTTTTCTTTCGTTGCTAACAATAAATGATCACCTAACGGAAGGGAAATATCGGCCTGCGGATAAACCCCATGTGGAAGGGGCAAATAAGCAGGTGATGGAGAAGAGGTAGTCGAAGGCAGCTGCCAAGGACTCACGGCAGCCGCCGGACAACGGAAGCTGTGGGTGCTGGGGGACCAAAACACCTCCCATAAAAACTACTGGGTGCGTAGCATCTCCCGACAAAGGAGAGCCAGTCGTTTGTACCTCCCTGTTAAGGGCATTGGAATCTTGTACATGTGTATTGTGAGCTCGTGAGTGCAAAAGTTGCTCACCTGTATCCGCAGCATGAGAGGCAACTCCGGGCTGTGCTGCCAACCCGGAAGCCCTAGGAGTAAACGCGGCAGCATCATGCGGGACCAGCAGCTGATCTTGCATAGTCCCAACAGCCGGCTGAAAAGAAGGCGTGACAGAAGAAACGGAGGCAGGAACAGTTGGCAAACAAGCAGAAGGCGTCTGGGTAGCTGGCTCCTCACAGTGCGCTGCCGCTTCCAGAACTCCGATCCTAGAAACTAAATCAGCAAGAAGACGATTTGTAGGCATTCTGGAAGCCAACCTTGCAGATTTCTTACCTGCAGGAGCGGAACTTGTGCCAGCTTCAGCATCAAGCGGCTGCTTGCATTCCTTTTCCAGCGCCTCCACCCTAGCCACCAAGGCACGGATGGTCTCCAAATCTTCCTCTTCGTCAGAAGACAAGTTCTGCTGGGGTGGAGGACGCTTTGTCGTTTGCTTCACAACCCGCACCCCTTTTTTCTGTTGAGCCTTCCTGGGTGGCATATTTGTAAAAACCAATCCACACAATTATGCAACGTACCAAAATGCAATCTCTACTAGATTATAAAGTTGACAAATTTAATAATAAATGGCACACATAAGTGCTAATTACACTATAACAATAAATTTGACTTTTATTATTATTATTATTATTATTATTATTTCTAATATATTAACTTATTCTTTATTTATTTATGTATATATGACTACGATATGGGGGGGATTTTTAAGGTAAAGGGAAGTGGGAGGTGGGGGTGGGGTAATGTATTACACTCTAATAAACTGAACAATAAACCACTATGAAATGTAATTTAAAACTAATGCAATACCTTAATAATGAAATTAACTTAAGCAATAATTATGAATATATTTAAAAGTTTACTCAAAGTAAGATGAGGCAACTGCCAACTAAACCACAGGATCACCAAGCAAACTAAAGGAACTCAACAAAAACGTATGGGGGGGGTCAATATTATAATGTTAACGATAGATAGGGCACAATTACTTAAATGCACGCAAACTGTAACAAGAACAAAGAATCAACCAACTCCAACCCTTCTTACTGAAACTTAAAAGGCAATAACTGTAACGGTAGCACGACAAGGAAATAATAAAGCCTGCGTGTCGGCCCGCGCCGCGGGGCGCGTGGGCAGAGCCCGCCGCCCAGCTGATCGTTGGAGATCAGATAAAGCAACTGAAGAGGCTTAAACAAGGAAACAATTGGCAAACGAAGCTCTAGCGATGAAAATACTTAGCAGGAACGCCCAAACCGCAAACGGAGCAACATGTAAGGAGAATAAACGCAGCTGCCGCAAGGCGAAAAAGGCAAGCGCGGGAAGGACGGAGCAGCCTTATATCTGCTGCTCCGCGCCTTCATCTATTGGTTGATTGATCTCACGTGGCTCCTAACTCTTGATTCTAGAATGTTCACAAGCCTTCCCTGTAATTAGGGTGAGGGCAAATACGCCCCTTAAAAGGAACGCCATTCTGATAAGAATAACAACTGTATGTTTTAGCTCTTTTAGACAGCTATTGTCAGGAGAACATATAAGTCAGTATTCCTTTACCTTGTAATATTTGTAAAAGGTGGGATAGGGCCCCCTTGGTGGCTGCTCCTCAGCTGTGGAACTCCTTGCCATGGGATGATGCAAGATTTAGCTGACTCTCTTTCTCTCACCCTTTCTTCTTCTGGTAAAGATTTCTGTTCCAGCAGCCATTTAACCTGCCAGGATCAGTTTTTTATACTGATCCCTGCTTTTAAGCTGTTTTGTCTGCTGTTCCTGCCTCTGTTTTTCATTGTATAGCATATTTGTTCCAACAAAAGCCGCCCTGAGCCCTGTTCTGCAGCAGTAGGGTGGGGTATAAATATTTTTAATGCATAAATAAGTCAAACAAGAAGTTTCCTTTGCAAAGGTATTCACAAATATGGCAGCTGCCTCATACCTCTAGTGCTTTCATGAGTACTTGTTCATTTAATCACTAATTACTCAATCACTACAATTATTTTTAGAGATAGTTTATTTACACAAACCTAAATTAAAACATATTTCTGTTGCTCTGTAGCATATAAACAGTTTCAATAAAAGCAAGAACCCTGATAGAGGGGATATGGATTATTGATTAATTTTATGGAAAGTGACCAACCTTCTATTGACAATAAATTTAGTAGGAAACTGTGCTCCTCTCCACACAAATGAAAGGTACTGCTTGGGGAGCGTTTGAGAGGTGTGCATTCTCAGTGAAACATTGGCCTAAGCTTTTGTATCTGTTCTGTGAATTCTACAGAGAAAATGTTTTTATGGTAGGGGTGGGGAACCTGTCCTTACCCCCATGGTCCAGCTTTGCCAGGTGGGTGGGACAGCCTGCCTCTCAATCATCTGATGTCATTATGATGTCATTTGATTGCCAGGTGGGTTGACCCACCCCTCTGTTAAAGTCCTTTGGGCAATTCTTTCCAAGCTCCTGGCAGCCACCTGGCTGTCAGGCGCTTGGGAACCTCAACACAAGGGACTTTGCCGGACCTATGCTCAGGGCTTGCAAAGTGCCCAAACATCCAACAAAGAGCTAGTTGTCAGGCATTGGGGAAGCGCTGTGCAAAGCACTTTGCAAGACCTGTGCTCAGAAGTTCCCAAAAGCAGAGCATAGGGCTGAAAAGATTTCTGTAGGGATTGGCTGTGTGATTGAGTTTCCCACAGGGAACTCTGTTGCACAGCTATCTGCCCTACACCTGACATCATATTTGACATCAGGTGTAGGGTGTGCTTTGGGAAAAACAGCCTCACAGGTCTTTTGAACTCTCAAAACCACTATGTATTATCTTTGCGAAATCATGGAGGATAGGTGAAGTGCTGGAGGCTGGAAGAGAGCTAATGTTGTCCCTATCTTCAAATAGGGCAAAACCAGTCAGTCGGATATGAATCCCTCGGAAAGTTCTGGAGCTGATTATAAAGTGGTCAATCTGTAAGCACCTTGAAAACAATGCAGGGATTACTAGAAGCCAATATGGATTTGTCAAGAATATATCCTGCCAGACTAATCTTATCTAATTTTTATAGGGAAACCTTCCTGGTGGACTGTAGGAATGCTGCAGACTTAATATATCTCGACTTCAACAAAGCTTTTAACAAAGTGCCCCATGATATGCTGATTAGCAAGCTAGCTAAATATGGGCTGGATGGTACAAGTCTCAGGTGAATCCACAGTTGGCTACAGAATCGTACTCTGCACGAAGAGTGCTTATCAATGGTTTCTTCTCAAACTGGGGGGAGGAAACAAGTGCAGTGCTGCAGAGCTCGGTCCTGGGCCCAGTGATCTTCAACATTATTATTAATGACTTGGATTAGGAGGTGCAGGTAATGTTTATCAAATCTGCAGATGATACAAAATTGGGAGGGAAAGCTAATACCGTGGAAGACAGAAATAAATTTCAAAGTGATTTTGATAGGCTGGAACATTGGACTGAAAACAACAGAATGAAATTTAACATGGATAAGTGCAAAATTCTACACCTAGGGAAAGAAAATGAAATATACAGTTATAAAATGGGGGATAATTGGCTCAGCAATACTACATGTGAGAAGGGTCTTGGAATTGTTGTTGATCACAAGCTGAATATGAGCCAACAGTGTGATTTGGTTGCAAAAAAGGCAAGTGCTATTTTAGGTTGCATTAACACAAATAGAGTTTCCAAATCATGTGAGGTATTAGTTCCCCTCTCTTCAGCACTGATTAGGCCTCATCTTGAGCACTGTATCCAATTCTGGACACCGCACTTGAAGGATGCAGACAAACTGGAACAGATTCGGGGGGGGGCAACAAGGATGATCAGGGGACTGGAAAGAAAGCCCTATGAGGAAAGACTGAAAGAAATGGGCATATTTATCCTTGAGAAGACTGAGGGGAGATACGGTCGGACTCTTCAAGTACTTGACAGGATGTCACACAGAGGAGGGCCAGGATCTCTTCTCCATCATCTCAGAGTGCAGGACACAGAATAATGTGCTCAAGTTATAGGAAGCCAGGTTTCAGATGAATGTCAGGAAAAACTTCCTGTTAGAACAGTATGGCAATGGAACCAATTACCTAGGGAGGTGGTGGGGTCTCCAACATTGGAGGCATTCCAGAGGCAGCTGGACAACCACCTATCAGGTATGGTTTAACTTGGATTCCTGGGTTGAGCAGGGAGTTGGACTCAGTGGCCTTATAGGTCCCTTCCAACTCTACAATTCTATGATTCTATGCCAAGTATGTTCCTAATAATGTTCTTTGATTCACTTAAAGCTGCAAGCTATGCATCTTACCTGGGAATAAGCCCAACTGAACATAATGGGACATTTTTCAGTAAAGGACTGCCCTGTTAAGTAGCAGAACAAAAGACTGCTTTTATGCCACTTTTTGAAATATATAGACATACTACCTGGGTTCAAGCACTTTTTTGTTGGTGAATTCTCCTTGCTCATCTACTTTCCCTTTTTGGTTTATCTTGTCATTGCTGAAGTCTGGTGCCTTGGCTCCATCCCTTCCAAGCTTTTCGCTGATCTCATCCTATCTCATCTTCCTCTCTTGCATTTCTTCAGCTTTCCCATTTGTTCTGTTTTCTATGGCTCCTTCCCAATTAAGCCTTGCTTATGTACTTTTCCATCTGTAAAATATTATCCTTAGAACTCTCCTTTCCACTAGGCAAGTCAAACCACTTCTATTCTTTCGCTTTAGAAGTGGCTGAATATGTGACCCCCTTTCCTCAAGTCCTTTCTTGGCCACCCAATCTAGCTTTCACTAATTTCAGTCAACCAAACTGGCTTGTTACCAGGATTTCTAATGATCGTTTAGAAGGGAAAGTTCTCGTTTTTCTTGCCCTGCCACATCTTCCTCAAATGTATTTCCTCCTTTATTTTCCATGATGTTATCTTTTCCTATTTCTCCTACTACCCCTTCTCTAAGTTTCTGACTCACCATCTCCATCTTACTTTCACTTCTCGAGTGCCAATTAAAACACTTCCACTAATGATTCCCAGATTCCCATTTTTCCACGTGTCACTTTTCATATTTTGTCCTGTCTGGATTTCCCCACACACACATCCATCATTTCCTCCTGCATGCCCCATTGCTATTTCAGAGACAGCATGGCAGAGAAAGGGAAGAGAGAGAAACTTCAATACTTCTGCCTTTTCAATTTCCCCATTCCAAACCTTTCTCCTTTCGTGAACTGCCAACGAGTGAAATAATTTTCTTTCTTCTCCCCGAGGCATCTTCTTCAACTCTTCCTATTCCCTTTCACTTCCAAGTCCTTTGCAATATGCACAAACTTCATCCTTTTCTCTTTCTATCTACTGCTAAAATCTTCATCAATGTTCTAGCTAACTTAAAGAAATTTGGAGTGATGTCAGATAAAGGGATGGAATCTTTTTGTGGGTCAGTAACTTAATAAAACTGATGAAATTTTATACATGGTAAAATAAAAATGATGCCAGCTTTTTTCAGTGGACCAGTGGAAAGATGCAGAGAGAAGGACGTGTGTACTAGAACATTTGGTGATTAACATTTTAATCAATAGCTTGGAAAAACAGGTGAACCGTGAAGTAGTAACACATTATCATTATTTTTATTAAATTACGAATCACCTTTCTTATGAATTTCAAGGTGATTTACAGTCATGCAATAAAAACCATTAAAAACAGGTTTAAAAACAAACCAAATGAACACCCAAGGCACAGACCTAAAATTTTTTTTCATTCAGCTGGAAAAACTTGTCAAAGCAAGTATGTCTTCAATTGTTTCCAGAAAGTACAAATATTGGGCATCTGTTGCATCTCAAAAGGGATGCTATTTCATAAAGCAGAGGTAACCACGCTGAAAGCCCTCCTCCCAGTTGCTGTTAAGTGAGCGTCTTATATTTGAGAAACAGCAACGAGAGATTCTTCTGCAGAATATAATGACCTATGGGTATGTACGGAGTAAAATAGTCTCTCAAATAGCCTGGTCCCAAGCTGTATAGGACCGTGCATGTTAGTACCACCAAAACCTTGAATTTGACACGGTGGGTCACCCAGTGTGGTGTGGAGGTTAGAGTGTTGGACTAGGACCTCAGAGACCAGGGTTCAAATCTCTGCGCATCCATGAAGTTCACAGGGTGACCTTCGGCCAGTCACAGTCTCTCAGCCTAACCTTCCTCACAGGGTTGATGTGAGAATAAAATAGGGAAGATGAGAACCATGTATGCCACCTTGAGCTCCTTGGAGGAAAGATGGGATATAAATGTAATAGTTAATTAATTAATTATATTTGCAGACAGTCCTGGTCCTACAGTTATGGTGCTATATGCTGGTGGCTGTGTGTCCCCACAAACACCTAGCCACGGCTTTCTGCACTAGCTGCAGATCAACCTCAAGGGTAGTCCCACATAGCACTGTGCTAGGGACAAGAGTCCACTGGAGTAAGGACCAAGTTATCCATGACAACAATACTCAAAATAGACTTATAAGAATTGCAGAAGGGTGTAAAGTTTCCCTAAGGGCCTGATGCCTCTGCTGCCATCTTGGTTGATGGCACAAATGCATGCACACACATGCGTGCCATCAACCAAGATGGCGGCAGAGGCATCAGGCCCTTAGGGAAAACTGACGCGCAAAATCTTGATGGTTGATGGCAGACTTGTGCCCACAGTGCAATGGGCCTTGGCATGCCTAGTGCCACCCTGGCAACCAGCATTTACTTCAAGAGGTAGGCGGGGCATGTTGCAGGCGGCCATTGCGGGCCTGCGTAGCAGTGGGGGGGTGCCTCAGAACTCCCTCCTGCAATCCGCGCTGCGGATTGCAGAAGCTACCACTACCCACCCACCCTAAGGAGAAGCCCTTCAGGGAGAGGTAGGTGGGACAGGCGTGTGTGCGGGTGGGTATGTGCCAGAGCCTGAGACAGGCTAGTGCCCAAGGGCCCTGGCATGCCTGGCACCAGCCCGGAAGTTAATGATACAGTAAATTCTCCAAGAGTCCCTGGTTAACTCGTGCAAAGCAGGAGCCATGCCTAAGCTTCTTTGCAAAGTTTTCACATTTGCGTTTTGGAAGGAGATTGATTCTTTAACATTCATCCACACTTACTGTGCAGTAGTATTTGCAGAAAATAATTTCTAGGCCCTACCTGATCTGGGGTAAACCCAGCACAGGAAAGATGTATCCTGGTTGCTAGGGGAAAAGGAAGATTTGGTTCTCCAGTTTCTCATTTTTACAACCTTAAATTCAGTTTTCCAGCTTTCTGCAGCAATTTGCTTTTTTTAAAAAAACAATCCTCACATTCTTCAGCATTCTAGTGTGAATTTCTCCACATACAACCTTTTGTATGCAATTTTGACTAATGTACACATTTGTACAAGCATTTTCTCCTAATATAATGAACTTTTGTGTGCTATTTTCATTAATATATTCACTTCTATACATAGTTTGCCCTAATATATGCATTTTTGTAAACAATGTTTGGTTGGACAACTGCATCACAAAATTTGGATTAAGTGTGAATTTTGAAGGAGGCTGTGTTTCAGTTCTCATATTGTTTCCGAAAGTGCAAATTTGGTAAACTCCATTTTAAATTCTCCCCCATCCCTACCCATGGGAAACTTTAGTTGGACCATTACATTTTTAGATTTCTTCCATTTCATGTTCAGGCTCTCAGTGGCTTTAGGAAGCACTGAAAATGTGCAGTTCTAAAAACTCATTTGAAAACAAAACCTTACAAAACTTATAGTCCTGAACTCAAACACTTGCTTAGCAACCCTCTCAATTTTCATGACAATACACAAAACAGTCAGAGAGAATTGAGAGTTCAAAGTGTAAAAAGAGAGAGAAAAAACCCAGACCCCTTTTGGACTTTTTTCTGTCAGAGTTCTCATAATTTGTTGAAATTCATTAAAAATCAGCCATGTTCACAGAGTACCTGGAATCCTATTACTGACCTTGCCCCCATACTCTGACCTTCATCTTCTGATGTTTAAAAGTTTAAAAAATGTCTGGCTGATTTTTAATTAATTTAAGAATTTTTGCATTGAACAATGATAAAGCCAGGCGTGCTCAGTAAGAACCAACTGTCAGTGTTCTAAAACGCAGACTCGCCGCTGCTGGGCTTGCCTAATAAGGGGCTACACTCACAGCAGACCTTTATTTTGCTTTAGACAGTCATGGCTTCCCCCAAAGAATCCTGGGAAGTGTAGTTTGTGAAGAGTGCTGAGAGGAGACTCCTATTCCCCTGACAGAGTTCCAGTGGCCAGAGTGGTTGAACAGTCAGCCGCTCTGATTGAAGCTCTCTGACGGGAACGGGGCGCCTCCTAGCAACTCTCAGCACCCTTCACTAACTACACTTCCCAGGATTCTTTGGGAGAAGCCATGACTGTCTAAAGTGAAATAAAGGTCTGGTGTGGATGTGGCCAGGGACAACTCTGGTTTAAATTTGGGTGTTTGGGGAGTTTTTTTTAGTGTTGCAAAGTGTTGCTGTACTTCACATATTCAAAGAAACAGAAGCAAAAGAAAATGATTTCCTATAGCAAATGTCACAAAAATTGCAAACTAAATCAAACATATTTAAAGTGACTATGTGAACTATATCAACTGTTTTAATATTGTTGCTTCCTCCCTGCTGAAACAAGATCGGCACAGCATGTCTTGTTTCTGTTATTTGGGCTGATTGCAGGTGTTGCCTCCACTCACCATATGCTCAGAGGCAGATGTTACCAAATTCTTCCAAGCTACACAGCAAGTGGATTGGTCCGTGAAAGACCCACCCAAATTGTATTTGCATTTTGACAAATTTGTAGGGCAGCACAATATCTCAGAGAGGAGGTCAGGTCTCCTGCTCCCCTGGTGCGTTCACTATAGCTGCCCAATTTCCCTGCTTTTTAAAGTTGGATAGAAATATCTGTTGGCTATAGGTACGTTCTTAAACTGCAAGGTTTTTTGCCTATTAGTGAATATGGAATTATTAGTAAGAAATAAATGGCTTCATTACAAGATGCTATAGAAATGAAAATACTATCTTAAAGATTCCAGTGATGTACATATCTGAATTTTCTTTTGTTTTTGAAAGGATATTCACATTTCTGCATATTCTACTGCCATAAATATGATGCTGTAAACAATTTTTCTCTCATTTGAGATCTCGGATCAATGAGCACACACCTGTTAACCAGTCAACCAACTTGGAAGCTAATTTCCAGGATGTTTCAGATTCCAAAAAATGCAAGGCAGTAAGCCAAAGCCAGAGCAGACAAGTAAATATCCCTTCCCTGTGGCACATACAGCATAATCGGAATCATCGTTAATGATCTGAATCCAAACCCAAACCTTGTTTTATGGAATGCTCACTCATTGTTAAGCAAAGCCGTTTGGGCATAAGCGCATACTATTGATTTTAAAATTGATTTTTTTAATAACTAAAGCACGGTTCACAAATCACCATTCTGGCAGTTGTACTGAAACCTCATCTGTGCTTTTGTTATAGCTTGGCTCAGACTACATAGTCCAGATTTTCAAACAATGTATTTCTCATGGCTCAGGCGGGTTCTGAACTCTGTCCTCAGTATCTATGGACCAAGCAGAATTGATTGATTTGGAGAAAAGAATGTGAACATGAGAAACTCTCTCTCTCTCTCTCTCTCTCTTAATATTCAGAGTTTTCTGCTGCTGCTGCTTTTGAATGTATGACAATTTATATTTCAAGCCTTTCCTTGTAATTATTGTAATTATCATTAATCATCAACTTCCACATGAAATGGAAATACAGAACACTGAAAAGGTCACAGCAATGGAGAACGCAACCGTCTTTCAGAGATGATATGAGGCATTAACATTCAGCTGCCTCACTTGTGTGTGACAAAGATTGTAATGAAAACAGCAAATGGAGCAACATTACTTTGCCATTGCAAAAAAGGAACGGTGTGAGGCAAAAATGCCAACAAGAATAACCTATTCTTGCTGCAGATTGAGGCTTATACTTTCCTTAGGCCTTGGTTTACAAAAGTATTTGTTTCGGGACAGCCACCAATTTTAATGAATTCTGGATGGCCAAATTTGACTGAACTGTGAATACATGTTTGAACTGTAAAAGGACAAGTGCTTAATGATTCCTCCATGTTAAGCATCCCTTGTACAGCCAGGACCTGGCTTACGACATGGATCAGAGCTCTTCCACAGTTCTGGAGCTTCTTCCTGACAGAGAAGTAGTCTTAAGATCTTGATGGGCCCCACCCACCTAAGTTGGCTATTGGGCCCTCCAGGACAGGGAAGATTATAAAAGGTGTTCTGTTTAAGCTGAGAGTCAGCCTGATCAACAGGCAGACTTCCTGGCTCTAGTATGTTTCTTTGGCTGAAACTCCTGCCTTGTTCCCTTGGCTACAACATCCTGCCACTACATCTGGTTCCTGTCTTTCCCTCCAACTACTGCCTGTGGCTCATCCCTTACACCAAAGGACTCCATACTTACACTGTTTGTGCAAACATATGTGTGAGGGAAACTGTCCTTTCTTCAGATAACTTTCTCACTGTTGCACCATGTAAACTGAATGAAACACTTGCCCAGTTTCAGGGGCACATTCATAAAATTCAGTGTAGCAGAACTTCAGTTATCCAGTTGGCCTCAGGAATATTCAAAGGTTGCATTAACAGTGCTAGTTTCATAAAGTTACATCCCCATGAAGCTATATTACAGACAATAAATTTTAATAGCCAATGTGCAAGTAGTGAACTCATTCGCAGTCAGGATCTGCCAGGGCTTGAACTAGGAACTTTTGTGTTTGCCCTATGTGGTGAGCCACAAAGCTGCAACTAGTAACATCTGCCTAGGCAGTTTAGTATCCTTAGGCCCTGGACTCACCCCACACCCACCCATGATGGTCATTGGATCCTCCTGTTCCAGGTAAGCTTTGTTTGTGTAACAAGATATTCCTGAGCTCTGATCTATTCCTGTATCCTTTTGTCATGATGGCTGACAGAGGGCTTGCTCCTCTGCCCTGCCTCCTGGTATCAACTTTGGCTTTGACTTGTTCTTCAGACCTGACTACTGACTCATCCCATGACTCCTGATCGCACAGCCCAGACTGCTGCCCATACCCAGCCCCAACGTTGGCGAACTTTTTGTAAACCAGCACTGTTGCGTGGTGCAAAATGAAGGACTCTGTAGCTCCCAGTTCCTCAGTAGACTGCTGCTGCTGGATTTCTACCTCTTCTCTTCCTCTTGCTATGCACCTTTTGGTGCTGCTCCTGGTTCCTACCAGCCCTGCAGCTCCAACCACATGGTCAATATGCATGCACACATAAAAATGGCCAGTGCGCAGCAGCCTCCCTCATGATGACATGCCTACACTACCTAGACACCATTGCCACTTGGCAGCCCAAGGAAGGGAGGTCATGTATATATACTGGCAATTATAATGCCAAATTAATATTAGCCCAGCAGTGCATGAATCACACAGGTGGTATTTTTCTTCTTCCCCATTTAGAGGCGCCTGCTTGAGAACACACACACATTTTGCATACAAAACTGCCATCCCACCATTCATAATGAAGTCAGTCAGCTTCTATTACAATGGGGAAAGATGAATCACGCTGCCTTAGTGCAAGAATCTGTTTTGTTGTTTTAATGGGCAGGTTTATAAAACATGTAGTTAGATGATTTTTACTAAATTATGCTAATTGGTGTTTTAGAAGTCCTTTTTAATCTGTTTTGATCATTCCAGTGTGGAAATGATGTCTTTGGAGTGGCAGCGTCAGAGCTGAACAAGACTGAATGCCTTTGCTTTTTCCTGCTTGTAAACAAATTAAATGGGGTACAAAACCAAAATGGAGCTGGACACCCACTTCTAATGGAAATTATCCATAAACTCTACCACTCCATGGGGTGGGGTGGGGGGGTGAACTATGCCTTTTTCTTTTTACACGTTGTATAAAAGAGTTGTATATCATTTAGAATTTACTGTCACATTTCAACGTGCCCAATTAGGAAGAAAAACGCACATTCCTTTCCCATTCCTTTCTTTTCATCTGTATTTAGTTGTTGGAAACTTCCATTAAAACATACTTACATTGATGGTATGAGTGATAAAGTAAATGCCAGGATGCAATTGAGAGAGGAGGGGAAAAAGAAATTATGGTCAGTTGTTCCAAAAGATTAATTGGACTCAACGTGAGGGGAGGATTTGAGGAAGCAAAGATTCTTGCTGAAAATCCCTGTTTAGCTTGCCTGCACAGAGCCTTTCTTTCCCATTTTTAACGTTGCCTAGCCCAGCATTAGAAAACTCTGCTTTGAAATGCTGTTTTTCTTCCTGAAGCTATTCATCTACATGAGGAGATTCCTTTCAACAGCACATAAGTCAGTGTCCTTCGAGAGAGAGGCTGTATTCAGCATTCAGCAGAGGCATTTGAACTGCCTTAGTCTGCCTAATTATTTAGGCCATGTGCCTTATGCCATGATACCTAACAGCTGCTGGTGGTAGGATTAAGGAGAAAAATATTTAATTTGATGCAAGAGCACATGTGCTGTGATTATTTTATTTATTGAGTAGCTTTTACCTGCTCCCTAGGGTGTGTGAGCTAGATAGGCAGCATAACAGAAATCATTTAATTGTGTCAACAAAGTGCAGTGATGTTTGTTTAAAGCAAACAAAAAATCAGTTTTGTGCAAGAAAATTGATTAGTTAATGCTTACTTGACTGTCACAGTGGCTTCTGGATTCAAAGGCAAAATTGGTTTGTTTCATCTTTGGTGCAAGGGCAAGGATTCCTGGGAGATCAAAAGAGAGAGATGCCATGTAAATTAGGATTAGACTTTCTGTTCGCTAAATCAATGAAACAATTGGGGGGAGGAGAAAAAATAGTTTGAATCATATATCAAAAACTCATCTGTGTTCTCATTTCTGATCCTACTAACATGGCTGCTAATTGTGTTGTTGCATGGGTGTATACTAGGGGTAGGAAGCTTTGGGCCTCTGTATCCAGTCCTTGGGACTCTCCCTAAGCTACACCCCTTTCATAACTGATATGTAGTTATTAAATAATAAGATGATGATGATGTACTACACAAAGGTAAAAGTCACATCCATTGCTCTACTCACTTTTATCTATGGCATGTCAACTCAGAAAATTCCACACAAGTTTGAAAAAGCCCTTGGTCTGAAAAATTTCGCTATCCCCAATGTATAGAAATCTTCAAGACAAAGGAACAGAATTTGAGTGGAGTTCACTACAGATGAGCTGTCAGTGAAAAGCAAAGTACAGACAAGTGTTAACTATGCTGCTTCCCAAACTCTTAAAACAAGATAATTCCATATTTCCAGGTGAAAAGAGATGTTAATGCCTATAGTAACATTTTATTCATTCATTCATTCATTCATTTAACAATATTTATGTACTGTTTGATTGTAAAAAAAACTTCTAAGCGGTTTACAGAAATCAATAAAATTCTTGACAAACCAGTTAAAAACAAGTAATTAAAACATTTTAAAAACAATTAAAATAGCAATTGGCTAAAAAGATTAAAACACATCAACATCTATAGCAGTCCCACAAGTAAACTGGTCCCAAGCTGTTACGGGATTTATATACCAATAGTAACAACTTGAACTTGGCCCAGTAACAAATTGGCAATCATTGCAGATCCCTGAGCAGAGATGTTATATGCTGGCAGGGTCTCACTCCTTGAATGTTTGGACTAAAACCTAAAATGGATTCCACTGCCCCACTGACATGGAGCTGCCAGTTGCCACTGGTCCCACAGCATGGTGTGAGGACACATAATACAGCTTTATTTCTGAAGCAAATTAGGTCTCATTTTGACTGGCTGGGAACCCCTTGTTCACTGCCTTGTCCTATAAATCAGGGCCAGATTAAGACATGGTGAAGCTTTAAATTATAAAGGTTAAGAGGCCCCATAGCATTACAAAAAAAACCACCCATCCCTATTATTTTAACAGAAAGGACAATGAATATAGAAATAATAAAGTTTTATATTTGCATATATACCAGTATATAGGCAAGGATGCAACTAAAAATTTATAAGCAAATTAAAACATATATCTTGAAATTTTGTAATTTTTTCCTATTTGGTTGTTGTTGTTATGTGCCTTCAAGTCAATTATGACTTATGGTGACCCTATGAATCAGAGACCTCCAAGAGCATCTGTCGTGAACCACCCTGTTCAGATCTTGTAAGTTCAGGTCTGTGGCTTCCTTTACGGAATCAATCCATCTCTTGTTTGGCCTTCCTGTTTTTCTACTCCCTTCTGTTTTTCCCAGTATTATTGTCTTTTCTAGTGAATCATGTCTTCTCATGATGTGTCCAAAGTATGATAACCTCAGTTTCATCATTTTAGCTTCTGCAATTCCTTGCTCCGTTCCATTATCCAACGTATGTTTGCAATATGATCTCTGGTACCTCTTCCCTTTCTAAATCCAGCTTGGATGTCTGGCATTTCTCGCTCCATATATGGTAAGAGCCTTTGTTGTAGAATCTTGAGCATTACTTTACTTGCATGGGATATTAAGGCAATAGTTCGATAATTACTGTATTCTCTGGGATCTCCTTTCTTTAGAATTGGGATATATATTGAACGCTTCCAGTCTGTGGGCCACTGTTTAGTTTTCCATATTTGCTGACAAATTTTTGTCGCACCTCTGTTGGTATGCCATCTGTTCCTGGTGATTTGTTTCTCCAAGTATTTTAAGAGCAGCTTTTACCTCACATTCTAAAATTTCTGGTTCTTCATCATATGGCTCCTCCATGAACGAATCTGTCATCCTGGCATCTCTTTTATAGAGTTCTTCAGTGTATTGCTTCCATCTTCCTTTTATTTGATCTCGGTCAGTCAGTGTGTTCCCCTGTTGATTATTCAACATCCCTACTTGTGGTTTAAATTTCCCTTTCATTTCTCTAATCTTTTGGAATAGGGCTCTTGTTCTTCCCTTTTTGTTGTCCTCTTCTATTTCTATACAATAACTATTGCAATAGTTCTCTTTGTCCCTACGTACTAGTCGCTATATTGTTGCATTTAGGTTTCTGACAGTGTTTCTATCTCCTTTTGCTTTTGCTTTCCTTCTCTCTTTAACCATTTTAAGAGTTTCTTCAGTCATCCATTGAGGTCTTTCTTTTTAACGAGAGGTATTGTCTTTTTGCATTTTTCCCTGATAATGTCTCTTGCTTCACTCCATAGTTCTTCTGATTCTCTGTCAATTACGTTTAAAGCTCTAAAATGTTGCTTATGTAGCTTGTGCAAAACTCCAGCACTGCCTATATGTACTAAATAAATAAATAGTGAAATAGCTAACTGGAGAAATGATGTCCAGTATTTCTGGATATGTATTGGGCCAATGGAAATCTTATCTCTTCAGTTAACAAAATTGATGGTTAAAGTTTTTTGTAATTTAGAAGTCTCCCCCCTTTCCTTTTGCATCTGTTCGGCCACTGTGAGAGCAAGATGCTGGACTAGATGGGTCTTTGGCCTGATCTTATGTTCTTAACCAGATTCATAAAATGAGGATGCTATGGCAGCAAGTGTTGATGGAGAGAGATTAGTGCTTTATTGATCTGTTATGTGTTGAATCTTGCTGACTGGAGAGGTTTCTCTGCTGACATCTACCTATATTTCCTTGCAACCACATACCTGTGCCCAGGTTCTCCACTTGAACTCCCTGTGTTTTATTATTGGTCTATTTGTTTATTTTGTCCACTTTTCCCTTGCATTAAATATGTTTCTATTTGAGCTTATCATACTTTATTATCTTTAACAAAACTCTCTCTATATATTTTTTAAGAAAATCTATGTACTAATAGTGTACTCAGTTTGTCTAAGTGACAGATCTTTTGTAGCCAACATGGCATCAGTCACAAACAGGGGGGAGCCACATGCAAGGTATATGCAGGTGTAGGTGAAGTCCAAGGTTTCCATAAGTACAAAAAATCCTTGGAGGTGGGACCTCTAAAGGGGGAGGCGAAGCCAGACCAAGGGGTACTAAGCAGAAGAGAGGGGAGAGAGGAAAATGAAACCTGGGAGGGGTGGAATGGAGTGTCCTCAACATGAGCATTTTGTTTCAGGTCCACTTGTAAACAAATAAATCAATTCTTACAGGACAGATAAAGCCACTTTCTGAAATGTCTCCCACCTTTTTCAGCTCTCTTGTTTTCACCCAAGGGAGCAAAAACACAAGTGCCCTGGCTTCTGAAACATAAAAGATTCATTTGTTGCATTGTACTACAGAACAGTTTGGTGGGATATAATTTTTTTAACCCTAAATAAAAGCAATTTCATTTTGATCCTTGTTGTCACCCTCAGGATAAAGGCTTTCAGAGCCAATTGATTAGTTTTCTCTGCTAACTTTGAAACGATGAATTTTAAATCCCAGCTCAGTCTTAAAGCCTTTGTATTCAGATGCAACAATTCCAAGCACTCATAAAATGCATACTGTTAAAATAGCCCTCAATGGTGATTTTATTTACCGTTTGATCACTTCCCTTGTAACTACTGATTAATTCTTTCTAACCACTGTAACAGTTGTTGTCTACATTCAAAGTAGTACCCCAGGGACAACCCGAGAGAGCCAGAAAATCCAAAGGCAAGAGTGTGAAATGAAATATATGTTTGCCCTTTTATGTGCTGTAGCTGGGTATCCAAAATTTATGCTTGAAGCTGTCACTTTAATCAGCAGCTAAAGCTGTTATTTCTTTTTTTTTTAAGCAACTAAATAAACTCATACTGGTCACTGTTTGGTGATACCACTATAATAGGTCACAGTGGTACAATAAGGATGACTAATTGATTGTGGCCTTCTTGATTACTGAGTAAGCAACATATACTGTACTTCTTAAGTAAATGAAACAGCTGCAGGGCACAGCATAAAACTAAAAACTAAGAAAAGATATGCACCATTTATGTGGTTTCTTGCTTCATATTCCCTCTTTTCCCATTTCCCCAATTGCTTGCACAGGTGGTAGGATTAATTAAACTGCAGAAGTTTCTCGGTTGTTGATATTACTTCTACAACTTAGATAGAGCAGTAGGATTCAGTATATTCCCAATTCACTCTATGAGTGAAGCCTGAACAAAACACTGTAGTGAGGACTGTCCCTATTGACTATTCCTTCCAGCTATGCCCTTTTTCAGGATATTCCATTTCATTCCCCCACCCCGATTTTTATCCCCCAACCAGTCAATCAGCATCCCATGTTCACATTTCAGAGGTGGGGGTCTGCCCTTGGGTTTTTTTCTGGAAGACTTTTTGTACTTTTCCAGTGCACACCTTGGGAAGTGTGTATGTGTGTGATGCCAGGGATTGCCAACTGGCAACCTGCAAAATGGATAATTTTTCTGCCCCTTATCGACCATGCCAAGAAAAAAATTAAGTTATTCTAATCATACATCTTATTTGGATTTCATATGCAGTATGTGAATATATATATTTGTATTCAAAACTGTGCCTCTGAGCATACATGCACCATAACTATAAAAAAATGTATTGCTACAAGGGGATAACTTTATTACGGAGCCTGGTTTCACCTGGATCACTGATCACTGTCTCAAGAATAGCATAGTCATTGATATTAGAGAAGTTGGCCATTCCTGATGTAGAACATGTTGTACCTGTACTGACCATTTAAAAAATAATTTGAATTCTAATGGCTTGGTCCTATGACCTTATGTCAGAGGTGGGAACCCATCAGGCCTCTCCATTTGGCCCATGAAGCCATTTCCCTCAAACTATGGCCAGCTGATGCACAGGGATTTAATCCTGCTTGGTTCAGGTGCTCAAGCTAGTTTCCCATATGGAACTCATTGGCACATCCGAATCCTGTTTGGTCACTATATCCCTCCACCCCCACAGGCCAACTTTTGACAGGTGGGCAGGACCACCCACCTGTCAATCAGCAATGTCAAAATGGCATCAGATGATTGACAGGTGAGTGGTCCTGCCCATTCATTAGAGTTGGCAGACGGGGTGGGGGGGAGAGATAAAGTTTTGGCCTGCGAACCTGCCTTATGTGATAGCAAAATAAAAAATAAATCAGAATCAAATGTAAGGATCCCAGTACTAGCATAATGGTGTGTTTGCAGCATGAAAAAGTCGTCCAGCAGGGGCAGAGCAGCCTCACTTGGGACAACAGTTGTCCTGGCCTGCTCTGTGACTTCCTGTCTGGACTACTGAAATGGACTGTATGTGGGACTGCCTTGAAGACCATCCAGTGGCTGGAGCTAATGTAGAATGCAGCTGCTAGGCTGGTATGTAGGGCAGCCCGATGGGACCATGTATCACGTGTCCTGAAAGCACTGCACTGGCTTCCAGTGAACTACCAGGCCCAATTCAAGATGTTAGAACTAACATCTAAAACCTAAGTGTATCTAAAAGAGAGCTTTCCCTAGTATCAACCATATCAGACCCTGTGATTGGCAGGCAAGGTCTTGTTGGTGGTGCCGGCACTGAGTGCTGCCCAGTTGGCACTGACCCATGACACGGCCTTTTCAGTGATGGCTCCCCATTTGTGGAATGCCCTCCCCAATGAGGTGCATCTGTCTCTATCACGGCTGACTTTCAGGAGGAATTTGTAAACAGTCCTGTTTACGCAGGCATCTGTTGGCTGAAGGGGACTGTTCCTGGCAACCCAACACTGGCGAAAGAATGTTTCTAACTGTACTTTAGAGTATTTTTAACTGTGTTTTAGAATAATTTTAACTTTGTTTTTATAATGTTTTTAATTCTTTTAGTGTACTTTTCTGTTTCTTATTAAATTGTTTTGTTTATGTTTACAGCCCTAAGCTTCTTCGGGAGGAATGGCAGGATATAAACTGAAATAATAATAATAATAATAATAATAAATAATAATAATAATAATAATAATAATAGCACTGATTGATTCACCTTGATCCTGAAATGTTGCTTGTGGATACCAAGATGAGCCATACCTCAGTGGCAGAATACCTGCTTTGCATACAAAAGGCCCAGGCTGAATCCTCACCATCTTTAGGTAGCATCTTTCTGAAAAATGAATGGATTCATTTGTTACAGTTATATCCCACTTTTCCTCCAAGGAGCTTCCAGGTGACATACCAGGTGCAACAACTGTCTGAGGTAGGCTGAGTTGGTAGCTGGCTGAGGTCATCTGATGAATGTCATGGCTAAGTGGAGATTTGAACCTGGCTCTCCTAGTCCAATAGTCTATCCAATAAATGACGCTGGCTCTCTCCCTATGTTCCTAAAAAAGAGTAAAGCCAACATGCTCACTGAGCTTCCCAGTTCCCCAAGCAAGCTCTTCACTATTTCTCCTGCTTGTAGTCTCAGAACAGTAAAGCAGGCATAGCAGATGTCTTTGTTTACCCGCATTCTCTCATTGCTTACATGAGGATAAGTGCCAAAGTACAGCAGATGTATTCTGCTACGGAAACCTATTGGGATCTGGATATTTAAGTGGTGTTACCATAGTCTAAATGGGAAAAACAATACCGCAAAATATTTGGACAAAAATATTATCCATCAACCAGATATCACGATAGTTTCCTATCGTTAGAGTTCGTATCCTTGTGGGGTCTTCACTTTAATTTAATCTCTAATACAAAAACCCCACAAATGTGAATTTATTTGAGATGTTCATGGTCATCCTATGGATTATCCTACTGTCCGGCTCCCTAAAGTGCATTATGAATTATATATGGAAAACACAGGAAGCTGCCTGGTACCAAATGAGCCCATCTCTCCATCTAGCTCAGTATTGTCTATACTGACTGGCAGCAGCTCCCCAGGATTTCAGACTGCCCTCCCTGGAGATGCTGGGAATTGAACCTGGGACAAAGCAGGTGGTCTGCCCCTGACAAAGATCTTCCCACTAAAAGTAAAGCAAAATTCCAGTCCTCGTGGCTCTGAGTAAAGTGCTGATTTAAATAGGAACATAGGAAGCTGCCTGATACCATATTAGACCATTGGTCCATCTAACTCAGTACACTAACCAGCAGTGGCTTTCCAGGGTTTCAGACAGGAGTTTCTCTCTCCTAAACCTACCTGAAGATGCCGGGGACTGAACCTGGGAGATGAACATGAGATTTGCATGCACAGGTGTTCTACCACTGAGCCACAACCTTTCCCTTGGGGACACAATTTACACATGCAGGGTTTGCTGCCGCAATGTCTAATGTTGGCACTGCAAAATATACTCAGCAGCCTCCAGTCCAGTGACTGACCATAAACCAGACAGCTTTAGGGCTTATACTGCCTCTGGGACCAGACCAAATAGGCAGACTGAGGGATTGAGGCATAAAACTAAAAATCATGCCCCTAAACCCAAAATAGTGCTGTGCTGAAAAGTCCATTTCAAAATTACGAGAGAGGAGAGTAAATGTTGGTGAAATTCTCATGGGTATTCTCATGCACTAACCTTACTTTTGAAGTGGCCAAAAGATTTTGTGAGCGTCCTTCCTTTTAGTTTACAAATGTTCTTTCTGCTAGTCTGCATTAGGGATGTAATAGAATTCTGCCCAATTTGGATTTGGTACCAAATTTCCCATTAATTCACTGATGCTCTATCACTGTGGATTGGCTTTTTATGTAGAGATTTTCCGTCACTATATTTGAAAATGTTTTTTTTTAAAAAATGCCTCTAAAATATTGATGTTAAGAATGATAATGTTATCATTATTTCCTTTCAAAATATCGATATTAATATCAATCTTTTTTGTGAGGGAAAAAAGCTTCAGTAAAAGCAGCATCTAGTGGACAAAGAATGGATTCAAATCAGTATCAGCCTGTTTGGTCAAGGGAATGCTTTCAAACCGGCACTGGCCCACAGATCCCATCCCTAGTCTGCACCCTGCTGCCCTTCTAGGTGTCCATGCTTCAAGAAAACTTCATGACATGCTCAGCTGGGCTTTCCTGTAAATGCGGAAAACTGACGAGGCTGCCTACCGTGTGCCTGACAGATGCTCATTGTTATTTTTAAAAGTGCATTATTTTTCACTTTTAAAGGATTCAACACAGATTTTTTTTTAAAAAAAAAAGGTAAAAGGAAAGACTTCTCTTAAACACGATCAGAGTGCATCAGTCTCAGACCCATGTTAGCCAGCTCCCCATAAGCAGCTTGCTGGGTGGGATGAGCTAGCTTCCCTGCAGGTGGACAGGTGGGCTACTATTGATTACCAGGAAGGTGAAGGGGCAGGGAGAGGTGGTGGGGAGGTTGGTGTGGTGCAAATGCATCAGCAAGAGCACTGATTGGCCCCACAGGTGCATTTGCACCATGCTGACTTCCTCACCACATTGCCCTTTCCACTGTCCCTCCTGGTAAGCAGCACCAGGTGCTGCTTACCAGGAGGCTATGCTAGCTTCCCTGCTGGGAAGCTAGTAGAGTGTCTACCCCCCCAACCTGGTGTGCCTCCCCAGCTTCCCATACATCAGTTACAACCCAGGTAAAGACATCATGAGGTAAATGCCCTCCTATGGGGCTTTTTCAGATCAGGAAGCATGGATAGCTGGGGAAGAGGAATGTTGAAGGGAAGGAAAAACACTCCACTGTCAGCAGTGATAAAGTAAACTCATTCCCACACCCACTGAAATTCTAAATAAATTCCAGTGTACCTGCAAAGGAAGCAGAAAAAACTGAAGCATCTTTCATAGAGGAAGAAAACCTCCAAGAAACTGGAGGCTAGGTTTTGTCTAGGGTTGGGGGAAGAATTCAGTTCAGTTCCCATTTAGGCAAACTTACCGAATTCAAACATTGCGAAACAACACAGACATCCTTCCAAATCTGCATTCTCTGAATTCTGCAATGCAGTTCTCCAGCTGAGTAATGTATACAAAAATGCATATCTTAGGATAAAAGTGTACATATAAAGGGATATATTCATGAAAATATCATGCAAAAATGCACCGTATTCAGAGAAATTGCTTTGCAAAAATATGAATATTAACATAACTTTGTGCTAAAATGCTAATGAATTTCATGAGGACTTTTTTTAAAAAAACAAATTGATGTGGACATGTGGAGAACTGCTTTTAGGGTTGGAAAATTAAGATTGGAAGTGAGAGAAACTGAAATGTACAGATTCACCAGCTAAATCCTTGCACTACGTAGAACAGCTTCAACTAGCACAAGGAAATTTCCTCCTCCACATGAACCCTGTGCCGTTGCCAAATCTGTTCCAGAGGATTGGGAGAAAACCCAGAATAGATTTTGGGGGCATGGGGAGAGAAAGGCATAATGTTCCATTGTGCAAGAAAAAAAATCCTCGCATTGATGGAACATTCAATTCAGCACTACATTGAATGCAATCCTATGTACATTGCCAAGCTCATTGGAGGAAGGGTGGAATGAAAATGTAATAAATAAGAGGGATTCATTTCCCCCCAAAATGGTGCATTCCCCCACAGGCATGCACATTCCAGACAGGTTTCCCAGAGCACTAGTTAAAGGACAAGGACATTGAGATCTCAACCAAGATGGAGCTGCCCTGGCCTGCAGGCTTGCTTCTTCACCACTGTCAAAAAAGGCTAACCAAGTTCAGTAGAAGAGTAGCAGTCAACTTAGAGAAGGTGGTGCTTTGCCTTTTTGCCTTTGGTGATGAAAACGGTAATGTTTGCCCTGTCAAGCCTTTAGCACATTTTCAGATATCCGAGGAAGCACTTTTACTGATCAGAAAGCCTATCATACCACAACCCTGAAGCTGCCCAAATAAAAACAACCAGCTTACCTATACTTCTGTGCCTTGATTATTTTTATGTAGCGTGATTTGCAAAGCAGCCTGCCAAGAGAAAAAAACTACAGCTGCTTGTTTGGACACAGATATCTAAAATGGCACTTTTTAAAATGCTAGCTTTTTTATTAATGCGCTGCCCTGCACCATTAAAGACCTGAAAAATGGAAAACGAAAGTAAGGGAGACATCATGCCTATAGAGCATCCAGTAAAACTGCAAAGCATTTTTTATGAAGAGATTAATTTCAACTGCAGTTACGAGGGTTTTATCTGCATTACATGATTACGGTAGTAATTATGAGCCAGTTGGTGAATATTTTAGATTTGTTTCTTTTTAACGCTTAGAGCCGCAGCTCAGCACGTTCACACTGAAAAAGATACTGACATATTTTAAAATTGTGCTTCAAATTAGTCATATGCAAAGACAAACTGCACAGCTTCTGCTTGTCTCACAATGGCCCTGTTCTGCTGCATGAATTGCAAAAAAAGACCCAGTGAACCTGGAATCTGCACTGGTCTGTAGTTCAGTGGTAAAGCATCTGCTCTGCATGCATAAGGCTGCAGGTTCAATCTCCAGTTACGGCTGGGAATGTATCCTGTCTCAAAGGCTGGAAAGCCCAGCTTTAAGCTAGGCATGGGCAAATCTGCTACTTTCAGCTTCTTGCAATTTCTCAATTTTCCACTCCAGTTCTCCACATTTTGACATCAGTTTACAATTTTAATTACAAAACAAGCACTCATTAAAATTCATCAGCATTTTAGTGTGAATATCTTCCATTATACACATCTTTGTATGCAATTTTGCCTAATATACACATTTTGCAGTTTTCCCTTACACAATGCATTGTGTAAGCTATTTTCACCAATATGTGCATTTTATGCATACATGAACCTACTATATGCACTTTTGTAAACATAACTTGGCTGAATAACTGCACTGCAAAATGCCAACACGTGTGAATTTTCAAAGGATGGTTATGTTTTGGTTCACATATTGGTTCAAAAAGTGCAAATTAGGTAGCTATAAATCCAAATTGAATCAAATGTCTTCTTCATCTCTACACATGGACCAATGGTCCAACTCAATATAAAGCAGCTTCCCATGTTCCTGTGGAGTGCCCTGCTAAGGTGCACTGTGGGAATAAGAGAAGCTGAAACATTTCAACCAGATCCCAAAATCTAGGGTCATGTGAATATGTCTCATTTCTATTCAGAAAGTGAGGAAGAGATGATGTTGCTTCAGCAAACATTGTTTAGTCAAAATATTATCTCCTTTCACAGCAGAAAACACTGAAAAATAATTTTTAAAAATCTCAGCCTTAAAACCCCAATTGGGTAAATCAAAACTGTTCCCAGCACAGTTTTAGATTGCCTGTAATAACACCACAGGATGTAATAGCTTGATGCTATACCTTTTTATTTCAAGTATTCTTCAGAGACAACCAATGACCATAACCAGAAAAGCACTGAGAACTGTTATCAGTGTTGGTCCACTTTCTGGAGTTTACTGCCCAAAACTGCAAATCTGTGGAATATGTGCAAGGTAGACAATTTAGAAAAGTTAGGGGGAGAGAAAACTGTTTGATTTAGAACAGTTGAGACACCTGATCTATTTGCAGAGTATATAAGGAGTGATTTATAGAGAAGAGCGAACAGAAGATACAAGAAAAATTGCACACATTATAGCGAAGATTGCAACATACCCTGCAGACATAACAGATTGAAAATGATCCAAATTAGAAATAACAGACAAAGGAGCCTTGTTGTGATATTGATTTTTTTTATTTTCAGATGCTTTTTTTGTTCTCTTATCCGAACTTCTAAGAGTTCTTTGCAGCTTCCATTTCTATAGCTAGCAACACAGGGTAGTATCCAACCAACCTATGACTAACTTAAGTCCATCAATTTCATTGGGTCAGCTTTGTGTATGAATTAGTCAGATACAACAATTAGCCAGGTACCAGAAGTGGCTCACTAGGTGAGGCGGAGCCGCTACGGCAGTGTCCCGAGTTTGGCTGCTGTTGCTTACTGGAAGGTGCAGGGGCGGCAGGGGGGAAAGTTGGCTCAGTGCAAATGCTGGATTGTCGCCACCAGTGCCTTTGCACCCAACTGACCTCTCCACTGCATCCCCTTCTCCCTTCCAATAAGCAGCAACAATCCCCCTCCCAGGAAACTAGCATAGCAGCTCTGTCCGACCCACCAAGCTACCCATGGCAGTTACTCAGCTTATTATTATTATTTAGAAAATGTCAAACACTTTATATTCAAAAGAATCTCAAAGTGATGTACAGAAAATAGAAATCAAATGCAACAGAATAGAATTTCAAACCATTGGACAAAGTGGACATCCAGTACCATACAAAGAATATCAAAACCATGTACAAAATAGAAATCAAATACAACAGCAAAAACCCCCACCAATCCTCAAATCACTATACAATATAAAATTCAAATACTGTATAAAGAAATCTCAAAACAATATAGCAAAGGAGAGGTCAAATACATTACAAAAGAAATCAGAACAATATACCAAACATAACTCAAAAACAGGACAAAATATAAATCAATCTTAAAACAGTATATATTAAAAATATTATTATTATTACTATTTTTAATTCATTTGTTAGTTGCCTCATACCCAACGGTCTCTAGGCGACTTACAAATACAATACGAAATATTATTAATCAAATAAAAAATATTAAAAATAGAATTATACTATTAAATCAGTAACAAAAAAAATCCCAACCAATCACTTTGCACAACAAATAGTATTGACCAGATAACTTACACAGTTTCAGAACTGAAGTAAAGAAAAATCAGTGAGGCATGCACTCCCTCCCCACCTCACCCCCAGAGTGGGGGGCAGCTCTGTGCTGATAAGACTCTCCTTCTGAATGACAGTGAGCAACTTTATCCCATCAACATTCCAACTGCACAGGTTCTCACCCTCAGCTTGCACTGGCTGCCTTTATGTTTCCAATCTCAATTCAAGGTGCTGGTATTGACCTATAAAGCCTTACATGGCTTGGGATCACAATACCTGATGGAACGGCTCTCTGATACGAACCCACCCGTACACTACGTTCAAGATCAAAGGCCCTCCTCCGGGTGCCTACTCCAAGGGAAGCTTGGAGGGTGGCAACAAGGGAGAGGGCCTTCTCAGTGGTGGCCCCCAAATTATGGAATGATGTTCCTGATGAGGTGCGCCTGGCACCAACACTGTTATCTTTTCGGTGCCAGGTCAAGACTTTCCTCTTCTCCCAGGCATTTTAGCATGTGTTCTATATTGTTTTAAATTTTAAAATTGTGTTTTAAATTGTGTTTTAAAAGATGTATTTTAAATTGTATTTGTTTTTAGTTATTGTAAACCGCCCAGAGAGCTTCGGCTATGGGGCAGTATACAAGTTTAATAAATAAATAAATTAAATAAATAATAACACCAAAGCCCAGTCACCTATCAGACCAATTACTATAACCTTCGTACCTTCCAAAACATACAGCAGACAGAGCAGAGCTGGGGGGAGGAAGAGGAGGTGGAAAAGAACAACCTACATATTCTTCCCAAAGGGAGGGAGATCTTTAAAAAAAAAAAATTAAACTACTACTGTGAGAGCGGATGCAACAGCAGCATCCTTTAAATAAGTCTATGGGGCAGGTGTTTCAAATTGGCCACAGGTGGTTTCACCTCCAAGGTCAGCCAAGACAAGGTCAGGAGGGCTACCAGGGGATGGGTGGGCAGATGGATTGGACTGCTTCTCCCCCCCTTCCCAAACTCCTCACCGTGAGGCAGCAGTCAGGCAGAGCAGATTCTCCCCCATGGAAAAATTCTGCATTGTTGGCATAAAATATCAGGATTTCAAATTGGCAAAAGTATTCTGGGAAAGACACTGCTAGCTAAAGTATTTCATATCTACAACTTTTTATAAGCTTTTAAAAAAAATACTTATTTGCAAGTACCAAAATATAAAGGCCTGGAAGTGTATCAGAAATAATCCATGCCTTCTCCTTCAGTCTCTGCAACCCTACTAAGAAAACCACCCATCATCTGACTCTTCTTCAGAGTATATTAGTTGGAAGTATACTATAAACATCTTCCATTAGAGTGTTTTTTCCCCATCCATCTGGTTCCAAGGACTGGGATAGCTTATGATCATTTAGGGACATGTTCAGGGAAATTAGTTATTAGAATCCTGCAGATCCACCATCTGACATGTCCTGATATGAACATAAGAAGAACCTGCTGGATCAGGCCAGTGGCCCATCTAGTCCAGCATCTTGTTCTGCCAGTGGCCTACCAGATGCCCCAATGGGAAGCCCACAAGCAGGAACTGAGCGCAATAGCACTCTCCCTGCTTTTGTAAGTCCCAGCATCTCTCTCCACTTTTGTGACTCCACCATGCCCCATTTTTGGACAACACCAGCTGCACTTTCTACCACTGCAATGAAACGATCTCAGGTGGTGGACCCTCTGCCTGTGGACCAACTTCATTGGCAGAGAGCAAGATTTGCATAACAGTGGCTCAGGTGCTCTCCTGGGAGATTAGGGCTGCTTGCTTAGTCACTTATGATCTATAAGAAAAAGAAAAAGGCCAGGGCATGGTTTTCCATGTAGTTTAGTACTGTCTACCCTTAGCAATAATGGCTCACCATGGTGTCATGCAGGAATCTTTCCCAGCTCTATCTGGAGATGCCAGGAACTGAACCCGTAACTTGCTCTCTCACTGAGCTAGAACCCTTCCCCTAATACAAGATAGCCAATATGGTACCTTCCAGATGTCCTCCCTTTGGATTGTTCTGCTACAGAGGTGGGGAACCTGTGGTCCTCCAGATGTTGCTGGGCTACAACTCCCATAATCCCTGGCTGTTGGCCCCACTGATTAGGACTGATTACAGTCAGAGTCTAACAACATCTGGAGGGCCACAGATTCCTCACCCCTGTTCTATTAGATCACACTCTAACCATTAATTCACAGGGTTGTTGTGAGGATAACATGGAGAGATTGAGAACTATGTATCCCACCTTACACTGCTTGGAGGAAAGGTGGGATAGAAATGCAATAATAAACAAATAAAAACAAAATAAAAACTAATGCCTCAGTGACCTTAGGCAATCCACTGGTCCATTGCTCTCAACCTGAAATATTATTATTGCCCCATCATTTTGAAATTATTTTTTCTTACATTTATATCCCACCTTTCTTTCATCAAGAGACCCAAGGCAGCATACATATGCTCCCAGCCAGGTGGTCTGAGATCCAGGCACTGACCATTCCTAACCCTGTTTATCTTCAGCAAAGTGGTAGTCTCATGTGCCTTCAGACCATACCCTGGTCTGCATTATGAGGGGCAACATTGCTGGCAGACCAACCTTACAGGCTTGCTGTGAACTGCTTTGAATTTTTAGTTGTTTTATTTAAAACTCAGAATCTTAACATTTTTTTAAAAAAAGGTTTGTATGTGGTTGATACAATAGCTCAATTTAAGGATCACATTCCCAGTGCTCTAAATCAGGATTTGGAAGATTGGGTATGTTGCTCCATCTTCTTCTGCCTAGTGCTAACTTTGCCTGTTTCGGATGTCACAACAAACCATGGTCAGAGTAAACCAGGGAAGGAAGGAAGGACTATGTGAGTAAGCGTAGAGAAGGGAGCATACAAACCTGTGCCACATTCCCAATCCTATGAACCATTTTTTGGAAGATCAGGAAATGTAATGCCTACATTTGGCCAAAGAAAACACAGGAGAAGGAACAAAAATGTCTATTTCTATAAAAATAAAAAGGTGAGCCTGTAAAATAAAAACGTTCTGACCTTATGAGGAGGATCAGCTATCTTCGCAAAGACAAGTCCCTTTCCTTCAATATGTTCATTTGTTCACAAGTGATTTTGAATCTTGCCACTTTGATATACAACAAAGCTGGAAAAAAATCATTCTTGGGGATGGGGCTAACGGTGTGGGTATTTAGCCAGGAAAACACAGGGTTAAAATAGTCGCCTGAACTAATACAGTAACTCTGTGCATCAATGATTCTAATAAAATTTCCCTCTGACTTTCCACCTCCCAAAACCGCATATTACTTGCTGGTTCAAGGCTTCTGCTAATGCCAAAGAAGAGGAAGCTGTTGACTAATGTGCAACAATCAAAATAAATGCCTAATGAACCTTGAAATGAGCCTTCCTACTGGAAACTGTCCCCATACCTGAAAATATACCCCTATAGTTCACACACCAGTGCCCACTGTATATAGAATAGAAATGGTTACTATATCACTAATATAAATAACCAATGCTGGAGGAGATCTTCAGAGAATGAATTTGAAAATTAGGCTGTAAAATTAGATTGGCTTTAATATCTCAATGAAGTTTAACTTATTATTATATGAAAGACTTGGTGGAAATTGAGCCTGTCTGCTAGGTATTGCCATGAGCTAATTAAAGAGAACTATAATATCCTGAAGGGAGATCATAGAAGCATAAAGTAATTGGTTTGGAAAGGACCAAAGGTCATCTGGTACCAACTACAGGATTATCTCTCAACCACTCTCTCAGCCCACACAATCCAGACTAGAGCATGGCATAAGCACAGAGCATATATACCAGATAGAATCATAGAATGATAGAGTCGTAGAGTTTGAAGGAGCCTAGAAGGCCATCGAGTCCAACCTCCTGCTCAATGCAGGAATTGAAATTAAAGCATACCGGACAGATGGCTGTCCAGCTGCCTCTTGAATGCCTCCAATGTTGGAGAGCCCATCATGTTACGACAGGACCTTGAACTTCCTCATGAGTGTAGCTCACTAGAAATCCAAGTCCCCAAAAAGAGAGCAGTAGGATCTTTTGCTGGAGTTAGCTGCACGTCACCCCCAGAGCATGTTAATTTTACCCTTAACCCAATAACACATACACTGAAAGTAAAATAAAGAGTGGTTTTATTAAGAGAAGGAACAAGGAAAAAAATATTGCAGTATACAATTGCAGTTAACAATGAGTAGTTTTCTAACTATTATTAATTCATTCATTCAGCAACACTGGATAGACTAAAGCAAAGAGACTAGCCCTATAAACACTTTCACATTAAGCTCACCCGCACAGAAAGAAAGAAAAAAGGAAAGGGAAAAGGCCCAGATAGTTGCATATACCTTTTCTGGAGAGTTGCTGCCAGCCTAAGGCTGAGAGAGAGAGACTTTCGTATCTAGCCCAATGAGCAAAAGCTCCGCCCTTTGTAACCAGCTCCAGATTTGAAAGTTCTCACCCAAATCCATAGCTCTGAAATTGTCCCAAAGATGCAAGCATGCGTTGATAAGAAAAGCAGTTGTTGCAGCCCCCCAGAAGAGGAACTGACTTCCCCTCTCAACCCCTCATGTTTTATAGCTTTTTCTAACTAAAACTGACCCCAAAGTAAACCCAATGTAAATGTGATCAGCAAGGTGGGAACCCACTCATTTCCTGATAAGTTCCCAGATGATAGGTGTGATCTCCCTGCTGTAGATTCCTGATGATTCCTCAAGGTTAAGATTATCATAATCCTTGTGTAAAACAGTTTCTTTGTTTGACAGGAGTTTATCCTGTCTTCTCCAAAGGCTTAGAAATGCACAACACCTCCTAGTTTGAAAGGAGCTATTCTGTTTCCTCCTGATGGCCTAGATTATCATAAACATTTCCTTTGTTTGAAAGGAGCGCCTATTCTTACTGGGTGACAAATCCCAAATTTCCATGAGTCAGGAAGTCTATACCTTCAGGCATTGCAAGATATGTACTCAGAGGTCACAGAGGGGCTGTTTCCCAGGAATCTTTGCTGTTGCAGGCCTTTCCAAACTTTGGTTCACTGAGTTGAATAAAAGATTAAAAATTCCAAATATTTGATACCTCATAACAATCACTTCCTAGGTAATTGGTTACATTGTCATACCACTCTAAAAGTTAGGACGTTTTTCCTGATCTTTAGTCAAAATCTGGTTTCCTGCAACTTGAGCCCTTTATTCCATGTCCTGCACTCTGGGATGATCAAGAAGAGATCCTAGCCCTTCACTGTGTGACAACCTTTCAACTACTTGAAGAGTGCTATCATATCTCCCCTCAGCCTTCTCTTCTCAAGGCTAAATATGCTTTCAGTCTTTCCTCATAGGGCTTTGTTTCCAGTCCCCTGATCATCCTTGTTGCCCTCCTCTGAACCTGTTCCAGTTTGTCTGCATCCTTCTTAAAATGTCGTGTCCAGAACTGGATGCAAGATGAGGCCTAACCAGTGCCAAATAGAGGGGAACAAATACTTCATGTGATTTGGAAACTATGCTTCTGTTAATGCAGCCCAAAATAGCATTTTCTTTTTTGCAGCATATCATACTGTTGCCTCATATTCAGCTTGTGATCAACAACAATCCCAAGATCCTCCTTGCATGTAGTATTGCTGAGCTAAGTATCGCCCATCTTATAACTGTGCATTTGGTTTCTTTTTCCTAAGTATAGAACTTTGCACTTATCCCTGTTAAATTTCATTCTGTTGTTTTCAGCCCAATACTCCAGCATATCATGATCACTTTGAATTTTGTTTCTGTCTTCCAAGGTATTAGCTATCCCTCCCAATTTTGTATCATCTGCAAATTTGATATGCATTCCCTGTACCTTCTCATCCAAGTCATTAATAAAAATGTTGAAAAGCACTGGGCCCAGGGCCAAGCCCTGTGATACCCTGCTCGTTACCTCCCCTCACTTTGAGAAGGAACCATTGATTAGCACTGTTTGAGTACAATTCTATAGCCAACTGTGGATCCATCTGAGAGTTGTTCCATCCACCCCACATTTAGCTAGCTTGCTAATCAGGATATTATGGGGCACTTTGTCAAAAGCTTTGCTGAAGTACAGATATTTTATGTCCACAGCATTCCCAGAATCTACCAGGGTGGTTACCCAATCAAAAATGATATAAGGTTAGTCTGGCAGGAATTGTTCCTGATAAAGCCATGTTGGCGTCTAGTAATCACTGCATTCTTTTCAAGGTGCTTAAGATTGATCGCTTTATAAACTGCTCCAGAATTTTCCCAGGGATTCATGTCAGGCTGACTGGCCTGTAGTTCCCAGATTTCTCGTTTGCCCTTTTTGAAGATAGGGACAACATTAGCCCTCCCCCAGTTATCTGGCACTTCACCCATACTCCACAATTTTGCAAAGATAATAGACAGTGGTTCCAAGAGCTCTTCAGCCAGTTCCTTCAATACTCTAGGATACAGTTCATTGGGCCCTGCAGATCTGAATTGTTTTCAGGTATTCTCTAAGCTTTCTATGAAGCCACACTGGCTTCTTCTGCTGGCTTCCCCATTTTTTCCTTGATGGAATTGTTTGCCATTGTGCCTCTAGAATTTACTTTTTTAGAAACTTCCACCATCTTGGACTCCTTTTCTCATTACATTACTTGCCACGGAACCTTACTTACCATTGTTCTGAGTTTATTAAAATTGGCTTTCCTGATTCCAGAGTATGCCTATGGCTACCCTCAGCTTTTGCTTCCTTTAAAATCAAGATCTCAAGTATAGCATGGTCTCTTTCCCCCAGAGTTCCTATAACTGCCACCTCATTCACCAAGTCATCTCTATTGGTTAGAATCAAGTCAAGGACAGCTGATCCTCTAGTTGCTTCCTCCACTTTCTGTAGGAGAAAGTTATCTTCAACACAAGTCAGGAATTTCTTGAAGAGGCTGTGTTTGGCAGAATTTGTCTCCTAACAGATATTGGGGTAATTGAAGTCCCCCATTACTACTACATCATTCCTCCTTGAAATATTGGCAATTTGCTTTTCAAAAGTTTCATCCACGTCTTCTCCTTGATTGGATGGTCAGTAGCAGACTCCAACCACCATGTTCCTTTTATTCCTTGCTCATTAATTTTAATCCAGATACTCTTGGTGGAGCTACCAAGCTCATTCTCCTTTGTTTCTGTGCAGGGATACATATTTTTAACATATAGCATGACTCTGCCTCCCTTTCTATTCCTTCTGTTCTTTTTGAACAAGTTATATCCTTCAGTTGCTCTATTCCAGACATGGGAGTCATCTTACCAAATTTCAGTTAAGTCGTACTTACTCTCCTGTATTAAGAGTTAAAGTTCATCCTGTTTGTTTCCCATATTCTGGGCATTAGTATACAGACACTGAAGACCATGTGATTGATGGCCTGGCTTCCTCCCTACATGTTTATGAAGACTATGACTGGGCCCCATTAGAGCCATTCCCTCAGTTCCTCTTACTGTGCACAAGCCTTTGTTAGTCATTACTGCCAAGTTTACGTCTCCTTCCTGCTTAGGATTCAGTTTAAATCTCTCCTGATGTTCTCCATGCTGTGGCCAAACACATTCTCCCCAGTCCTTGTGAGGTGCAACCCATCACTTGCTAGCAGTCCATCTTCCAGGAAGCGTAGCCCGTGGTCCTAGAATTCAAATCTCTTGCATCAGCACCACCTTCATAACCAGTCATTCCCCTGAAGTATTTTTCTTTTCCTTTCTACTCCTCTTCTAAGTACCAGAAGGATGGATGAGAAAAATATCTGGCCCCCAAAGTCTTTGGGTTTCCTTCCCAGACCTTCAAAGTCTGATGTGATTTCTTCGTAGCTCTGCTTGGCAGTATCATTAGTTCCCACATCATCCCACATGGATGAGAAGAAAGGAAGGGTGTCTTCCAGCTCTTCTACTCCTGTCACTCTTTTCCACAGTTTCCTCCACTTTGTTGTTGCTCTCCGCAACAGTCTCCTCTTCTGATTCAACTTCTGATTCAACTTGCTGTTGTTCTTCCACCTCCTGTATTTCTCTTTGCTTTTGTTGTTCCAGCATTCTATGTAAGAATTCTTCCTCTTCTCTCATACTCTTCAGTGTGGCCACCCGCCATTCTGGGCCTCTCACTTTTTCTTCCAACAGCACCATCAGCTTGCACTTGTTCCATGTGTACACCATGTTGTTCTCAGGCAATAAAACAAAGACTGCACACACCTTGCAGTTCATCACCACCACTAGAGTGTCCATCCCATCCATGGTCTCTACTGACTCTTGTTTCTTTCTACTTGTATTGGAATGATCTGTGCTTTGTCCTGTCCTCCTTCAGGGTAAATAGGAGAGTCCCACTGGTATATATACATATATATATATAATATATATAACCTCCCCTTTGACCTCCCCCGTTGAACTCATCTGACAAACTCCTGTTAGCTCTCCCTGTTCAATCACTCTATTTGCTCACTCTCTGAGAGCTGGTTCATTTGTATATTCTCTGGACCAGCTGACACAGTTCCCTCTGCTCTGCTCAGTTAGGAGTCAGGAAACAGAATGAAAACTCCCAGCACACACAGCTTCTCCTAGTTGCACTCAGCAGCTATCAGGCCACACCCCTTCCAATCAAGCTGTTATGGAGCCCTTCAGAGCACATGGCTTCTGAGCCCTCTTTGTCTTTGTCTCTTCCTCCCTACACCTCTGCCAAACTCCTGTTAGCTCTCTCTGTTCATTCACTCTCTGAGAGCTGGCTCACTTGTATAGCCTCTGGACCAGCTGACATTGTTCCCTCTGCTCTGCTTAGTTAGGAGTCAGGAAACAGAATAACAGGTAGACAACGTGGTGCCCTCCAGATGTTGTTGAACTGTATCTCCCATCATCCTTGACCATTGGCCATGCTGGCTGAGGCTAATAGAAACTGGAGTCCAGCAACATCTGGAGTGCCCTATTTTGGCTGTCCCTGATATACACATATGCAGATCAAATAGTTCCAGATACCAAAAGAACCAAGCCACAGACCCTCTCAGAAGTAGCAGATAGCATTCTCCACCATCACTCTTGAAGACACAGGATGAAGAGATGGAAGGAAGGTTAGAGACATTCTGGGGCTGAAATGCCCTTTCCATGAATGATGCTGATGAAATGATTATCATTATTCACTATATGGGCCCAGAAGGTCATAATAATGAAGAGATGAGAGAAATGCCTTGGCTTGGAAGACAAATCTCAGTAGTTTGTAAGGCTCACCTCATATTCAAGATTATTCGTTGTAGGAGGCTGAAAGTGTTCCGTGGTGCAAGCTTTTCATTCTTATTTGTGGCATGCATGCCTGACTGTGGTCCACAGAACACAATTTCTTTGGTAGTAAATATTGCTGTTATTCTAATTTGTACTGGGCTCGTGGCCAAGTTCCTTCTTCATTAACTGATGTGCATCATTCCTAACTTGAAGGCAAAATACCTAGAGACAAAAATACCAATCAGCTGTCTTGCAATGAATTTGTCCTGAAGTATACTAAGCTGAAACAAACAAACAAACAAATAAGGCAGAGACTTGTTCAATCAGGCCATGTCTTTACTGCAATGCATTATATATGGGGCTGCTATTGAAGAAAACTGTAAAACTTCAACTAATGCAAAATATGGCTGCCAGAATTTTCACTGGAATTGCTAGGTGTATGTATATTATGCCAATTAAAAAAAAAACTCTGTTCACTTCTGAGCCCAATTCAGGGTGCTAATATGACCTGAAGGAACATCAATCTCTTCCCCTATCAATCCCCTCATGATGTAAGATTTTCTGCTGAGCCCCTTCTCCAGGTATCTTCTATATCAGAGGTACATTATTCAACTACAGCGGAAAAGGCCTTTTCAGCAGTGGTACCAGTTATGGAATGCACTCCCCAAAGATGCTTGATGAGACCCTAATTTGATTTTTTTTCAATACCAAGGAAAAACATTTTTATTTGTCAAGACATTTTAATTTGCTGTAAATCCCAGTCAACTTCTATGGATTTTATCTGCTATGAATAATCATATTTTAATATAAAGTTGTTGTTATATACCACCCCAGAATCCAAGTAGGATAGAGGGTGATACATAAATGTCTAAATAAATATCTTTAGTGGAGTTAAATTAAAAATATTAATTCCAAAAGAGACCTATGTACGGGAAGAAATCTAAGTGCATTGCTCCACAAGGCATCCTTTTAACCATCATTTATGTCCTTATCACCACTCAGACCACAGATAACCACAGCAGAGAGCAGGGGTACTGCAAAACAATAATTTCTGAACAAGATGCTTCAGCTGACCCAAGGAAGTTGATCAAGCCACATGGTGGAATGTAAAAAAAAATAAAAAGTTCATAGGGTCCTGTGATGCCCCTATATTTATAATACTGTAAATATGGTAAGTGTGGGTTTATTATAGTAAATGAGGTAAGTGGACTGAGTGAGAGGGGGGAGTACATGGGTTGGAATGTTGATGCGTCTTTTATTATGATTTGCTGAGCGCTTGAGGGTCTGAAGGTATTGTTGTGTGCCTCCCCCAATCTCCGAGCGGTGAGATTTCAGGGGTCCCTGCGCTCATCCAGGGTTTGGTTTCCTTTGGGAAGAAGGTCAGCGGAGACTGCGGTGTCTTTATGAAATATGGTTTATTTATTTACACACATTCCAACCTGAGCTCAAGGATGGAGGGGTTCAACGCATCAGCAGTCTAATAACCAAATTTTCCATCTGGGTGCAGGGGCATCCTATAGCCATGATGCAGAGGGATAGCCTGTCTGCGTGCCTGCAGCCCCAACCATTCTCTAGCACACCCTCAAACTACAAACACACACCTTCTGCTAGCTGCCAGGAGTCAGGGGAAGGCTCTCCTACAGAGTTTCAATCACAAAAGGGGTCTTCCTAGCCCATTCTCCATTGCTAGGCAACTGATCGGCCCATTATCTTACCTGGCCAATCTATTTGGTTAACAAAAGAGATTAATCTGGCTAGCAGAGCCAGCCTCCAGGTCATAGGATTCCAAATCAGAGGCTGGAAAGGTGACCCATAGAAATCATCCATTCCAACCCCCTCATGCTCATAACAGTATAAATGAGATGACAGCTGAGAAGGGGTTTGTTTGGTTGGTTTTAGCTGGTGGGTTTAGGAGTTCGTTTGGTTGGTTTTAGCTGGTGGGTTTAGGAGTTTGTTGGTTGGTTCTGGGTTTTGGAGGGTGGATTGAATTAGGCGGGTAGTGAGGTAGGTTATTGACAGCTAGAAACATAAAGAGTAACGCATCTTATGAAACCACACGCTTGTTGACTATACCTTTGAGTAATCTTGTTATTCCCTGTGTATATAAATAAATATTTCTTGGTTTACCAGAACACCTGATCCTTGGCTGGGTTTACACAGACCAGAAGGGTGGGCAGGGCATATACCAAGGCTGGGAAACAGTGGTGGCAGCAGTGAAGACATAGTGTAACATCATCTGGTATCCAGAGCAACTCAGGGCTGTATTCTTTATAGGCACAAAGATATTGGGGGGTTGTGTCCTGCAAGTGCACCCAGACACAAAGTAGCAATAAGCCAAGAGGAGACTAAGGCACAGTCTCAAGACAATATTGTTTTACAGGGAGTGTCTGGTGGTGCTGCCTAGCAGTGGGATCTTGTGAGATCTTTGCTAGAGCCGGTGAGACCAGGACCCTGAGGTGGGACCGTGACAAGGCGGTGACCACAGGTGGGATCCTAGCAGGTGGCACCTGAGGTAGGATCCTGACAGGAAGGGTCCTTACAGGTCTCTAGTCAACATGTGCTCTAGGAAAAATGTCTACCCAATCCCAAATATAATTTATTTAATAATCTGGAAAGGCAGCAAAAGGAGATTTTACGGGACACTGTACGGACTCCACTGTATGGAATGGCATGCCTTGTGGCGCCAATATCACACCTTTCTAAGCTGCTTTTCTTGTTGCATTTTTGTGGAAAAGGTTACAATGACACGAGGAAGGGGGAACACAGGTCACATGGTGGTTCCACTAATAACTTGCATGAAGGTATCCAGCCTTCTGCATTGCATTGTTAACATTTGGATTTACTTCCTTTATGTTTTCTCGCCTTTCATGTTTTGTGATGTTGTGTTTTTTAAACTAGTTTTGGGAAAGTGAAATACCCTTTTTTCATTGCAGCATAATAACAGTATTATTAATTCAGGAAGAATGTTGGCCAGGTTCTAGGAAAGCAGTGCAGCACACAAGACAAATTAAAGAACTGCAAAACAAGAGCAAAATTTCACACCTACAATCTTCTGCATTGTTTTTTTTTGCAATCTGAGCCAATGCATGCTTACTCAAAAGTAACTCCTGCCTCTAATGTATGCATTGTCAACTATGACCTAAGAGACCAGCTCCTGGAGAGCTGACTCAGAGGTGTGGCCTGGCTGGATAAATTTGTTACCACTTTATGCAAGCTCCCAAGCCTCATCAAAATAAGGTTTGCCATATGTTTAACTCAGCTTATACTGAGTTTCTACACAAATAGCAGAAGACAACATGCTGCTGAATTCATTGGGACTTAACTCCCAAATAGACAAAGTGCTTATTCACACAATGCACTCTGCTACCACAAGATGAAGAAATGGCCACTGTGATATTCCTATATTAATGTATATATGGTAAGTGTTGTTGTTTTAGAAGATACATGGTAAGTGGAGTGAAAGAGGAGGGGGAGTGAATGGGCAGTAGAATGTGAGATGATTGGCTGAGTGTTTAAAATGGTTGAATGTATAAAAGGAAGAGTGAGAGTGGAATCAGGGGGGAGAAGAGAACTGAGTGGGTTGCTTGGTGGGGTTTAGAGAGTTGTTTGCCAGGAGGGAGGTGGAGTTCGGATTAGTATTGAGTAAAACCATATGCTTATGTGCCTTAAGAAGAAATCTTGTTAATCTTGTTAGCTTTGTTATCTGTAATAAATACTTAATTTGGTTTACCAAAGGCCTGATCCTTGGCTGGGGTTTCACAGACCAGAAGGGAGGGTAAGGTAATGACCAAGGCTGAAGGGGAACTGTAACAAATGGTGGCAGCGGTGAAGAGAATAACAATACCAGTATTCAGAGTCTCTGGGAATACTAGTATTGGGACGTTACTGGTGGTTGCCTAGCAGGGGGATCTGTTGAGATCTGTGCTAGAGCGGATAGGTAAACCATAAGAGAGTGCGGTCCGGACTGGTGGAGTCCCTGGTGGTGCCTAGAGACAGGCAGTAACCATGAGCAGGTAGGAACCTGACAGGGAGAGCCAGGGAAGGACGCCTCACAGCCACCAACTTGGATGCCCCTACAGAGAGATTAGACAAATCCATAGAATCTAAAACTATCATTGGTTACTAGTCATAATGGTAATAGGTTATCACCAGTATGTCTGTGTGAATACCAGTTGGTGGGCATTACAAACAGGAGAGTGCTATTATGATTGTGCCCTCCTTCAGGGCTTCCAATGGGCCAGGAGACTGGTTGCTCTGATGTCAGTGGGGCAGTGAATCCTCTCCAGGTGTTAGTCTGGTCTTTCAAGGAGCTTTCCAAGCTTGGACAGCTCCTTGAAAGTTCTGACTAAAACCTGGAGTGGATTCACTACCCCACTGGCATCAGAGCCACCAGTCGCCACTGCTGTTAGGATCTGTTACAAAACTTCCTGTCACGGAGCTATACTTTTCAGAGTGGTTTAACAGTCCATATACCATTTCCTGGGGAGCTCTGCGAACTATAGATCTGTGAGAGGAGTAGGGGGTGTCCTAACAACTGTGAGCACCCTTCACAAACTACAGAACCCCTGGGGGGGGAGTTGTGACTGTTTGAAGTGGTACGATCCTGCTTTAAATATACAGTGCAGATAGACTCTATAGTGCAGAAAAAAACACAGGAAAATCATGATAGATTGTGTGTACTTTTTTATTTGCTCTGCACTCTATCTTGTTGTCCCCAGTGACTTTTCATAACAGCAATGGTTTCTTGTTTTCAGTGTTGTTATTATTATCTCACATTTTGCAAGCTTTTTCTCCATTATGACCCTTCTGGGCATATTCAGGTTTGCAATGAAGGCAGCAAGGCTTTCATTTGAATGGTATAACTCTTGTGAGCTTTGGTAGAGTCTGCTTGCCAGGATATGGGGGATTTTGGAGAATGCTTTATTCATGGGGAAGATATATACTATGCTGAGCTTCTTTTCTTCTCTCCCCGCCACCCCTCCCCACTCCCTGTTGTGCTTTAACATCTCTCTGGTGCTTGAAGATGCCATTTCTTTAATTGCCCTCTCTTTGGTTGAGAAGCAATGGTGTGTTTCAAGATCAAAGTTCCTATATAAGTCTCTCCTGAGACCCCATAAGTAAACAAAAAGACTCTTTCTGTTTTTCTTTGTGGGCATTGTTGTACAATACAAGAGACTGAATTTCCATTTTGAAAACAGAACTTTATAAGAAAGTGTCTTGTCTGCATAGTTTGTACAAAAAGTGTGTAACCTTTCCTTTCTCCATACTGCTGTTAAGACCTCTACCAGGAAGACAATTAATGTGAAAAATGAATGTTTTATACACTAAGAAATGAGAGACTCTCTGAATATCAGCCTCATTAAATTCTCATTATTTACAGATGAATCAGTTCGAATTACCCTTGTAATTTTTTTCTGCTTTTCTGTTTCTTCCATTATTCTTATCAGCAACATTTTTTGTCACTTTAAGTGCCCAAATTTATACAAAGTATTTAATTATTTTGACAGTTTATAGCAAAAATATATGTGTTGAATGGAAAGCAGGTTGGCTCATATATCCCATTAACTGCATAGCAAGAAGAAAACAAAACAAAACAAGCTAAGCAAATGAAATGAAGGAAAGAATTGCAGTTTTGGAAGAACAAGTACAAAGAATTTATCAAATTAAAGGGAATTACCAGCCAAAATAACGTTACTCGCATTGCCCTTAATTATTATTCTATATGAAGCCAGGCAAAAAATGTACACCACTCAGATGAAAAGCTTGTTGCCTTCTTTCCAAGCCTGAACATGCCCAGAAGGCTTTTAATGAAGAAAAAGTATGTAGCTGATTGGTTTTTAGTTTTGTAGGACTGAATCATTATGAAGAAAAACGTGCACATCTATTATTATTTTTGGGTTTAGAAAAATTGATTGTGTCATGTACAGCAGCATTTCAACACCTTGTGCTGATAACAGCTAGCTCCTGGAAGACCAAGGTCTGGATCACTGCACCAATTAAATGGGAAACACATTTGTCCCCAACATCCTTCTGCAGAGTTTTCTATTGAACGTGTAAGAAATATTCAGTATCCAATATTCAGCTGTTGATATCCAAACAGTATGGCTGTTTGACATTAGATAGCTGACAGTATTCAGGCCATGACATTTGATATTTGATTATCTGTACAGTTTTTGACAATTGGTATGCTGTGGTAGTTTATAGTTTTATTTGATAGCTGTTACTTGGTAACTTACAGTATTTCAGGGAGCACTCATTGAGTCTATGTGCACTAAGGCAAAAAAAAGGACATGCCTCCTAGCTAGGTCACCATTCCGCAGCTCAATATACTCTATACCTTCCTTGTCAGGGAAATTGGCTGTGGCACCAGGAGAGCAACCTGACAGATAAAAGAGGATGTCAAGGCCTTTCATTTCCTATATTTACCAAAGTAGCTGCACCCATGTGCAGTGCTCTTTTTCACCTGAACCTTTATCACAATTGAGGAAAATATACTTTAAAATATTAAAAGATAGACTAGCCAATAGCAGAGAAACTCCTCGGAGAAACTCCATTTCTCATCTTCTTCTGTTTCCTTTGCAGTGTTTCTTTTTAAAATCCATGTACCTGTTTTTTAAGATTAATCCAGGGATATATTTTCACTGTGGGATGTCATAGGAGCTAAAAGCTCTCCAGTCCAATGGCATCTGCTTAAACACTACTGATTCCAGGGAGAACAATTTGCAGCAATGGTGCGGAATCTCAAGTGCTACCTCTATATTAATTATAACCATCTTACACAAAAGCAGAAATTCCACACCTATCAAGGTTAGATAGCAACTGCACCCTCTATCACTACAGTTGTTTGGTTTTTCTACCATTAGAGTGATACAGCTTCCCATGCATATTCAACTATCTTCTCCTCTTGGACCATTCATAGGTAAGGATTCATGCCTACTCCCCTATAGGGACCACAGGCAGCCATCTCCAAACCTAGCCTGGCAGTATATGTTATCCAGCCAAGGGTACCTGGAGCCAGTTGCTTGAGCTGGTGAATTTGAGCCCTGAAGACTGTCAGGCACAAAGTGGTGCTTTGATGACAAGGAATAAAGACCAAGATCCCATCCTCTAGTAAGCTATGTAAAACACTGTTCTTGGGTTCCCATATGTTGTTGGACTACACCTCAAAGCATCCTTGACCATTGGTTAAGATGCATGGGATTGATGAGAGTTGTAGACCAACAACATCTGGGGACCAAAGGTTGAAGAACAGTGGCATAAAGGATATAACACTCCCAGATGATGTTGAAATGGTAATGCACCTGTTAATGGCAGCTTGCTTAGCCATTACTTAGAGAGGGGAAAGATTAAACTTACTATTATGGTGAAAGGAAGAGAAATTAAAAAATGGAGTCTCTTTATTAATTATGCAACCTGAGGTACAGTGGCTAGGCCAGATGGAAGCTAGAGTAGCAGACTGGGCAGTGGCTGCCTACCACAGATTACAGTATCCCCCAGTTCTAGAACACTAGAACTCATGGACATCCAATGAAACTGAATGTTGGAAGACAAAAGAAAATACTTCTTCACACAGCACATAATGAAAGTAGTTAAACATAAACAAAATGCAGTGGTGGCCATCAACAGGTGGTTTTAAAAGGGGATTAGACAAATTCACGGGGAGGGTAAGGAAATCAATGGCTCTGGCCACAATGGCTATGCTTTGCCTCAATGTTAAAAGGCAATATGCCTCTGAATACCAGTTGCTGGGAATCACAAGTGGGTAGTTGCACTCAGATTCTGCTCAGGTTTCCCATAGGCATCTGGCTGGCCACTGTGATAACAGGACACTGGGCTAGAGGGGCCACTGGTCTGATCCAGCAAGCTCTTCTTATGTTCTCTGCCACAGGCAACAAAATGTCACAGGTTGGCTCTGGACGTTCTCATTGTGGTATGTTGTACTGTACTAGAACTCCATAAGTGCTCGTAAACAAAATGATAACAAAGAAGCTGAACCCCCCTCCTTCTCAAGAGACTGTGTGCAAATCAGGCCAAGCATACAGAACAGATTGTATGCTATAGCTCTGGATTTACTCCATCAAGTAGGGAGCTCAAAAGACATTGGAAAGCCCCCTCCAGCTCTATGGTCCTATGATAGCTGTATCCAGTAGTGGTCCATAGCCATGGAGCAACCCTCCCAACACTGGCATTGCTGCAGTGTACCTGAATGGGAGAGGGCTGGGGGGACGACAAGGTCATGGCTCTGTTAGCACACCAGTAGGAGCACTAGATTTGGCTCTGCTGGTGTGTCTGTGCCAGAGCTTGGAAAAGTTACGTTTTTGAACTACAACTCCCATCAGCCCCAGCCAGCACAGTGCTGGCTGGGGCTGATGGGAGTTGTAGTTCAAAAACGTAACTTTTCCAAGCTCTGGTCTGTGCATCTCCAACTGTGCTGATGCCGTCCCACCTCATCACCTTCCAAGTAAGCTGCCATAATGCTGGTGCTGGAAGGAGGCTCCACAGCTCTGCTGAACCACATACACACCACTACCAGCTGTACCTTCTTGATCAAGTCTTTTCTGAACTGGCCTAGACATGTGCAACTCTAGAGCCTGCTAAGATGGTGTAAGAAGCTCCATTAAAGTTTCTGCCATATCAGGAATCTGGGGTTTGGCTTTTTTTCCGTTGCCATAGGGGCAATGGTTTCACATAAGATTTAAATGTATTATTTAACTAGAACTTGGCCTCTCTCGCATTTAGATTCATACTTTTAACAGTACAAGGAGAAATGGAACCAGAAGCTTCTTCTGCTCATTTTGATGTAAAGCCCTATCATAACAATATTAAAATATTATTTTATTCTCACATTATTAATAATCTATATTCAGCTTCTGTTCTCCCCATACAATCATGTGCCCCTGCAATGAATTTTATGTATACATTTTACAGCACTACAAAAAATAATGAACCCATTGAGATGCTACAGTGAAATAAGATTATACTCCCTAAATGGAAAATATGTAATAGACATTTGAAATATAGGAAAATAAATATAATTAGGAAAAGTAGTTTGGTGAACAATTAATGCTATCCATAATTACAATATGCAAACAAAGAAATCATGAGGGAACAATTGTGCAATAATGAGATTTTAGGTACTGATTGCAAATTCTTCTCTGAAGCAGCAAGAAAGTAGTTTTCCTACATAAAAATTGGTTAGAGAGAGGGATAAAAAAACTTATCCAATAATTTTATAAATTTGTAAAATGTTATAGCCAGGATGTAAACAACAAAGTTTCAGATCCACTGCTTTTCTTTCCCCCCCCCAAAAAGGGACATTTGGTTTGGCAGGATAAGGACAAGGACATGATCATGGCAAAGTTATTAAGGCTACAACCCTATGGTCCCTGGGAGACACTGCTCCAACAACGGAGAGGGAGATCTGATGCAGAATCCTCCCTCCCTCCCGCCACTCTTACTGAATTCAGTAGAACATAATCCCAAATAAGTGAGTTCTTACAATGCAATTCCCATGCATATTTACTTGAAAGTGAGTTTCAGTGGGGCTTTTCCCCAGGGAAATAGTATTACAGCCTTAAGTCACCAAAAGATCTACAAAAAAGGAGGAAGACTTTTCATATAAAATAGCTTTATAGGAGACTGAATGAGATAAGCCACTGGCCCAGTCAGATGTTCATCTAAAGCTTGGTTTGGGTTACCGTGAATGAGACCCAGCAAGCCTTGGTCTTACACACTCTTCATCTCTTCTCATAAGATAGAGAAGGATAGCAAAGCTTCAACTTTAATGTAGGTTTAAACCAGAGTTTCCCATTCTCCAACCTAACTAGGGGGATTGTGTTTTATTCTAACTCCAGTTACTTAAAACAAATCAGAATCAAACTGTGGACTGATATCCTGATTTATTAGGTAACTAGAGTTAGAATAAAACACAGTTCCCCAAGTTCATACATTAGAGGAAACTTTAGGGGTCACATGTTCCTCACCCTTGCTTTATATGATAATCTGAACCATGCAGCTGGTGCCCACTAGACTGGGTAGGGCTGCTAGGATATCACAGGGGTGTGGCAAGTTCCGGTTTCCCCTCTATCCTCCTCTTTTGCAAGCATACAGTGGACACTTAAGCATTGCAGTTTTACAAATAGCACCAAACTAAACTGAAAAGTGTCTCATTTTGTTTCAAAAGGGGTCCCGGCTGTCATAATTGCTTCTCGGGGTGGGAGAAAATCTGTGTAATCTTCACCTGTTCTGGTTCTTTCTCTATCCTCTTCCTTTGGAAAGAAACAGTGGACAGTTAAAACATTGCAATTTTAGTAATACTTAGCACCTAACCAAACTTCAGCCCTATGCTTGCTCAGTAGTGAACAGAAACCGAGATCTCTGCTCATACAGTAATTCTCTCCCAATCCTGTTTAAACACATACGCACAAAAAGTGTGAGAGAGTTGCTGGAAACTCACATTTTGTAGGCATGATAAAAGGCTTTAGGCCCATGCTCACTGTCACGAGTAAACCCCACAGAACCCAGTGGGACTAACTTACTTCTGAATAAGATGAACAGTATTGTGTAGCAGTTTTTGGAAAGTTCATTTTAAAAGAGAACAAAATAGCTTAGTGCATCCAAATGCACTTTTAGTTCATAATAATTTCTGCCTGCCACACAACTGTTAAAGGCAGAAGAGTGCTGCTCTCCCCAGTGCCAATATGAAATCATGCAAAGAACTCAAGAGTAAAAAGAAACATGAAAGCACATTTGAACAACCTGATGTTTTTAAATTAAAAATATTTAAAATGAGCTTCTGTAATTGCATAAACGTAATGGTTAGCCTAGGACTTGGAAGGCCAGGGTTCATTTCTATAGCCACTGAAATAAACACAGTGGGGCTTACTTCAAAGTAAAGCAAATAGGATTATGTTAATAACCATAGCTAAATCATACCTCCTCCTCGGTATAGTTAATCATTAAATATGCAAGACTATATCAATCCTATGGAGAAAACAGCAATAATACATTCAGAAATATTATTTTTTATTCATGCTATGCCTGCCTTATTCCCTGGTATGCAGAAAGAGCCTCCCTGACCTGGAGCAGTGTATTTAAGTATCATGGATAACACGTCATTGGCTACAGATCTCCAGAGTTTCTTTTTTTTTTAAAGTTTTTATTTATTTATTTATTTATTCGATTTATATCCCAGCCTTCCTCCCAGTAGGAGCCCAACCTGGTGTGAAAGCTGCTATTGGTCAGAGAAAAAGCTGTGGTGGGTGGGGAGAAACAATCCAAAATGTTAGAAAAAAGAGTCTTTCACACCATGTGATCAGTTCTAAATATTATAGCAGCAAATTGCATGACTTATTTGAGTATTTCAGTGGTGCAGGCACTCAGACATTCACACAAAGTCTATTTATGTTTTGGTGGTTTTATAAAAGCAGGGATTTGTTTAACTCAGAATTCCTTTTGATCAATCACATCTACGCAGGTCAAGACACTGTTCCACCTCCTCGCTCAAAGTGAAATTGGGGCTGGAAGTGTGCAGCAACCCCACACACGCCCTGCTAATTGGATTACCAATGCCAGAATGCCTGTGTCATGAACTACTCTCCTCTCCCCCACACACACACACAATCCATCATGAAAGATATAGTCCTGGGCTCAGAGAAAAAATAAAAATCTGGTCTCTTCAAAGTACTGCTAAGTTTTTTGTTTTAATTCACATAATTATAAGTTCTTGTTCTTATCCCTAATGGGAGTTAATTATCTTGCACACACCAATAACAACTTATCAGGTACTTTAAATAAATAAAAATAAATCTAGAAGTCTAGCCCAGTCCATTCTTGTGGCAGTTTGCCACCAAGAATCTCTTCTCCCCCTGCCGACAATAAAAAGACCTAGTCAACCTCATGAAGAAACCAGATTCTCCCCCCACCCCCTGATGATGTCAGCCAAACATTTTTAGGGCCACCAAGAATCTCCTCTCCTCCCCTTCCTCATGACAATAAACAGAGCCCAGTCTGGACCATGAAGAAACCAAATCCACCCTGCTATGCCAGCCAAACAGTTTGCCACCACTCACTGAGATGTGTGTGTGTGAGAGAGAGAGAGTGTACACACACACACACACTCACAGAGTTATACTGCTGATTTCATAGACTCTGGTAGGCTGGCTAGCCACAGAAAGAAAAGAGGGGAAAGTACCTCAGTCTCAGAGGAGAGCAGCAAGCAGCCTGCAAATGCATGAATCTGACTGTCTCAGTTTCAAATGCATGCATCTGAATGTTTGGGAAGGCTCTTCATAATCCTACCCTAATGCTATGGAAGTACAGCTGGGATAGCACAGTGGGAAGGAGAGCCTGGCTGGGAGTCTAGAGTCTGTGAGTTCAAATCCCCGCTTGTGTCTCCTGGGTGTCAAGAGCCAGCTAAAGATCACCCCCACAGTGAGTGGCTCAGGGGTTACGTGCCCTGCCACCTGTGCAGAGGGCAAGCTGCATAGTCCCAAGGAGCCTAGTTGCCCCCAGCTGGCACTTGTGGACAAGGAAGGGGCTGGCTTGTGCAGCTGTGGCAAGTTGAGCAGGCCCTAGCAAGCTGGGGAGGACTAGCCTCAGAGGGAGGCAATGGTAAACCCCCTCTGAATACCACTTACCATGAAAACCCTATTCATAGAGTAGCCATAAGTCGGGATCGACTTGAAGGCAGTCCATTTCCATTTACAGTGCTATAGAACTTTCAGTGCACTTCTGAGAGAAATGCTATGGAACTTAAAATGCTGCCCTGGGCTCCTACTGGGAGGAAGGGCAGGATATAAATCAAACAATTAATTAATTAATTAATTAAATACATTTCAAAGAGAAATAAAATCAAAATGGAGGTTCAGAGGGGTCCCCTGCCCACCCTAAGCCACTCCTATTGGAATTTATAATTTAAAAACAGTTTTCAGTGTGATTTACTCAAAAACAAGTGTGCAAAAGATTAAAGTGTTCATTAATTCATATTGGTCAAAGAGGTATTATCTTCCATGTTTAAGTAAATTTGGAAATTAAATTTCTCTTGTATCTAATAGCTCTTCAGTCAGGCTCTTTGTTTTCCATAATGCTTTGCAAAATTGGTTAATATTGCTATTTTTATTACTGTTTCTCCTAAAAACAAGTTTATTAGAAATTTGATAAACTCCAAAAGAGGAACAATTCAGTTTGGCAGAGGAATGCAATTTGGCACACACTTTACATATAATGAAGACATTTAATATACGGAAATAAAAAGAAAAAATGGTATCTGATTTCTCTTTCAAAATAAATGAAAACTGGAAAAAATCACAAAACTGAGACAAACTAAAAAGCAGAGCTTGGAAAAGTTACTTTTTTTAAACTACAACTCCCATCAGCCCCAGCCAGCATGACCACAGGATTGGGCTGATGGGAGTTGTAGTTCAAAAAAGTAACTTTTCCAAGCTCTGCTAAAAAGGCATCAAAAACTATGGAGAAGGGAGAAAGGAAGTGCAAGTGTAAACAGATGGAAAATGCAAGTAAATGTAGGAAATAAGTTCATTTCAACAGATAAAATACCAAAAAAAAAAAAAATCAGAAAATCTATCATTTTAATTGAGTGATTGATTACAGTACAATCGTATACATACCAACTCATATACAGTAAATGGATTGCCTTCAAGTCGATCCCGACCTATGGTGACCCTATGAATAGGGTTTTCATGGTAAGCGGTATTCAGAGGGGGCTTACCATTGCCTCCCTCTGAGGCCGAGAGGCAGTGACTGGCCCAAGGTCACCCAATGGGGCTTAATCTCAGGTAAGTGGGTGTAGGACCCCCAGGACCTGATGGTGAAGGGTGGGTAATAATAATAATAATAATAATATAGGATTGAAGCCTCACAGTTAACATCTCCACAACACTAGGCTCCTTTCTTCCTACAATGGCCTTCTGGTGACTGGCCTGGCCTGAGGGCACTTAAACCCTTCTTGCCAGAAGCAAGTAGCTAGATTAAATGTTCCCTACCCAGAGTTCATCTTTGAGCTTAGATTTCTATCTTAATTTCCAATCAGAGTAATGTTTTGTTTGAATTGTATGCTCCAAGCAACTGTGGTTGATCCTTAATGTATCATGCTTAATGACATCACTCAGGCCCACCCCATGACATCACTAGGACCCGCCCCTGAAATCTCAGGGTTTGGAAAGCTTCTGATCTGGCAACCCTACTCACAGTGCAATCCTTGACATGTCTACTCAGAAGTAAGCCCCATTTATTTCAATGGGGCTAGATAAATGCATATAGGATTGCAGCTGGGCAGAGTAACCTCTTCTACTGGGGTGTGTCTGTGGTGGAGTCACCACCGTATCCAAAGGCTTACCATCTCACAGGCAACAGACCAGAGTTGGAGAAGAATGGTGTCTCCTTCCCCCACACCCCCATATGAATGTTTTCTGCCTCCCCTTGATTCCACTTGGAATGAAGTACACCAGTTCAAGGGGGGCATGTCTGGGAAATGTGAGGGAGGTTAAGATCCTGTGAATCTGACACTCCCTTTAAGGATGGATGAATTTCTCAATATCAGTTTCTCATTTATCCAATCTTAAGTTCAGCTTTACACATTTCCACAACAGTTTGCGGGGGGAGGGGGGAGTCCTCATGAAAATTCATCAGCATTTGATTGTGAATTGCTCCAAATAGACACATTCTGGCATGCAATTTTGCCTAATATACACACTTTTGCAAAGTAATTTCCCCTTAAACAACACATTTGTGTATGTTATTTTCAGTAACGTGTATTTTTATGCATACTTTACTGTATGTATTTTTGTACACACTGCTTGGCTGGAGAACTGCACTGCAAGATTCGGAGAAGTGCTAAAAGGATGGCTGTGTTTCAGTTCACATATTGTTTTGGAAAGCATGAATTAGTTCGGTTCACCTTTAAATGCCACCCTGTTTTCAGGACCACAGCTGGCACCATGACACCAAGACCTCCAGCAGTGGCCCTCCTTTTCCATCAGCAGAAAGGGACATGTACAGCATCCAAAGCCCTCCCCACCACCAGCCAGACTCCTTCCTTGGCAGCTTAAGTTTGTTCCCTTTATGTGTATGTAAGCATGAATACTTTTAAAGTTTTTCGGAGAAGAGTTTATATACAAAATTTGTTTTAATTCAAGTTGGGGGGAAAGTTTCACTAAAATGCAATTCCTTACAGAAAAGCTAAGAAAAAAAGAGAGGTAATAAAAACCTTAATGAAAACCAAGAAAAATTGCAAGTAATAAGCAAAGGAAAATATATAACAATTATTCAAATTTGATGAACATACAGTAACATTATATACTTATATATGTATGCATGTTAATAGATATTAACTAAAGCTGGTGAGCACTATTTGAAACACACACACACACACACACAAAAGTAAAATAAGAGATAGAATGTAAAAAGTGGCGTAGGTGTGCAATACGTACACCATGACATTTTTTAATTGGACCCCTTTTGTACTGATTCTATATAGGAAAAACAGCCAAATCCCTTTACTTTGGCTTTTGTGTGTTGTGCTGCAAAATAATAAAAATGCTATTGGTTATTGCTGCTTTTATGCCTATTTCAGATTTCTCATATAACATTTCCCACAAAAATGCAGTTTACGGAAACTTCTGAGCAGAATAGAATGTGCTGGTTTCATAAGTCCAAGACAAGTCTGGGTGTGTCTTACCTCAGTATCTAAGGAACTGTTGGGAGCCAGGCAGAGGAAAGAGTGGCTCATGCTGGTGGGCCAAAAGAACATCTGGATAAAACCGGGGCTTCCCCCTCCCTTGCAGTTTTTCTGTTCTGTTGCTGGATGACAGCAGGACCTGGATGGAGGATACATTGACAAGACTGGTTGCTATTTGTTTGTTGCACGGGGTTTGAAGTGCCAGAAAATCAGGGGGGGGAACCTCTTATCTGTCCTTGACTGGAATGTGTCCTTGAACGTGTGTGTGTGCGTGAGAGAGAGAGAGAGAGACAGAGAGAATGGAGTGTGTGCAATGGAAGCTTGTCCATTAGGACAAATGAGGCACTGCCCCACCCACTGATTCCTGCCTCCTTAGCCTCGAAGTTGCCTTTGTAGAACTCAGCAGAAAGGAGGATGGACACAAATCTAGAATTAGTTGGCTCAGCCTGTCATTGGCTCTGATTCTACCTTCTGTTGGTCCCCCTGCCTTCCGCCCTATCAGTCCCAAAGGGCACCAGTCGCAGCCAGTAGTGTAGTGACAAATTCAGAAGTGCGGGGGCCCTTCATGATAATGATAATGATAATGACAGCCACAGCCCTCCCTCTTTTTTGTTGCTGGGTTGTGAAGGAGACCTTTATTAATGCCTTCTCCTGCAACAGACATCCCTAGGAGCCAATCAGCATGAAAGGGGAGAGCATTAGTTACTGTAAAGAGTCTTAGTGGCTGACTCACCTCCTTTCACTCTGATAGGCTCCAACCATCAGGAAAGGATAACTAAGCATGTTAAAAGACTCTTCTTAGTGGCTAACACACTCCCCTTTCATGCATGGCCTCCTGAGTGCATCATCACATCACCAAGTTAGAGCTACAGGAACAAATAGAGAAGGGTTGGTGGTTTCTTGGTGGTTTCTCCTGAGCTTTGAAGTTTCTTCTTCCTGAGCCTTTGTATCTTCCAGAGCTACTAAGATGCATGTCTGTGTGTTGGCAAGAATTAAATAGAATACACATGGGTCACAATCTATTTTAAATTGTGTGGGTTTGACATGCATTTTAACTTATAGAGCAGGTGTCTTGAAGTCTGGGAATATCTCCTTTAAATACAGTTTGATGGTACTTTCAGTATAGGATGTTCTGTGTAGAGCCAGGGATCATAAGCCAAGAAATATTGATGTGCATTTAAGAACATTTGAATCAGTGGGATTGTGGCCAGGGTATCAGATTGCATGTCAGATTATGTGCATTCAAACTCTGAGTCTCTGATCTTTCCAGTAAGTGTATAAATATTCCCCTTTTGCAGATGAATCCAATTATCCCTGGGACTTCTACCAGTATGCCATGTTTACCTTATTGACCAACTGTGTGTGTTTTCAGGGATGACCCTACCCTTAGGCAAAAAGAGGCACCTGCCTTAGCAGCTGATTTGGGGTGTCACAAAAGGGCAACAAATTGTTAAATATCCAATTTACAATTTGGGAGGTTACCACCAGGGAGAGGATATGCAATCTTTGGGATGTTCTCAGTAGCCAAAATAATTTGATCACCTTTGGATATTATGCACCTTGCACTCAGAAGGGGGAGCAGCCAGTGGGGAGAGGGGTGCACACCTGGCCTCCCGGCAGTGGCATCGCTACCACTAACCAAAAGGAGGAGGGGGAGGCAGTGATGAGGTAGGCACTGTGCACCCCTCCCCACCGGCCACTCCTGGACAGGGTGCCATTTGCTGCTTTGTCCCAGGAAGCAAAATGTCTTAGGCTGGGTCTGTGCTATCTGTTAAGTCTGCAATGGAGTGATAAATATTTCTATGAGAATGCCATGACTTTTGTATGAATCTCACCAATGGTTTGATAACAACAAATAAGTTCAGTACTCTGTTCGCCTGATGTGAGCAAGTGCTCTCCCTTTTTAGTAAACCCTGTCAAATGTATTTATGGGTATAAAAGAGATATGGCTATAATTAAATACAAGTTGTGTAATTAAAACTTGAAAAGGAAAATATAGTGATGAGAGAATGCAATGTTAATGCATATTTATCATTATATTAAATTAATCCCATTTGCATGGATAGGAAGTACTGAGGTTTTTTTTAATCTACACTGCAGGCTTATCCACATGGAAGCATTTCTTCATAGCAAATACACTGCTTTTACCATCATAATAGATTTGCAAGGTCCACACTTCATGCTCAATGGTAGCTTCAAATCTGTTGTTTTCCATTCACACAAGTAGGCATTCCTCTGGGAAGGATTAGTGTCACTGTTTCCTTGTGGCCCCACCCTCTAATTTTACATTTTTACTCCCTCCGGTTGCTCAGTTACTGAGCATGTGCAAATATTTTTGACCTGTGCAGTATTTTCACTCCCACCTGCCCCCACCGCTTCCTGAAGTTTGGTGGTTGAAAATAAGTGGGGTCATCTGCCCCACTTTCTCCACTGTCCCTTGCTTTTTTTGAGTTAATTTTTCCCCACTGGAAAAACAAATATATCAATATTTTAAAGAAATTATAAATATTTTGAGAAAATATCCATATCGATATTTTCTCAAAATATCAATACCAATATTGATATTTTCTTTAAAATATTGATATTAAAATTGATATTTTTAGGTGACTTTAAAAATATCAAAAACCAGGCTCAGAGATATGTAACTTCAATATTCTCTCCACAAAGATAGAGAATGTGAGAAAGAATTATAAAATCCAATAGCAATTCCCATTGTTTGTTACAGGGAGTGAAGGAAGTTTACTTGTGAAGAAAGTGAGGAGAGAAAGGAGGGCTACAGCAAACTGTGAAGGGGGGAGGACAGAGCAGTCAGAAGTTGCTAGATAAACCACTGGAAACAAAATGGAATTCATGGAAGAGTTAGTGGGTGGAGAAAGGGAAATAGCTGAAAGTGATGATTCACCTGCCCACTAAAAACCATTGAAGCAAACCGTCTTCAGAGACATGTGGAGCAGAGTGGAGCCGTATTGTTCTAAAGTTTTTGTATTATCAGCGGATTGGGTTAGTGTGGATTTACAAGGGGGAAACTGCGCGATAGCTTCTGTTTGCCAGTAACATCATGTGAACCTTGCGAATTAAAAAGAGATGTATCACCAAACACACTAAAAAACCGTATAGATGAGTGTTTAAATCAGGCTTCTATTTTTCACTTCCCATTTTGTTGCTGGTGGACATCCCAGACTGTAGGGTAAAGGATTCACCATGTGTTAGACTTGATGATTATTTTTTGGCAGAAGGATCCAGGTAACATCCTATGTGCCATCTCTTGAGAATCCAAGAGAGCATGCCAGAAACAAACCAGCTACTGATGTTCAAGAGAGGCAAGAGTTTAAAGAATGCAAAGGATCATCTGGTGAGCAGATTTCAGTCTCATTTGAAAAATGCTGGCGCTTTGTCTTCCACCTAATCCTCTTTTTGTTGAGGTGTTGGATGATGCCAAAGCTGGAGAGTCTTTGGGCTGTGGTGACATTTGTCTAATTGTCCACTGTCTTTTGGATGCTCAAGGCGGACTTGTATAGAGCATCTGTCATGGATCCCATCTCCCTTTGAACTCATTGCTGGATGGCACGATTGTCAATATGTTGTTAAATAACCTGAACTGAGCTTCAGATGTACCATCCAAATTCAGTATTGGGCGAAGTGGAATTGCCAGCCGCAGAAGGTTATTGGACACTATGACATCCCTTCCTTGAAGCCAAGAGATAGAAATTCATGTGGCAACACAGTAACTTCTCTTTTCTTGGCTGCTTAAGAGGCCCTGCATGTTCCTGGATTTCCCCCCAGGTTTTTTTGGAGAGGCAGAGAGCAGGGAGAATGGGCAAAGCAAACCACATGCCCTTGAGTAGCAGAGCCAGAGAAAAAGCGGAGCCAGGTTTCAGGATGATTAGGGAACATGATGGGGGAGAGAATTGGGATCCGTTTCCTTCTCTTTCAGTGAGTTGTTGCTCATACTCCCTGCATGTATATTGTGGCTGCTGGGCTGACTTCATAAAGCGCTTCCATCGGGTCAATATGTATAATGCAAAATAAATGTGCACTAAAATCACTATCTCCCATCGGGTGTTTTGTGGGGATATACTTAAGCAAAGCATCTGTCTGGAAATAAACATGCCTTGTGTAATGAATCCTGTTGCTAGAGGAGTGACACAGGAGCACAACTCAGGCTTCTCCCTGATGCATCACTTTTCCATGTGCAAAGAGCTTTGTCACACAGAAGAGCTTTGGAACATGTGATTCTGCATTCTGAAGCAGTATAAACCCGGGCAGGAGGGAGGCTGCTATATCATGTGATTCTTCAAAAAGAATAGCTCAGTTCCTAAGATACAGAAGCCATGTCACTCCTTATCAATGGGTGATACTGAGAAAGAAATGGAGAAGGGCTCTGAGGGCTCTGCATTCTCTCCTCTGTGTGGAGCTTAGGTTCAGATTTCAATAGAATGTTCTACCTTCCTCCTAATTTGTCTGCCTATTTTAAATGTAGTTCATTCAACACTGCAAAAGTGATGAAAATCAGCCAAAATCTACTCCAGTTTTTAGCTATTTAAGAACAAGGTAAGAGCCCTGCTGATTCTTTTCCAGATCCATCTATTCCAGTATTGTTTCCAACAGCAGCTGGCTGGATGCATCTGGGTGCTCACAAGCAGGTACCAATGGGCATGGTATTCCACTGTTGCTTGAACCCTGCATTTAGATTTAGTATAGAGATATACTTTCCGTGTATGTGGAGGTTCAATTAAGCTATTATTATCATTCTAGATAGCATTTACTAAAACAAATTCGAGTCTTCATGCGCTCGCACTTAAGTAGCCAAAAATGCACCATGACCAAAGTCAATGTGAAGGTTTAGTAGGGTTTTACAGACCAAGTAAACCGGAACAGAATTCCAGGCTACAAAACTGGGAAAGGTACAACTTGGTTTTATTAAGTACAAAAGAAAGCAAAGTGCCGCAAGGCATCGATTACAATTTATATCAGTTGCCACAAGGCATCAATCATAATTCAAGAGCCAGAAGGTGTCAACCACAACAGGAGATATAATCGCCACTCACAGATGGCTCATCGCAACACAGAGTATGCCTTCAGCAAAGGGAGAACAGCCAGTCCTCTGATCTTCAGGTGGAAAAGTGTTCTGAACTTTTTCTGATCATTCCAAGACCTGGCTTCACCAGTGGAGCAAGCAGGCCATACCATGAAAATTGTACCATTACCTCATGGTATACTTGCAATATTTCCTGCATCATTTCTTTAGCTGGTGTGAGCCTGCATAAAATGTCTTTGCAAGTGTCTGAGTGAAAAGGGTAGTCCCCCTAAAAGATGGGATAAAGCCATAAGGTTGTATCCAAAGTTCTTCTCAGAATAGACCCATAAAAGGTAAACTTTTAGGTAAAGTTTAGGTAAAGGTGGTTAGATATGACTAACTTAGGTCCACTAATGGGTCTGCTCTGAGTAGAACTTAGCTGGCTACAACCCATGATCTTTACCCTAATTTCTCAATACCCACTGATCATCCAACATGAACACCCCATTGTTCTCTTGATCTATTCCCCACATGCATTGCACTCTGCCGTTTACTACCTCTACATTTTGTGAACTCTGCATGGCCTTTCTCAACATGCTTCCAGACATTATGGCTGCATACACACCATACATTTAAAGCACACCCCCTTAAAAAACAGTATTCTGGAAACCGTAGTTTATCTCTTACAGAGCTACAATTCCCAACATGATTCCTATGTTGCATATTCCACCTGTCTCTATATTTTTTTAACTGCCAGCATAAGGATAAAGTTCTGCACAGATTCAGAGCAAAAAGCTTTGCTCGTGTCAAACCAGCCTTGCTCAAGCCAAAAGCTATGCTCATATCAGGCCAACCATTCATGCCTTCAGTAGAGAGGAGTATTTGCAGACTCTGAGCAGCCCTGATGTTTGCAGAATATCAAAACATCTGCAGAAAATATAACTGAACGGGGCAAAAACAAAAACAACCCTCAGTCTAAGCAGACCATAATAACTCAGTGGCATGGAATGTTAGTGGGGCGGAAAGGATGGAGCTGCTTGAACAGGAAGACAGAGACACAGCGATAAAGATTCTGGATAGGTCACTTCCTGATAAAAAAAAAAACCCATCTAGACAGGCCTCTCCCTGGTTCAGATTGAGAAGCTATTTTAAAATGACCTTAGGAATAAAATAGAGAGGTGTCCATAGACATCAGTAAAGACATCAATTGGTTTGATGTAGCACGGATTGGGCACAAGTGTGTTTAATATACCCTCGATTCCCACCCACCCCAAAGAAAACCCAGGGAGTAAATCCCATTGAAACCTAATGGGACTCTGTGTGGTCACCATGCATGAAAATGGACTCTGTTAGTGCAATCCTATGCATCTATACCACATAGGATTCTGTTGCAAGCATACAGTCCTATTTCTGATTACTCAGAAGCAAGTCCCACTGTGTTCAATGCAATTTATTCTCGTGTAAGTGTGTACAGGATTGGAGCCCAAGGTGACTATACACACTTACCTGGGTGTGAGCTCCATTGGCCACAATGGGGCTTACTTCCGAGTGAACATACATAGGCTTGTGCTCTGTTTGCTCTCTTGCCAAAAGATTTCCACCTCCTATTTTTTCTTCTTTAACATTTGCTGCAGTGATCAAGCACAATTCTTGATATTTTTGTGGAGACCATATTCTATTCTGGCTAGACCAACATTCTTTTCCTGAGCCAACCCTGACAAAGTTTTCTCATTTTGTCAGACTCATGGATGATTTTTGGTCACCAGGTGAATAAAATGTTATAAATAATTCACTCCTGAAGCCAATCAGTCACTCATAAACAACTCAGATTGTACTGCCAGAGTTTATCATCTTGGCAGAACTCGTAGTATAAGTTATGACTTTAGGTTGAGTTGGCCTATATGGCATTTAGATTTAGGTTTCCCAGTTTGAATTATCTGCCAAGCTCACAGCATGGTCTGTGCATTCTATGCTATCCTACCCAGTTCAATCTCTGTCCATCTCCTGGCATCTGCAGTAAAGTGGGTTTACTGGGTTTAACTGTGATATAGGCACAAATCAAATTTATATGAACAAAATACAACTGGTGGAGCCTCTGTGTGGTCACCATGCATGAAAGTTGACTCTGCCAGTGCAATCCTATGCATATCTACACAGAACGGAGCCCCACTGATTTCCATGGGGCTTAGTCTAGGGGAAGTTAGGGTTGCCATATTGCCCGGATAGCCGGGTTTTACCCGGATTCTATGCATGCCACCCGGCTAGTCCCTTACGTGGCCCAGATTCTCAGCTTTAATTTAAAAAAAAAAATTAAGTTTCTAGGTTGTCCGGTTCTCGAGATATACATAAAAATGTCAGCCACCCCCCTCGACTGTTAAATCTTTCTTTAAACAGTGCTGTACTATAGCACTTTGTAGCTTTAACCCCGCCCGTTCAGCATTGAAGCCAATCAGGGATTGTGTTTCAGTTTCATTGACCTCAGGCAGTGTCTAGAAAACAAAATGGTGGTTTCACACCCTCCACCCCTGTTTATCTGAAAATCTCATAAATTGGGTAAGTATATACATTTCAGTTTTTTTTCCCTCTTGTGTGCAGGAGTCAGAGCTTGGGCAGTGTTTTGAAAACCTTCCCAATACTTGCTTTTTGTAAAAGCAATGCTAATCCCATATGCCCAAAGTAAATCCCATTTAATTCAATAGAACTTACTTTGAGTAGACATGTTATGAATGTGCTGAAAATCAATGGGACTTTGGAGTGAATGTAAAAAAGAATTATGTTTGTGTTCTAATTCTTTCTGTCTCCAGTCCAATTTTAAAGCAAGTAGGCAGGGCTTACTTAGGTATTATAGTTTTTATTCTGTAGGAAAGTAATACTGATTTTTTAAAAACTAATACTGATTTTTCTGCAATGACCAACTGGTTTGACAATAAACTATTATATGGGCTGTATGTATTTATACATCTGCTGTGTGTGCGTGTGTGTGTATGGAGTCTTTCCAACACCCCTGTGAGGTAGGGTTGGAAACCAATGCAGCTCACAACAAGAAATAAAGCCATTTAAAATCCAATGACCATAAAACAAGTATAAACAGTTGCAAAACAGCGTAAAGTGGCATGATTCGGAATTTTGGGTTGTGTGAATGAAGTTGCTTATCACTTGAGGTTGCAGTTCTGTCCCTGTTTGAGTAAGCCCCACTGAATACGCTGGGACTTGCTTCTGAATAAATAAACTTAGGATTGCACTATAAATATCTTTACAGTTTGTGTAAATAATAAATATATTTGATAGTCATGCTTATATACATATTTCTTCATTTATCATATTTTTGGTTTTTGGTTAGGAATCCTGACTGGTTGTGAGATGCTTAGTTTTTTGCCTTATAGGAATCTTGTTGTGGTTGGTATGGTATTACATTTAGGAAAGTGTTACTGCCTTCTGTTTTTTTTTTCCTATTTGCATTTCACTTATCTTTAACCTCACTCCGTTACAGCCATAGAAGCAACAGCAGCATATGCAAGATAATTAACTCCCATTAGTGATAAGAACAAGAATTTATAATTATTATTTCAATTAAAACAAGAGGCTTATCAATACTTTGAAGAGGACCAGATATTTATTTTCTTTCTGAGCCCAGGACTGGGTCTTTTATGATGCCCGGGGAGCAGGAGAGTAGTCGATAAGACAGACATCCTGGCAGGACCAGGCCCCAAGTACTCAGCCAGCTGTGCCTGATACTGTTCCACCTGTCCCTTCTTTGGAGGGGATATATAAGCTGGCTGGCTGAGGGGGCTTGGGAGATCCAGTGCCTGCAAGGGAAGAGGACCATCACCGCCCAGGGAGGGAGAGCCATCTGCCTGCTTTGCTGCTGCTCCTTGGTCAACATCTCTGCTCTCTCCTTCTTGGGCTCCTGCTCTGCACGTGGGCACCTTGCAGGACCAGGCCCCAGCTGTCTGGATCTCTGTTGCGGTCATTGGCCTGGATTGGGTTGCTGTCGCTCGGGAGAGGACACTAATACCATCACTGTGCTGCTGCTATCATCTGCTGCTGCCATCTGCTGCCTGCTTCTATCAGCTGCTGCGGTCGATTGCTGTGTGCTATTGTCACCTGCTATTGTCATCTGTCGCTTGCCTAGAACCGTTGTGGACGCTGTTGCTGCGGCTGCTATTGCCTTGACCTGAGTGTGGACATTGCCATCACTACTGGCACTTTATTATTTTAATGTTGTTGTGTTGTATGAGTGAGGATTGTGTGTGTGTATGTCGTGTGTGTGTGTGAATTTAGTGTGTATTGGTGTGAATGTGCATTGTGTGAGTGTCTGTGACTTGGTGTGTGTGTATATGTGAGTTTTATTTGTTTTAATATGTGCCTGGGAGAGAGTATTATACATCGACCGGGGAGACTTTCGGGGGCCCCAATTAGCGTAGTGACGGGTAATGGGAGGTATGGCGTTGTGAGGAGAACGTGCCAGATAAGGGGAACTCGTCCCAGACAAGTAGTGTCTGTGACTTGTTCCGATTCTCCTCACATCCCCAGGACTGATGGTTGTTCTATCAGTCAGCCTTCGGATCTCCATGTGCTGTTGTTAAACGCCAGGTCGGTTCACCATAAGATCTCCCTTGTCCATGATTTAATTGTGGACGAGGCTGCCGACCTGGCGTGTATAACTGAGACCTGGGTGGGCGATCAGGGAGGCGTTGCTCTTTCCCAGCTCTGCCCACCTGGGTATGCGGTTCAGCATCATGGTAGAACCGAAGGACGGGGAGGTGGGGTTGCTGTGGTCTATAGGAGTTCTTTCTCACTCACCAAGCACCCTGTCCAGGTGACGACTGGTTTAGAGTGTCTCCACCTTGTGTTGGGCCAGAGAGACAGACTGGGAATTTTGTTGGTGTACCGCCCGCCCTGCTGCCCAACAAATTCCCTAACTGAGCTGACAGAGGTAGTCTCGGAGGTACTGTTGCAGTCCCCTAGACTTTTGGTACTCGGGGACTTCAACGTCCATGCCGAGACTGCTTTATCTGGGGCGGCTCAGGACTTCATGGCCTCCATGACAACCATGGGGCTGTCTCAGGTTGTTACCGGCCCAACGCATGTGTCGGGACATACTCTTGATTTGATCTTCGCCACTGGACATGGAGATGGTGATCTGGTGGTTGGGGATTTGTCATCTACCCCATTGTCATGGACAGATCACCGCTTGCTGAAGTTTAGGCTCACAGCGACCCTTTCCCTCTGCAAGGGTGGGGGACCTATTAAATTGGTCCGCCCCCAGAGACTAATGGATCCTGAGGGTTTCCAAAGGGCTCTGGGGGATTTTCCGACTGAGAAGACTGGCGCTCCTGTCGAAGCCCTGGTTGGATTGTGGAATACGGAGCTGACCCGGGCGGTTGACACGATCGCTCCCATGCGCCCCCTCCTATGTAGAGCTCATACAGCTCCATGGTATACCGTGGAGCTGAGAGTGATGAAGCAAGAGAGGAGGAGGCTTGAGTGCAGATGGAGGCGAACTCCTGACGAATGCAATTATGCTTTGGTAAGTGCTTATTCTAAGCGGTATATAGTAGCGGTGAGGGCAGCAAAAAAGAGATATTTTGCTGCCACAATTAAGGCATCTCTCTCCCGCCTGGCGGAGCTCTTTAAAATTGTACGAGGGCTTTTACATTCTGGCCCTCGGGATATTATGGATTCATCTGTATCCCGCTGTGATGAGTTCGCGAGGCACTTCCAGGATAAGATCGCATGCATTCGCCGGGACTTAGACTCCAATGTTATGACAGTGAGTTCCAACGAAGCATCCAGAACGCGGTCTTGTCCTTATTTATTGGATGAGTTTCAGTCTGTACAGCTTGAGGATGTTGACAAGATCCTTGGACTGGTGCGGGCGACCACATCTGTTCTGGACCCTTGCCCCTCTTGGCTGGTGAAAGCTGGCAGGACCGGAACCGCCGGCTGGGCCAAGGAGATAATAAACGCCTCTTTGAGAGAGGGAGTGGTCCCTGACTGCCTAAAAGAGGCGGTAGTGAGACCACTCCTGAAGAAATCCTCTTTGGACCCAGATAACCTGAACAACTATAGACCTGTGGCGAATGTTCAGTTCTTGGGCAAGGTACTGGAACGGGTGGTTGCCGGCCAGCTCCAGGGGCTCTTGGATGACACTGATTATCTTGATCCATTTCAATCCGGTTTTAGGCCCGGTTTTGGCACCGAAACAGCCTTGGTCGCCCTGTACGATGACCTTTGTCGGGAGAGGGACAGGGGGAGTGTGACTCTGTTGATTCTCCTTGATCTCTCAGCTGCTTTTGATACCATCGACCATGGTATCCTTCTGGGAAGACTCACGGAGTTGGGAGTTGGGGGTACTGCTTGGCAGTGGCTCCGCTCCTACTTGGTGGGTCGCCACCAGAAGGTAGTGCTTGGGGAACATTGCTCGATACCCTGGACTCTCCATTGTGGAGTCCCACAGGGATCGGTACTGTCCCCCATGCTTTTCAACATCTACATGAAGCCGCTGGGTGCGGTCATCAGGAGTTTTGGGCTGCGTTGTCATCAGTACGCTGATGACACGCAGCTCTATTTCTCCTTTTCATCCTCCCCAGGTGAGGCTGTTAACGTGCTAAACCGTTGCCTGACCGCGATAATGGACTGGATGGGAGCTAACAGACTGAAGCTCAATCCAGACAAGACTGAGACGCTGTTGGTGAGTGCCTTCTCTGCTCAGATGGTGGATGTTCATCCTGTTCTTGATGGGGTTACACTCCCCTTGAAGGAACAGGTTCGTAGCTTGGGAGTTCTTTTTGATCCTTCCCTGTCTCTTGAGGCCCAGGTGGCCTCGCTGGCACGGAATGCTTTTTACCATCTTCGATTGGTAGCCCAGCTACGTCCCTATCTGGACAGTGACGACCTCGCTTCAGTTGTTCATGCTCTGGTAACTTCTAGATTGGACTACTGCAACGCGCTCTACGTGGGGCTGCCCTTGAAGACAGTTCGGAAACTACAGCTAGTCCAGAATGCAGCGGCCAGATTGTTGACGCGGACCAGAAGGTCCGCTCATATAACACCTGTTCTGGCCCGTCTGCACTGGCTTCCTATTTGTTTCCGGGCTAGATTCAAAGTGCTGGTTTTGACCTATAAAGCCCTACACGGCATGGGACCGCAATACCTGGTGGAACGCCTCTCCCAATATGAACCTACCCGTACACTACGCTCAAGATCTAAGGCCCTCCTCCGAGTACCATCCCATCGAGAGGCTCGGAGGGTGATGACTAGAACCAGGGCCTTTTCAGTAGTGGCCCCCGAACTGTGGAACAGTTTCCTGATGAGGTGCGCCTGGCGCCGACGCTACTATCTTTTCGGCGCCAGGTGAAAACCTTTTTATACTCCCAGGCATTTTAAAGTGTATTTTAAACAGCATTTCCGTGTTTTGGATGTTGTTTGGTTCGTTATTGTTTGTTTGTTTGTTTTTTTATTATTTATTGTATTTATTGTATTTATATATTGTGCTTGTTTTTATCTTTTTGTACACCGCCCAGAGAGCCTTCGGGCTTAGGGCGGTATATAAATTAAACTAAATAAATAAAAATAAATAAATACAGATACTTTGAATGTCTGAGTGCCTGCACCCGTGGAACACTGGAGGAACTTGTAAAACTTGCTGCAACAGTATTTAGAACTGAGCATGTGGTGTGAAAGACTCCTTTTCCTAACATTTTAGCTTGTTTTTCTCCACTCACCACATCTCTGAAATATATTGTATATGTTATGGTTAACCGTGCTGCTGCCCTGACTTACTTTATGTTTGTTGCTATTTTGTGTTTTTATTATGTTTTTATATTGATTGTGTATTTTTATTGTTTTTATTATATTTGTAAGCTGTGCTGAGCTCTGTTTTTAACAGCAAAAGGGCAGGATATAAATTCTCTTAATCAATAAATACTCCATAGTGTTGGAAACTAGAGTCTAGGCATTTAAGGCTGAAAATGTTGCTTTAAAAAAAAAGATTTCTCACATCTTTCCCCAGTTTTTGGTGGTAATTCCTGGGCACAAAAACAAAACAACTGGACAATCCAAATATTAATATGCAAATATTTGCATAATATGCAAATAATATGCAAATAATTTGCATAATATGCAAATATTTGCATAATATGCAAATAATATGCAAATAATATGCAAATAATTTGCATAATATGCAAATTAACCTGCCCGGATTTGTGGAACTGGAATATGGCAACCCTAGGGGAAGTGTGAGTAAGATTGCAGCCTGACTTGAGTATGCTGATATCTGTGTTTAGATCCTGGAAGTAAGTCAGCCTTCAGCTCCCACACCATTACCACACGGACACACTATGCCACAGCTGTACCTGCTATACACCTCTGCAGCCAGGTGAAGTATCACACCACACCTCCCAGCAGCTTGCTGTGCTATTCCTTGTGTACTGTGAGCCGGAACAGGCCCATTCTGACTTCCTCTCAGACTTCAATATATCCACTAAAGGGCAACAGGACATCCCCATTCACTAGACTAGTCTGTAACAGGGTCTGTCTGTTTAGATGTACACCTGCACTTTCCAGCCCCTACATTGAAAGACTCTATCATGATCTATATTGGAACAGATAAACATCTAAGAGACATCACAGTATTTCATCAACTCTAAAACTGTCTCAATAGCGGCCATTATTTTTTTAAAAGCATTATTTCGCTCCATGTACTTGCAAGGCATAAGGATGCTAGTTTCTCTAGTTATTGTTGCTGCTGCTGCTGCTGACGTTACTTTTAAGAAATGCTCACTTCAAGTGCTGTGTCTGATGATAATGGCTAATCTTACTTCAAATCCAAAATCTGTTTCCTCTCAAATCACATAGAAGTCCATTGTTCTACTCTACTGCAATAACATGTGACACAATAGGCAGAAAGATGGGGTTTTCTTTAATGAAATGCAATTCTCTTTCAAGTAAGTGTTTGTCAAATGGAGGACCAAAGCAAGAAGGTTTTCTTAATAGTCTCCACATTGGGTTGACTGTGGGCCCGCCTATACCACTGTGTAATCTGCAATATAATTCCTTTATGTCCGCATTAATTCACCATCATGTATATGACATTGCATGCCATTATGGATTTACACATCGATAAATCCACATTTCACATACTGCCGAAAAACTAATAAGCTTTCCTATATCGATTATCAATCACATTAATGTTTTGTTGCTCAGATGTATTGTCACAGATCTTCCAGCATAGGCGGTCCACAGGTGTTCCACTGTCATCTGTCCACGCCCCCTTTCTTCTTTCCTAATAGCCAGCTATATTTCAGTACTGAATTATGTTGTTTCTGGGTTGAACTCAGAGGAATTTACGGTGGCACCCACCGCCCTGAAAGAGCTGCAAGACTACAAGGCCTGGGAGCTACTGCTGTAGTATCAGAATGCCCATGGGCCAGACCAGTTGGTTGACCTGCAAGGTGTCCTGGGCCAGGGCATGCAGACAGACACCCCCAGCATTAAGCTGCACTACTCCTGGCCTGAGCCGCAGGCCATCGCCATTTCAGACTGGTGTACCGCTCTTTGAAATAGTTGTAAGTTCAGATGAGATAGAATGCCTTTCCTGGATATTTTTTCTTAATTAATGTTATTTGCTATTTAATTTAATTTTTTGTACAATGTATTGCTTTATTGGTGTATTGCTTTATTGATGTACAGGAATACCCCGCATTAACATACGCAATGGGTCGAGAGTGAGTACTTAACCGAAAATGTACTTAAAGTGAAGCACTACCTTTTTTCACTTATCGATGCATATACTGCACTGCAATCGTCATATACGGGCATAACTGATGTAAATAACACATTTGTAACTAAAATAAACACAGTACGCCTTATTTTAAAAAAAGTTTGTAGTTGGAAACTGATCAGGCGGTGGCGTCATGCCGTTAAGTGTCCGTTCTTGCGAAGCAAGCGTACGTAAATGGGAATGGTGCTACTATAAATATGTCCGTACTCGCGAGTGTCCGTAAAGTGAAGGTCCGTATAGCAGAGTATTTCTCTATAGCCTTGTTGACGTATTTTTATATTTGTGTTTACTTTTTCTGTAAGCCGCCTTGAGGGCCGTCTGGCCAAAAGGTGGGATATAAATAAACATTAACATAACATAACATAACTCCAGTCTTGTATTCTACAGATTTTGCGATCATATGAAAAACAATCTAACAACCACTTAAGTAATGGAAAACAACCACTAATGTCAAAAATATAATGTGCTTTTTATTGGGGGTGAATTATGTTTTGGAAGGGTTTACATGGGTTTTTTTAACATTCAAATTTGATTTTTGCACGCTTCGATTGACAAACTGCTTTATGCACAGCTACAGAAATACTATTTCACTGTTGCACAGTTCCTGTGGGGGAGAGGGAGAACGTAAAACACGTCATAAGTAAAACATGTAAAACTCATGGACCAATGCGCTTATGGGGAGGAGTGATGGGCGTAGCTTAGCAAAAAATCAATATAACTTTAAAATTCCATGCCCACCTGTATGGATGCATAAACTCTGGAATTTTTAATGGGGCAAACTGATAACAAACAGCTCAGACATAGACTCTCAGGTGATGAATCGAATGCTGAAAATGTGGATTCTCATGGTAGGTATGGTCAGGCCCTATGTTGTAGGTTCTCAAGGTACTTCAGATTCCTCCAGTGAAATCAGACCATGTTTTTAGATTATTCCTTGGCTGTCCCCTGGTGTCTGAACTTCTGCTCTAGCCATCATATCTCTGCTCAATCTCTGAGGTGTTTAGGGAAATCACTGTTAGTGGTCCGCCATGATTCGAGCACACACCTTGTTCCTATCAAGATTTGTGTGTTCAGTATGGTGACCCGAATTCTGTGGATTCCCATACCAGTTATGATCAGACAGGCCTTGTCCCTGTTGAACTTCCAGCACCTGGTGAAGACCTTTTTGTGTCAGCAGGCATTTTAAGTAAGTTTTCTTGGTGCCACAACCCCTCCGTGGGGATGGAGGACCCATTAGGATGGTCCGCCCCAGACGTCTGATGGATCCAGATGGATTCCTGAATGCGCTTGGGGTTCTTTGGAGCATGCACACGGGCACTCGGTTGAGATGCTGGTGGAATGCTGCAATGACCAAGGGATTAGGCCGGGTGGCGCCGAAACGCCCTCTCCCCCTGAATAGAGCTCAGACGGCACCGTGGTATACTCCACGGTTGCAAACTCTGAGGAGAGAGATAAGAGGGCTAGAGTGCCGGTGGCGGAAATCTCGCTCTGACGACGATCCGACATGGGTTAGAGCGGCTGCGGCAGCCTACCATGTAGCAATAAGGGCAGCAAAAAAGGATTTTTATGCTGCCTCTATGGCGTCCTCAGAGTGCTGTCCCAGGAGGCTGTTCCAAGTGGTCCGGAGCCTGGTCGGTCCAGTTGCCCCGGAACTGATGGAACATGCTAAGGCCTCCTGTGATGAGTTTGCAAAGCACTTTACAGAGAAAATCGATTGTATTAAGAGTGCTATTCCATGCGCTGTGGACACAGTGAGTGAGCCAGAGGCGGCCAGTGGTGCTCCGGTGGTGTGGGATCCTTTCCAGCTTCTTCCTTCTGATGAAGTGGACAAGGTGCTTTCAACCTTAAAGCCAACCACTTGCTTATTCGACCCTTGCCCATTGTGGCTCATTATGAGCTGCAAGGACAGACTGGGTGAAGGGATCAAGATGGTGGTAAATACATCCCTGGAAGTAATGCCATCAGCTCTCAAGGAGGCAGTAATAAAACCAATTCTAAAGAAGCCCTCCTTGGATCCCCAAGATCTGAACAACTTTCGCCCAGTCTCAAATCTGCCATTTCTGGGCAAGGCAGTTGAGCAAATGGTGGTGAAGCAGTTGCAAGTGCATTTGGAGAAAGCGGATTATCTGGATCCATTTCAGTCAGGCTTCAAGCCTGGACATGGGACTGAAATGACCTTGGTAGCCTTGGTGATGATATGAGGAGGGCGTTAGATAGGGGTGAATGCACCTTCCTTGTCCTCCTGAATCTCTCAGCGGCTTTTGATACCATTAACCACGGTATCCTTCTGGACTGCCTGAAGAGGTTAGGCATAGGGGGCACTGTATTGCAGTGGTTCCATTCCTTCCTCTCTGGTAGGTACCAGAGAGTGGCATTGGGGGATGAGGTTTCGGATCCTTGGCCTCTCACTTGTGGGGTGCCACAGGGCTCCATCCTCTCCCCGATGCTGTTCAACATCTATATAAAGCCGCTGGGAGCTATCATCAGAAGATTTGGGCTGCAGTGTCACCAGTATGCAGATGACATGCAGCTCTATCTCTCACTCAAATCTTCACCGAGGTTGTCTGTAGAAACCCTATCCAAGTGCCTGGAGTCGGTGAGTAGCTGGATGGGAAGGAATAAGCTGAACCCTGACAAAACTGAGGTACTGTTTGTGGGAGACAAGGGAAGATTGGGGGATGTTGACCTGGTGCTCAATGGGGTACAATTGCCCCTGAAAGACCAGGTCCGCAGCCTGGGGGTCATTCTTGACTCCCAGCTGTCCATGGAGGCTCAGGTCTCGGCTGTGAGCCGGGCGGCGCTGTATCAATTCCATCTGATACGGAGGCTGCGCCCGTACCTTTCCAATCATCTGCTCCCATTGGTGGTACATGCCCTGGTCTCCTCTCGCCTAGACTACTGTAATGTGCTGTATGTGGGGTTACCCTTGAAAATGGTCTGGAAGCTGCAATTGGTACAGAATGCGGCGGCTTGCCTGATTAAAGGCAGCCGCCGGTGAGATCACATCACTCTAGTGCTGAAGGAGTTGCACTGGTTACCGGTTGTTTTCTGGGCCCAATTCAAGGTGTTGGTTCTGACCTTTAAATCCCTACACAGTTTCAGCCCAGTCTATCTGAAGGAGCGCCTCCAGCATCAGCAGCGATGCCACCCAACAAGATCAGCCTCAAAAGGCCTCCTCTCTATCCCACCAGTTAAAACAGCAAGACTGATGAGGACTAGGGAGAGGGCTTTTTCAATTGTGGCCCCCACTTTGTGGAATTCCCTCCCAAATGACCTCCGCCATGCCTCCTCTATGATGAGCTTCCACTGGGCCTTGAAGACCTGGCTCTTCAGGCAGGCTTTTGGGGTGGGTTAGGTTTTATTATTATTGTGAGATTTTTAATATTTTAATGTATTTGTATGTTTTTATTTTGTACGTCGCCCAGAATGGCTGGACAACCAGCCAGATGGGCGACAGATAAATAAATAAATAAATAAATAAATAAATAAATAAATAAATAAATAAATTCTGATTTTGTGGTTAGTTTAAATTGGTTTTTATCTTTATTGTATCTTTCTACCCTTACTGTACACCACTTGGAGACTACAGTGTTGTGGCATATAAATGGTTGAAATAAATAAATAATTAAATAAAAATGCATAAATAATGACCAGACAATGACCCAACCTCTACATTTATGGAAATAGTACAGAAATCTCCCATGAATTCTGTTTAGGAACAAACTGCATTGTGCATGCAAAAGCATACAGTGAAGCTCCAATTTAAAAAAAAATGAAAATCAACCACAAGAGGCTGCCATTTTAAGCAGAAGTGGGCTCACCAGCAGGTGGTGTGGAGTTGCTATGCTAGTTTCCCAGCAGGTGGGCATCTGCTGCATACTAGGAGGAAGAGTGGTTGAGGTGAGGGGGTTAGGAGGTCAACATGGTACCAGTGCACCAGTGGATCCAATCCAGCACTCTTGCTGGTACATTTGCATGGTTCTAACCTCCCCCTTTGCCTTCTGGTAAGCAAAAGTGACTCACCTGCTGGGAAGCTAGCATGGCAGCTCTGCCCCACCTGGTGAGACACTTCTGATTTTAAGTGGCATAGCTATGTGGGGAAGAGAGGCTTAATCCTTTCCCTGCCAGCCATTTTCAATCATCATAATTATTCTCCACCTGCTTTCTCCCCCAGAGGTTTCCAGATACGCATCCATCTAGTTTGCCACTTAATCTGCCATGAGCAAATCTGATGGTTTTATTCATCTACTCAGAGTAGAACCATTGAAATTAATGAACCTAAGTTTGTCATGTCTGTTAACTTCAATGGGTCTACTCTGAGGACTAGCATTGAAAACCATCCTGAATAATAAATACAATTGCACTTTTTAAAAATAATCTAAAGGTCTAAAAACTGGTTTATTTATATGAAGAAATGAGAAAATGTATAACTATTCTGTGGAGGTTTTGTTACCTTTTATTTGCAGGCCATAGAGAAATTCTAGAAGGTTTTAAAGAGGATTATTGATTCTTTTTCTCAGCAGATCAAATGTATTTCAGATACAGGCCCACCAGAATCAATAGTTTATGCTCAGGAGGCATCTAGGGCAAACTTTATCCAGACTTATAAATACCAAGCTTGAGAAATATCCAACTTAATTTAAGTAGGTGAAAGGGAAATGTAAACCAATGTGGCGAACCTATGAATACTTGCTGTGGAGTAATACCATTGAATTCAGTGAAATTTAGATTGCTTTTTTGGCACTGTAAATACAGATGAGATGGCCAGGGAGAACCAGGATTTCTTCAGGTCAGATTTGAATCCAAGCTGGAGAAAGAATGTGGGGAACATAAGAACATAAGAAGAGCCTGCTGGATCAGGCCAGTGGCCCATCTAGTCCAGCATCCTGTTCTCACAGTGGCCAACCAGGTGCCTGGGGGAAGCCCGCAAGCAGGACCCAAGTGCAAGAACACTCTCCCCTCCTGAGGCTTCCGGCAACTGGTTTTCAGAAGCATGCTGCCTCTGACTAGGGTGGCAGAGCACAGCCATCATGGCTAGTAGCCATTGATAGCCCTGTCCTCCATGAATTTGTCTAATCTTCTTTTAAAGCCATCCAAGCTGGTGGCCATTACTGCATCTTGTGGGAGCAAATGCCATAGTTTAACTATGCGCTGAGTAAAGAAGTACTTCCTTTTGTCTGTCCTGAATCTTCCAACATTCAGCTTCTTTGAATGTCCACGAGTTCTAGTATTATGAGAGGGAGAAGAACTTTTCTCTATCCACTTTCTCAATGCCATGCATAATTTTATACACTTCTATCATGTCTTCTCTGACCCGCCTTTTCTCTAAACTAAAAAGCCCCAAATGCTGCAACCTTTCCTCATAAGGGAGTTGCTACATCCCCTTGATCATTCTGGTTGCCCTCTTCTGAAGACTTGTTGTAATGCTTCACTCTCCACTGAGGTGAAGTTTTATAAGCCACCAAAGTTTATGTCTAAGCCTGAGTTCAGAGATCTTTGCTAGTATCCCTAGAAAATACATTTCCCTCCCTAGGGCAACTAGCTCATGCATGATCTGTCACGTGCTTCCAATGTGGGGGTGCACAGGGAGGGGGACATGGCCTTGGGAGCCCAATAATGGCCTACGGGCCCTAGGCTTCCTACAGTATCTGGGCTCCAGTTTCTGGAAATGAATACCACCTGGACAGAAATTGTTACTGTTTAGTTGGCCATTTTGCTTTAAAACTTTGTATACTGGTGTATCTCCTCTGAAACAGATCTTTAGATTTATCACTTTGAGGGGCAGGGAGAAAACCTGAGTGACTGAGCCTTTCACTCCAAGTTTTGTTTCTACAATGTGGATTGATCTATTATAGATGTGTTCCTTGAATCATGGGGGCTGTGAAGTCAAGAGCAGAGCATACTGGATGATACTTTGCTAGCTCAGAACTGCGCAAAGAGTGGGACCCTGCAGAACTCTTTATAGTTTTGCCTGAAGTGCAAGGATTTTCTTGCAGAGGCAAGAGGTTGTTGTCTGGCAAACCCATTCTGTGGAAAGGTATCTTTCTTTGTGGTGGCATGCAAAAAGCCAAATTCAAGGCTTGATTCATACCATGGAAGCAGCATACATTGTGCCTTCTTACAGTATGCTGACATGGGTGGAAATCATCACTGGGTTCACACTAAAACTGAATTTGCCTGAAGCTCAGAAGGTCATGTGAATCAAATTTAAAGACTGCTGCATTGCCTGTTTTTTCCCCAGTGGCTTACAATAATGTTGGGTCCAGTTGAAACAAGTCCTTCACCCCTGAGCAGTTTCCATTACCCTTATTGCTCCCCATTTCATGTAAGGCTGCTTCTGGAGCTTCATATCACAGCTCATTCTGCTCACACAGGCCTTTTTTCTTCATGTTCCTCCCCAGCTTGTGGTTAAGGGGGGAGGAAAGAGAGAGAAGATGGTCAAAGAATTGTAAAAGAAGAGTTTTTAAAACACTTCAGCTCTTTACTGCTAAGGTAGCTTGATTCAAGCGTTACTTAGACAACATTATATTCATAATATCAAGGCTGGATTACTGCAATACACTCTGTGTGGGGGTGCCCTTGGAAGCTGCAGCTGAGGCAGAATGCAGCAGGCTAGGCTGTTGACTGGGGTATCCCATCGACACCATATAACACCTCTGCTGAGGGAGCTGCAGTTGCTGCCAACATGCTAATGGGCTTTTAAGCATTTAAAGCCCCAAACAACTTGGTTACCTAGGGGGACCACCTCGCCCAAGCTCTGTGCTCCTCACATGGGGCGCTGCTGAGACTTCCGTGTGCCCTGGAGGTGTGCTTAGTTTCTAAAAGAAACCTAGCTTTTAGTGTTGCTGCTCCAGCCCTCTGGGATCAGTTACCAACTGAAATTAGACAAGCGCCTAGCATTTCCGTATTTAGGTGGCTATTGAAGCCATTTTGTTTAAGATGGCTTTCCCTGAAGCGTAACCCAGTCATTCTATGTAGTGATGACTGTGCAATTGTCAAAATGGTTTTTTTGCTTTTCATTCACTCAGTTTGTAACCTTTTGTATTTAATCTTAGATTGCAGCTCTAGGGGTAGTTTTAATTTTTCTGCTTATGTTTTTTATGGAATGTATTTGTATTTTATTGTACGTCGCCCAGAGTGACAGGATAACCCCTGCCAGATGGGCATCTAACAAATTTAATAAATAAATAAATAAATATCTTCTTTTATTTTACTGTATACCACTTTGGTAACTTTGGACTCTGAAGAGGTTTATAAATCTGCAAATGAATAAATAAAATAAAACAGGATTGCTGCTGGAATGCTGCTTCTGCAGGGTGGGACTTCATTATACCTATATGAAAGCTATCATGTGGGATGCCTGGATCTTCATACCACCAGCACGCCTCCAGTGGAACATTGGCACATATTACTACATCAACATGAATCCTGACAATACAAAAGTTCTCCTGTCACTGACCTGGTTACATTTGAATCTTTGAGCTCCTTGTATCTCCTTCTTCTGTTCCCTCCAAGCTCACCTGCTGCCCAAATGAGGGTTGGCAATTGCTGTTATCTGACTTCTGTAAAATAAAAGGGGACAGTGTGGATAAGAACACACTGCCCTGCTGCTGAAAGTTGCAAGGCTAATACTGGCTAAATACTGGCAAACAAGAATGGAGCCCTGAAAAAAAAGGAGAGGCTGATAAAACTCTTGAGAAACATTTATACTTGGATGAACAGGCTGGCAAAGACTGATGGTGGTTTGGACATTGGTTGTACATTTTGCACAAGTGGATTATAAAGCTTGGAATGTGTTATAACAAGCAGTTTTGGTTGCATTTGTTTATTTATTTATTCATTCTCTTTAGCTCTTGCCTTCCTTCAATAGAACTGTCACATGCAGCTGAAAAGCATCTGCAGGCACGGAAGCGAGGGCGGTTAATGATGGTGCAGCAGAGTTGGGCTGGTGAAGGACCCTTAGGGCTCTCAGCCAGTGTCTAACATGGCTGACTGCTGGTGCCAGACCTGTCTGGCACAAAAGGAACATGATGGTAATGGGTCTTTAAAAATCTCTGGAGTGATTTTCACAGGGAAATGTGGCACATGGATCCTGGATTTTGCAGATAACAGCCTTGCTTAGGAATGGACTTGCAAGAAGAAGGAGGTAGGAAAGTGCAACTTGTAGTTTTACCTTATTGGGAAGCAGGCTAGAGAGATATGTACTGTAGACTTCCTCATCTTTGTCAGCTCTGATGGCACCTTTAGAGGCCTGCTGTTCCCTACGATGCAGTGAGTGGTGTAGAGCAACAAATTCATTATAAAGAACAGCAGAGAGCAGAATTAGATTGCAAATGACAGACAACAGCAAACACATAGGAGGTCCTAGTTGGTCTCCTATTCAGGCAAAGCCAACTAGGCATCAGTTCTATGTTCTGCACAGAACCTAGCATGCTACTGGCACTAAGCAAATGGGGAGTAGTAGCATTAGCTGCAAGAAAAATGGTCATGCAGTGCACAGCGAAAATTCTTCTGGTGCTTAGCTTCAGTTCACCAGCAACTACACACGTAGAGACAGCCCTGGTTAACTGCGTAGAATACTCTTTGGGTGAACAGGCTGCCATTTGCACACAAATGTAGGCAGTGCAGGTTGCCATGATGCCGCATGCTCAAGTCTGACTCCCCTGCCTTTTGCAGATGAAAGAAAAACACAATTCCGGGCCTTTCCTTTCTCAGCAAATTCAAAAAGTGACAAGATTTTATAGCTGTATTTGACATCTGCACAGCACAGCCATGTTATAAATCTCCCATCGTATTCTAGCCAGGCAGGAGAGTTTTCTCTGCATTTTTAACATGCTGCAGTCATTGTATGGGAAACAGAGAGAGAGAGAGCAAGACGGAGGGAGGGAGAGAATCACCATTCGTAAAGAGGGCCAGCCTGATCAATAGCATTGAATTCTTCTCTCAATGAGCTTTGCAGTCCCTTTTCTTTTTCTTTTTCCAGCAAATAATTTGATGAAGCTCCTTCCGTTTGACCGTTAATCTCTGCTTACAGTCTCAAAAATCTCAAAATCAACTGAGACCAACTCATTTCAGCCACACAAAGCAGGGGGGAGGGGGCTAACAATTAATACGGCACTGGGCAACTCTAAGCCAACAAGGCATGTGTCAGGAACAGGTAGGTCGGTAGGAGTAACAGCATTAGCAGTACTGCAACAAGGCAGGGTCCCCCCCTTTCTTTTTAAACCGTAATTTCTACTACATGATACATAACACCTTCTCTGTCTGCAACACACCTCCTCTAGCATCCTGGTTACTGACTGATTCTAAAAACCCTGTTATTGTGGAGATGTGTTATTTTCAACATAATATTTCTGATCTGTTTGTCGAATGCGTCACGTGTTAGTTCCAATGTTGGCTGGTTGAAGATCCATTAAGGAGAGAGCCCACAGTCCAGACGGAGAGAGGGTTTTTGTTTTTTTAAAGGCTCTTTGGTGTCCTTTTATCTTCTCTTGTGCTTCTGTGCATATTTTGCTTTTCCCCACCCTCTGCGCTTTCCTTTGTGCTACAGAACTGGAGCTGAATGCTGATGAGGTGTGTCTTCACTGCAACCTTAAGCAAACCATAACTTCTCATATCAGTCTAACACTCTTCTCTCAGTGAGATGGTGCAACGGAAGGCTTTTTAAAAATGTAAGCGACGGCAAGCATCAATATATGAGATGTAGTTAAAGTGAATAAGTGATAAGACATGATTAGGATAATGTAAGGCCAAGCCGACTGACATTATGGGATACTAAAAGCACTGCACAATATATCCGCCATAGAAGGAGCCTTAAAAGCTTTGGTAAATGGTAGTACTTTTCCATCTCTTCTGTCATCCATTTCTCAGCTGCCATGAACTTCTAAAAGATGGGCTAAGTTGCCGCCTATAAAGCAAAGGTGGGCAGCCTTCGGGCTGGTTAGATCTACTTTGTTTTTTGTTTTTGTTGTTGTTTGTTTAGTTCATCAGGGTATACCAACTAGAGGTAAATACAAAATAGTGGTCAGGTGTGAGGGCAGACGTAAGAAAGAATAAGCCCACCAAAACCTCAAGAGCTGTTAAAAGTCAAAATTCATCAGCAAAAGCAGGAATGAATGAATCTGTCAGCTTCTGTTTCTCCCACTTTCTCACTTTTCTAATCTTAAATTCAATTCATTGCATTTTAGCATCAGTTTGTGATTTTTTTAAAAAAGTCCTCATGAGAATTCATCAGTATTTTAGTATGCATTTTCCTAACACACATATTTTTGCATGCAATTTTGCCTATATAAACATTTTACAAGCAATTGTCACTAGTATAATGCATTTATATTATTTTCACTAATATTATGCGCTTATAATACTATTTTCACCAGCATATGCATTTCTATATACATGTCCTACTGATATATGCATTTTTGTTCACATCTGTTGGAGAACTGCATCACAAAATTCAGAGACATTAAAATATGAACCAAACATAAAGGCCCTCACACTGGTGTGCCAAAGAAGGTCTGCTTGCATCACCTCATAGTTGCATGCATACTGGGTAAGCCTGAGGTGGAGGTGCTGTCCCTATTGCAGGATGTGGGGAACCTTCTGGACCATCTTCTGGGGAGGTGGGTTGGCAGGGCCACAGACAAAAATCGGCATAGCATTGAATGAGAATTTTAGCTTTCCACCGTAGACTAGTTAAGGGAGCTGGGAATTGTAGCTCTGTTAATGGTAAACTACAGTTCCCAGAATTCTTGGGTAGGGGAAGTGTTTTGAATTTGCTTTAAATGTATACACAGTTACTAAGCAACAACTGGGGGGCACCACATTGGCTATACACACACGAAACACCACAAACAAGCCACAGTGCTGGTCTCAGGCCATATCACGTCCTCCAGTCCATGTCTCTTTCTAGCTCACGAGGAAAAAGCAGAGGGTGAGGTAACTTATGCCATTGCCAACATGTGCCAATGTATTTAACACAGATGAAAGTTCACAGTGAAGTTGCCAGTGTGAGCCTTTAGGTCCTTACCACCATTCGTATCTGTTCGTGGAATCATGCAAGGATAGAGACAAAGAACATTAGGAACATTTAGGCCCCAGGAGTGCATGATGTCGCCACGAAATGATGCAGCTGCAAAATGAACATGGGAACTCATCCCCATATGTACCTGTTTGCATGGCTGGGGTGTGTGAAAACTAGTTTATGAGATCGAGCTCTGTAAATGTTCATTTATTCAAACAAACGTGTTATTTACTTGAGAGAGAGAGAGAGATGATGGCTATTTAAATCTGCTGTCTGAAAGCATTGTGTAAAGCAAATCTCCCCTGACTTGTTATTGTCAGTTGCCAATCTCATTATTTTAAGCTTAGACTGCTGGACTCATGCTGTGGCATGATGAGTGCTAGGAGAGATATTAGGAAAATAAAAGGAAGTGTACAAAAGTCAGCAGGAATCCCGACTCGAAAAGCGCTCAGAGAAGCTCCATCTGGTCTCGGCAACGCAGCTCCAAGCCAGTACAGCAGGTTTATAGCACCTCTTTGTGGCTATATTATGAAAAGAATATTTTGGATCTTTTACTCCCCTGCTTTGGCATACAAGATCCAGCTTTTGAATCCTAAAAAGTGGAATAACACCCCCCCAACTGACCGATGACTTTTAAAAATTATTAATTAGTAAGACGCATGTGCTGAATGTAGTTCAATAAGCTGAGGGGATGCAAGCAAGGGAGAGGAAATGAAACATTTCCCTATAGTGAACCTTTCCTTGCTATGACTTGCTTGTTCGTTGATTAATAGAATTAGTGAGCACATCTTTACAAGCCTTTTCCAGAGTAGAGAAGCATTATGGTCCTTGAACAGCTTGACCACAGAGGCTCCATGCCTCCCGACCAGACCAGCCCAAGTAGCCTCTCATCCCATGCCCTACCTACTTTAAACAAAGAGTTTATTGAAGATAATGTACAACTGCTGCACAGAGGTAGGATCTTCCTCTTCCAAAACCCATGTTCAGATTATGCCATTTCATTGCTCAAACATAACCCGGCAATGTCCAAAAGGATTCATACTTCACAAAGGATATGTTAAGTACACAACAAGTACGTTTACTACATAGTTCTGCCATGCATGAAATTGGGATGGTGAAAATTCAACCTCAGCCATTCCTATTGTGACAATTCATGTGGTCCAGAGTAGGCACATCACCTGAGCCTGTCCAAGAGAAATATTTGATAGATCTTTCATATCAGACATGTTGACCTAGTGGGTGGCAGCTGTGAAGAGGGTGAATTCCATGCTAGAGATCACAAGGAAAGGGACTGAAAATAAAAATGCCAATATCATAATGCCATTATACAAATCTAAGGTGTGACCGCACTTGGGATACTGTGTACAGTTCTGGTCTCCTCACCTGAAAAAGGATATCGTAGAGCTGAAAAAGATTCAGAAAAGGGCAACCAAAATGATCAAGGGGATGGAGCAACTCCCCTATGAAGAAACGTTACAACATTTGGGGATTTTTACTTTAGAGAAAAGGTAAGAAAGTGGTGACATGATAGTATGTATGCATGTGTACTGCCTTCAAGTCGATTCCGACTTATGGCGACCCTATGAATAGGGTTTTCATGAGGCTGAGAGGCAGTGACTGGCCCAAGGTCACCCAGTGAGTTTCATGGCTGTGCGGGGATTTGAACCCTGGTCTCCCAGATCGTAGTCTAACACCTTAACCACTACGCCACACTGAGGTGTATAAAATTATGCATGGCATGGAGAAAATGGATAGAGAGAAGTTTTTCTCCCTTTGTCATAACACTAGAACTTGGGACCATCCAGTGAAGCTGAATGTTGGAAGATTCAGGACAGACAACAGAAAGTACTTCACACACCACAGCACATAGTGCAGCTTTGGAATTCACTTCCAAAAGAGGTAGCAATGGCCACCAACTCAGATAGCTTTAAAAAAGATTAGACAATTTCATGGAGGATAAGGCTACCAGTGGCTACTAGCCACAATGTCTGTGCTCTCCCTCCACAGTCTGTGGCTGTATCCTTCTGAACACCAGTTACTGGTAACTGCAGAGAGGGTGAGTGCTATTGTGCTCAGGTTCTCCATGCAGGCTTCCCATGGGCATCTGGTTGGCCATGATGAGAGTAGAATGCTGGACTAGATTGCCCTTTGACCTGATCCAGCAGTCTCTTCTTATGTACTTATAATTGCTTTCATCCCACTTCAGTTGTACTCCATCCTGTTCCCCTTCATACCTCCTTGTGGAGAGGGACAATAGATACATGCTAGAGTAGTAAAACTTGCAGCTATGAATCCTTGGTAGTACCAAAGCATGGTTGCTAATGTAAGTATTACAGTCATGATTCTGACATTTAACATTCTAAGACCTCATACAATAGCAAATTGGAGCCTGGGGTATATGGGAAAGATGTGTCGTTAAACTACACTCCATGTACTGGAGGACTAAACTTTTACTCAAAAATAACTCATTTGAGACTGTCAAGCTTTCAGCTTTTCTTTCAAACCCTACAATTCCAATACCATGTTGGGTAAAGTTAAATTGTTCCCTATATGATAGGAAAATCCTGGGACTGTTGCAATAGAAAAATCAGATAGATATGAAGACTTTTTTACCTTGAGCTTGAAGAGACTAAAGAAAAGCTTTAGCAGTGTAAACTGGCTCATTAGGTGACTGCCCTACCAACCTCAATCTGCCCTCAGCCAGCCCCCACTTGCTTGCCTTCTTATTTACAGGGGGTGGGGTGGCTTTGACTGCCATCTTCCTCCTCCTTAGTGTGGCCGCTTATAGAACTCAGCAGGGAGGATTATGCGGACAAAACTAGTTGGCTCGACCTAGAAATGTGAAATCCTGGAAAATTTGGGGGAAGTGGGAGTGTCATTTTGTTCTTTTCTTTTTTCAAAAAATGGAGAAAAGGGGGGAAACCATTTTTTTCTTTTTTTCCTCTCAGGCCTTCACATCTCTAGCTCTGCCTGACATTGCCTCTAGATCCACCTACGCTGGTCTCCTGCCTTCTGCCCTTCCAGTCCCAATGGGCAGTAGCCATCATTAGGTTTCAGTCTTGGAAAGAAATAGTATAGGTCAATGCCTCCCCACACAAACAAATAAAGTCCTTCTTCCAGTGGCTAGAAATTCGTACTGGAAATTCCTGTACATTTTAATTTAGATAAGCATTTATCACACCCAAAGCTTAAAAGCCCCATAATTGCCTCCTAACCAGCATTTACATCTAATGCTTTTGTTACACTGCGAACCAATCTTGCATTATCCCCCCACCCAATTGTTGCATTGTTTGCTCTGCAAGGATTATAGCAAATGACAAAAAAAGATAAGATAGTTTGGTATTTATTCTAAAGCTTAAGTCATCTTCCCTACACTTTGAAGTGTAAGCCTCTTTTTGGGTTTCATCTAAATATCCAGACCATTTGTGCAGTAGTGACTTAGAAAGCAAAAGGTCTGCAAGATGACCATGGAATCCAGAGAGCCTTTTGTTGAATTTAAAAAAAACTCATCAGTTTATTACAGTCATTCCTAAAACTGATCATTGGGTAAACAGTTTGCTCATTTTATTGGTATTCCTTTTATTTGGAAACAATGGCCTTGATGTGTTTTATATTTTTAGCTGTAACTGGGGCTGAAGCAATGGACTCATAATTTTAATTCTCTCTGGCAGTCTGCTACAACGAGAGTGGAGGCACAGAGCCAAATATTGTATCTTCTTTTCCCCATAGAACATCCCTGTTGCCTGGTAATGGAGGTAGCTCTTAGAAGCTCAGAGATTAAGCAGTTATCTTCAGTGTGCCAAGGCCCAATCTTTTCCTGTGTTGAACGACTTTTCTTTTCCCTCAGCAATCTAAGGCTCAAATGCTGAAAGGCAGCTATTACAGGACTGTGGCCAGAATGTAGCAAAGCCACATAAAGATGGGTTTATGATACATTGGTATAGTTGTGGGCATAATCACAAACAAATCCATGTACTTGACAAGTGTCATTTCTTTCTCTCCCTCTCTCCCCCAAACTAGAATATATAGAATTATCTCCAAAATAATCACTACAGCAAAGGCTTTGAATTTTCTTTGCAACCGGTTGGCTGCAAGAATCCTCTTCTTCCTCTTCCAGCTGAGCATTGATTAAGCACCAGTTGCTTAATTCAGAAAAAAGAGGTGGTTAGTTGCCCTGCCCTGTAGGGCAGTCAGTACAAAGAAGAACAGAACAGAGAGAGAGCGTAGAATTTGCTGGTGGGACTTGGGTTGTGGAATGTTCTCCTGGCTGAAATAGGAGAGACCCCATCAGTACTGCCATTCTGCCAGCTCTTGAAGTCACACCTGTTTCAGATAAGCATTCTCCTGGTCTCCTGACATGAACCTCCTGTTTTGATTGCTGTTTTAACTCTTCCAATTGTTGTGCTGTTTTAATGGGCTTATTTTGTTGTATATTTTAATTGTCAATGTTTATTTTAATGTTTTGATGAAATTGCTTTATTATGTACTTGAATTATGCCTGCTAATACTTTTTGTAATTGGTTTTACATTTGTAAGACACGTAGAAGCCAGCTGGGCGATTAAGTGGTATATTAATTAATAAATAATAAAAATTCAATAAGAAATTAGTCATATGGGATAGGGAAGGATTATTTGGAATCAAGACGGTGCGGAAAGGTGAGTCTGGTGATGATCTTGGAAAGTTTTGTGGAAGAAGCAGGTTTTGTGGAAGCATTTAACAGAGGAGAGAGGAAGAAACCCCATCCATGCTTTATTTACCTTTCCTCATGACCGTTTGGGGGCAGTGGCAGGAGGCGACTCCATGTCAGTGAGGCAGAGGAATCCACTCTGGATTTTAGCTTGAACTTTTAAGGAGCTTTCAGGTAGGGAATTGACAGAAAGGGGGAGGTCTTTTTCCTGTCACAGGAAGCAACATGGTAGAAAGCATAAAAGTAACACTGGAGGGAAAGAACGAGAAGCCCTAACTTTAAACATAAGAGATCTTTTATTAGAACAGTGATGCCTCACCAAAGAAGAGGAACACATCAACAAAAATGAAAAGCTAAAGAGGATGCAAAATGCAAAAAAATGCATGTGCTAATGTATACATATTGATGCAAATTTAAAAATAATTGCTGTAATTTCAATCCATCTCTCCATAGTGGGGAAGACAATGATCAGATGACCTGCCTGTTTGGCTTGTCTGTTGTCCACATGCTAACCATTAATGGGCAACTTCGGGTCTCCTGCTTTCCCTTCCTATGGTTTTTTATCTTTAAACCAGACTTAGACCAGACAACCCTTCAGAGGATCCCTTCAGACAAAATGCCTATAAAGTAGGACACATGGCCACCATACTACTCCAGGCTGTGCTGTGTGCAGACTAGAAGGACCACAACAGATAAGATCAGTACTGCTCCCAGGCACCTGTCCACTAGCTTTCTGAGACAGAACCCAGATTAACAGTAGTTCCAGACATGACTCAGCTGGATGAAGGGGAAGGACACACAAGAGGAAAATCTTCCTTGGTTCCTGAAGGTTGGATCATGGGAGCAGGCTGTCACACCACTAAAGTTTAAAGGGTCCAGGGCAGCAGTGGGGAACCTTTGCCCTTCTAGATGTTGCTGAACTCCAATTCACATCATCCCTGGCCATGGGCCATGTTTACTGGGGCTAATAGAAGTTATAGTCCAGCAACATCCGGAAGGCCAAAGGTTCCTCACACCTGTTCTAGGATTTTTCAAAATATAATGGGATGTATTTAGAGGATGATAGGTAATCACTTAAGTATGTGTGAGTTAAGCCAGCAAGCTTCAAGTTAGGCAGCCTGTTGCTCTTGAGACTTCCCATTTCCATTTTAGATCTTCTAAAACTGTCTGAACAACCCTTGGCTGCAATGCCACTCTGGTTTCTTCTTCCTGCTTTCCTTGCTCTTCAACTCACTAGAGGCCAGTTTTACACAGCGCAACCAATTTTTTTTTAAGGTTGGGATATGGAATGACGCTATGCTGTGGTTTTCATGCTTGCTTTCTGGTGAATGCATGCCTTTGCAAGACAGGTGAGAGTGATGAAAATAAACATGACCCATGGACATATATAACAATAAATAACCAAAGCTATCAAAGCTCGGGGATACTGTGTACTGCACAATTTGATAGGAAACATGGAAATCTTGACTGTACAAAATATTAGATGCAACTAAGCAAAACCTAAATTTTCCAAGTGTATCTTTTGTTTTTTCTAATGCTGTTCATTATTGAACTGATTGTGCCACCTTGTTTCCATGTTTTGCTTGCTTTTTCTGGCTTCTCGACTCTAATCCGCAATGCCGAAAAAAAAGAAATTATGTGCCAGCCAGTTATCGGAGAATCTCATAGCTCTGTTAAGCTCATTGTACCTCATTATCTGTATGCCTGGATGTTTTGTTCCCAAAATGCTGAAGCAGCATGCAACTTTTCATCTGACCTTTTAGCTACATCTGCTAATTAAGTGCTCATTGGGGAAACTTTTATGACAGTACCTTTCTGTGTGGAGAGCTAAAGACATTGGCTCTTCACATATTGATTTTGAGCTATAATTCTCACTCACTAAAACAGTTTTTTGAGGCGTGATTCTTCCAGTTCTTGGAGGGGACCGAGTCCTCCCTAATGACAGCTGTCGAGTATTATAGTTAATATTCTGGGTCAAAGCCCATAACAGGGAAAATGAAGCATTGTTAGTTCATCCACTGTAATATATTGTTTATTTTAAAAATCCAGTAGAAATTTTTCATATACAATCTCGGTATTATAAGGAGGCTTGAAGGATCGTCTCAGTACAACTAAGGGACATCTTTCATTCCTTCTAGATGAGGGTGGTTGAGAAAAAGATAAGTAGATAAATCAGCCCTCTATTGCTTCCCATGATTCAAGCACATCATATAATGGCAACTGCGGCATGGTATTCAAAGGGCAAATAAAATTACTTTGCACAGCATATTAATTTAGCATGTCTAGCCAAGCATATATGGCATAATAATAAGTATTTTAAAATAATAGTAATAAGAATAATGATAAAAGCACAAGACGGGGAACACTATTGTGCTCATGAATCTGCTTGAGGGCTTCCAATAGACATCACAATAGGCCATTGTGAGAGCAGAATGTTGGACTTGTTAGGACTTTGGTCTGCTCCAGCAGAGCTCTTCTCCTGTTAGGAACATAGGAAGCTTCCCCTGTGCGCAGTCAAACCATTGGCTCATCTAGCTCAGTATTGTCTACTCTACACCCAGACTGGCACTGGCTCTTCAAGGGCCCCAGACATTCTCAGCTCTACCTGGAAATGCCAGGGATTGAATCTGGGACTTCTGCATGCAAAGCAGGCTCTTTACCACTAGGAATGGGTGAATCTGTCCATTTCAGTTTCTCTCCATTGCTCATCTTTCCAATCTTAGATTCAGTTCTCCACATTTCCTCATCAGTTCAAGGTCTTTTTTTAAGTCCTCGTGAAAACTCATCAGCATTTTATTACAAATTTCCCCCTAATATATATATATATACATTTTTGTTCACAATGTTGCCTAATATAAACATTCCCACACAACAATTTCCCCTACTATAATGCATTTTGTACATTATTTTCACAAATGCATTCATTTTTATGCATGTTTCACCCAAGCACATGCATTTTTGTACACATAACCTGGCTGGAGATCTGCATTGCAACATTTGAAGAAGTGCAGATTTCAAAAGGTGGTTGTATTTCAGTTTGCATATTGTTTTGATAAGTGCAGATTTGGTCAATTTGTCTATAAATGTGTATTAAATCTAATTTCTCCCCCATTCCTATTTACCACTGAGCTACGGCCCTTCACCAGTTCTTCAAGCTGGTCATCTGTAGGCCTGACTCAAAATGGGAACTTCCTTTCTGTGAAAAAGTTTGGGCTCATGAAAAACACCCCCCCATCTCATCGATCTTTTCAGGGGGGCTCAAGAACAGGGCAACGATATCTGATTATTATGTGCTACAGATTGCCTCCCTTAAAGAAACACATTAAAGGAGACCATCCACAGTGCTATGTTCAACATGATCCTCCCTTTATCCCAGCAAGTGAGAGGGGTAAGACTGCATTATGTATAACTCTAAGGGATGACTCTTTGCAAGGGGTTGTTGCAGCCACTTCAAAGGAAGCTGCAACAATAAGCAGAGTGAATTCATCCCTCTCTCTTGGCAAGGGGGGGGGGAGGATCATCCTGAGTTTAGCAGTTGGGAAGAGATGGGGAGGAACATGCTTTTACCTCCACTTCCACTTCCACTGTCAGAGACAGTATGTCCCTGAATACCAGCTGCTGAGAATTATACGTGGGTAGAGTTCCTACCAGGCTTCCTATCAGCATCTGGTTTGTGAGAAAAAGATCCTGGAGCGGATGGGTCATTGGCCTGATCCAGCATGTTCTTCTTACATTTTTATGCTGTGCATATGGCTAAAGATTGTCTCCTCCAAGTGGCTGAAACAGCCAGTTGAAAAGAGGCTATCTGCAGTGTGATTATCCCTTCTCTTGACAAGAGAGAATCAGGGCTAGGTGGTAGGCAGCCATTTGGAGCAAGCCAGGAACTGGGAACCAGAAGCCATGGGACAGGCCAGGAGTCAGGAAAGAAGACCGAGTCAGGACCAAAGGGCAAACTAGGACACAAAGTTGAGGAGCAAGCAAGGAAGCGGGGCTGAGGATTACAGAGCAAGCTAGGAGCCAGGACAAAGAATAACCAAGGATATTGGTACATGCCAGAACTCAGAAAGGTCTTGTTGCTCAAGCAAAGGATTCTTTGAATTGTTCTGCCCATCTGTAAAAAGGAGATTCTTACAGGCTCTGTTGCATCCTTCTGATCCATCTCTCTCTCCCTACTCCTCTTTCTCTCTCATTTCAGTGTAATCTAAGTCCTGGAGTCTCAACATTTAACTGTTCTCTGTTTGTGTTTGGAAAATGGATGTGTGGAATGAATCCAGATAAGACTCCTGCTAAGTAAACATGGTAGTTGAACACCCAGCACTGACACTCTTTTTGTCATGGACAACTTCTGGATCCAAACATTGCCCAACACAATGCTTGGGGCAAAGGATAAGATGGCCAAAAAAAACCCCTTCATATTGGACAAGCAGTTGAATATTATTTGAGCACTGGTGATGGACAGCATCCTTTTGGGGCTAGATCATAAACTACATTTGTTCGGTGTCTTATTTTTTAAAAAGATAAATAGATAGAATCAATTGAAAACCAGAAAATTTAAAGCGTACAATACCAAAATTTTAAAATGCTTACCCAACAATCCAATAAGAAGGGGATACAAGATAAACCATATGATTTGCACAGCTCTGTCCTCCAGCACTTCACTACCTCTCACTGCCTCGCCGCATCTGACACCTTAGGCAGCTGCCTCACTCTGCCTAATGGTAGGACTAGCCCTGTTCTAGATGCATTTATGGAAAGTTCAGTTGCAGTGACCAGATGTGTGATTCTCCTGAGAATGAGACAGCCAACATTCATCACCCCCATTCATTCACTATTAAATCTATTTCAGGTGTTTTAAAAGAAACATGTGGAAGACTTCCTTGAACAGTTTGGTTTTTTAAATATTATCAGAGACTGGATACTTATGTTTTAAAATGTAACCAACCACTGACAAACTTTTGTCTACTCTTGTACAAAAGCCCTGTTGTTGATAGAAGCTAACATACTCAGCTTATCATTTGAGTTCAAGTCATCCTACCCCACCCACCTCTTCAGATTTCCCCCCGTTTACTGTAGCAGTTGCTATGTCGCCCACAGAATCATCTGCAATGTTTCTCATTAGCCACTGATTGTGGTTTTGGTTAACAGCTTCACAAATATTTTTTTTCTCTAAGTTTCTGTGTATATTTCTATTCTCCTTTCATTATTGTTTAGGGAGGAAATTATTGAAAATTGTTGTGTTGGAGAATAGATGTAATATAACAATCCATAGTCTGGGTGTTTTCATTTATGAATGAGAACGTTCAAGCTTGATTAAGTTTCCCCTGTGTGCACAAGATGGCACTGTATCAGCAATTATACAGCCACAAGAAAACGTATAGTCCTGAACTCAGAAACACTTGCTTAACAACCCTCTAAATTTTCATGGCGATACACAAAACAGTCTGAGAGATTCAAGAGTTCAAAGTGTAAAGAGAGAGACAGAAAAAACAGACCTCTTTGGGATGTTTTTCTGTCAGAGTTCTCATAATCTTTTGAAATTAATTAAAAAATCAGCCATGTTCACAGAGTAGCTGTAATCCTATGACTGACCTTGCCCCATACTCTGACCTTCATCTGCAGTTTAAAAGTTTAAAAAATGCCTGGCTGATTTTTAATTAATTTAATAAATGTTGCATTGAACTGAATGATAATGTCGGGCATGATCAGTAAGAACCAACTATCAGTGTTCTAAAAGCCAGACTCACAGCTCCTTGGCTTGCCTAATCAGAGGGCCACACCCACACCAGACCTTTATTTCAGCACGCAAATGATCAGACCTGCCTTTCCCCTCCTTCCCCTCTCATCACTCTGGCTTCTCCCTCCTTCCATCCTTCCTTCTTCCTCTTCCCCTGCCCACTCCAGCTCTCCCTCCCTCCTTCCTCCCTCTCCTCCTCCTCCCCTCGGTCAGTTTTACATATGCTAAGCATGATTGCATGGGAGTAAATCCTATTGAACTCAATAAGCATGCAAATGATCAGACCTTCCTTTCCTCTCCTTCCCCTCTCCTCTCCCTTTCTCGTCCCTTCTTCCTCTCCTCCCCTGCCCACTCCTCACCTCCCTTCCCATGGTCAGTTTTACCCAGAGCTTGGAAAAGTTACTTTTTTGAACTACAACTCCTATCAGCCCAATCTAGTGGCCAGGCTGGCTGGGGCTGATGGGAGTTGTAGTTTAAAAAAGTAACTTTTCCAAGCTCTAGTTTTACCTATCCTAAGCATGATTACATGTAAGTAAATCCCACTGAACTCAATAAACATGCAAATGATCAAACCTGCCCTTCTCCTCCCCCTCCTGCCTCCTCCCCTCCCCCTCCTCCCCCCCATTCCCTGTGGTCAGTTTCACCTATCCTAAGTATGCACAGGATTCCATTTCTTACCTCCCAGATTAAAAGCATAGAAATTCACTAACAGGCAAAAAACCTTGTAGTTTAAGAATGTAGCTATAGCCAACAGATATTTCTATCAAACTTTTGAAAGCAGGGAAATTGGGGAGCTATAGTGAATGCACCAGGAGAGCAGGAGACTTAAGATATGGTACTGCCCTACAAATTTGTAAAAATGCAAACACCATTTGGGTTGGTCTTTCATAGTCCAATCCACTTCCTGTGTAGCTTGGAAGAATTTGGTAACATGTGCCTCTGAGCATACCTGCAATCAGCCCAAATAACAGAAACAAGACATGTGCTGTGCTGATCTTGTTTTAGCAGGGAGGAAGCAACAATATTAAAACAGTTGATAGATTTCAGATAGTCACTTTAAATATGTCTGATTTACTTTGCAATTTTAGTGAAGTTTCCTATAGGAAATCATTCTCTTTTGCTTCTGTTTCTGTGAATATGGGAAGTACAGCAACACTTTGCAACACTAAAAAATAAGCTCCAAAAACAATTGTGGAATAATGGTATTGACTGTTCTGCAGAATAATTTATAATGGACATGAGGAGTGTCTCAGTTTGTACAAGATAAAACAGTGGGAGGTGAAATATATTCTAGCAAAATTCTAGGTGTGCTCTATGTTTTTAATTGACCATCCCCACTTTTCCTTAAGTGGAGTGGTTTAAGCATAGCAGGCTGAAAACATGCATCTTGGGCAAGCCAAGTTTGTTTTTTCCAACAGCTAGAGTCATTGCTTAAGTAGCAACACATTGTAATCAGTCTGATTTTACATCAAACCAGTTTCAGATTCAACTGTTAATGCACCCAAAATAGAAATAGAGCATAACCTCCAGTTTGAAACACAAAAGGCTGTCTTCACCATCATACGACATTGACCGATAAAAAAGCACAGGAAAGAAGCAAAGTAAGAACACCAACAAACATACAAAAATGTAATTCTCCATCTTTGGAAATGGCAGGTGTTGCCACCACTCACCATATGCTCAGAGACAGAAATATCAGTTGGCTATAGGTACGTTCTTAAACAGCAAGGTTTTTTGCCTATTAGTGAATATCAGTAATATACCGCAGACCTTAACTTGGCTGTGGTTAGGCTTCATGAGGAATTAAATGGAGAGCAAATTGTTCTCTAAATGCCATTCAGGTAGGGCACTAAATCATTCAGTTTCAAGTTTTTAGCCTGATGTAGCGTTCCCTTCCTTACCTTTCACTCACTCTTTTACCCCACCTGCAAATTTCCTTCAAAAAATCTACCTGTTTTGATGGATTCAACAGTAGGGATACTGAAAATGGAGAACACATTTTATGAACAATTTCTATCCCCCCAGCACCACAAAATATACACACTCTGGGAAAGTTTTCCAGAGAGTCATTCCCCCCTCCCCGTGATTGGGGTGAATTGAAGATAGAAGGCATGTCCATGGCACACATTCTGTTAGAGGGTGTTCCCTGTAGCTGATATCCAAGCAAAGCTCTTCACTGTCATGGGTCCCCTCCTGCCCCAATGGCCAAAGTATTAGTGGGAATAAAAGTGTTTTGAAAGTGTTTGCAAAATTATCTGAAAGTCATGAATAAGGTTTTTTCCCTGAAGCATTTCTATTCCTTTGGTATGAAATTGATTAGACCAGAAGCTGTTAGCATAATGATATAGTTAATTTAGCTACTCCATTTGCTTGAATGGGGATTGGTGAAGCAGCCTGTGTCATGATCATCCTGAAGGAAAAGTCACTGCCATTGTTCTGCAGTAACAATGTTCTATGTACAACCTTAAGTTTTACTGTGAGTGTGGACGGAGGCTCTTATTCCAGGGCTCCTATTTTCTGAACAACAGGCTTCATAACGTCACCTTAGTAGGAATAAAAGCAGATAGCACTTAGCAAAAGACTGAAATTCAATGGAAGCATTCAGCTGATGTAATAAACCTTGGGGGGGGAATATTGGTACAAGTCAGCAAAACCCACAGATTTAATTACTGCCAAGTAATTGCAAGGAGGCCCATGCATTATCTTCAACAGGCTGTAAAGGGAAAATGCAGAGCCTTAAACTACTTATGGCAAATGGCAAGCTTTTAATTAGGCTTTGAAATGAAATGGAAACCTGCAGTCTTTTCAAAAACCATGTAGGGCAAACAACTGATTTTAAAAGTATGTCTAGCTGATGTTTCCATCTATAATTTGACAAAATGACAGTTCCAGATAAGACAGGAGTGGGGAATCATTTGATTCTTAGCAGCAGAGCAATGAATCCAACACTACCAGTTCAATATCCTATCTAGAGAAGAGCTAAAACTGTCTTTTAGAAGGCAGAATAGCCATTTTGTGTAAGCAATTTACAGAAATTATGAAATCAAAATACAGTACATGCAATGAAATAACACAAATGAAGATTGGAATACAATAAATCCATTGCAAAAATTCCTCATTTAAAAGAGCAATTGAACAGAATAACATTCTAAAGCATTTGCCTGCAGAGAATTGGTGGGGGATTAGGCAGACTTTGCAGTTGCTTCCTTCTCTTTCTGAAGCAGGAGTGTAGGACCTGTGGCTCTCCAGATGTTGTTGGACAACAATTCCCATCAAGCCCAGCCAGCACGGCCAATGGCTATGGATGGCAGGAGATGGAGACCAACAACATCTCTGGAGGACCACAGGCTCCCCACCCCTGTTTTGAAGGCCATGCAAACATTACTAAACTGGAGTGGTGCTTCTAGCATGGTCAGAGTGTTTTCCCAGTTTCCAGTTGCTGTTAAGGTCACAATAAAAAAAGTAATCAAAAAGTGGTAATGAGTGATAGATAGAACCGTCCAAATCCACTATAGAAATCATATGGGATGATTAGATTAATCTCTTGGGCGTTCGGTGAATGCCCACAAACCTAATATGAACTCCAGATTGAGCCAAGAGTGAATCAGGTCCCTGGATACACACTGATCACAGCATCACCACATGACCACTCCTTGAGACTTTAGTTCTTGCTGTGAACCCCATCCCTGACCCACCCACTCCTTCATGCAACTTACCAAGATGATGCGGGTACTACAGATGACTCTGGGGAATGGATATCCGCCCGGGGCCCCTATTGGGAGGAAGGGCGGAATATAAATCTAATCAATCAATCAATATCCACTGTGGCAGTGCCCAGAGCCATCACCAGTACCCCAATGGAATTTTCATACTATTTCAAAATTGATCAGATAGTGCTGGTTTCCCAAATTTCCATGTCCAACATATATACTCTGCATATATGTTCCCCATTAGCTGCTGGGCCAAGTTCAAAGTGCTGGTTTTGGTATACAAAGCCCTATACAGCTTGGGGCCAGGATACCTGAAATATGGTCTTACCCCTTATATACCTAGTCAGTCACTGTGCTCTGCAAGTGAGGGCCTCCTGCAGATACCATCTTATCAGGAGGTCTGTTCTGCACAACATACGAAGCGGACGTTTAGTGTAGTGGCACCTACTCTTTGGAATTCCCTCCCCTTAAATATGAGACAGGTGCCATCTCTGTTGTCTTTTTAGTGCCTGCTGAAGACCTTCCTCTTTCAATAAGCCTTTTAAGAATAGACCTTATCCCAGTCTGCATCTGTTTTATAACTGCTTTAAAATGTTTTTAAAGATTTTTTAAATGATGTTTTTAAGATGTTTCATTTAAAAACTTTTTAAAATGTTGCTTTTGAGATGTTTTAAGATGTTTTTAGTGTTTTGTCCTTTGGGCTCCTTCTGGGATGAAGGGTTTGATAGAAGCTGAATAATAATAATAATAATAATAATAATAATAATAAATTTGTAGGTTGATGCATCTCTATGGCAAACCTGTACTGATCTGGCATTATAATGTTCCTGCTCTAACGTGCACAGCAACATGTGTTTTCAAAGCTTTTTTTAACTGTGGTGTTTGAGAGCATATTCCATTTTCACTTCAAAATGCTTTTCAATGCAATTAAAAATGATGGTACTGGGTGAGGGCTGGAGACTGAGCAAGCGTGAACAAAGGGGTTAGCAGAAAGCAGGTAGTGGGATCACTTTCATTTTCTTTTTAAATTATAAAAGGATTAGGGCTGGGATTAGAAGAGAAAGCTTAAGCAGTTTTGAAGAGGTGGAGAAGAAGAGATAGAAAGGTGGAAGCTGGCTTTTTATTTTAAGGAAAGGTTTAATAAGAGCAAAGATGGAATACAGCACAACTCAAGATCAAGAAGAAGGTGATGGTGGTGATTTATTTGTTTTGGTTTTTGCAGGAAAGAAAAAAGTCTTGAAAACTTTGTTGCAGGACCTGGGGAGACAAGAAGGACGGTTTTTCAGAGCCCACAGGAGCTTTGCAATCAGTGTAATCTGTAATCATGATTTTGTAATCAGAATCATCTGTGAATCAGATGATTCACACAAAAAAGACAGACCTGAAAATCTGAAAATGAGAGGATGGAGAAGTTTTCCACACAATCCTATGCATCTTTATTCAGACTTTACGTTTGATTCTGTCCAATGTGAGTTAGTTTGTAGTTGAATTTGCAGCTGAGTGTGGGGTTTTTTTTAGGATTGTAGCCTTAGAACCCTCTTTGTAACCATAAAAATTTTTTTTTACATTTACATCTGAACATGCAGTGTGTGAAGGTGACAAGCAGGTGTTTGAAACAAACTAACACACACACACACACTAAAGCCAATATGAATATAAAACACAGGCCATAAAGAAGCAGAAACAAAACTGAATATAGTAGTTCATTTAAAATAAGACCAATCCATGGGCAGCACACAGGGATGGAGAAATTCCATTCCATTTACATTTAAAGGCAAACCTCCTTAATTCACCCTTTCTGAAACACAACTGTCCTTTGAAATTAGCAATACTCAATTTTTTCAGTGCAGTTCTTCAGCCAAGTATTGAGTACAGAAATGCATATACTGGAGTAAATTGTGCATACAAATGCATATATTAGTGACACTAACATAAAAATGCATTAGGGAAAATTGCTCTGCAAAAAATGTGTATATTAGGGAAAATTGTATACAGATATGTATATTAGGAGGAAGTCATACTAAAATGCTGGCGGATTTTCATGAGGACTTTTTTTTGTAATTGCAGTTTGATGTGGGAATGGGGAGAACCAAAAAAACAGAACCAAAACTCAGAAACTCTTGAGAAACTGAAATTGATAGATTTGCCCATCCATATTAGCACCATCTTGTAAAAAACATAGATAAGCAGAGGTGAAATTCCCCAGTTGGTTCCCCAATGTTCCTTGGTATTACCTGATGTTGGTGTTCCATCTTCCTATTGCTATCCGGGCTATACATCTTGAAGGGAGATATTGAACCATGAAGTTACTTTGCCTGTCTTCCTATAGTGTTCCAAAAGTGGCAATCACAGGTGGCAGTTTTGTTTTCTAGCCTTTACAAAGACTGGCCAGATTTCAGTTATTTTAATGGTCAGGAAGTGCAACAGCAGAAGCATAACATCTATATCTGTGGTGATGTCTACACCTAAGTCATAACCTCTTTCAACTGCCTCACAAGCATGAAAAGATCTATCTTGTGTCAGCTCCTCATGGATTCCTTTCTAGATTATCATCCTTCATTGGGTTCAAGTGAAACCATCAGCATGGCATTCATCTATGTGCCAACCTTTTCAACTGACAGTGGCACAGGGAATATCTCATTCACTAAGACATCAAACAATTGTGTTATTTGACTGGCATCTGTCATCATTGGCGATCACTCGTGGCTGAGTAAGATTGTCTTCCAAGATAAGGTCTTTGCTTGGAAGACGCCTGTGCGTGAATTTGTTTTGTGTGGGGAGATCGGCTCACGACGATCAACACATAATCTTGACAGAAAAAGGCTTTAATCCAATGGCATGGATACCATGACAATTGGAAGCTTTTATCTGCTGCAGCCTTCATCTGCCTTCACAGTCGTTGTAACATACACATTGTTATCCACTGCCTGTTCTGCCGTTGAGGACTTTCTTGGATCGTTCTTTGTCTGGTTCCTCTCCCTTGACCTTACTGCCATGGGTGACCCTGCTGGGAGTACATGACTCCAGACGGCATCGCTCACAGGGTTCATTGGAACATGCAAGCCCACTCACCACTGCAAGGTGACGATCCAGCGAGGGGACTGGCATCTGTAGTGTAAAGCTCTCCATGCAGCCTTGCACATTATTGCTATGTGGTAACATAAGCTCCTAATCACACTGCTGTTTTATTATTTATTGATATTTTACAATATTTTATTGATGGATTCCCTTTTTACTGACATATTTCTGTGTATAATGTTGTATGTATTTTTTTATGACGTTATCATATTTTATGTAAACCGCTTAGGGATCTTGCATATTAAGCAATATATAGATATTTTTAATGATTAATGATAAATGAATGATGAAATTCTGAAAGACTGAGACTTTTGAACATTGGAAATGCAGAACAGAAATGCTAAGTGGTATTAGTATGAGCTGATGGCAGTAGGAGTGGAAGGCAGTCACAGACCTAGCAGGAGTGCAGCTCACCAAGGACCAACCTAGACAAGTGATGCCCAGCACTACAGAGTAGCTTGAAGTTGGAAGCCCTTCAAAAGCAAAATGAAGAAGAGGGAGGCATCAGAAATGAGAAACCTGCAGGTGGAAAATGGGAGACCATCACCTAAAAACTTTGCAATTACTGAGTTTCCAAACACTTTGTTTCATTCTCTTCCTCGATCATTAAAAAGATGATGATATTGCTTTTGACGACTCCTTTATTCTTTTGATTGCATTTATTTATTATTCAGGAACGGCCGCCAAAAAGACAAAAAAAAAAGCCAAGAAATTTAAACAGATTTGTTTGGCTTCATTCGCTGTTTTTGTTTGTTTGTTGTGCTGCGGGGAGGGGGAGAGAGAAGGAGAAGGTGGGGAACATTACAGGCAAAAAGCCAACAAGCAGAAGCTTCTGCTCAACTGTATTAATTCTGCACTGTCTGCTAGCTATGAAAAGTAGTAGAATCATAATGCACGATCACATGGTAGCTCTCAGGAATACAATGTGAGTAAATACCATACCTACCAATAGACACAAATTATCCATATGTGTGAAGATTTTATTGCAGTTCCATAATGCTCCTGACATGTCAGATAACTCATAACAATGGCTGCATGTAGTAGCACTTGGGATAATTGTTCAAAGGTTATAATTTTGGGGTACGGAGCTATTATAATGATTTGTTTTGTTTATCCAGTGTTCTTTATTCCCTGGAAGATGTCCCAGTTCCTCCAGCAGGAATGGGCGTTCTGAGTACTTTAATTCTCGTTCAAGATACAGTATATCTGAACTGTCACTTTTTACTGGTAGATTTATCTAACGGTGAAAGCAGAATATTTTGTCTCTGGTCATGCAAACGCACTGCAGTATTGATCAATAAATGCTTTTCAGCCTACAATGTGCTCATTACCACATAGCATTGCAGGCAGAACAACAGCTCAAAAATAGCACACGTAAGGGCCAGTTTAGTAGATTACAATGCCCACACCCAGCCATTGCTTCTTTCTGGTGATCCATGCACAGTATGTAAAGATGGAGCTGTTTACCCCCACTCAAGCCATATTTGAGAGATATGTTGTAGTCTAATGTTGTAAGTGGTGCTAATAAAGAACGATCCATGCAGCCCATCTTCCCTGAGCTCTGATTGCAACAAGTAAAAAGAAATGCCATTGCCCACAAGCAAAGCAGATGTGTGAATCTGCACCATACAAATACATCTCTGTATGGGTCTGTGGCAGAAGTTGGATTCACCCTGCCATTCCTGCTTCAGAGTCTTCCCAGCTCCATCCCAGCATTGATGTCCCAAGATCAGGAGCAAGCAGGAAAATGCAAGGCCTGAGCGAAGAGTAAGGGCAACTGGAGGAGGAAAACAGGACAAGCGACAGAAGGAGGCCAAAGGAGCTGGAGTTGGTGGGATTTTGAAGTGGATATGGGGAACCTGCAGACCTCCAGGTGTTGGCAGACTACAGTTTCCATCATTGTGACCATTGGCTATGCTTGCTGGGGCTGATGGAGGTTTAAGTCTGACATCTGGAGGGCCACAGCTTCCCCCTCCCTGCTGTAAAGGAAGTCCAGGTGAAGTTCTGCAGAATAATGAAATGGGTAAGGCAGGAGAACTGGATGCAGTGAGGGAGCTGAACTAGGAGTCCTCAGCCCTGGCAAATGGATGCCAGAAGTAAGGCTAGTGCTGTGTCAAAATCAGTCCTCCAATTTCTTGAAGGTTTTCTTTCCCTGTGAAAGGCCCTTCCATTTTCCTGCGTTGTTCTCAAGACACTTCAGAATTGTGGAGGGTTTTGAGCTTACTTTATCGTCACAAGGTGGCCAAGCACGGTTAGAGTGCTTTTCTTTCCACTAAACCTTTCTGCAGCCTCCTGGGCTGACTGCACATCCTGTTCCTGCATTGAGCAGGGGGTTGGACTTGATGGCCTTATAGGCCCCTTCCAACTCTACTATTCTATGACTCTATGTTCTGAAGAGCTGTCTCACGATGTCTTCCCTGGGCTTTAATTGAAGCATGAATACCTGGGAAGGCTACACAGTGCAGGCCAGTTGCAAGATGATTTGCATATTGCATATGTTAATTATGGATGTTTACATTTTATGGTTTCAATGGGTTTGATTTAGTGTGTATTTTCATTATGGATATTTATGCTTTGATGTGTGTGTAGTGGGTTGTTATACATGTAAACCTCATAGAAGCCTGTTTTGGCATTAAGTGAAACATAAATAAATAACCAACCACCAAATCAGGAGCCTAATGATAAAATAACAAAGAGCTAGAGAATTGTTTCATTCACGTCTGTGTCTGAAAGGATGGTATTGATTTGTTACCTTTTAAACAGTTGTTTTATGATGCAGGTATTATGGTTTGTTTTTCGTGATACATATTTAAGGCTGTTGTTAGCCTGCCCTTGGCTCCATCAGGAGGGTGGAGGGCAAGGTATCAGAATACATACATACATACATACATACAATAAACCGGTGAGGGTTAGGGCCCTGGACCAACATATCCTGGTCAGTTTCTCTGAAGTTTCTACCCGGACCACAGTCCCTGGCCAAGAAAGTGCCTTCAGACTCTCACATGGCCACGCCAGCCTTGCCTTCCTTATGCTTTTTCTCATTCACTCCCAGCTAGGGTTGGAAAGATCTGTCCATTTCTGTTGTCTCCATTTCTCAACATGGCCATCCTTTGAAATTCGCACTGATCTGAATATTGCAATGCAGTGGTCCAGCCAAACAATTTTTTACAAAAATGCATATATTGGGGGAAATGTATATAAAAATGAATATATTAGTGAAAATAACATACAAAAATTCATTATATAAGGAGAAATTGTTTGCGAAAAATGTATACATTAGTCAAAACTGCATACAAAAATGTATTTATTAGGAGAAAATTGCATTAAAATGCTGATGAATTTGCAAATTGCTGCAGAAATGTGAATGGAATTTAAGACTGGAAAAATAAGAAGCGGAGAGAGCCGAAACCCACAGATCCTACCAACCCTACGCCTGACCTATGGCAAGAGAGAGTGGGTGGAATATGTCCCTACTGTTTCCCCTGGATCTCTCCGTGGCTTTCATTGGCATTGAGTGGCGCTGATGGTGGAGTCCTTTTCAACAGATTGTCTAAGCTGGGGCTTGAGGTCACTGCCTTGTGGTTTCATTCCTACTTGGATGGCAGATTTGAGAATGGAATGATATTAGGGAACAATGCTTGACATCTTAACTTTCATGCTATACAATCCCATAGGGATCCATTATGTCCCACACACCTTTTCATATTGTGATGGGCCACTTGTCCTTTGATGGCTCTTCAAGTAGGCCCCAGTGCACACCACCAGACACCAGCCAGGCAATGACTCCTGATGAGACCACATATGGACATTGCTGGGGAGTGCCTGATGCGAGAGAAGAGGCCCAGCTGTACAGAATGAAGAGTGGGTAGAGACAATATAAAAAGGCCCAGAAAGAGGATGGATGGATGGGGACAAGCCCTAGCAGACATTGAAAAGAGGATTAGACAAATTCATGGCGGATAAGGCTATCAATGGCTGCTTGCCGTGATGGCTTTGCTCTGCCTCCATAGGAAGAAGTGATCTGCTTCCAAATACCAGTTGCTGGAAACCACAGGAAGGAAGAGTGGTCTTTGCACTCAGGTTCTGCTTGCGGGTTTCCCATGAGCAACTGGTGGGCTACTGTGAAAGCAGGATGCTGGAATAGTTGGGCCACTGGCCTGATCCAGCAGGCTCTTCTTATATTCTTATCTTGTTATGAGACACAGGAAACAGGCTGGGCAAGTGGGAGGCTGAAACAAGTTGAGGGAATGTGGTTCTTGCTTCCCTGGTGGAGGCCTTCTTCAGGCTGTTCCCATAAGCCCCATTGGCCATGGTCAGAGAGGGAGTGCCAGCATCCTATGCTGATCTAGCCCCCCCCTCCCACTTGCTGGGGAAGCATAGGAGCCTTGGATTAAGCCTGCCAAGGACATTGATGTAGAAGAGCCTTGTCCTCTTTGAGGGAGAGCCTCTCCCGGAACCCTGAGGCAGCTTGAGGGGGGGTATTGACTGTCTCCTGAGGAGACTAAACTGGAAATGGGAGACTTGGCCACTCTGAAGAAAGAACTACACTGGAAGGAGAGATCTGCGGAAGGACTTGGTGCTAGGAGGAATCTGGGCCAGAGGTGAAAGCAGATCATGTGAATCAGATCATTCCTTGAATAAGGCTGGTATACAGCTGACCAGATGTGAGTTGGTGCCCTTTTTGACCCCTTTGCCAGGTGTGGCCCTTGAAAAGCATGGAACAGGTCTCCTTTGATGTGCCCCTTCCCTCAGGAGTACAGCACAACTACTGTATCTCAGAGCTTGGAAAAGTTACTTTTTTTGAACTACAACTCCCATCAGCCTCAGCCAGCATGGCCACTGGATTGGGCTGATGGGAGTTGTAGTTCAAAAAAGTAACTTTTCCAAGCTCTGCTGTATCTATATTAAACTGCTGTGTGAGGTTATCTGGAAATTTAGGGGGAGGTATCATCAATGTGGTAGAGGGAGCTTTCAGATCCCCTTGGAAGATACAGATTATCTTAACCTATTTTAGACTGGGGTTTGGACCAAAATGGGCTTGGCCACCCTGATTAATGATCTTTATTAGGAGAAGCTGACAGGAGCAGTCTTGTTGCTGCTCTTAGAACCCTTAGTGCCTTTTGATGCTGTCAACTATGGGTTCTTACCAGACCAGCTCTGCCAGTTGGGAGTTGGTGACATAGATCCATGCTGGCTGTTGAAGGAATGGAGCAAGCTGGCAGAAAAGGGACAAAGCAAACTGCCCTACGTCCAGCCACCTGCTGAGTGGGGAGGAAGGCCCTTAAGTGGAGAGACACCAGAAATTGTACCTGAGACCTTCTGTATGCAACTGGTAGTGCTCTGCCTCTGAGCTATGGTCCTTTCCCCTCCTAATATGTATCTAAACCCTCTTCTGCAGCAAAACCGTTCCTGAATGTGTATCTGCAAATATGGATTCCTTCCTGCATACAATACATCACTGGTAAAGCTGAATAAATGTTATGGATAAGGAAGAAATACAAATGTCAGTCTTGCAAGGAAGTCCACAAAAGCTCTTATTTGTTTATTTTTATTTATTTATAAATATATTTGTATACTGCTATTTCATTTAAAAACATCAATATGGTTTCCAACAAGTAAAAGAAAGTACAGTTAAAAACCATTAAAAATACAGAAAAAACATAGGTTAACTGTTGCAAAAAGACATCTTCTTAATTGTTTGCATAAGTCTGGCAGAACAGAAAGCTTAATAGCCCACAAACAATTTTTACAAGCTATGCCCACTTCTTAGCTCATAAGAACATCCCCCCACCCCCACTTTGCAACAACTCACCTAAAGACTTTGCACAGATTTGTTCAAACTATATTTATAAGCAATTTCATTGATCAAAGCTTGTGTTTTTATGTCAGGGTATTTTTTAACTGAGGTTCTTTATGAAGTTCTGTGTTCTAGAAGACTGGTATAAACATTTTACAAATTAAAACATGTTTAATATAACATTAGTCTGATAGTGTCAAGGGACATTATGCTAACATTGCTGTGCTGTCAGGGGATTCCTTTGTGTGGATCTCCCTGGTGCACAAAGAAAGGTACTAAATGGGAGGGGGGTTAAGTAACACACTCAAGTTAAGTACTCAGCTGCTAGGGACACTTTTTGCTGGTTTGTAATACAAAAGAGTATTGGTAAAAACAACCTTTTTACCCTGCTTTGTATGTGCATTTGTTTGCATGCTTGAACAGGGGAGAAGCCCCAAACTGCATGTGCAAAGCCACATTACACCACTGAATTGCATCAAAAATGTATACAGCTCTTGTGTAAAGCTAGCATTTGTCCACCAGAGGGCAGCTGTGCAACACACGCACACACATACACACAGACACAAAAACCTGTAGCCTTGCTAGGAATGTAGTATGCTTGCTTCTTAAAATGAGTTTTTCACATTATAATTACTGTGTTGAGAGCCTGTGACAGTCTGAGTGGGCCCTCAACAAAGTGCTGCCAATGCTTCCTCAGTGCCAAAAAAATGGAGAGGCCCCGAACAACCATTGCCATCAACTGTAATTGGCTCCCAGTGTGATTGCTACCATGCTCCAAAGGGACAGAGTTTATTAATTGCCAAGAGATGCATATATCAATGGCCATTGGGAGAGGGGCCACCAAAGGCACCGTCTCTCTCCAAATATGCCAATATGTAGCTTTATAAAGCAAAGATACATCATAATACATGTCATAGCATTAAGCACATCTTATAATCATATATAGCAATATCTTATACCCTTGGGTGGTCGCTTTTCACATTACTGTCCTGCCCATCCATGTGCCAGGTAACTGGTACCCTCCCCTAACCTTAAAGCCAGCTTATACCAGCTGCCTGTGGCCCAGAGCTTGGAAAAGTTACTTTTTTGAACTACAACTCCCATCAGTCCCAGCCAGCATGGCCACTGGATTGGGCTGATGGGCGTTGTAGTTCAAAAAAGTAACTTTTCCAAGCTCTGCGCGGCCTGACATTCAAACCAACATTCCTTGTTACATTCTTTGCTTGACCACAACTTCTTATTTTCCTTATCCTTATTCAGTTTCTTGCTGCTTCCTTTTTTAAAGCTGCTATAGCATGTTAGTCACACTGAATAGTATAGGAAGATTAATAATCAATGAGTTATAAATTCTTTCTCAACCCCCCCCCTTTTGAAACTCAGTTTCAGCTGGGGATTTATATCTCATTGGAGGGGCATAATCTTTCAGGTTCTTTCCCCTTTTCTGGGGATTTGAACCTTCCCCCAGTATCCCATCAGCAAGCATGTTCCCATATGGTGGTGCAGGGCACGCCAAATAATTCTGAAGCCCTTGTTAAAGTCATAACCCATTCAACTACTGCTTCCACGGCTACTTCTAAAGTCATTTTGCTATAATTCTTTTTCTGGTAGGACTGCCTTTGCCTTATAATTTTCTCCAGTTCAGTTTGGGTAGCCTTATCATAGCGTGGAGGGTTTAAAGCATAAGACATTAACAGGTGCAGATTTAGGAGGCCTGATCCAACTCAGAGTCAGCTGATGTCCCTTCCTCCGAGGTAGCTACTTCCTCCGAGGCAGCTATGGTCAGGTCAATAGGGTGATCCATCCTCTACAGTTGTTACCAGGTATACTAAGGGAAAGGGAGAATAGTTTCCAGTCAGTGTCTGGTTTCTCCGCAAATTAACCTTAGGACAAGAATAGAGGGCTTTTTGGGGTGCAACCAGTCCCTTCCAACAATTGGAGACAGGTTGGAAGGAATATGAGCTGGTTACAACTCAATTACCATCATATTAGTTCTGACTCCTTGTTGGGGATTTTGTGAAAAGAAGAATCAATCAACGTCCAGACTGATTTCAGTGAGTGAGTAGAAAATCCCTTCCTGCCAAGGAATGCTAACAATTTCATTCTCCAGGAAGGAGGGTTTTTCCACACAATCCCAATTATTCCTCCTCCTCCTCTCTTGGGGTATCCAAGAGCTGAGGGGTAGGAGAGATGGTTCTCGTGATACTCAGCTGAGAACAAGAACTGTACGCCATATCACTGTCATCGTTTGCTGACTCTGACAAGGCCAAGTTCTGGATGCCGGTGGCCACATATATGGGTCTCATCCTCTTCTCCCCAACCTGTTCCCCCCTTACTTTTGTTAGCTTACCCCTTTCCCTGAGACAGTACCCAATCCCCTGCCAGCAAGCACAAACAAGTAGTCCTATGGTCAATAGCAATAATAGCCCATGAAGAAGTATGCCCAGGGATTGGAATATTCCCCAAAACCACATTCCTATGTCCCAACTCATATCCCAATCCGCTATCTCCTTGGCCTCCTTGTTCCAGAATTCCCATAACCAAATCCTGTATCCGCGAATAGTTATCCAGAATAAAGACACAGCATTTGGAGCCCACTACCGCGCAAGTCCCTCCCTGCTTTGCCAAAATAAAATCCAATGCTTGCTGATTTTGGAGAACCATTGTCCTCATGGTCTGCATCTCCACATTGAGTTCTTGTATTGCTACAGCAATTTTATTTGCCACTATCTATACTATGCGTGCCAACGTCCTTATTTCATGGAGGGCATATGGGACTCCAAACTGGGGAATGCCAGAGAGCTCTGTTGGGGTACATGGGCCCTGACAGCTGCCTGAGTGTGCCAGGTGTGAATGCTGAAGATGACTTTTTTCTTTATTTTTATATTTTTAAACAGATATCACAAAACAAACAACAATGTGAGAATCAATATAATGGAAGTCAAATAATCAGATCAAGCCCAATCCATGCAAGTCCATAATAGAAGACCTTTCCCTGAGTTTGAAGATCAGCCCAGAACATCTCTCCATAATTGGCGCATGGTCTGTATCCATGTTCTGTGTTGGTTGCATAGCCAATAAAAAGGTTCTGACTCTCAAAACATTGGTCAGATTATGCTCCGTTTCTCAGCGTGTGGACCATAAATACACAGACCTGCACTTGGCTTGTAATGTATATGGGATAGATTATAAACCTACACCAGAGTGAGAGCAAATTAATTCTAACAATTAATGTTTAAAAACTGTGGCATTTATTTCAAGTTATGCAGGTGGGAACACACATTTATTCAGCTGATTTTGTCATTTTAAACTATTTGGAGCAGTAACCTCAGAACCATAAGACTCATTGCAACCATCACCCCTAAAAGTGCAAGATGGACTCAGGGACTGCAGTCACCCATAAACCAACATAACCGAATGTGAATGGTGCAAAAATTGATCCTGTCCTGTAGTGGTGTCTACTTCTCAAATGCCGATAACAGTGCAGTAAATGTCCTTTTGCAAACAAAACATTTTAACAATAATTGGATTCTTGTTGCAAAAACAGGAACAGATTGATGGACCCCTCTAGATTTGGGGTTGCAGGGGGGCTGCAGCGGAGAGGAGAGGAAGTTTCATTAAGGTTGAACCTTTATCTTATTTTGTACTGTCAAACAGAAAAAGTATTCTGGAGCAGGTGAAGAATTACCCTCTTCATCACTAAATAACTTCAGAGTTTCCTCCAGGGAAAATAGTAGATAAGAGGCTAGTTTTTCCCGACAAGATTTCAGCACTGTGTTTTCTTTTTTCTGAAAATGAAGTACAGAGATGGTTGTGAAGTAAAGGCCTTTGACCACAAGAGGGAGCTAAAACTCTTCCTTAGGCAGCGTTTTAGATCTTGCAAATAAAAAGAGCATGTACCTGTGTGGTTTTTTTATCTGAGCCTCAAAGCTATTGTAAGGCTTGACTGTTAAGGTTATTTTCTGGTTTATCAGTTTCACCTTTAGCTGATGCCTTTGAGGCAGATAGGAAGGAGCAGGGAACCATTAAAAGGATAGTCACAGCAGGTTTTTGTTTTGGGCAAGCTTGATTTAGCAAAGTGTAGGTGCCAATGCTGGCTGTTGCAGTTTTATTTGTGCCTTTTTTAAACAAAGAGAACTCTTTGATATTTGGAGACTGGGTGTATATAAATATTGTACATAAATGTCGTAGAGGATGGGAAGGAATGTAGGGGATTGTTCTCCTGTTAAGATGTGTCTGCCCCCAGGAAAAAAAATTTGAGCAACTTTAAGGCTGGCTTAGACTATCTTGCACCATCCACTCCTGCACTGCAAAGCAGCTTCCCAGACCCTGCATGCCTTCGGGGATGGGGTCCTGGCATTCAGCTTTCCCATGGTACTCTGCAGGCTTCTCTGGGAGCTTAGGAAAAAAGTACCAGCCCTACCCAAGGAAGCCCATGTCTTTTCCCTGCCCTTTGCAGGCTCTGCAGTCAGCAAAGGCTACTCTTCTGACATCCACAGAGGACTTTTCCACCCTGGCCTGGAATCATGCAATGATGGAGGGTGGGGTTGGCTGAATAGGCAGTTTGCCAACACTCCACTGTGCCACCATTTCTGGATTTGTCCCTTTAAAATAGTGGGCAGTCTTTTTTCTAAGAACTGGGCATGTTTAGCCCGGAGAAGAGAAGACTGAGGGGAGATATGAGAGCACTCTTCAAGCACATGAAAGGTTGTTACACAGAGGAGGGCCAGGATCTCTTCTCGATCGTCCCAGAGTGTAGGACACAGAATAATGGGCTCAAGTTGCAGGAAGCCAGATTTCGACTGGACATCAGGAAAAACGTCCTGACTGTTAGAGCCATACAACAATGGAATCAATTACCTAGAGAGGTAGTGGGCTGTCTGACACTGGAGACATTCAAGAGGCAGCTGGACAGCCATATGTCGGGAATGCTTTGATTTGGATCCCTGCATTGAGCAGGGGGTTGGACTTGATGACCTTATAGGCCCTTTCCAACTCTATGATTCTATGAAGGGCCCATTTCTGTCAGGGGTGATCTTTTGGGGACTGTTTGCTGGCAATGGATGGAGACAAAGCCAGTGGTGGATGAGCCAGGAGCCAAAAGAGGATGGGGCCACTCCTGTGCTCTCTTTCTGCCCCCATGATTATTCAATGTCTCTCTTGCTGACACCCCCTTTCCCCTCTCCCTGCTAGCAGGCTGTTAGGTGAGGGGCATACCACTCTCACTAGAAGTCCAGACAGATTGTTTGCAGGGGTCTGCTGAAATCAGACTAGTTGAAATTAGGGGAGAGGCCATTGCTCAGTGGTAGAGCATCTGCAGATGGTCCCAGGTTCAGTCTCCACCCTCACCAAGGAGAGTTGGAAATGTTCCCTGCCTGAAGCCCTGGACGGCCACTGCCAGTCAGTGCTGACAATATCAAGCGAATGGACCAATGGTTTGACTCAGTATAACCCAGCATCCTATGTTTAAGGGCCACAGGTAGCCCACCCTGCTTTAAAATATCAGGCCTTGCACTTCTTGAGACAGTTCACATCTAACTAGAAACCCTATCTGTGTAGTGGGAGAGTGGACAGACACCCAGGCTTCCCACCACATGCACAATATGACATGAGATTTAGGTGGCAAGTATTTGGCAAGAACATACCATGAAGCCAACCTGCGTGTGTATTTTTGAGGTGTGTGCCATCAGTTCCAGTAAGTCCATTTGAACCCTTGCATTTGCTCAGCAATCAACCCTTATTCCAGGCATGCAAAGGTCACACCACCTCCCATTTGAGGAGAAAGTGTGCCCGTTAATCAAATGAACTGCAGCATGAAGGACTTTTTGTCCTTGAAAGCCACAATAGTAGCCCAATTTTCTATCCAGATCATTATTTTTAATGAAATGAAAACACGATTGCTCCCCGAAGAGATTCAGGGAGCATTTTCAACAATCTTAATAACACATTTAAATAGACAGTCTGTGATGATTTCTTTCCACTGGATAGCAGACTCCATACATTGCTTTTTTAAAAAGTAGTGTGTGTTTTATGTCGTGTAAATATAAGAAGCTATTCAATCCCTTGTTTCAAATACTTTGTAATGCAAAGGTACCACTGTTTTATTCACCAAGTGAAGTGTAGAACCAACATAAAGCTGGAAGTAGAGCAATATTCAACAGAGCACCTGAGGTTGAGATCCTGTGTTTGTTTCAGTACAGGAGGCCAGGAGATGGATATTGATCAGAATGCACTTCTATGCATACAAAGTATCATTAGCAGGAGTTTGAAGTCTGGAGGAGGTGAATGAGACAAAGGGAGAGGTCAGAAGAAAAGGGCAGAAGCATTGCACATGCACCAGGAGATTTGAAGTTCCATAGAGAAGCGTCTAAAGACCTCATGTTCTTTATAAATCTGTTCTCTTCTATGATCATTTCTATAGCTCTGGCAATGAACCTTAGTATGAATTTTACCTAGACTATTACAGTGAGGGAGTTACTGCGCCTATGACAAGGAATGTTTAGATCAGGGGTAGCCAATCACTAGAAGCTAAAATGATGAAACAGGTTATCATACTTTGGACACATAATGAGAAGACCTGATTCATTAGAAAAGATAATAATGCTGGGGAAAACAGCAGGGAGTAGAAAAAGAGGAAGGCCAAACAAGAGATGGATTGATTCCATGAAGGAAGCCACAGACATGAACTTACAAGATCTGGACTGGGTGGTTCATGACAGATGTTCTTGGAGGTTGCTGATTCATAGGGTCACCATAAGGCATAGTCGACTTGGAGGCACATAACAACAACAACAACAGCCAATGCGATACCTTCCAGAGGTTGTTGGAATCCAAACCCCATCAGCCCCAGCCACCATAACAGGGATGATGGGAGTTGTACTCCAACAACAGCTGAAAGGTACCACATTAACTATACCTGGGTTAGATCATCTGATAAGAAGCAGAATACAGAATATATTTAAAGATGTTCATGACATCTTTGATCAATGATTCCAGGGCAGTTTGCAACACATAAAGACTATAAAATGTAATGGTAAGTATTATTGGTATTTTTTTTTAAGTGAGAATATCACAACATCCACTGAGTAAGAGCAAAGTTAACCCACTGAAATCTAATGGATTAAAAAATTAGCCACACCTAGAAGAATACACATGCAATTACTGGAAACTGCAGGAAGGGAGAGTGCTCTTCCACTCAGGTCCTACTTGTGGGCTTCCCATGGGCAACTGGTTGGGCACTAGAACGATGGACTAGATGGGCCATTGGCCTCATCCAGAAGGCTCTTCTTATGTTCTTAAAAGAGGACAGGGTTCCTGCACCTTTAATAGTTGTGTAACAGAGGAAATATCAGTAGGTGTAGCTTTCATTATATGCTACAGTTGCTGAAATTCCTTTCTCAACAGAACTAATAAAGGTGTAAGAGTTGTGGCCTCCTTTGCATCTGGTCTGGCCACCCTACTGAGAACGTAACAGGATAACAACTTAAAAGAAAACTATATGCAACATTTTCTCTTGTATTTTCTTTTCCATTCTTTTTTGAAAAAAAAATCTAACACTCAGTCCCCAAACTGTTCTTAAAACTTGGGAGCAGCTACTTACAGAAAAGTTTAGTTGCAGATGCTGATGCAGATAGTGTGTCCTGCCTTTTGGATCACACACAGCACAATCCTATGAACTTGTGGCATGGGAGGGAGGCAGTGCAGCAGTATCAAGATGAAGATACGGTTGGGGTGGCAGTGAGGTTGGGGGAGCTCTGGGTTGGTGGCAGTGGCCCACAGGTGCGTGTGCACTTGCAGAGCCATCACCAACTCATACCTCCCCAACCTCCCTGCCGCTCACCCTGCCCCATGCCCAGCTCGGTGAGCACTGCACCACTAGGAGGATGTCGCTGCCATACTGCCCCTCTCAAATGTCACTGCTGAATCCAGCACAGCTTTTATTCAGAATTCACTAACAGGTAAAAAACATTGTGGTTTAAGAACATACCTATACCCCACAGATATTTCTAACCAACTTTAAAAAGCAGGGAAATTGGGCAGCTATAGTAAATGCACCAGGGTAGCAGGAGACCTGACCTTCTCTCTGAGATATTGGACTGCCCTACAAATATGTCAAAATGCAAACACAATTTGGATTGGTCTTTCACAGTACTTCCTGTGTAGCTTGGAAGAATTTGGTAACATGTGCCTCTGAGCATATGGTGAGTGGTGGAAACACCTACCATCTCCAAAGATGATTGAGAATTATATTTTTGTATGTTTGTTGGTGTTCTTCTTACTTTGCTTCTTTCCTGAGTTACTAATGTTTCTACAGGGAATCTAATCTAGAAAATTTTATTTCCCTCATTATTCATCCTAGAAATCTATGTCAAATTTATTTTCATTAATTTCAAAGCCTTTTTATTGGTCAATGTCATATGATGGTGAAGACAGCCTTTTGTGTTTCAAAGTAGAGGTTATGTTCTGTTTCTATTTTGGGTGCATTAACAGTTGAATCTGAAACTGCAGTTTGATGTAAAATAAGACAGGTTACAATAAGTTGCTACTTCAGCAATGACTCTAGCTGTTGGAGAAAAGAGGGCTCATGTTTTCAGCCTGCTATGTTTAAACCACTTCATTTAAGGAAAGGTGGGCACAGTCAATGAAAAACATAGAGCACACCTAGAATTTTCCTAGAATATATTTCACCTCCCAGTTTTATCTTGGAAACTATTCTGCAGAACAGTCACTGCCATTATTCCACAATTGTTTTTGGAGCTTTTTTTTAGAGTTGCAAAGTGTTGCTGTACTTTACATATTCACAGAAATAAAAACAAAAGAAAATGATTTCCTATAGGAAACTTCACTAAAATTGCAAAGTAAATCAGACATATTTAAAGTGACCATCTGAACTATATCAACTGTCTTAATAATGTTGCTTCCTCCCGGCTAAAACAAGATCAGCACAGCACTTGTCTTCTTTCTATTATTTGGGCTGATTGCAGGTGTTGCCACCACTCACCACATGGTCAGAGGCACATGTTACTAAATTCTTCCAAGCTACACAGGAAGTGGATTGGACTGTGAAAGACCAATACAAATTGTGTTTGCATTTTGAGAAATTTGTAGGGCAGTACCATATCTCAGAGAGGTCAGGTCTCCTGCTCCCCTGGTGCATTTACTATAGCTGCCCAATTTCGCTGCTTTTTAAAATTGGAAAAAATATCTATTGGCTAAAGCTACGTTCTTAAACTGCAATGTTTTTTGCCTATTAGTGGATTTCTCTGCTTTTTAATCCAGGAGGTAAGAAATGGATCCTGGGCAAGTTTGCTGAGAATGGATTGATCATTTGCATGCTTATTGAGTTCAGTGGGATTTACTCCCCTGCAATCATGCTTAGGATAGGTAAAACTGGCCAGGAGAGAGGGCTAGAGTGGGCAGGGGAGGAGGAAGGGATAGGAGAAGGGAAGGAGGGGAAAGACAGATTTGATCATTTGCATGCTTATAGAGTTGAATGGTATTTGCTCCCGTGCAATCATGCTTAAGATAGGTAAAAATGACCATGGGGGGAGGAGAAGGGGGAAGGGGGAAGGGGAAGGGGAAGGAGAAGTGGAGGGAGGGGCAAATGAACGGGGAGGGGATAGGAGGGAGGAGAAGGGAGGGTAGAGATCATTTGCATACTTTTTGAGTTCAATGGGATTTATTTCTGTGCAATCATGTTTGAAAATGGAAATGGACTACCTTCAAGTTGAATAGGGTTTTCATGGTAAACGGTATTCAGAGGGGGTTTACCATTGCCTTCCTCTGAGGCTGAGAGGCAGTAACTGGCCCAAGGTCACCCAATGGGGCTTAATCTCAGGTAAGTGGGTGTAGGACCCCCAGGACCTGATGGTGAGGGGTGGGTAATAATAATAATAATAATAATATAGGATTGAAGCCTCACAGTTAACATCTCCACAACACTAGGCTCCTTTCTTCCTACAATGGCCTTCTGGTGACTGGCCTGGCCTGAGGGCACTTAAACCCTTCTTGGCTGTGTGGGGATATGAACCCTGGTCTCCCAGGTCATAGTCCAACACTGATGTGGGGGAGGGACAGGGAGGGGAGGAGACTGGGTGGGTGGGCACTGGGCAAAGGGGAAGCCCCTTTCCTTTTCAAAAGGAAAACATCATGAACAGTATCATTGCTTTTCAGCATTACCGCCACCTTTTCATTCTACAGCAGGCACATGTAGCCTCCCACCCAAATTTAAACCAAAGCTGTCCCTGGCCACATCCACACCAGACCTTTATTTCTCTTTAGACAGTCACGGCTTCTCTCAAAGAATCCTGGGAAGTGTAGTTAGTGAAGGGTGCTGAGAGTTGTTAGGAGACACCCTGTTCCCCTCACAGACCTTCAGTCAGAGTGGCTGACTGTTAAACCAGTCTGGCCACTGGAGCTCTGTCAGTGGAATAGGAGTCTCCTATCAGCACCCTTCACAAACTACACATCCCAGAATTCTTTGGGGGAAGCCATGACTGTCTCAAGTGAAATCAAAGTCTGGTGTGGGAGTGGCCCCCTGATTAGGCAAGCCCAACAGCGGTGAGTCTCGCTTTTAGAACACTGACCGTTGGTTCTTACTGAGCATGCCTGACATTATCATTCAGTTCAATGCAAAATTTCTTAAATTAATTAAAAATCAGCCAGGCATTTTTTTAACTTTTAAATTGCAGAATATGAAGGTCAGAGTATGGGGCAAGGTCACTAATATGATTACTCTGTGAATATGGCTGATTTTTAATGAATTTCAACAGATTATGAGAACTCTGACAGAAAAAAGTCCAAAAGTGCTCTGGAGTTTCTCTCTCTCTTTTTAGACTTTGAACTCTCTATTCCCTCTGACTGTTTTGTGTATCACCATGAAAATTGAGAGAGTTGTTAAGCAGGCGTTCCTGAGTTCAGGACTGTAAGTTTTGTAAGGTTTTGTTTTGAAATAAGCTTATGGGAAGCATCAGAATGGCATGGGGGTATAGTATATATTGTCCTGTTGACAGTGGAGGCCATACTAGGGCACAGCCCTCCCAATGAGAATGTCCAGCAATTTTTAAAAAAAACCCAAAATCTCAAAGCCACACACTCTTGCTTGTTTCACACATATTTTATATTTCTATTTGAACTCAGTGAAGCTCTGCAAACATTTATGTCAATCTACTATTCTCTGTCCAATCAGCTTCTTGATGTCTGTCAATCAGTTGCAGTCGAGGGGCGAAATAAGACACAGAGACATCAGCTTGGGTTGAACAAGGGCCACTTTATTAAATTACAGCAAACAAAACCCAATTTAAAGTGACTTGCAGAGGGAAACCTAGGTGCGGGAACTGTCTATAAGCAAGTAGCTTGCCACACAGCTCTTGGGCGACCAGCCCCTGCTGGGGCAAGGGCAAGCCCATCTGCTGACCCTTTACCCCGGCCACATCTTGTAGGTGAGTAGGGGGGCCTTCCTACGTCATCCCCACCCGGGGCCGTATAACCCCTGGGTAGATGAGGATAAGTTGGCCCCAGAAGCAGCCCATATCCTGCCCTCGAGCCGTAAAGCCCTGACAGACAGGCCTCTGGAACCGCCAATCACCTCCAAAGGTGCCTAAGGGGGTCACCTAGCTGTCCTTACCTATTTCCCTTCCCACACCAGTGCAAGATGCATAGCCCGGTAGGGCATTGACCTGTCAAATACATTCAAGTTAGCCAAATAAGCCAAAACCACCTATTAAACACAATGCCCCCTAACCCAATTCCGTCCCACTCCCATGGTGTGGAGCAGGCAAAAAACCTGCCCGCCAACGAGGATGGGCAGGATAAAAATTCCTACTCGGCCCCGAAGCAACCCCTAGGCACACCATAAAAGAGGGAGGGCGGGGTGGGCGTTACGCTGGCAAAGAGGAAGGCAGGAGGGGTGGCTGGACTTAAATAACCCCAAAAGCCCCGCCCCTCCACACTGCACATTGCACGCACACAATAGATGCAACGCGTGATGTTGCCCCAAACAAAGATGGAGGCGGCAGCTTCGCCCCCATCTGCAACCATGTCCCACTCATCAGCTGTGCGGCGAGCGGGGCATCATTTCTCTGCACCACTCAGCCAATTCTAATCCAAAAGTGTAGCTATGGCAAAGAGGTTCCTCCTCTTGGTCTGCTGGCTTGTCAGCCCTTGACAATAATCATTACCATTACATTTTATAGCCAGCTTGTCATTACTTTGAGAAGTAAGATTGGATACAGAGACTGTCTCAAGAAAGAAAGGAAAATCCGCAGAAATGCATCCCTCCCCCTTCTTCTGTGAGCGGGAGCCTCCTCTAGATGACAGCCCCTTCTGCAAATGGAAAACCTGGTCTGGATCTAACCCATAGTGCTGGTATATACTGTGGAGGCCGGTCCATTGGGGCTACTGGGGCACAGACTTCCCAATGAGAATGTCAAGCAATTTTTTAAATTTCCCTTGCCAAAATCTCAAAGCCACACACTCTTTCTTGTTCCACATACATTTTATATGAACTCAGGGAAACTCTGCAAACATTTATGTCAGTTTACTGGTCTCAGGCCAATCACCTCTTTGTACCACTCAGCCAATCCTAGTCCAAAAGTGTAGCTATGGCAAAGAGGTCCATCCTCTTGGTCTGCTGGCTTGCCAGCCCTCTTAGGAGGCTTCTACTCCATCTGTTGTTAAGAGACCCATCTAACACAGGCACTATAGCAAATTAGGGAGGAGTCAGGGAAGAGTCTAGACTGCTTCAAGAGCAGCTCACTTGGTAGTCTTAGCCTATGTCAGAATCACACATTGGTTCTGAGCATGCTCAGATATATCGCCATATCAGTGAGAGGAGTGGTGGTAAACCACTCTAAAAGCAGGTTTGGTTTCTTCATTAGGCCAGTTTGGGCCCGATTTATTGTAGGGGATTGGGAGGGGTGAAAAGATTCTTTTTGGTGGCAAACTGCCCCTAAAAATGTTTGGCTGGCATCATAAGGGGGTGGGGAAAATCTTCATGGGTCAAACTAGGCCTTTTTATTGTCAGGTTGGGAGGAAGAAGAGATTCTTGGTGGCAAACTGCCCCAAAAATGTTTGATTGGCATCATAAGGGGGTGGGGGGAAATCTGGTTTCTTCATGGGCCAAACTAGGGCTTTTTTATTGTCAAGGTGTGGGGAAGAGATTGTTGGTGGCAAACCAAACGTTTAGTGCCCCCCCTTCAGATGTTTGGCTGGCATCATAATTGTGTGTGTGCATGGAGATATTTTTTTTTAATGGGCTGGACCAGAACTGGACCTCTTTATTATCAGGGTATGAAAAAGAGGAGATTCTTGGTGGCATACTACCCCAAGAATGGACTGGGTTGGACTGGACATTTTTTATATATTTTTATTTATTTAAAGTATCTGAAAATTTGATATGGGTTTATGCAAAATATTTAATCCCCATAGGGATAAGAGGAAGAACTTATAATTATTTTAATTATAATTAATTATTATAAGCTTAGGGGGGAAGCTTAGGAGTACTTTGAAGAAGACCAGATGTTTTTCTTTCTGAACCCAGGACTGTGTCTTTCATGATGGGGACTGGAGGAGAAGAAAGCAGGAGAACAGTTGATAATGCAGATATCCTGGCATTGACAATCCACTTAGTAGGGCATGTGTTGCACACTTCCAGTGACAATTTCACTTTGAGTGGAGAGGTGGAACCTAGGGTTGCTAGGTCTCCAGCTTTTGTCTGGAGACTGGATTTTTGGGGTCCTATCCAGGTCTCCATGTGAGTCACCTCAATCTCTGGACTTTCAGCTTTAATTTTAAAAAAATTAAGTTTCTAGGTGGTCTGGTTCAAGATATATACACCAAAACATCAGCCCTCCCAACTTCTGTTAAATTAGCTCGTAGCTGGCTATTCTAATCCTGCTCTTTTAGGTTTGTAGCCAATAAGTGAAGTCAGGGTTGTGATTGACAAGGGATTTGTTGACCTCCAGGCAATAGTTGGAACCCACTGGAAATCCAGAACACTGTTGTTTTTTCCGGCTTGTCTGAAACTCTCATAAACCGAGTAAGTTTAGAGCTTTCAGCAGTGGCAAAAGTCTCTTTCTTTTGTCTAAATGCCATTACAACGTGTTATGCTTTTCTAATTATGAGGAGTTAAACAAGTTTAAATTTTCTTGGGCTGTTGAAGAGGGCAGTGTTTTGAAAACCTTCCCAATATGAAGCTTTAATCCTATACTCTCTTTTCTGGGAGTAAAGCTGCAAAGAAGTTTGGAGCAGCCATGTTAAAAGGCAGGGGCAGGACATTCCGGGCAGGGGGTTGCCACCCTGCTTGGATATGGATATCTTTACAAAGGATCCCTAGTCAAGCTTTATCAACAGCACAATCCTAACCATATTTACTCAGAAGTAAGTCCTATTGAATTCTATGAAGCTTGAAAAGGTAAAGATGTGTCCGCACTTGTAGTGCGAGTCGTTTCCGACTCTTAGGGTGATGTCTTGCGATGTTTACTAGGCAGACCATATATATGGGTCTTTCCCAGCCTTTCTTTACTCCCCAGCATATGCCGGGTACTCATTTTACCGACCATGGATGGATGGAAGACTGAGTGGACCTCGACCCCTTTTACTGGAGATTCGACTTCCTCCTTCCGTTGGAATCGAACTCCGTCCGTGAGCAGAGCTTTGGCTGCGTTACTGCCACTTACCACTCTGCGCCACGGAGGGTCTGTGAAGCTTAGTCCCTTAGTAAGTGTGTTTAGAATTGCAGCCTTCAGGGGCATCCACCTTTACTCCTGAGTACTCCCATCTAACATCTCCACAACACTAGGCTCCTTTCTTCCTACAATGGGTGACTGGCCTGGACTGAGGGTACTCAAACTCTTCTTGCCAGAAGCAAGTAGGCTATATTAAATGTTCCCTAACCAGGCTCCCTAAGCAGGTGAGAAAGAATGATTCTGTCACTTCATCTGGACCTGGGAATACCATCTTTTAGCAAAGATTTCTATCTTAATTTCCAATCAGATAAATTGTTTTGTTTGAATTGTATGCTCCAAGCAAGTGTGGTGCTTAATGTATCATGCATATCACTAGGGCCTGCCCCTGAAATCTCAGGGTTTGGCATGCTTCTGACCTGGCAACCCTAGTGGAACCTGTGTAAATGTGGCTGATCAAAAGGAGAAGTAATTTTGAATCAAGCATATCCCTGCTTTTATCACAACCGAGAGACTTAAAGTTACTTTGTGTGAATGTCTGAGTCCCCACACCAGTGGAATACTGGAGGAACTTGTGGAATATCCTGATACAGTGTTCAGAACAGATCATATGGTGTGAAAGACTCCTCTTTTCTAACATTTTGGCTTCTTGTTTTTCCCCACTTATATCTTTTTCTCTGAGCGATAAGAACTTTACAGTTTACAGAACTGGTTTTATTTTTTTTAAAAGAAACTCTGGAGATCTTGAGGCAATAAGTTGTATCCATGATACTGCTGTGACAGCAGCCGGAATTCCTCCTGAACCAAAGTAAGACACTTTACTGTTTAGTTAGGTGCTATATGCAAAACTGGAATGCTTAAGTATCCACAGTAATTTGCAATGGAGGAGGATGGGGGAAAAAACACTTAGCACTCCCCTATGACCTCATTGGCCACAGTCCTATAGTAGCCCTACCAGGTCTAGTGGGCACCAGCCACCACTGCCTACTGAGTTTTGCAGGGGCAAAAAAAACCCTTTCCATGTATCTGGAGCAAAGGTGTGGTTCCCATACTGCAGTTGTCCCCATATTGCTGCAGGAAAAAAAAATGCTTGTGTAGCTTCATTTTATCATATGCTTATACAATGGAGACTGATGGCTCCAATGTCAGTGGAGCAGTGAATCTCCTCCAAGTTTTAGTCTGAACTTTCAAAGAGCTGTCTAAGCTGAAAGAACCTTGGACAACTCCTTGAAAGTTCAGACTAAAACCCAGAGTGGATTCACTGTCCAATGACATCGGAGCCACAGGTCTCCACTGTTTATATAGCATACTGTGTCCATTCCCCCTGGGGAGATGTACCACATGAGGCATACATTTTTTTAAAAAATATAAATGTACCTTGATGTACATGGACAGCACATAGGATATTTTTCCAAACATTTCTGGAGTAATGTGGGAACAACCAGTGGGTGGTCTATGTTCATTCCAGGTATATGGAAAGGGGGTGCCCCCTTTGCTGTTTAGTTTTAGATGCTAGCTGAAAACTTACTTTTTCTATTAGGCTTTCTTAATGTAGAGGAATGCCTGGATTGCAGAAAATTGATAGATGTTCTATTTACTCTACAGTTGATTGTAAATGTATCTTTGTATTATTGGTAGTGTTATGCATTGTTGCAACCCATCCTGGGGTCCCAAGACAAAGGGTGGGATATAAGTTTAAAAAAATGTACTTGAAAACACTGTAGGCTACATTTCATATAAACACCTGGCTATCTATATTTATTACTGCTTAATCCTATCTGGTCTAACTTCCGATTCCAGTATATACAATATTTTCTTTCCTAAGAGTGATTTAGAATCACTATACTCTGCCAATGGAATTATTCCTGTTAGAAAAGTGTTACGTGGTATGCCCAGGTCTAAATTGTGTGTCTTTGATAGTATTTATCATATTATACAAACCCCGTGGTTAATTTTGTAGATTTTTGATATGCAGAGTCTAAACAAAGCCCAAAGAAAAGACAAAACTCAAATATTCAACAGAATTCTAAACAGAAATATTAAAGAATCCAAAGAATATAAAACATAACTAAAGCATCTGCAAAAATTGTGATTAAGGAAACTCATCAGGTACCTCCAAGATTGCAGTCATGATAAAAATAGGTTTCTCTTCAGCAGGAATGTGCACATAAACAGTTTCACCTTTACAGAAAATTACTCCTCAATTTCCTAAATGTTGCCATGACAAATCAGACAACAAATGAACAGCTGAGTGGCCAGATAGAATAGCTTTCTGCTTGGATTAAACATTCAATGTGTTGGTTTTCTGTTAGAAGAATACCAAAAATCCCTTAAAAATTTATTCCTCAGATCAAAAGCATTTATCTACTCCTTGACCTGTTGTGAACATTAAACCTGTTGTGAATTTTTACAGCCACTTATAAACCCTTTTACACATGGAATTCTGATGAAAATTCTGAGAAAGATTAACCTCTAGATTGTAAACCGCTACCTCCAAAAGGCCACAGTGAAGCTACATAAAAAGGGGATGCCCCTGCAATGCTTACCAGCCATATTTCATTTTAACGAGGAATAGTCACATGTTCTTGCAACAGCATGAGCTGCTCTATCTTTACAAAATACATTTGGGTGGGATTATATTACAGCACAGTTCTCATTCCAGCAGAGAGATGATAGTAAGACTTTACTTTAAATAGGTATTTTATAGTAAGTGCCACTGAAAGTAGAACTATATGATTCCGAGTATATGCTTTAGGGCAAGAGAAGGGAACCTCAATTCCAGAGGCCAAATTGAGCACTCTAGCCCTCTCTACCTGGCCCTTGGAACTCTCCCCAGGCCACATCCCGCATTACCCCTGCTTCACACCCCAAGGGTATTTGCCAGGCTCAAATGTGTCCTTGAACTCTGATAATGCCTCTTGCTTATCTGGATGGAGGTAGGGATGGAAGCCTCTCCTTTTTTAAGTTTCATTTTTAAGTGTGCCCCCCTGGTGGCTGTTAATGATCTGATTCCTTTTTCCTCCAGTATCTTTCAATTTTTCCAATCTCCTCCAATTTTCTTTGGTTTGCAGAGAATTATCGATATTATAATAGTTATTTATTCACGAGTCTCCACTGGTATCAATCTTTATTCTGAATTCTGTAATTATTGCTTGTTCACATTCCTTTTCAAGTGTATTGCAAAGCAGATTAAGGCAGATAATCAAGTCAATGTCTTCTCCCCTGCTGCTTACAATCAACACCTCATTCCCCCTGCTGCTTTCTGTCAGTTACAATCAACACTCCATTGACTACAGTGAAAGGAAATACACATTTGAAGAGCACACCTAGAAAGTTGATTGATAAAAGTATCACTCACACTATTGATGATTTCAAAACGAATTTTAAAAAAAAACGAATCAGAAAAAAAGAATGAATCGGAAACTAGGCATGGAAAGTGGCTACTTCAAAATTCTTTCCACAAAGATAGAGAATATCAGAAATAATTAATCCGATGGCAAATCCAATTATTGCAGAAACAGCCCATCGCTATGTGGAGGATGTGTGTGGGTATATGTGTGTAGAAAGTAGTCTGCTGTACAAAGATAAACTTGACATCCATTGCTCTGTCTGTTTTTGCTTCTGGCCCCACCCACTACTGGTATGTGGCTCTCAGAAGCATACAGTATTGCTCCATTTTTTTTCTTGAGGATGGTTTGACTAGGAGCATTGAGGCAAAACTTTATTAAAATACTGAAACATTAATAAATAATACTAATATATACATGGAATGTTCATTTTTAATCCAGTGGTTCCAATAACAAGATCTATATCAACATGTGTGTCTGGAAGTGGGCATTCCATCTTCCAGAGAAGAGTTAGTAATCCAGTAATTTAGGTCCCTTCACACATAGACAGGCACATTCTCCAAATCAAGTGCACAGTACTAAGAGCTGGCCAAGTTATTCTGGCACCTGAAACAGAAAAGTCCCCAAGCATCTCTCCCCGGAAGTAAAAACACAATAAATTAAAAAGTAACTATTTGCTACCCTTTCCTTGTATCTAAAATCTGTTGCCACTCTGCCATATCATTGCATCTCATGATAGGGCCACCAGCCCTGAGACTGGTCCCACAGTTTTGAGGAATATGTGTGAATGTTACAACCATATGGGTACGGCTGATTGCATGACCTCTTCCCCCATGATCAGTGCCCTGCCAAGGTACCAACAGGGTGAGAAAGAACCATGCTATATAGATTCCCCAACAAAATGAGATTGCACTCTGGGGAAGAGTCTTCCAAATGACTATGCGTGTGAAGTAGGATTCAGTTAACACCTCTCAGGAAATCACCTCAATGGGATATTTATTTTTTATTTGATTATATCTTGCTTTTCCTGGTCTAAGCATGCAGCAGACTGAGATGGTAAAATGTTGGCCTAGCCCTAGTGGAATATAGTGCACCACATCACACTACAAGTAGGGCAGAGCTTGGAAAAGTTACTTTTTTGAACTACAACTCCCATCAGCCCCAGCCAGCATGGCCACTGGATTGGGCTGATGGAAGTTGTGGTTCAAAAAAGTAACTTTTCCAAGCTCTGAAGTAGGGGATACCATTTTTAGTGCATTTCACATTAAAAGTCCTTGCAAAGAGAAAAGAAGCATATCAAGGGGGGAAAGTAGCAGCCCAGCCTTTTGCCTACTGTGCTAGATTTCTGTTTGCAGGGTATGTTACTGTAGGGGAACATTCAAAAATGGGATCTCACTCCATCTGCATTCTTCCACTTCAGCCACCTCCGTTTTTTAACACCTCATTCTGTGGCAATGTATACCAGGCCTACGAATGGCTTGTGAGGGGTTCCCAGAGATCTCTTAATCCAGGCACTAATAAGGCCTACAAATAGTTAGTGCAGGGACAGAGGACCTGTGGCCCTCTAGATGTTGAACTAAACTCCTCTCATTCCCAGCCAGCATGGCCAATAGCCAGGGATTACAGAAGGTGTAGTCCAACATCATCTGGAGGGTCACCCTTAACTTAGTTTCAACAAAGCCATAGCACTGGATGATCCAAACCATTCACTGCACTTTTTTCCCATTAGTAAGAGCAATTAATTCTTTGAACTCTTTTCATTGCAGAGACAGGTAAAACAAAGAGGTCTTGCAACAAGAGTTTTCCCTTTTTGTCAAACCTGTGTATATATATTGCCCATCAATACAATCTATTTATAATGCCTTTTATTATTCAGGATGCTGTGGTAATTAACTTGAACAAGGGGAATGAATGAGGAGCTGAATGCCCCTCCTCAATTGCTGTGATTTATCTACCTACCTGCTCGGCGTGGGGTGGTGCAACAGAGGCGACGGTGGCAGCAGAAGGGTGCTGTGGAAAACGCCGCAGGGAACGACTAGTGAGCGGTGTGGAGGGCGTGGGGAGCAGCCGAGGAGCTTGCCCTCCTGCCTGCCCAGCTGACGGCGGTATAGCAGAGGTGATGGCGACGGCGGCAGCAGCGGCGACAGCGAAAAAACGCCGCGGGGAGCGACCGGTGAGCAACGTGGAGGGTGCGGAGAGCAGCAGGAGAGCGGCCGGAGAAAGGACGGGCCCTGAGGCGGCGTCAGCCCAGTGGCTGCTGGCACCCTCCGTTGCTGGCCTGACACTGAGACTGCGTTGGTCGCAGTGGGAGCGGCGTTCCCTGGTGGCCCTAGGACATTCTGGCCTGGATGCGGGAGCTGGCTGGCTGGTGATGTGGGGGCAACGGGCTGCGGTGCGCCCCATACGGCCAGCTTTGTCAATCTGCGGTTGTACGGGAAGGAGAAGAGGAGAGAGGCCATGGTGCCGGTGGCACGATTTGATGCGCCCCCTGGCGGCCGTTCCGACTGCTTTGGATTGGTTTGGCCAAATAGAGCTTAAAAGAGGAAGAGGACGATTTAACATCTTAACCCCACAAAAGAGAAGAAGGAGCCATTTGGTAGCAAGACAGAACTGCAGCAAAGCAGACGTAAACAACTTGATCTGGACCTAACTGGGGGTAGGAGGGCCTGCCTGGCGACTGGCGCGGAGGGGGATATGTGCAAGGCGGAGAGGGTTGTGGCGGGGAGGGTGGGAAGCCACGATATTAAGAGGCTAGGTGGCAGATGCTGGAAAGGTGCAGGTGGCAGGCCACGCCAGTTTAGGGGAACAAGGGATAGATGCATCATATCCATCGCCTGTTCCGGGCCTGTTCACAGCCAGAAGACAACTGGGGGAAGTACGACTCCAACCAACCTCCGACTGCTGTTGTGTAATGCCAGGTCTGTGGTACAGAAAACAACACTCATCCACGACATGATCGTGGATGAGAATGCAGACCTGATGTGCAGCCCCGGTGCTTGAGGCCATGTGTCCAGCCGGGTTCCGGTACGCACAGCAGCCGAGGGTTGGTAGGCGGGGAGGGGGAGTGGCAGTCTTTGATTTTTGCCAGACCCCCTCTCCATGAGACCAAGTTTGTGGACTGCATGTACTGGAGGTTGGGCCCAAAGGGTAGTTTAGAGATTCTGCTTGTGTACCGCCCACCCCGCTGCGCAGCAGACTCCCTGACCGAGGTGCTTGAGGTTGTGGCTGGTGTGTGGGTCCTTTCCCCCAACCTATTGGTTTTGGGGGATTTTAACCTGCACGCCGAGACGGCTCTCACAGGAGCTCCTCGGGATTTCATGGAAACCATGACTTCCTGGGAACTACACCTTAGTAATACGGAGCCCACCCATGTAGCCGGTCATGCTCTCGACCTTGTGTTTGTCTCGGGAGGGGGTGGAAGTGATCTGAAAATGGGGGCTGTTGTTACTAACCCCGTGTCATGGTCAGATCACTATCTGGTAAACATGGCTCTCTCAATGCCACACACCCTCCGCAGGGGACAGGGACCTACTCGAATGGTCTGTCCCAGGCGCCTGATGGAGCCTACGGGATTCCTGAATGCACTGGGAGATTTGGAGTTGTCTGAAGGTCGCCCGGTCAAAACCCTGGTGATGGAGTGGAATAGGGAGATCACCGGGGCAATAGACTGGGTGGCTCCGAAACGACCTCTCCCCCTGAATAGAACTCAGACTGCACCCTGGTATACACCACGGTTGCAGGGTCTGAGACGGGAGGTGAGATGACTAGAACGCCGGTGGCGGAAATCTCGCTCCGAAGACGATCGGACACTGGTTAGAGCAGCAATTGCAGCCTACCAAGTGGCAACAAAGGCAACAAAGAGGGATTTCTTTGCTGCCTCTATTGCGTCCGCAGAGTGTTGTCCCAGGAGGTTGTTCCAAGTGGTCCGAAGTCTGGTCGGTCCAGCTGTGCAGGAACCAATGGAACGTTCTAAAGCCTCCTGTGACAAATTTGCTAAACACTTTGCTGATAAAATTGAGCGCCTGAAGAGCACGATTCCATATACTGTGGATACAGGAAGTGAGCCAGAGTCGGCCAGTTGCATTCCAGTCTGGTGGGATCAGTTTCAGCCTCTTCCCTCTGAGGAGGTGGACAAGGTGCTCTCTACTGTGAGGCCGACCACATGTTTGCTTGATCCTTGCCCCACATGGCTCATTTTGGGCTGTAAAGAGAGACTGAGCGAAGGGATCAAGTCAGTGGTGAATGCTTCCTTAGAAGAAGGTGCAGTGCCATTAGCCCTCAAGGAGGCGGTAATAAAGCCCATTATGAAAAAGACCTCCTTGGATCCCCAAGAATTGAACAACTTTCGCCCAGTTTCTAATTTACCATTCTTGGGCAAGGTGATTGAGCGAGTGGTGGCCAAACAGTTACAGACACACTTGGATGAAGCAGATTATTTGGATCCATTCCAGTCGGGCTTCAGGACTGGTCATGGAACTGAAACAGCCTTGGTCGCTCTGGTGCATGATTTAAGGAGGGCGTTGGACAAGGGAGAACATGCATTCCTCATCCTCCTGGATCTCTCAGCGGCTTTTGATACTGTCGACCACGGTATCCTTTTAGATCGCCTGAAGGGAATGGGAATAGGGGGCACCGTCTTACGGTGGTTCCGTTCCTATCTCTCAGACAGGCATCAGCGGGTGGCATTGGGGGATGAGGTTTCAGACCCTTGGCCTCTCAATTGTGGTGTGCCACAGGGCTCTATCCTCTCCCCCATGCTATTCAACATCTATGTAAAGCCGCTGGGAGCCATCATCAGGAGATTTGGGCTGCGGTGCCACCAATATGCGGATGACACTCAGCTCTATCTCTCGTTCAAGTCCTCACCAGAGTTGGCTGTGGAGACCATTTCCAATTGCCTGAGGTCAGTAAGTGAATGGATGGGAGGAAATAGGCTGAAACTAAACCCTGACAAGACCGAGGTGCTGCTCGTGGGAGACAGGAGAAGGTTGGGAGATATAGACCTGGTGCTCAATGGGGTAAAATTGCCCCTGAAGGACCAGGTCCGCAGCGTTGGGGTCATTTTGGACTCCCAGCTGTCCATGGTGGCTCAGGTTTCAGCAGTGAGCCGGACAGCTTGGTATCAATTACATCTGATACAGAGGCTGCGACCCTACCTTCCTGTCCATCTTCTCCCATGGGTGGTGCATGCCCTGGTCTCCTCTCGCTTAGACTACTGTAATGCGCTCTACGTTGGGTTACCCTTGAAAACGGTCCGGAAATTACAGCTGGTACAGAATGCGGCGGCGCGTCTGATTAAGAACAGCCGTCGCCGTGATCACATCACTCCGGTGTTAGAAGATCTACACTGGTTACCAGTTGTTTACCGGGCCCAATTCAAGGTGTTGGTATTAACCTTTAAAGCCCTATACGGTCTCGGCCCAGTTTACCTGAAGGAGCACCTCCAGCATCACCAAATATGCCACCTGACGAGATCAGCCACTCAAGACCTTCTCTCGGTCCCACCAGTTAAAACAGCTAGGCTGGTGCGGACCAGAGAGAGGGCATTCTCAATTGTGGCCCCCACCCTCTGGAACTCTCTCCCTTACGACCTACGCCATGCCCCCTCCTTGCCAAGTTTTCACCAAGCCTTGAAAACCTGGCTATTCAGGCAGGCCTACAAGACCCCGGGGGTTGCCTAATTTTATTGGCGATAGTTGTGGATGGTTTTAGCTTAATTTTATATCAAAGTTTTGGTTATATGTATATTTGATATGTTGTATTTATCTGATTTTGTACGCTGCCTAGAGTGGCCGCTGATGCGGCCAGATAGGCGGCCTAGAAATAAAATTTTATTATTATTTATTATAATGAGTCAAAGTTTCCTTGGAGAACCCAAAGTTCCAAAAATATTGTTTTTGATTGGTTCAGAACTTACCATGACAATTGTTTCCTTGCAAGACAGCATATGTTAATGAATTATTTGTTTCATTTCATTCTTTAGGAACATAAGGAAAGTCATACTGGATCAGACTAAAGACTTATCTAGTCCAGCATTCTGTTCTCACAGCAGCCAACAAGATGCCTATGGGAAAACCATAAGCAGGGCATCAGGGCTGGCACCAGACATGACTGGGCCCTTGGGCACCAGCCTGCCCCAGGCACACGGCTACTGCTTGTTACACCTACCTTGCTCCTGACTTATGCTGCTGTGTGCGCTGTGCTTGCTGGACTACCATCAACCAAGATAGCAGCGGTGGCTTCTCTAAGGGGCTGATGCCCCCGCCACCATTTTGCTTGATGGCATGCATGCACACTACGCTGCATGTGCACACATGCCTGCCATCAACCAAGATGGCAGTAGGGGCATCAGTCCCTTAAAGAAGCCTCCACCGCCATTTTGTTTGATGGTAGCCCTGCACATGCAGCGCGTGCAGCTGCAGAAAACAGGAGAGAGGTAGGTGGAGAAACAGAACGGGCGGCCAGCCTGGAAGCTCCTTCCTTGCAATCTGCACTACTCTCCCACCCTAACAAGGGTGCCCTTCAGGGGCCCCTCTGGACCACAAGGGCCCTTGGCTAGGGCCTGACTTGGCCACCCTTTGGCGCCGGCCCTGCAGGGCATGAACGTAATAGCCTCCAGGCTGTCACTATTTTGCAGGAGGGACTCAAGCACATGCCAAAAATTTAGGCAAATCAAGATAAATGCTCATTGTCATATAACTGCCCCATAAACAAATGAGAACAAATGTGTAATAAAGACCAGACTCACTCTTACACTGCCTGTGTAGGCTTTGAGCAAGCAAATCAGGATGAATGCTCAATAAGTCATCTGGAGGAGCCCCTGGTCTTCTCTCCTTCACTTTCTCTATAGATTCCCTCTGGCTACTTAACTTCAACTCCTTTTGGCTCTCAGCAAGTATCACCCTAGAACAGATGTACCCTCAAATTGAAGATCTGGCAGCTTACTGACTGTGTGCCTTCCTCATATCAGGCTCGTCAGGCCAGTCTCATGGAGCCAAGCCATATCAAAATTCAAAACATGGGAATTGGTTAACATAATTGACATATTGTGGGAAAGAATGTGCAGCCCATAATGGCATGTAGTCATCTTCCAAGCCAAGAACTTTATTGTAGCAGTAAATTTTGTATTTAACTAACCATTTCTATCACGTATAAATATAAATTGTCCATGTAATTCCTCTTAGCCTCTGGATCATGCTGTGAAATAATTCATACTGTGAAATCAGTTATAGTCGTATTTATTTATGGCTAAGTGGAAATGTCTATCAATTTTCAACGAGGTACAGTTCAAACAAGTTGGCATCACAGTGCCTAATATTATAAAGTTAAATTAGGTTACTTCATAGTACAGTCTTCTGCCTGAAGTGATAAGAGGTATAAAATATTTACATTCTTGACATCAGAATCATAAATGCTGAAGGTAAATCTAGTTAACTTTAACTTATTAAAGTATTGGAAGGAACTGCAAATTGGTATCAATTTGGCCATAGATGGGAAGGAAGAATTAAAATTCTATCCTCAGTCCTACGGGTTGAAGTCTGGGAACTCTCTGGCCTTGAATAAAGTTACTCAACATTTAAATAGTAATGTTGAGAATCAGCTCAAAATACCATGATGCTGGGGGGAAAGTGGGGGTAAAACAGGGATAGGTCACTTTTGTTGGCCTGAGAGCTACATTCAACCTTGGCCAACACTTCAGGGACTACATGCCAACAGCAGGTGTAACCACCTCATACTCTCACATGCACACTTGCTCACACACAGAGGGCACACAGTCCCCCTCCTCAGATGATTCATGCAGATGATGCAGAAGACCAGGAAAGGGGTGATCTGTATCCCTATCAGGGCACTGGGCTGAATGGAAATGTTTAAATGTATCTCCTCACCGTAGCACTGTGTATAGTTTAAGGTATTTTCCCTCTTTTTGCTGATGCAGCCAAAATTGGCAAGGGGGGTGCAGAAAAAATATTTGGTGGACCTATCTACTGAGGCCACTTGGGAGGAGGCAACAAGACAGGCAGTAAAGTACTTAATCCACTAGACTTAAATATCCTTGGATATGAAATTGTGAAGCTGTATAAAAGGCCAAGACATGGAGTTTGCTACAATAAACATATTGAAATGAGGTAAGGGTTAGACTGATATGGTTTGAGTGGATTCCTCCAATCTTGTTATTTTATAGTTGTATGACTGGAGTCTTCAGAAAAAGAGGCTACTAAAGAGGTCAAACTGGATAGGCTAGCCTGCCAGACCCCCCTTTGTTGGGAGAATGGGCCTGGCCTTTACATAACTAAAGAGTTGGTCAAGTACAGATGACTTGTTGTTATAGGAGATAATGGTCAAAGATCCTTCTGGAAGGAGGCATGAGTTTCTTCCCCCTCTCCTGGCTGGTTGTGATGACATAAAGTGTCTGTGTCTGTAAAAGAGAACAAACAAGAGGCTGTCTGGGAACTGGGACAGAAAGAGAGTCAGAGGCCTGACTTTTTTGTGAGAATCCAAAGCTAAGTCTTTGGTGTCCTCCACACATTAACCCTAATGGGGAAGCAGATTCTGCTGGAGTGCTAATGCTGTGAGCCTTCCATCTCATGCTCAGCCTGTATATATGAGTAAATAAACCAGTAGCGACCCATGTGGTGGGGCTAGGCCATAAGAAAATCTGCATCAATTTTGTTTATTATTGTGTTGATTGATTCAGTGCTGAAATTTAGTGAGAAGCCTATTGCCTATGAGGGTTTTGCTGTCCTCGGCTTTATCTCCATGGACTTCACAGCTCACTGAGGATTCATATGAACCAATTTCTCCCACTTTTTTTTTCTGTTTGCTTGTAGGTCCCCAAAGGAGACTTGAGTGTTGCTTTAGTTTGCCTCCTTTCCCCTTAAGAATGCTGAAACCTGAGCTTTTTTATTTTATTAATTTTACATTCTTATGGTACCATAATGTCATGATGGAACTTAAGCTGGAGGCCAGTCATACCAATAGGAAGAGTGAGGAAGCTGACTCAGTTAACAGATACTGTTTCCCTGGAGCTCCCCAGCCATCACCATCCTCCTGAGCTGGGACTCCAGAACCAGCAATGCTTATATGCTCCTGGCCTGGCCAAGCTCACCTAGTTGCCTTATCACAGACAGTGGCATTAGGATAGGCATCTGAGCTTGCAAGCAGGCAGAGAGACAATCAGCCCAGGCCATGCACAGTGGCAAGCATCAGCCATGTGTAGGGTTGCCAGATCCATGGCCTGAGACTGATCCTGTATCTTTAGGAGAAGAGAAAGTCAGCCAAGTGCAGGTGTTCTTGCAACTCTGTAATGGGAAAAACCACAAGGTGGAATTCTCCCTTCCCCCTGCCCAACTTTTAAAGATACAGAAGACCTCTTGGAGGCTGGGCCTGGCAATGAAGAGGTCTGTATCTTTAAAAGTTGTGCACGGGGAACAGAAAATTCCACCTTGTGGTTTTTCTCATTACAGAGTTGCAAGAACACCTGCGCTTGGCTGACTTTCTCTTTTCCTAAAGATACAGGATCAGTCTCAGGCCATGGACCTGGCATCCCCTAGCCATGTGCATGCATCACATGAAGCATGCTGACACTGGCACTGCTGCGTTATAGGAAGCAGGCGCCAGGTACAGAGGGGAGTGAGCCAAGGCAGGGTCTTGGAGGACAGAGAATCATGTGCCATGCAGCCTGCTGTGCAGCCTCGAAGCTAGCCTGCTCCCCTCAAGTGTGGTGAAGGATGCTGCCCTGTTGTCAATATTGCAGTAAGATTCAATTGCCAGTCTGGTTGGCTTCTGTATGTGGAATGGGGGGGCAGCATTTGGTCCTTCATCACAGGTCAGCACAATGTCTTGGGCTGCACTGACTGGACCTAGACGTGCTTAGCTTCAGCTAAGCCTTTGAAAACCTTCACTATACACTCTAAACACTTTCCTGCAGCCTATAATTGAACTGTTCTATCTGCATTTGGTATTTATTTATTTATGATACAGTAGGGCCCCACTCATATGGCGGGTTACGTTCCTGACCCCCGCTGTAAAGCGAAAACCGCTGTAAAGCAGAACCCATTGAATAGAATGGCATGCGATGCCCGAAAACCGCCGTAAAGGCAGAACAAGCACCATCTGAGTGGGGCTTTAGTCTAATTGTGTCTAATTGAGACCGCTGTATTAGCGAAGCGCTGTAAAGCGAAGTGCTGTAAAGCGGGGCCCTACTGTATTTATATCCTCTCTTGTTACCCTCCAGGTATTATTCATTCATTCCATCCACCCTTCTTCCCAATGGGAGCACAATATCAATAAAAGAAATCAATATTGTATGTAAAAATAACCAGAACAAACAACAACCCAGCAGAGTCAACAAAATTACATCCCAAACGTCTGAATAAATAGAAAGGTTTTCACATTGCATTTGACTGTAGCCAGACAGAGAGATAGATTACATATGCATACACCTGAATATTTTAAGCTGCTAGCACAATCTAATACATGTCTACTCAGAAATAAGCCCCACTGAGTTCAATGGGGCTTACTCCCAGGTAAGCATCTGTGGTATTGCTGCCTAATTGTAGCATTCTATTTTAGTCAGTATTGGTGGGTAACTGTTTTCCCTCTAGGATATACAATTTCTCCACTGTCATATGACAAATTCCTTCTTTGGTTTTCTCTCTGTTTTCCAACAATTAGTACTCAGCCCTGTCATTTGCACAGGTACCAGTTACTACTGTTTGACATTTAAAAACTGTAGGAGAGTGAAAATTTCAATGCTCCCACATCAAAAGATGCTGCAATGGGATCTTTCATGTAGTCAGACAGTCAATATTTGTTATTGTGCCTCATTATTTTATTTGTGACTTAACAAACCTCTGTCCAAACAGACTAACAAGATAGCTAAGACCAAGGAAACTGAAAACATCTCTAACTGGGGGTTAAATAAATCCCTGTCTTAGGAAAAGAACATCTTCCTTTGATGTCCACAGGCCTTTTATCTATTCTTAAGTTCATGTCAGGTAACACATAAAAAGTGTGTGGGGGGGTATTTTAGGGAAGGTGACAGAGCAGATGCTATGCATCCAAAAGATTGCAAGTTCAGTTCTCAGCATTTCCAGGTAGGGCTTAGAAAGATTCCTATCTGAAACCCCAGAGAGCTGCTACAGTGTGTCAGTGTAGACCAGAAATGGAGAGAATTTTCAGTCCAAGGGCCACATTAAAAGGCAGGCAGGGCATTCCAGGCAGGGGGTTACCAACCCTGCTTTGATATTGATATCTTTGCAGAGGATACCTAGTCAAGCCTTACCAACAGCACAGTCCTAACCATATCAACTCAGAAGTAAGTTCTGTTGAGTTCAATGGGGCTTAGTCCCTTAATAAGTGTGCTTAGAATTGCAGCTGTCAGGGGCACCCATCTTTACTCCTGAGTGCTCCTATCTAACACCAGGCTCCCTTCTTCCTACAATGGCCTTCTGTGACTGGCCTGGCCTGAGGGCATTTAAACCCTTCTTGCCAGAAGCAAGTAGGCTAGATTAAATGTTCCCTACCCAGGCTCCCTAAGTGGTGAGAAGGAATGATCCTGTCACTTCAGCTGGACCTGGGAACACCCTCATTTAGCTAAAATTTCTATCTTAATTTCCAGTTGTTGTTTGAGTGGTATGCTCCAAGCAACTGTGGTTGATCCTTAATATATCATGCTTAATTACATCACTAGGGCCCTATCCATGACATCACTAAGGCCTGCCCCATGACATCATCAGGGCCTGCCCCATGACATCACCAGTGCCCGCCCCTGAAATCTCAGGGTTTGGGATACTTTTGACCCTAACTGACCCAATAATTTTTGCAACCAGGGGAGCTTCATCTGTGCAACTACATCATTTAATTGAACTTGTGTAAATGATACTAAAACTGGTGCAAATTGCAACCTGAAGATCACTGATGAAAGAATGTTTTTAACTGTGTTTTAAAATACTGTGGAATGGGGTTTTTTTTACTATGCTTTTATTTTTCTTGTTAAATTGTTTTGCTCATGTTTGCTGCCCTGAGCTGTTTTCGGAGAAAGGGTGGGATACAAATTCAATCAATCAATCAATCATAGAATTGTTGTTATGTGCCTTCAAGTTGATTACAACTTATGGCGACCCTATGAATCAGCGACCTCCTAGAGCATCTGTCATGAGCCACCCTGTTCAAATCTTGTAAGTTCCAATCATAGATACATTTCAGTTATTCATTTATGAAGATAAGATAGGGCGGGGTTTCATTTTAAAGCAAAGTTACACTCAGGGCCATTCCAAATGACAAAAAGTACACTTATCCTAATATTGTATTTAAATTATCTGCACTCAGCTACCAATAGATTAATATCCTGGCTCTAAATAATGAAAGAGTTGCTACCTTTGCCACAGCAGGGATAACTATGTCTTTGTTTGCCAATTTAAACAATGGGGAATACTCCATGGCTGAAGAACAGGGGCAGATAGTTTTCAAAGAAACAGAGGAAGGGCAGGATCAGAAAAGGGCTTAGAAACAGAAGCAGATGAAGGGTAGGGGTACTGATAGCATGGGTCCAAGGAAAAGGGTCTAATGAGACAAGCATAGAGGCAAAGGATCACAGGAAGATGGAAGAAGCAGGGGCCCTAGGAAAAGAGGACTTGGACTATAGAACGCTGCCTTAAGTCAGAACGTTGGTCCATCCACCTAAGTATTGTCTATAGTATAGACTCTATACTGACTGGCAATGACCCTTCCAGGTTTTAGATATGAGTCTTCAACAACTTTACCTGGAGATCCCAGGGACTGAACGTGGATCTTGTTGAATGCAAGTAGGGTTGCCAGATCCATGGCCTGAGACTGATCCTGTATCTTTAGGAGAAGAGAAAGTCAGCCAAGTGCAGGTGTTCTTGTAACTCTGTAATAGGAAAAACCACAAGGTAGAATTCTCCCTTCCCCCTCCACAACTTTTAAAGATACAGAAGACCTCTTGGAGGCCGGGCCTGGCAACCAAGAGGTCTTCTGTATCTTTACATGTTGGGCAGGAGGAAGGGAGAATTCCACCTTGTGGTTTTTCCCATTACAGAGTTGCAAGAACACTTGCACTTGGCTGACTTTCTCTTCTCCTAAAGATACAGGATCAGTTTCAGGCCAAGAACCTGGCAACCCTACATGCAAGACATGTGGGGGATATAAGGAGGGCTGAAATTATCCTATTGTCATGGTCAGGCCACTGTCTGGAGAAATTTGATCTGACTGCGCCAAGCCCCCTTGCAGGGATGGGAGCCTTTTAAGATGGTTTGCCCCCAGACTTATGGGATCCAATGGCATTCTCTGAGGGATTTTCTAGCAGTTAGCGTGTGACCCTAGTCTCATTATGGAATTCCTATTGAATAGAGTTGAAGGAGATAAAGAAGGCCCGCTGGAATGATTTCGCAAGGCCTTTTGAGAACAAAATCACCTGCTTCCATGTGGACTTGAATTTTGAAGCCAGGTTCAAGGTTTTGTTGGTGGCATGTAAAGCCCTGAACAACTTGAGACAAGTTATATAAACTGCTTTAAAAGATCTATATTATATTAAGTGGTATTAAAATGTTATAAATAATGTGCCCTCCTACTGACTTATGACAAGGAAATTAGATGCAAGAAAAAAATGAGTGTCCACCCATCAAAAAAATGGTTGTTCCAAGCAAATCCATGGCTGTCTCATCAATCAGTACATGCAATTTAGAAATTAGTTTATTTTTCTCTTTGGTGTTTGTTGTCAACAGTTCCATAAATTGTACAACTCTCCAAGCTTGAAGATAAGCTAAATACTTTGGCATCTTCTACAAGCCTATATAAAATGGTGACTGGTGTCCACTGTGATTGGTAGGGCAGAAGGCAGGGAGCCCAAACTGTAGGTGGAGCAGGAGGCAATGACAGGCAGAGTCAACTATTTCTAGTTTTGTCTCCATCCTCTTCCCTGTTGAGCAACCCGGGCACTAAGGAGGAGGAGGAAGCTGACAGGCACTGCCAACCAATCTGGCTGAGGGCAGACTGAGGGTGATGGGCAGCACCCCACTTGCCTTAATGGACCAGACTCCATTATATGTTGATCACGTTGATTTTGTATAACTTGCAGTGTGTTAAATATATGTAGGACATGGAAGAGGAGGGGAGATAAAGTACTACACAAATGCACTGATGTTTGTCTTGTGTTATAATCAGGGTTACTAGGTTCATGGCCTGAGACTGATCCTGTGTCTTTAGGAGAAGAGATAGTCAGCCACATGCAGGTGTTCTTGCAACTCTGTTATGGGAAAAACCACAAGGTGGAATTCTCCCTTCCCCCTGCACAACTTTTAAAGATACAGAATACCTTTTGGAGGCTAGGCCTGGCAACCAAGAGGTTTTCTGTATCTTTAAAAGTTGTGCAAGGGAAAAGGAGAATTCCACACTGTGGTTTTTCTCATTACAATGTTGCAAGAACACCTGCACTTGGCTGACTTTCTCTTCTCCTAAAGATACAGGATCAGTCTCAGGCCATGAACCTGGCAACCCTAGTTATAATATAATAATTCAGACTTTACTTTTTTAATATAAAAGTTATTTTCCCTTTCCATCTGCTTTGTATCACTCAGATTTATGAGCCCAGATTTATAAACACAAACAGAAAACTTCTTGCGGATTTTATATTATTTCATCCCTTCATTCAGGCATCTTTGCAAACACATAATTGGATTTCAAAAACAACATTTAATTAGATCTCCTGTTCCTCGTCTCCAGATAAACAATGTTTTAATTTCCTCTGATTTGCATAGGTGTGTGTTGGTTCATTTCACTGCTCTCCAAAGAAGCCTTTCAACATGCCTGTGTGACTCATTTAAGTGAAAATAAGTAGTCTTTTCATGTAAAATCTAATTAAGTAGCCCAGAAGATTTTGCCCTGCTGAGCCTTTCAAAGGGTCCCCACCTCCCTTTTGTGTATCAAAGTGTACCACCTCCTTGATGCAGATACATTTAGCATATTAATGAATGTCTCTGTATAAAGATCTCTTGCTTCAACTTTCTGGATCAGCACCAGACTCAAGCTCTGCTTTGTTTACTTATTGAAGTCATTGCAATAAACATCTACTCATAGATCTCAGTTTCCCATTTTTAAACAGCATGGAGAAAGTTAGCAATCCTAACAGTGGCCAACTGATATTTTTATCAGACATCAGTCAATCAAGCTGTCATACCAATCAGATACTTGCACTGGATAGCATTAGCTGCTCACCAAAACTCATCATTACCCAGTCTGGTATATTAATTTATCGCTCGTGTAAAGCTCAGCTGAATTATAAACAGCGCATCATTTCTTCTTCTTCTTCTTGGAAATTTAAACAAGATTCTGTGCAGGCCAGCGACCCAAGGCCAGCAGCTACATTGTGGGATGCACATTTACAATTCTTTAATTTTATCCCCTTCCTTTCTATGAAAATTCATTGCACTACACACGCAGCTGCATTGTAGATGCATGCACAGAAGTCATCTAATGTTAACCACAAACTCTCATGAATGCCTGGCTCTAGCAGTGGACCAGGTAGGGCACTGGCCGAGGGCCCAGGAGTGCAGAGGGGCCCTTCACTGGCCTCAGCAGAATGGAATCTGCTGCTTATTGCCAACCCTATCCTATTCCAACATAAAGGTAGTGTTGTTTCCCCACTAGCTTCTCTGTTTATCTGATTCATGATTCACAAGGGTAGATGGGAAATTGAGGGGTTAATACAATAGAGATGAAAAGCTGAGCCCAGAAGGGTCTCCTCAGCTTGGCCACTGTCTCACTCAGTGACGGTGTTGAGATTATCTAGGCTAGTTGCCTCTTAATCTCTGTGGTATTAACCCCTTAAAATTGCCTTCCAGCAGAAGGGCAGAAAGAAAGCAGTGACAGCAGCTCTGAGCCAGGCTGGATCATGAGCAAAGGAGGAAGTGGAGTCTTCCTTGCATGGCGTGCTCTGCTGCAGGGCAAGCAGCAGGGACTCCGGAGCCATGGCAGGAATGCCCCCAATGTCTCTCTCTCTCTCTCTCTGATTCCTCTCTTACTCCAGTCTTTCTGTTCAGGTTTTGTTTTACTTTAAGAGGGAGGAGGAGTGTGGTTTGAGGAGGAAAGCAAGAGGACAAGGGGCCCCCTGACAGCCTTTGCCCATGGGCCCTCAGAAAGCTGAAGCTGGCCCTGCTGTCATGAGTTGCTGTGAGCCACATGACTAGATTGAGCCTATTCCAGATTTACCCAGGAGGAGTTTTTCCATTACTTAATAGCATTCACCTAGTAATTTGTTATGCAACTGGTCATTTCCCTAAAGACACAACAAAGATATATTCTTTGGAAATTCACACAACAAATCAAGACTGGTAAGAAAAGGTACAAGGAGTTGTAAACGAAGACAAAAGACTGCATAATTTGTGCAGTAAAGTTGTTAGTGTACTGAAGTTTATGGATGGATGAATCTGCCAATTTCGGTTTCTCTCAGTTTCACATTTTTCCATTCCTAAATTCAGTTCTCCACATTTCTACAACAATTTGCTTTTTTTAAAGAAAAAATCACCATTGAAATTTGTCAGCATTTTAGTGTAAATTTCTCCAAAGAAAAACATTTTTGTATGCTGTTTTGACTAATACACACATTTTTGCACGAATCAATTTTCGCTAACATAATGCATTTTTGTGTGTTATTTTCATGATTGTATGCATGTTAATGCAAACTTCCCCCACTGTGTGCATTTTCATTTTGTACACATTGGTTGAAAAAATTCAACCATTAAAAAAAAAATTAGTCAAAAAATTCAGAGAATGGCAAATTTTGAGGGATAATTGTGTTTCAGTTCACATATTGGTTTGAACAGTTCTTCATGAACGGTATGTATGAAATTGTGCAGAATATATTTTTCTAAGAAAATATTTGAAATCTTTATTTTCCTTACCTCCCTGGAAGCAGAAGGCCCCTTTGCAGATTTTTTCCTGAATAGAGGCCAACTTTTTTGTGTTGCCTGACATTTCTCCCCACTTACACACACTCCACCAACACACAATGCCCTGGAATGACAGCAGTCAAGGACATTGTGGATGGGGAATTTTGAGAGGCTATTTGTGCATACCTCTAATCTGAAACACATTATATAATTTTTAAAACATATTGCCCACGGGGGGGGGGGATCAGAATTCTGTAATTTCTTTTTAAGTAAAAAAAAATTAATCAGTGAATTTCCCTAGCTCTTTGTGGTGTTTAGACACTGAAAAAGTAATGGGATTTGTTCTAATATTCAAACACAGCTCAAGGTTACGCCAGCAGAGGTAGTCCCATAGCAGACATATTTGTCTATACCAGAGGTTCCCAAATTGGTCTGCAGACCACCAGTGGTCCATGAACTTTATTCATGTGGTCTGTGGCATGCCTGTAAAAATACCCACCATACGGCATCTAGCATGGCACATTACAGTTGCTACAATAGGCAGAAAAATCATTATGTGGTCTGCCAAGGCTTTCAGCAATTTTCACATGGTCCATGGGAAAAAAAGTTTGGGAACCACTGGTCAATACAATTTTGACAATGTTTTTAAATTAATTAAGGTACCAAAATTCAATTTGAATTTCATAATGACTAAACAAGGTATACGGCTTACACACACTTTTACCATTTGAGGAACACCTGTGGAACATTTGAGTGCAGATTAGGTTGGCTCCAACATTGTCCAACAAATCATGGCAATGGGCTGCTGGACTCTTCCTTGATTCTATCCACTCATGTACAGAAGTCTTCCTATTTTTATCTGTCAGATATTAGAGTGTAGAAATGCTAATGTTTAAGTGACATATAAATACAGCATGGATAGGGAACTTGTGATCGTCCAGATAGTGATGGACTACAACTCTCATGGCTGAGGCTGATGGGAGTTGGAACCCAACAACATCTGGAGGACTACAACCCTGTGTTAGAGGGTATAGAAGTAGTGATGCGGGAGGTGACTGTATTTTAAAGGCAGTACTTAAAATATTTGTTCATTGCCCTTCCTCAAAAGATTTCAGGACAGTGTACAAAGATGTGAATAAATTATCCCACACAACACAGTGCAACTTAAAACCAGCAGATTAGCAAAACAAAAATAAAAACCCCAAAGCGAAAAATAGAATGAAACAATTCCAAAAACTATCTACAATATAAAATGCCTGGGCAAGTACAAAGATCTTCACCTGGTGCTGAAGTTTGACCTTCATGACACACAGTGGGTTTTTTCTCCAAACGTAGCACTTTAATTTTTTGTCCTAGCTCCTGGTGCCCAATATTAGCTAGCAAACCATAAATCTGCCTTGTTTAAAATTCCACTGTGGAGCCTCTGAACTGTTTTCTTTTTTTCTTCAAATGTAAAGGTTGCAATTCTCTTGAGATGTCCTTGAGCCTTTTCGAAGAATGATGGAGATGCTGCCTACATTACAATATATATTTGAACCCCACCATCAAGCAATATTGCATTCTGGCCTCAGGTATTCAGTGAGACCTACATCTAATTTCACTACATGACAGATGCAAACATCCTCATTTGCGTATAGTGCTATGGAAGGATTGTATTGCTGATGCTTAGATCCTACATATTGGAATCGTATAGGAGCATATAAATCTGCCTGTTAATGAATCAGACCATTGGCCCACCTAGAACAGTAACAGTATAGTTTACTTATTCTGACTGGCAATGCCTCTCCAGAGCCTCGAGCCCTTTCCAGAAATCATAGGTCTGAAGGGACCACACAAATAGAAAAGACCTGTGGGGATCACACCTTAGTACACACACATACCAGTTATCGCTCTGCTTGTGTCAGCCTCCCAGTTTTAGCTGTAACTTCATAGGAACACAAGAAGCTGCCTTACACCAAATCAAACCACTTCAGTCCATCTAGCTGTGTACTGTCAACAATGATATCATCCCTTGGATGATAAGGGAGTCAAAGGTGTACTAAAGAATGATAAGGAGATTGCAGAGAAGCTAAATGAATTCTTTGCATCTGTCTTCACAGTGGAAGATATAGGGCAGATCCCTGAACCTGAACTAACATTTGCAGGAAGGGATTCTGAGGAACTAAGACAAATAGTGGTAAAAAGAGAGGAAGTTCTAAGCTTAATGGACAATATAAAAACTGACAAATCACTGGGCCCGGATGGCATCCACCCGAGAGTTCTCAAAGAACTCAAAGGTGAAATTGCTGATCTGCTAACTAAAAGATGTAACTTGTCCCTCGGGTCCTCCTCCGTGCCTGAGGACTGGAAAGTGGCAAATGTAACACCAATCTTCAAAAAGGGATCCAGAGGGGATCCCGGAAATTACAGGCCAGTTAGCTTAACTTCTGTCCCTGGAAAACTGGTAGAAAGTATTATTAAAGCTAGATTAACCAAGCACATAGAAGAACAAGCCTTGCTGAAGCAGAGCCAGCATGGCTTCTGCAAGGGAAAGTCCTGTCTCAGTAACCTATTAGAATTCTTTGAGAGTGTCAACAAGCATATAGATAGAGGTGATCCAGTGGACATAGTGTACTTAGACTTTCAAAAAGCGTTTGACAAGGTACCTCACCAAAGGCTTCTGAGGAAGCTTAGCAGTCATGGAATAAGAGGAGAGGTCCTCTTGTGGATAAGGAATTGGTTAAGAAGCAGAAAGCAGAGAGTAGGAATAAACGGACAGTTCTCCCAATGGAGGGCTGTAGAAAGTGGAGTCCCTCAAGGACTCCATTGGGACCTGTACTTTTCAACTTGTTCATTAATGACCTAGAATTAGGAGTGAGCAGTGAAGTGGCCAAGTTTGCTGACAACACTAAATTGTTCAGGGTTGTTAAAACAAAAAGGGATTGCGCTCCAAAAAGACCTCTCCAAACTGAGTGAATGGGCGGAAAAATGGCAAATGCAATTCAATATAAACAAGTGTAAAATTATGCATATTGGAGCAAAAAATCTGAATTTCACATATACGCTCATGGGGTCTGAACTGGCGGTGACCGACCAGGAGAGAGACCTCGGGGTTGTAGTGGACAGCACGATGAAAATGTCGACCCAGTGTGCGGCAGCTGTGAAAAAGGCAAATTCCATGCTAGCAATAATTAGGAAAGGTATTGAAAATAAAACAGTCGATATCATAATGCCGTTGTATAAATCTATGGTGCGGCCGCATTTGGAATACTGTGTACAGTTCTGGTCGCCTCATCTCAAAAAGGATATTATAGAGTTGGAAAAGGTTCAGAAGAGGGCAACCAGAATGATCAAGGGGATGGAGCGACTCCCTTACGAGGAAAGGTTGCAGCATTTGGGGTTTTTTAGTTTAGAGAAAAGGCGGGTCAGAGGAGACATGATAGAAGTGTATAAAATTATGCATGGCATTGAGAAAGTGAATAGAGAAAAGTTCTTCTCCCTCTCTCATAATACTAGAACTCATGGACATTCAAAGAAGCTGAATGTTGGAAGATTCAGGACAGACAAAAGGAAGTACTTCTTTACTCAGCGCATAGTTAAACTATGGAATTTGCTCCCACAAGATGCAGTAATGGCCACCAGCTTGGATGGCTTTAAAAGAACATTAGACAAATTCATGGAGGACAGGGCTATCAGTGGCTACTAGCCATGATGGCTGTGCTCTGCCACCCTAGTCAGAGGCAGCATGCTTCTGAAAACCAGTTGGCGGAAGCCTCAGGAGGGGAGAGTGTTCTTGCACTCGGGTCCTGCTTGTGGGCTTCCCCCAGGCACCTGGTTGGCCACTGTGAGAACAGGATGCTGGACTAGATGGGCCACTGGCCTGATCCAGCAGGCTCTTCTTATGTTCTTATGTTCTTATGAATGGCAGTGGTTCTCCTGAGGTTCAGACAATGGTCTCTCCCAGCTATTGGTGGAGAAAACATTGATCCAGTTCACAGTTAAAACCAAATCTATCAAATTTGCACTTTCCAGAACAATATAAGAACCAAAACACAGCCATCCTTCGAAAATCACATATCTGAATCTTGCAATGCAGTTCTCCAATCAACCAATGTTACAAAAATGCATATATTAAAGGGAAATGTGCATAAAATGAATATATTAGTGAAAATAACATACAAAAAAGCATTAGGATAAATTGCTTGCAAAAATATGTACATTAATAACTTCATGTAAAATGTATTTATTAGGAGAAATTAACACTAAATGCTAAAGAATTTTCATGACAATTTTGTTTCTTAAAAATTGCTGCAGAAATGTGGAGAACTGAATTTAAGATTGGAAAAAAGAGAAACCGACAGAACCAAAATTGACAGATCCTTCTATCCCTACACCCAGCCCTACTTGAAGATGCCTAGGATTGAACCTGGGGCCTTCTGGATGCAAAGCATGAGTCTACCATTGAACAATATTACTTCCCCTTCTGTAGCCGGGAACCTTTTCTATTTGTGGAGGCTCTTCATCAAAGAAGGACTTTGGAAGATCAGAGTCTTTCATCATGTGGAGAAAAGGCTCTGGACTGCAGAGGTTGCAGCCAAATACACAGAAGCTAGAACAAGGTGCATGACAAAAGGGATAGGTATAAAGGTGTGGCTCCTCAGCGCTTTCCCACTCATAATGCCTCAGGCAGAGGCCTACTCCAATCCTAGAACCTGGGATGATGCCAAGATTGAACCTGGGACCTTGGGCATGCAAATCATGTGTGTTCTACTCCTAAGTTATGGCCCCTCCCCAAATAAAAATGAATGATATTGCGTATATATTTTCCACAAGATAAATTTGCAGAGCCTGAAGATGTTGTGTTCTGGAAATCCTCAATAACCTTGCAAGGTTGGTATCCTGTTCAACAAAATGACAAATAAAGCTGTATTACAATATAAGTTTAAAAGTGTTCATTTTGTACTTTCAGACTCTGCGGGAAACTATAATAAAATGCATTTGAATTGTGGCTGAAGTAATGCATAGCAAAAGAAGTCTACTGTGTGTAACAACTCCAAAGCAATTTTGCCTGCAGGATTTCCTTGAACAATTCAGTGGCTGACTCTTGCTTGAAAGCTGTGTAATAATTCTCTACTAGGGCAATTTGCTAAAACTTCAATAATGCCAACTCTCTAGGCCCAGGCTTGACACAGGATTTTAAAATAATTCCAGAGAAGCCCTTGCAGAATCATTATTTTTAATTTCATAAAATTGGAGTTTCACCATGGATAAAAACTCTGTGAACAAATGTCTTGATCATTATTTTCTGTATACATCTGCTGGATAAGTTTTTAATTGCCTTTGCAAGAGAATTCTCATGGTTGCCAGGCTCAGGGCCTGAGAATGATTCTGTATCTTTAAGAGAAGAGAAAATTCAGCCAAGTGCAGGTTTTCTGGCAACACTGTAATGGGAAAAACCACAAGGTGAAATTCTCCCTTCCCCCTGCACAACTTTTAAAGATACAGAAGACCCCTTGCAGGCTGGGCTTGGCAACCAAGAGGTCATTGTTTATTACTATTAATTTCCTGACAGAAAAACCTTGAAACTGCTATGAGCATTTACATTTAGGGTAGCACCACATTGACATTTTGACCTTAAGCTAAATGTCCACTGCAATCTGGAACAAATACCTATCCTGGTGCAACTGTATATGTGCACCTGTTTGATAAGAGATTGCTGGGGGGGGGCTGGCTTTACATAAGTTGAAGAAGGGAGCAAGAACACATCTTGTCTGAAACAGAAGAATCAGATCTCCCACAGTGCGGCATATGGAAGCTCTTGCACTTCCTGCTCCTTTCTTGTCCCTTTGGGGAAGAGCCGTAGCTCAGTAGTAGAGCATCTGCTTTCCACACAGGAGGTTAATCGCTGGCATCTTCAGGTAGGGCTGGGAAAAGACTCCTGCCTTGGAGAGCCACTACCAATCAGTGTAGACAATACTGAACTAGATATACTGAGCTAGATATGTCCTTCAGAAAAGTGCAATCAAATGATCAAGGGGATGGAACAACTTCCGTATGAGGAAAGGTGACAGCATTTGGGGCTTTGTAGTTTAGAGAAAAGATGACTAAGAGATGTTTTGATAGAAGTGTATAAAATTATGCATGGCATGGAAAAAATGGATAAAGAAAAGTTTTTCCCTCCCTCTCATAACACTAGAACTCGTGGGCATCCAATGAAGCTGAATGTTGGAAGATTCAGGACAGGCATTCTTCACATACCACATAGTTAATCTAAGGAATTCATTTTCATAAGAGACAGTGATGACCACCAACTTGGATGGCTTTAAACGAGAATTAGACAAATGGATGGAGGAAAAGGTTATCAGTGGCTACACGCGGGCTATATTTTCCAGAGCTTGGAATAGTTACTTTTTTGAACTACAACTCCCATCAGCCCCAGCCAGCATGGTCACTGGATTGGGCTGGTGGGAGCTGTAGTTCAAAAAAGTAACTATTCCAAGCTCTGATATTTTCCATCCAGTGTCAGAGGCAATATGTTCTGAATACCAATTGCTGGAAACCACAGCGGGGGAGAGGTCCTGATTGAGGGCTTCCCATACGCACCTGGTGGGCCACTGTGCGAACAGAATGCTAGACTAGATGGATTATTGGTCTCATCCAACAGGCTCTTCTTATTTTCTTATGGTTTGACACAGTATAAGACAGATTACCATGTCATCAAGTTTGCAGCCAGTAAAGATGCTGCTTATTTTGCTGTGGGTGGGGGCAATGGTTCAGTATACTAATTTGTCCAGCTCATAATACTTGGACACATTGTGAACCAAGCACCATCTCCATTCTCTAGAATTCTTTCCCACCTCTGGGTTATAATCCAAGCCAGAGAAGAACTCCTTAACCCTTTCCTACTTGTCTGGCATCGCAACAGGCAACACTTGTGGTATGGATCTGGAGGACTAAAATGCCTTCTTCCAGGCCCCTGGAATGTCAGTGTCCTGGGCAACTAAGCATATTGGAAGGTGTCATGACCAGGTCTTGCCAGATAAATGACAGTGTTGGAAGACTCATCAGATGAGAAGTTAGAAAACTCATTGTGTTCCTGATGATGTCATCAGGAGCAGAACACGGTTTCTGAATTTGCAATTGGACTCAGCAAAACTATTTTTCTCATCTTCTAGGGAAAGCTCAGTTTTTCTAACCAAAACTCAAATTGAATCCAAAGAATTTACCCATTACTTGACAACACTTTCAGAAGCCCATCAAAATGAAAGTAGCTGGACTACCTTCCCCAGATCTATGGCAGGTCATCAAACTAAATCTATGACTGTAAAATCAGGAAGGAGCTTAAGCTTAATTAATAAACATTGGGCAGTGTATGCAAATAAGAAGCATCTGTGGCCACACACATGGAGATTTTGACTTCATCTTCTATTGGGAAACAAGTGATATAGGAAGTGGGATCTATAGTCCCTAACATCTGTTAAGACACGTGTCTATTGGGAACCTGAGTGTGTGAACCTCCACCCATGTGTCCCATTAAATACATCTCCTTGAGAGGAGAGAGATCTTTTGCTAGGGATAAAACAAGCGCTTTGCCCTGAAATGTGCCTAAATAGTGTGAGTATAACCCAAGAATTACAGGTCCAAACCAGACTAAAGTAAAGCTTTCTTTTATTGAGAGAAAAGAGAATAATAGCATGACAAAATCACTGGGGGCATGGCAGCATTAATCATTAATATCCTAATCCATTCATAACTTTAAAGAGATAAACGATCTCTGCTGCTATAAGGAATGACAGGTAGCAGAGATTACCTATCCTAGGCCCTAAAGTGGGCAGTTGAATACAGCTGAAGTGATGTGAAGGAGCTCTGACCAAAAAGCAGGAAGGAATCTCTTTGCCTCAAGGTTTGCACCGAGACACAAACTGCCTTCCCAATCTGTGGCCTGCAGTCCAGTGCTGCGTTCTTTGAGAGCGTAGTTACACATGTTGGAGCTCAGATCGCCACCTTGGGTCCCCAAAAACTGCTCTTAAATACACTTTTCCTCTTACAAATTGACATGAAAAGAGGAGTCTTAGTATGAGATGATCTCATGTTGTGTGTGTATTTCTTGCTGACACTCAGAGAAACTATTTCTGCTTTCTAATGCTGTCTTTGGGATTGTTTTGCTGGGCATGAAGGAAATCTGCCAAAAGATAAGATAACATTTAATTCAGGGTCTTCATGTTCCTCCAAAAGTGCCAAAAGATGGTCCTTGCTTCTTGTCCTCATTTCACAGTACTTAGGAAGGCACAACAAGTCAGAAAACAGGTGGTGTGGGGTGGGAAATGTAGTCAGAATACTCCAGGGCCTTGCCACCCCTTTGACTCTACATGAACCAAAGTGGGGGTTAGCCCGAGCACACGTAACAACTGTCTTAATTAAAAATAGCTTTTCAAAGTATCAGTAGAAGAGAACCTGTGCCACTACTTGCCTCAGAGACAGTTACAATTTTTCTTTCAAGTGCCTGGGAAGTAAAATATAGTGACCCATCTAGGTCATCAGATGTAACCTTTTATACAGCAAGATAGATAGATGAAAGATATATTCTTCCTTAGGGAACCCAAGATCTGAGTGCAATGTTGAAAGAACCATTCTTCAAATGCTGACAACATTTCATCCATCGTAAATATTATTCCCTTCTGGCAAGTGGTTAAAGGGCATAAAGAGAACATACATCATCATCAGATTTCAGAAGTATTTTTTAAAATAAACTATACAATGTGCAAATACATTTGGAAATGCTTAGACCCCCTGAAAAACTCTTTCAGTATCAGCCACTATTGCTCCCCTTACTCCAAGAAAAAATCCTGTTCCTGTCTGATAGAAGAAGGAAGGATTGGATTCAGCATGAACCTTATTCCTGTTTCCTTGTCTAATATGTTGCAGTTGGGATCTATAATAGATCAGGAGTGTCTAGATCAGGGGTGGGGAACCTGTGGTCCTCCAGATGCTGCTGGACAGCAGCTCCCATCAGCCCCAGCCAGCATAGCCAATGGTCAGGGGTGATGGGAGTTGTAGTCCAACAGCATCTGGGGGGGTCACTGCTTCCCCATCCCTTCCATAATGCTCCAGGACATTTATGTCTACACAAATTAGCACCTGACTGTGTAGATGAGTGTCAGAAGCATATTTCTCATTAATGTCCTTGGTTGGAAGCCACTAATAAAGATGAGTAATCAGCAACTTTATAGACTTGCATGTGCTTTTTAAACACCATCTTCATTCAGACTACCAAGACTGACATGCACTTTTTAAAAAACATTCCAAGCGCTCACAGAATAAAACACTTGAACTATATCTGTGCTGTGTGTTTGTAGTTCAGTTGCTCTCACACCTTCTTAGATCCCTGGAATAGCCTCTAGAGTTGCCAATACAAAAAGATGGTTCAGAAAAAGCATCTTAAAAAAGGCACTGGCTATTGGGGTTTATGGGGCAATACAATTATGTGGTTCTATCTCTAGCAGAGTAAAAATTGCAAAAAGAGAATGAGCAATAACCAGCCCCACACAGTCTAGCAGAATAAAGCAAACAAGCTTTCTCCAGTACAGTATAAATTAGTTTACTCACAACTTCTTCATGTATACAAACAACTTAGGAAATCAGAAAGAAGAAACATAGGCTACTTCAGACCATAGTTTTCATCTTCTGGCAAGCAGCCTCACACCTGCTTGCTCATGTAGTAATGAAGGATTCAAAAAGGCCACCCGTAATATAGTGGCAAATTCAGAAGTGCAGGGTCCCTTCACAGCCACTCCCTCTTCCAAGATTATACCATAAAATGAGCTTTAGTCTCTTACTTTGTTTGGAGTAGTTAGTGATGCATTGCAGTGATTAATGCAGATCTCCATGTGTTGCCTTTCAGCTAGATCTGCTGTGCACAAACTGGGCTGATGTACTAAGATGCTGCAAGGGAAGGAACTTCCTTTGCTGAATTTCCCTTTTTTGTTGCCATACTAAGCTAAAATGGAGTGTGTTAGCTACTGAAAAGAGTCTTCCCAGTGGCTGACTTGCCTCCTTTAACTCTAATTGGCTCCAATCAGCAGGAAAGGACACTGAAGACACAGAGACCCTGTTCCCAAAAAAGTAAGGGATCTAAGACTCTCTGGGACCCTGGATGACTACACCGATTAGGCTGCACAGCAAGAGGAATGAAGGGGAGGGGAGCAACAACAAACAAAAAGAAAACTACACCACAGGCAGCTATAGAGTTTTCCTGAATCTGGTGAAAGATGGCACTTCTCCTATAACTATACTAAAATATGTACAACCCTGCCCCATAGTGGTTCATGAGAGGTTGCCTCTTTCCACTACCTTCAATTGCCAGTTTGGCATGAGGGATCAGCACCACTGGGAACGTGCTGTAATCTATGCCCAAGTAGGGCCTTAACTGCTGACCCCCATAGCCCCCTGGTCCTGCTTCTCCTCCTCCTCTCTGATGGTGCTGGTTCATCTGGCATCTCCAAGCTTAAAAGCACCTACAAAGCCAAGGAGGAGCAACCTCCCTTAGCCTTGTCCTTTCCTTCTGAGTAGTGTGCCAATAGAGGGAGCACCTGGGTAGTGCTCATAGTGGCAAGGAAAAGGGGACCCATTCAAGCAGGAGGGGCTTCCAATGGTATCTTGCCCATCCACCCAAAATAATCAGAAGGGACGGTTTGTCCTTACCATAAACGGTGTTTCTTCATGGATGACGAGAAGTCTCCAAGCAGGTTCAGTAGCTTCCCCTGTAGCTCAGAGACAGGAAACTCTTCAACAGACTTTTAAGCTCCTCCCCTCCTGCTGAGGCTCAGTTCATTTCTTGTAAAGCTTCGGAATTCAGCCGCAGTTTAACACCAAACATAACATGTATAAAGAGAAAAACGACCAAACTTGACAATAACCAAGAGCATTAGTAACACTATTGACCAACAGAGAACATATCGGAGAAGTCACGGCACTCATAGACTTTGTCCCATCCACCAAATAAACTCTGCAAGGGTGGGCCTTGGAGACCTCTCGTCATCCATGAAGAAACACCGTTTACGGTAAGGACAAACCATCCCTTCTCTCATGGATGACAGAGGTCTCCAAGTGGGATGTACTAAAGCTGCAGACCTAGGGTGGGATAGATGTCGGCAGGACTTGTAAAACCCTGCGGCCAAAAGAAGCCTCAGCTGAGGCATACAAATCAATTTTATAGTGTTTGGTAAAGGTGTTCGGAGTGGACCATGTTGCTGCTCTGCAGATATCTGCCACTGGAGCATTTGTGGACAAAGCCGCTGAAGTAGCAGCAGCCCTGGTTGAGTGTGCCGTAATGTGCAAAGGAGATGGTAAGTGTAGTGCCTCATAAGCCAGAGAAATACACGCCTTAATCCAACATGCTAGTGTGGCGGAAGACACTTGCTTTCCCATAGTGGATGGATGAAAGGACACAAATAGTGAATCAGAACATCTAAAAGACTCTGTGCGGGAAATATACATCTTTAGAGCACACCTTACATCCAGCGAATGCCATGCCTTCTCCTTGGGGTGAGAAGGGTGAGGACAGAATGAAGGTAAGATTAACTCCTGTTGTCTGTGAAATAGCATGTTTACTTTAGGCACGAATGCTGGATTAGTGCACCACATCACTCTATCTTTATGAAAAGAACATAAGTGCTTTTGTATGGATAGCGCATGTAGTTCCGACACCCGTCGCGCAGACGTGATGGCAACGAGAAAAACTGTTTTAAACGACATTAATTTCAGTGGCACGGAATTCAATGGCTCAAATGGAGGTTGGAAATCGGTGAACAACTGGTGGACTAAGACTAGTAGCTACTCTAAGGAATCGCTTCAACCATGGATGCATTGCTATCGAGTTGAAGTCCCTGATTTGTAAGACAGATGACAAAGCTGAGAGCTGCCTTTTCAGAGTGTTAGGTCGCATACCCTTCTAAAGCTCGTCTTGTAGAAATAACAGCACTTCATAGACCCCAGCCGATACTGGTTCAACCCCTTTTCTGCCACACCAAGAGGAAAACGTCTTCCATGTTGCCTGATAACTTTGAAGGGTTGATGGTCACCTGGCCGCCAGGATGGTAGTCACCGCCTCTGCCGGTATGCCCAAATTTAACAGTAGTAGGCATTCAATTTCCAGGCGGTTAGCTGAAGCCACTGGGGTTCTGGATGTAGCAGCGGACCCTGATGTAGCAGGTCTGGCCTTGATGGAAGATGAAACGGGGTGATGTGGTCAACTGAATGATGTCTGAGAACCATGGACGTCGTGGCCAGTATGGGGCCACTAACACCACACTGGCCCTCTCTGATCGAATTTTCTTGAGAACTCTGGATAACAGAGGTGTTGGAGGGAAGACATAGTGCAGGCCCTTCGGCCAGGGAACTGCTAGGGCATCCACCTGTTCCGCATTGTGAGACAGGTACCTCGAGTAAAAAGGTCTCTTCTGGTGATTGATCTCCGAGGCAAACAGATCTATGGTGACAGTTCCGAACATAGACTGAAGGGATTTGAATACCTCCCAGTTGAGGGCCCACTCCCCTGGGAACAGTTGCTGCCGACTGAGCCAGTCAGCTGTCACATTTAGGTGGCCCTGGATGTACTCTGCTCTGATTGAGGAAAGATGCTATTCCGCGCACAAAAGCATGTCCATGGCTTCCCTTTGTAGTGATAATGATCTTGTGCCCCCTTGCTTGTTCAAGTGAGCACGGGTTGTGCTCTGGAAACCTGAGCGAATGAAGAAAGTGATGAAGCACCAGATGTGTTGCTCGAAGCTCCAACCAATTGATGCTTCTGGTTGACTCCGACTGTGACCACTTGCTCTGGATATACTGGCCCTGACAGTGAGCTCCCCATCCTTTGAGGCTGGCATCAGTGGTGATGAGGGAGTGAGGGGGATCGTACATCAGGACACCCCTTTGCAGATATGCCTCTGATTTCCACCAAAGAAGAGAAGTCTTGACGCTGTGGGGAATTCATACATAGCGGTGTCTGCAGTGTGCAATGTCCTCCTGATAGTTTATTAACAACCATTGCAGCGGGCAAGAGTGTAGGCGAGCCCAAGGAGTAATCCCTATGGCAGAGGCCATCATGCCCAACAACTTTGCCAACTTCATGATGTCTGCTGATGTCACCCGAGCCAAGGATGTCGATAGGGCCTTGATTTGTAAACCCTCTCCTGAGAAAGGGAAATAGATTGGTGAACTGTGTCTGTCCATGCCCCCAGGTGCTGTAGCTGCTGTGATGGAGTTAGGTGACTCTTCATGGTGTTCACCAAGAATCCATGGTCTTTTAAATGGGCTAAGGTTATCTGGATGTCCTCCTGAGCCTCGTTAAAGGACTTGGATCGGATCAGCAAGTCGTCCGGGTAAGCATATATGTGTAGGCCACGTACCCGAAGGCTGGCCACTAATGCCGCCATTACCTTGGTGAAGACTCTTGGAGCCGACAGACCAAAAGGTAAGGCTTTGAACTGGCAGTGACCTCCGTTGCAAGAGAAATGGAGCAGGCGACTGTGTGCTGGGAGAATGGGAATATGAAGGTATGCTTCCTTAAAATCTATTGAAATTGTTGTAAACCGCCCAGAGAGCTTCGGCTATGGGGCGGTATACAAATGTAATAAATAATAATAATAATAATAATAATAATAATAATAATAATAATAATAATAATAATATTGAGGCCAGGTAATCTTGATGTTGTAGAGCCCCCTTGATGGATGTTATGGTCTCCATCCTGAACTTCCGCTGGATAACAAAGCAGTTTAGAAACTTCAGGTCGAGTACCCCATGCCACGTTCCATCTTTCTTCCCCACCAAGAAGACTGAATAAAGCCCTGTGAAACGCTCATGGGAAGGAACTTCCTCTATTGCAGAGATTTTAGCAGGTGACATATTTCGTTGAATACTGCTTGTTGTTTTACTGCAGAGCTTGAAACCAGGGAAGGAATGAACTTGGCAGGTGGATACTCCGACAGTTCTATCTTGTAACCTATGTTCACTGTTTTGAGTACCCAACAGTCCTGAGTGGACTCTTGCCAATGGTAGAAGAACTGACTGAGTCTGCCCCCTACTGGCGGAATCTGATCTGAGTCAGAAGCGTCTTTGGTTCTGGTGTGCCTGTCTTCCTTGACTATAAGTGCCTCTGAAAGCGCTAGGTTGCTGAGAACGTTGTTGAAAACGAGATCTGTTCCAAAAGGGACAGCCACTTCTGAATTCTCTAGTTCGACTCAGGTTCCTGGAACCACGAAAGGAATGAAATACCTGAGGCGAAGAAAAAGGACGTTGAAACAAACGTCTGTCCTCCCGTCTTTGGAAGGGCATCTTCTTCTTCTTGTCCCTTGTCTCCACCAGAACATCCTGCAACGCTGCATCACCAAACAACTTTGTGCCAGAAAAAGGGACAGAAGCCAAATTCGCATGGGAGGAAAAGTCCACATCCCAGTGGTTCAACCATAGATGTCTACGAGCAACAGTTGCTGCTGCCATGGCTCTGCAGGAGAACTGGACAGAATCCATGGTGGTGTCTGCTATGAAAGACAAGGACCTTGAAACTTTTAGTAAAGATTTTCTTATCCTAGTTGGATCATGATCCGCATTATCTAACAGCTCTTTGATCCACAGCAGTGCTGCCCTGGCAAAAACCAACGCAGCCACTGAAGCCCGAATTGAGAGGTCATTAGCATCATGTGAACGTTTAAGGGCAGTATCTGACCTGAGTTCATTGGGATCCTTCAGTTGCGCATCTGCATCCCGGGGCAGAAGCGCACGGGAAAGCAGAGCAGAGATGGGACCATCCACTGCTGGAGTCTGAAGCTGCTCCATGACGTCTGCATCTACAACATAAAACTTATTGGTAATATTAATATCCTTTCTACGCTGTAGCGGGGAATCCCACTCAGATTTCATTATAGCCTTGAATGGAGCAGGCAGTGGAATGCATCTAACTGATGTCTTAGGGATTGGTAACACCAATGCACTTTTAGGGAGTGGTTCCTGCTGCTGCTGTTGCTGCTGTGTAGAAGATAAATCTAAGGCCGTCGTGACTTTAGCAAACAAGGGAGGAAAATACATCTCCAAAAATAGTCTAGTTGACACTAGACCCTCTGTGCCCGAATCATCACTCCAATCGCCCCCATCTAGCAACACATCTCCCTCAGCCTCTGACGCTTGACCCCTGGTAAAAGCAAAAAGGCTCGGGGACGGCAAATTATCCTGCTGCTGCCCAGTGGAGTGCCTCTTTAAGAGGGGAGGATCCAGACTTGTTGTGCCCTGTGGAGGAGGCTGTGTACGTTTAGGAGCGCTTCCTGAAGACAGCTCCTTAATCAAATCTCCCATCATAGCCTCTCTTAACTGTTGGAGCACTGTTGGAGAAAAAAGATCAGCCCATAAAACTTGTGGCTGTTGCTGTTGCAGCAGAAACCCTGACATTTGCTGGGACTGCGAGACTGGGCGAGGGGGGTTAGGGACATGCAACCCGACTGCCCGTCACATACCATTGTTCCATGCAGCCATGCCGGATTTGTAGAGAAGCCCCTGCATTCTCTTCGTCAGAGGATAAAGGCTCTAGGCACGTAGCGTCATTACACGTTAGGAAAGGAGGCTCAGAGAAATGCATTTGCCGTGCTGCTGACAGGGCGGGCATGCATGAGACCAATGGTTGTCATGGAGAATGCGCTTGCCGTGCTGGTTGCAGGGCATGAATGCAAGACGCAGCGTTTCGGGCACATTGTGAACAATCAGGCGGCGGCGGCTCACTATCTGGATTTGCGGACCTTATGGTATTGCCCTGATCAAAAATGGCGGGCACTGCTAGTCCTTCAGTTAAAATGGCGGATCCTCTCATTCCAGGTTCCAAAATGGCAGGTAAGGTCACTCCAGTATCCAAAATGGTGGCTGCAACTTTCAGGCCACTAGACCCTGATGTTGCACTTCCAATTACAACCGCCGCCGCCACTTCCTGCAACCCCTCAGGACAGGGAACCACGTCCGTGGACTCCCTACCTGGGTACACTTCCATACCAGAGCCACGCCTACCACCATAGCTGGAAGAAGTGCCCTCCTCAGGGTCACTAGCAATCAATGGCTTATTCCTGCCTAAAATGGCGGGAAGCTGCGAAGACTGGGATCTGAACACGGCTGCGGCCGATTACTGCCCAGATTTAGCCTGCTTTTTCTTAGAAAGGTGAGCCTTAACGCTGCTTTTCTCCATATCAAAAAATCGATTAGGCAGCCAATAGCAGAGTAATAGTTCAGCCAAAGAAAAATTGGCTGAGGCGAAGAAAATTCTGAGGTAACTGTTAAGACAGCTTTCAGAGAAATAAGAAATAATAGGACAGTAGAATTAAGGTTTTGGTTTTTTTAAAACAGATAGAAGACAACAAAGAATCAACAGTTTGTTGAGGACAAGGAGCAAACTAACTGACAGGTAAGGTATTTAGTATGACAGAAATTATTCAAAATAATGGTCATAAACATGAGGGGATGGTATAAAAGATAAAATATCTTAGATTAGGAACTGAGAAGAGAAATATATCTAGTAAAGAGAATAGAGAAATCAGACAAGATGTCTCCCTGACAGGAAACTAAAACTGAGCCTCAGCAGGAGGGGAGGAGCTTAAAAGTCTGTTGAAGAGTTTCCTGTCTCTGAGCTACAGGGGAAGCTACTGAACCCGCTTGGAGACCTCTGTCATCCATGAGAGAAGACAACCATTCTCATTTGCATCACCTCCATTTTCCTTCTATAGTCTACCAGCAACACTTTAAGTACCAGGTTCTTTCATTTCGGTACCTTCCATGTCCAGATTACCATGAGGTTTTGGGTTGGAGGGTGACTGTGTGAAGTGGGGAGCCCCCTGCATTTGTGGAAGCTTCCTGCATGTTTCCAGAACCTTGGGAAATCATCTCTGTTCAAATGTAAGCCTAACTGAGTTTAATGGAACTTCTTCCCAGGCAACTGTATATAAGGCTACAACCAAAGTAAGTTAATAACTGAGCACCATGAGGATTCAGACCTGGATCTCCCAGTATACCAAACAATTTTTCCTTCTTGCCTGCAGTGCAGGGTTAATGCATATTATATTGCCACAAGAGTGGCTGTATACTATGGTCAGCATGGATTTTTTGCATTCTGAAAATTTAAATTCGAAAATACACCCCATGCCATTCTAATGCTTCCCATAAGCTCATTTCAAAACAAAATGTTACAAAATGTATAGTCCTGAATTCAGAAATGCTTGCTTAACAACCCTCTAAATATTCATGGTGATACACAAAACAGTCAGAGGGAATCGAGAATTCAAAGTGTGAAAAGAGAGACAGAAAAACAAGATCCCAGTTGGACTTTTTTCCTGTCAGAGTTCTCATAATCTGTTGAAATTCATTAAAAATCAGCCATGTTCACAGAGGACCCGTAATTCTATTACTGACCTTGCCCCATACTCTGACCGTCATCTTCTGCAGTTTAAAAGTTAAAAAATGCCTGGCTGATTGTTAATTAATTTAAGAAATGTTGGCTTGAACTCAATGATAATGTCGGGCCTGCTCAGTAAGAACCAAGGATCAGTCTTCTAAATGACAGACTCACAGCTGATGGGCTTGCCTAATCAGGAAGCCATACCCACACCTGACATTTATTTCACTTTAGACAGTCATGACTTCCCCCAAAGAATCCTGGGAAGTGTAGTTTGTGAAGGGTGCTGAGAGGAGACTCCTATTCCCCTGCCCAGGGTTGCCAGGTTCATGGCCTGACTGATCCTGTATCTTTAGGAGAAGAAACAGTCAGCCAAGTGCAGGTGTTCTTGCAACACTGTAATGAGAAAAACCACAAGGTGGAATTCTCCCTTCCCCCTGCACAACTTTTAAAGATACAGAAGACCTCTTGGAGGCTGGGCCTGGCAACCAAGAGGTCTTCTGTATCTTTAAAAGTTGTGCAGGGGGGAGGGAAAATTTCACCTTGTGGTTTTTCCCATTACAGTGTTGCGAGAACACCTGCACTTGGCTAAATTTTATCTTCTCTTAAAGATACAGAATTATTCTCAGGCCCTGAGCCTGGGAATCCTAGTCTTGGAGGATCTGGCCCATTACATCTGTGAATGTCAGTTATACACTGATACTACAGAAGGCTAATTAGAGCCCTTTTAAAATAGAATGAAGAGAAAATGGGCTTCCTGCTACAAGCAACAAACCAGGATGAGGCCAGGAGGGTTGCTTCCTTTGCAGAAAGACTGGTTAATGCAGAAAATGGTTTTTGGATTTCATTTCTGCATATTGTCACGGAGGTATGAAGGCACGATTAAATGTATGCTAACATAATGTCACCTTCATATATATAATGTTAGAAAACAAATAAACATTATTATATGTATGAAGGTGACATTAAAACATGAGCACAGCCCTGTTTATCATAAGGATATGTACATATTTATGTATTGATTTTAATTGTGACTCTGCAATTTTAATGAAAGTTTGGGTAAGTGTAAATGTAAATGTACTGCCCTCAAGTCGATTCTGACTTATGGCGACCCTATGAATAGGGTTTTCATGAGGCTGAGAGGCAGTGACTGGCCCAAGGTCACCCAGTGAGCTTCACGTATATGTGGGGATTCAAACCCTGGTCTCCAAGGTCGTAGTCCAACACCTTAACCACTACACCATGGGTACTCTGTTTTATTCCGTTACGGTTGACCGACTAATGCAATAAACTCTCTTCTTCTTGCCTTTAACACAGACAATAAACCACCTTCTTCTTACCTTTAACACAGACATCCTTTTCCGTGTTGCTTCTCCTGCTGAACAGACAACATGTAAAAGTGCAATCCTCTGCATGCCTCTTGAGAAGTGATATCCCATTGAATCAAAGACACTCCCAGGTAAGGATGCATGGGATGGCAGTGTTAGCCTGCTAACCAGGGCCTTGATCAGAGGCTGGCATTGTTGGGTACCGGCAGAGGATAAAACCTTACCATCAGAGCCCCCTGGCCCAGCTGCTTCTCCTTTCCCCGCTGCTGCTAACTTCCGTCACTTACCCTCTCTGCTGCTCCTGGAGGCAGAGCTGGGAGTTGGGCCCAGAGGAGATTGAGGGGGTGATGGTGGGTAAGTCATCTTGCCCAACAGCTTGTCAACATATGGAGCTGGCATGGCTGCTAATGTTCTGCAGTCCTCCATCGTCATGGTTTTCTTTCTGCTTTTTTTTAAAAAAAATATATTGTTGCGCACCACCCCAATCTCCAACCGGTGAGATTTCCAGGGGTCCCTGTGTTTGCCCAGGGTTTCGTTTCCTTGGAAACAAGGTCAGCAGAGACTGTGGTGTCTTTATGAAATATGGTTTATTTATTTACACACATTCCAACCTGAGCTTAGGATGGAGAGGTTAAAGGCATCAACAGTCCAATATCCAGCTTTTCCATCAGGGTTACAGGAGCCACCTCAAAGCCATGATGCAGAGAGTCAGTCTCTCTGCCTGCCTCCAGTTCCCAGACTTTCTCAGACACAACTCCAAACATAAACTTCTCCTATGCCCCAGGAGGGGGGGGAGTTCTCCTGAAGAGTATCAATAACAAAACAATCTCCCTGGCCCATTCATCACTTGATGGGCACCTGATAGACCCATTAACCCACCTGGCCACTCTATTAGATTAACAAAAGAAACTCATCTGACCAGCAGAGTGGGTTTCTCACCCACAGTCGCAAGGCTCCAAAACAGAGGCTGGAAGGGGACTCATAGAAATCATCCATCTCAACCCCAAACCCATAACACTATTGATGTTAACCTAAAAAGGAATTAAAACACATGTCAACATTCTACATTCTACCAACTTTAAACTGGACTGCGCTATTGCTCCAGCTGTCTGGGAAAAATACTATGTTACTTTATACCATAACAATACCATGACGGCGAAAGCCTCTACAGCCCAGCAAATGGAAATCCCTCTATGGCCATATGTCACTATTGATGAAGTCCTTGATCTTATAGCCACTCTTAAATTAAATAAGACACCAGGACCAGATAATATACCTTCAGAGGTTTTCAAAGAACATGCAAATTGGTGGGCTCCCATTTTGGCTGCCCTATTTACTAACATCAACACCTCTATGGTCATCCCTGAAGGATGGGCTGCTGCAATCATAATACCTATCTATAAAAAAGTATCTTATTTAGATCCAGCAAATTATAGACCAATAAGTCTGCTCAATATAATAAGCAAACTCTATGCTACTTACCTTCATAAGAAACTCCTAGATTGGGTTAATCAAATGGACCTCCTAGCACCAGAGCAAGCAGGCTTCCGAGCAGGACGCTCACCAGGAGATCATGCTCTGGTTCTCCAGCATTTAATCATTAAGTACAGCAACACCAATGGCCGTGCCTTATACACCGCTTTTATTGATTTAAAAGCGGCTTTTGACTCAATATCTAGATCAAGACTCTGGCTAAAACTAGAAAATTTGGGAATAGATAGGCGATTATTAACTTTGATCCAAGGGCTCTACCATAATACTTCCGTACAAGTCCGTTGTAATAATAAAGGCCATTTAACAAAACAAATTTTTACTTTCAAGGGAGTAAAACAAGGGTGCGTTCTTGCTCCCTTATTATTTAATATTTATATAAATGCGTTAGTGGCCAAACTTGCACCTATTTCATCGCACCCACCAATGTTGTCCCGTGCTCCAAGATCTTGCTTATTATATGCAGATGACATAGTCCTGCTGTCACAGACACCTATTGGCCTTAAAAGACTGCTGGCAACTTTAACATCATTTTGCCTACAGGAGGAACTAACAGTCAATCATCAGAAAACTAAAGCTCTGGTTTTTACTAAAAAAAAGATAAAACATGTTTGGAGGACAGGTACTTACTTTATTGAACAGGTAAAAACCATCAGATACCTTGGAATTATCTTCCAGTCAACAGGCTCTCAACAGGTGCATATCACCTCTAGCCTGTTGAATGCTACGTGCACAACAAAGGCCTTAATATCCTTTTTTTATACTAAAGGGGGCCAACTCATCCCCCCGGCCAAGAAAATATTTGTTGCAAAAATTATACCGCAACTTCTATATGGTGTTCAAACTACCACATTTACTAATTTCTCTAAACTAGAAGCTATTCAAAACTCATTTTTAAGAACTATATTAGGAGTTTCCACCTGTGTCCCTAATCATATTTTGAGGTTAGAATGTGGACTTCCATCTATAGAGTCCTGCGTATGGAAGCTGAGAATATTTCTATGGCTGAAACTGATTTTCAACCCTATCGGGTTGGCTCCCCATGTCTTTTCTGATAATTTTCACTCCCCTTGGGGAAAACTTGTCCATGATAAGCTACTAACCCTAGGTTTCTCGCCATCTTATATTCTCCAATTGGGTTACGAATCTGCTCGTGGGATAGTTAAACAACGGCTCAATGACATTGACTTTCAGAACCATCTATTGCTCATTGAAAAACAAAGACATAATCCAAAATTTCGTACGCTAATGTCTTACCTTTCGACCTTGGAGCTCCCCAACTATCGTAGGGCATTCATGTTAACCAGATTAAACAACTTGCCGTCCGCCGTGCTTACAGGCAGATATAATAAAACCCCATATCCCGAGAGACTTTGCCCATGTTCGGGTGGAGAAATTGAGTCCAATGAACATGTCCTCTTCCGATGTACTTATTATTGTGATTTAAGACAGCAACTGATTTTACCTATTTTATCGCCTTATCCAGGCAGACCTGAAACATTTTACTTGGACTATTTACTAGGAGACTACCTACCTGAGGTGACATTTGCAGTCACCAAATTTAGTGCTGCCATTATTCAACGTAGGAAAAAAATGGTGAAGCATATAGTTGCAGACTAGTTCTTAATGTGATTTAATCATTTTATTGTTAAAACTAAATACTATTTGTACTTATTTTATCTTACTGATATATGTTTTATACGTTGTCTGTCTGAAATGGTCAAATGACTGTAACAATAAATTTCAATTTCAAAAAAAAATACATGCCTGGATACACTTGCCTTAAAAATGTTTTAAGCAGATGCCACAGAGAGTTCAGCGAAGGTGCCTGCCTGATGTCAATGGGCAGTGAGTTGCTTGAGGAGTTCAGGTGAGGAATTGTTCTGTGGTGAGGGGGAATGATTGGGAGGCCAGTGAAAACTGGATAAAAAAGGAGGAAGGTCACTGATTCAAGGAGGCTTGGGAGGCATCCCGTTTGAGGAAGGGGGGGTGATACTCATTTTGCTTTCCTTCTGACCTTTCTTGTAGCATCATCGGAGGCATCCAGGGAAATAGAGATCATCTTTCCTGTGAAGAAAAGAACAAACCCAGTGGAAGGTACCACCACTGCTTTCCTCTTTCCCTCCCCACCCCTCCCTGAAATTAGGCTTGAATCAAGCATTCTACTGTAGCCAACAGGATAGGTTGCAGTTTATGCTTGGCTGCAGTGTGATGTAGTGCCTGCAATTGTTTCTCTTCCCTCAAGTATCACTTTTTTTCTTTTTCAACCAGATGACCTGATAATAGAAGACCTCTAGAGGACCCAAAAAAACAACAAGCCTGGGTGCCTAGAAAAACCTGCTGGATCTAATCCAGCATCCTGTTCTCACAGTGGCCAGCCAGCTGCCCATGGGAAGTCAACACCCAAGGAGAAGAAAGGATATGCTCTGCCTTAGATTGTTATGCTGCATGGTATAATTTTCTACAGTATACCATCTGGTACTAGTTGGATCTAAAGTTATCCCCAGCCTTTCTAAGGCTTTGGGAATAGGACTGATAAAGGAGCACCAGAGTAAATAATGAATGATGTCACAATTGTTTCCTAACAGCCTCATAGAGGGTTGAGCCACACTCAGGCTACTTAGAGAAGAATACAGTGAGGAAGGGAACGATAGGCTAAGGATGTTGCCGAGAAGCTGAATGAATTCTTTGTGTCTTTTGTCATGGCAGAAGATACAGGGGCAGATCTGTTTGCCTGAAGTAATTTTTACAGGAAGGGAGTCTGAGGAACTGAGGCAGAAGCTCCAGGCCTGTCATACAAAATAAAAACTGACCAATGGCTGCATCTGGATGTCATCCACCTGAGAGTTCTCAAAGAACTCAGATGTGAAATTGTTGATCTAACAAAAATAGGTAACTTATCCTTAAGATCTGCCTTCATAGCCGAGGACTGGAAAGTGGCCAATGTAACACCATTTTTAAAAGAAAGGGGTGGTGGGGAGGGGGATCCTGGAAATTACAGGCTGCTTAGCATTCCATCCATTCTGGGAAACCTGGTAGAAAGCATTGTTAAGGATAACATATCCAAGCACATAGAAGAGCGAGCCTTGCTGAAGCTGAACCAGCATGACTTCTGCAAAGGTTAAGTCCAGTCTCACTAACCCATTAGAGTTCTTTCAGAGTATCAATAAGCATACAGATAAAGGTGACCCAGTCATAGTGCATTTGGACTTTCAAAATGTTTTCTGCAAGGTAACTTACCCAAGACTACAAGTAAGCTCAGCAGTCATGGAATAAGAGAAGTCCTCTTGTGGATGAGCAACTGGCTAGGAAACAGGAAGCAGAGATTAGGACTAAATGGACAGTTCTCCTAATGGAGGAATCTAGAAAGAGGAGTACCCCTGTCCTCCGAGCAGGATGAGGAGCAGGGAATTGGCACAGCAGACCCAGGAGAGGGAACAAGCAGACCCACCTGAGAAGCAGCTCAGACCTACCACCACTGGAAGATTCAGGGAGTGAACAGTCAGACTCGGGGTGAACAGGAGGCCCCTCCACTCCCTGCAGGGCAAATACACCTGCAAGTAGCAGAGCAACACAGGTGTTCTGGGCGTTTAAGACAACAAGCTCCTAGGAGTCGGGGTGGTGGAGTGGGTTGGTTTATTGCTAGCACCTGAACCAGGGAGGGGAGCTTAAAACGCAGTGAGACACTGTTTGCCCTTTGTTGGAAGCAAAGTCAAGATGTCAGCGTCAGACGCTCGCCAACCATACCTTAGAATCCGGTTTGCCTCATTAGAATATCAGACCTTGCTTTGTTGACTGACTTTGCCTTTTGGAAGACAACCAGGTACATCCACTGAGACTCCTTGATCTTCCCCTTGCTATTTCCTCCTTTCTAGTTATGGTCTGTTTGTTTTTGTATTCAAATGTAAATCAGGCAGGTCATTGCCCATCATGTAGGTCTCTTGCTTCAGGCTGTCTCTCCATTGCATGATGGCAGGATTGTTGGGTGGGGGCAGGGGAGCTCAATGGTTCTAGCAGAGGTGCTTTATCAAGAAGTCATTCTGAAATGAATTTTACAAGTTTTATGCAGTGTTCTAATTTCCCATCTTCAATCAATCATACAATAATATCTTATTTTTGATTTATTTCTCATATAGAAGGGGAAGCAATCCTGACTATTTTTTCCATTGAGAAGGACAGAAAGTTTGTTTGTACTTAAAATGAGGATGTTACTGTCTATTTAAAAAAATAGAGAGAGAATAGCTAGAGAGTCAGGGATTGAGTATACATTTGCTGGCTAGCTGGATTATGTCTACTCAGAAGCAAGTCCTATTGAGTTCAGTGGGGCTCACTCCAAGGAAAATAGGGTTAAGATTTCAGCCTTAGCATATTTGCTGAGAAAGAAAGAGAAAATGAGGTCAAAATGTGGGTCTCAGTCTTTAACAAATAATCGGCAAAAAACCTTGCAGTTTAAGAACGTACCTATAGCCCACAGATATTTCTATCAAACTTTAAAAAGCAGGGAAATTGGGCAGCTATAGTAAATGCACCAGGGGAGCAGGAGACCTGACCTCCTCTCTGAGATATTGGAGTGCCCTACAAATTTGTCAAAATGCAACACCATTTGAGTTGGTCTTTCACAGTCCAATCCACTTGCTGTGTAGCTTGGAAGAATTTGGTAACATGTGCCTCTGAGAATGGATTGAACATTTGCATGCTTATTGAGTTCAGTGAGATTTACTCCCCTGCAATCATGCTTAGGATAGGGGAAACTGACCACAGGGGATGAGTAGGGGAGGAGGAGAAAGAGGAGGAGGGAGGGGAGGAAAGGCAGAGGGGAGGACTGGGATGGGAGCAGGCAGGAGGGGGAGGGGAGGAGAAGGACAGGTTTGATCATTTGCATGTTTATTGGGTTCAGTGGGATTTACTCCCGTGCAATCATGCTTAGGATAGGTAAAACTGACCAAGGGGAGGGGAGAGGGCTGGAGTGGGCAAGGGAGGAGGAAGAAGGAAGAGGGTGGAGGAGGAAGGGAGAGGAGAGGGGAAGGAGGGGGAAAGCAGGTCTGATCATTTGCATGCTTATTGAGTTCAATGGGATTTACTCCTATGCCATCATGGTTAGGATAAGAAAAACTGATCATGGGAGAGGAGGAGAAGGGGAGGGAGCATATTGGAGGAAGGCAAAAGAATGGGAGGGGAGGGCAGGTTTGATCATTTGTATGCTTATAGAGTTCAATGGTATTTACTTCCATGCAATCAAGCTTAAAATAGGTAAAACTGACCATGGGAGAGGGGGAGAAGGAAGGGGAGGCGGGGAGGGGAAGGAGGGGATTGGAAGGGGATGGGGAGGGAGGGGCAAAGGAAGGGGGACAGAAGGGGCAAGAGGGAGGGGATAGGAGGGAGGAGAATGGAGCGTGGGTTTGATCATTTGCATACTTTTTGAGTTCAATGGGATTTATTTCTGTGCAATCATGTTTGAAAATGGAAATGGACTGCCTTCAAGTTGAGCAGACTTATGGTGACCCTTTGAATAGGGTTTTCATGGTAAATGGTATTCAGAGGTGGTTTTACCACTGTCTTCCTCTGAGGCTGAGAGGCAGTGACTAGCCCAAGGTCAGCCAGTGAGCTTCATGGCTGTGTGGGGATTCGAATCTTGGTCTCCCAGGTCGTAGTCCAACACTGACCTGGGGGAGGGGCAGGGAGGAGAGGAGGAGGGGAGGGCATTGGGCAGAGGGGAAGCCCCTTTCCCTTCCAAAAGGAAAACATTGTGAACAGTATCATTGCTTTTCAGGGTTTCCCCCAGCTTTTTATTCTACAGCAGGCACATGTAGCCTCCCACCCAAATTTGAACCAAAGCTGTCCCTGGCTACATCCACACCAGGTCTTTAGTTCACTTTGGACAATTATGGCTTCTCTCAAAGAATCCTGGGAAGTGTAGTTAGTGAAGGGTGCTGAGAGTTGCTAGGAGATGCCCTGTTCGCCTCACAGAGCTCCAATCAGAGTGGTTAAGTGTTAAACCAGTCTGGCCACTGGAGCTCTCTCAGTGGAACAGGAGTCTGCTCTCAGCACCCTTCACAAACTACACTTCCCAGAATTCTCTGAGGGAACCCATGACTGCCTCAAGTGAAATCAAAGTCTGGTGTGGGTGTGGCCCCCTGATTAGGCAAGCTAAGCAGATGTGAGTCTGGCTTTTAGAATGCTGACAGTTGGTTCTTACTGAGCATGCCCAACATTATCATAGGGTTCCAGCCAAAATTTCTTAAATTAATTAAAAATTAGCTAAGCATTTTTTAATTTTTAAACTGCATAAGATGACGGTCAGAGTATGGGGCAAGGTCAGTATTAGGATTACAGGTACTCTGTGAACAAGGCTGATTTTTAATGAATTTCAACAGATTATGAGAACTCTGCAGAGCTTGGAAAAGTTACTTTTTTAAACTACAGCTCCCATCAGCCCCAGCCAGCATGGCCACTGAAGTGGGCTGATGGGAGTTGTAGTTCAAAAAAGTAACTTTTCCAAGCTCTGGAACTCTGACAGAAAAAAGTCAAAAAGGGGTCTGGGTTTTTTCCCCTTTCTTTTTAGACTTTGAATTCTCTGTTCTCTCTGACTGTTTTGTGTATCACCATGAAAATTTAAGACTATAAGATTTGTAAGGCTTTGTTTTGAAATGAGCTTATGGGAAGCATCAGAATGGCATGGGGGGTATTTTCAATTTAACATTGCGGAATGTGAAAAATCCACACTGCCAGGCCCGGCCTCCAAGAGGGGGAAGAGAGAATTCCACCTTGTGGTTTTTCCCATTACACCTGCACTTGGCTGACATTCTCTTATCCTAAAGATACAGGATCAGTCTCAGGCCCTGAACCTGGTAACCCTACTTTTGTGTTATATGTCCTGAACTGTAAGCCTGTGAACTGTAACCTGTTCTGTGAGCCCTTTTTGGCTGAAGAGTGAGGGTGAACATTATTTAAACAAAGTAAAATATCTGACAGACCTTTCTGCCGCTTAGATCCCCACCCCATAGAGGTTGGAGAAGGCAGGGTTAGGGAATTGCCCAGGGCAGCCTTCATCAACTTGGTCCTCAACCAGCCTACATCTTCAGTTTCCGCCCATATCCACCAAATTCCATGTTTTAACTTGAGAAGTGGTGGATGAAATGTTGGTACTGAAAATTTCCCACTGCTGCCTCTTTGCTTTTTGTCTCAAAAGGGCTCACAATTAAATCCTAGCCATGCCTCCTCAGAAGTAAGTCCCACTGAGTTGAATGGGACTTGCTCCCAGGTGAGGCTAAGCATGCTAGCCAAGGACCTGAAAAACAGGGCTGGCCTGTGGGAGAATATTCTAAATCCTGTTTTATAGCCAATCAGTAGAAGAATGTGTAAATAAAAATGTAATGATTTTGCTGCAAAAAAATTAAAAAACTAATATACAAAATAATTATCATATATTCACATTTTTATTTATGAATTAATGCATACAGAGTCAAACTATTCTCAGTGTGTTTGAGCAGGAAAAAAAAGCATTTCCAGCTCTGTTTCCTTATTGCACTGCAGCCCTGCCATCTAGTGGCAAAAGAAAGGGTTTCTTGCACATTTCTACACTTAACACATGTTCACACAAATGTCTGATTGATGAGCATCCCACAACCCAAAGCCCTGGAAGTCAGGTTTTGCGCTGACTGAGCACTTACGCCAGTATGGTGAAATAGAGCTGTGTAGAGCTTGCTTCAGATTTCCACTCAGACATAAAGCCTGCTGGATCAGGCCAATGGCCCATCTACTCCAGCACCCTGTCCTCACAGTGGCCAATCAGATGCTTCTGTGGGAAGCCCCCAAATAGGACATGAGCACAAGAGCACTCTCCACTCCTGCATTTTCCAGCAATGGGTGTGTAACTTTAGTAATTCTCCTTCTCTCTTTCTCCAGCCTACCTCACAAGGTTGTTGTGAAGATAAACTAGGGCAGATTTCTCCAACCTGGTGCCCTCCAGTTATTTTGGGCTACAATGGCTGTGCTGGCATGGGCTGATGGGAGTTACAGTCCAAACCATCTGGAGGGCTGAACCACATATGCTGCCTGATGTATTTCACCTTGAGGTGGAATATAAATTAACAGACACATTGTGCTCATGGGAGAATTTTATTTCTTTCTGGCAGTTCTCTCATGGCATGCTAGTGTGCTTTGTCCTACAGTTCAGGAATTGCTGCCTTAACAAAACACTTCTGCTAGGAAGGATTAAAAATAGACCTGATTTTTAGGGGTGGGGAATTCACAAAATCAAAGCATCATCTGGCCAGCAAAGATCAGAGAAATTCTTTGTTAATGCTAGCTGTGATACAAATGTAATTATAGTTATGACACTAAGCCTTTGAGGTGATGGTTTTTCTGTGAAATAACAAATATTGTTATATTATATCAATATGTAGACAGTGTTGAAGAATAATTATTTCCCATGACAATGGAATATCAGAAAGCTTTTACTCAATCACATTCGCAATTGGCGAGATTTACCTGCATCCCAGTCCAAGAAAGAAGGTATGTCTTGGAGGATCTGGCCCATTACATCTGCGAATGTCAGTTATACACTGACATTAGAGAAGGCTATTTAGAGCCCTTTTAAAATGTCTTAACATCACCTTCATATATATAATAATGTTATAAAACAAATAAACATTATTATATATATAAAGGTGACATTAAAAGCACAGCCGTGTTTCTTTTAAGGCTATGTATATATTTATGTATTGATTTTAATTGTGACTCTGCACTTTTAATGAAAGTTTGGGTACTCTTTTATTCCGCTACAATCTACGGACTAATGCAATAAACTTTCTTCTTCTTGCCTTTAACACAGACATCCCTTTCCATGTTGCTTCTCCTGCTGAATAGACAACATGTAAAAGCGTAATGTAGATCATGAAAAACTATGGAGAGCTTTAAAAGAAATGGGGGTACCACAGCATCTGATTGTCCTGATGCACAACCTATACTCTGGACAAGAGGCTACTGTAAGGACAGAAAATGGAGAAACCGATTGCTTCCCAGTCAAAAATGGTGTGAGACAAGGGTGTATTTTATCACCCTATTTGTTTAATCTATACGCAGAACATATCATACGGAAAGTGGGATTGGACCAAGATGAAGGAGGTGTGAAAATCGGAAGGAGAAATATCAATAATTTAAGATATGCAGACGACACCATATTACTAGCAGAAACCAGTAGTGATTTGAAGCAAATGCTGATGAAAGTTAAAGAGGAAAGCACAAAAGCAGGACTACAGCCGAACATCAAAAAGACTAAAGTAATGACAACAGAAGATTTATGTAACTTTACAGTTGACAACAAGGACACTGAACTTGTCAAGGATTATCAATACCTTGGCACAGTCATTAACCAAAATGGAGACAATAGTCAAGAAATCAGAAGAAGGCTAGGACTGGCGAGGGCAGCTATGAGAGAACTAGAAAAGGTCCTCAAATGCAAAGATGTATCACCGAACAATAAAATTAGGATCATTAAGACCATGGTATTCCCGATCTCTATGTATGGATGTGAAAGTTGGACAGTGAAAAAAAGCAGATAAGAGAAAAATCAACTCATTTGAAATGTAGTGTTGGAGGAGAGTGTGATGTTCCTGTATTAATGTATATATGGTAAGTGCTGTTTGTATAGAAGATACATGGTAAGTGGAATGAAAGAGGAGGGGGGAGTAAATGAGCAGTAGAATGCTGGATGATTGGCTGAGTGTTTGGATGGCTGAGAGTATAAATGGAAGGATGACAGTTGAATCTGTGTGGACGTTAGTGGGTTGTTTGAGAGGTGTTTGGGTGTGGACGTTAGTGGGTTGTTTGAGAGGTGTTTGGTGGACGTTAGTGGGTTGTTTTGGTGGAGTTGGGAGGTGGGTGTGAGTTGGTGTATGTCAGGAGAGTGTGGAGAAGGAGGGAGGTGGAGTTCGGATTAGTAATAAGTCAAATATCACAGTAATAGATGAAACCATAAGCTTGTAGATCATTATCAAAGTTATCTTGTTATTAATGTTATTTAATAAATACTATTTTGGTTTACCGAAGGCCTGATCCTTGGCTGGGGTTTCAGAGACCAGAAGGGAGGGTAAGGTAATAACCAAGGCTGAAGGGAAACAGTAACAAATGGTGGCAGCGGTGAAGAGGAGAAGATAACATTATAAGTATCCAGAGCAACCCCAAGTTATGAGTTATCTGCATTGATACAAGGGGGTTGGGAACAGCATAGGCACACAGTCACGAATGTAACCAGATAGAGAGACTCAGGCAAGGTCTCTGGGAACATTGGTTGTAGAACGTGACTGGTGGTGCTGCCTAGCAGGGGGATCTGTTGAGATCTGTTCTAGAGCGGAGGGAGAAACCATAAAAAAGGACAGTCCGGACTGGTGGAGTCCCTGGTGGTGCCTAGTGAAAGGCAGTAGCCACGAGCAGGTAGGAACCTGACAGAGAGAGCCAGGGAAGGGCATCACGGGTGGTGGTAGCGGTGGGATACGAACAACAGAGAATCCAGATTCGAATACTAGAGAATCCCTAACAGTGGTGTGGCAAACAGAAATAACAAATAAAGATTACTTGTGAGAGTGACTGGCAAAGAGTGACTGGCAAAGAGTGACTGGCAAAGAGTGACTGGCAAAGAGTGAGTGAACTCAAACCCCATGGCTGAATATATAAAGATGAAAAGAGAGGAGCTGGTGGAGAAGTGCATAACATTCAATTTACCTCACGAGGGTAAAGGAGTAGATGAATTGAGGGTGGCACTTTTAGGATTTACAACTGTGCAGCAAAAACAACCTGTCAGGGAAGAGACCCCAGAAGGGTACTCAAGCAATCCCGCTTACATAGAGTATTTGAGAGAGGAGTTAAGATGGGAGGCTGAGGAAAAAGACAAGCAGAGGGTCTTTGAAACGGAAGAGAAGGAAAAACAGCGGGAGTTGGAAACTGAGAGATTGAGGAGGGAGGCTGAGGAAAAAGACAAGCAGAGGGTCTTTGAAACCGAAGAGAAGGAAAAACAGCGGGAGTTGGAAATTGAGAGAATGAGAATGGGGTTTGAGGAGAGGGAGAAGCAACGAGCATTGGATGCTGAATTACAGGTGGAAAAGTTAAAGTTTGAAAGAGAGAAGTTTCATTCTGATGAAACAAGAAAGGACAGAAATGAAACTAAAATAAAGGTGACACCGAAAGATTTTGCAGTGTTTGAGCCTGGACAAGATACACAGATTTACCTCAGCACTTTTGAAAAGGCAGCTCAATTGTGGGGACTACCGGAGGATAAATATATGCAATATTTATCAAACCTGATCAAAGGGGAATTGGCTGAGGTATACCAATATTTCCCCTCAGACAAGCCCGTCACATATGCCGAGTTTAAAGAGGCAGTATACAAAAGATTCAGACTGGGACCTGACTATTTTAGAAAGTTATTCCAAAACTGTCAGATCCAAGCAGGGAGGTCTTTTGTTGAACTGGGAGCAAAGTTGATGGATATATTTAGAAAGTGGATGAGTAGTGCCAAAGCTCAGTCAGTGGAAGAGGTGAAAAGCCTCATGATACTGGATCAATTATTCCATCAGTTACCACCAGAAATAAGGCTCCTGGTCAAAGACCGTTCCCCTACATCGGTGCAGGAGGCCGCAGAGATGGCGGATCACTTTGCCTCCAACAGAACTGGCTGGGTGGGGAAAACATCAAGAGAGTTTAAACCCAGACCATATAATGGCGGCAGAAAGGATGTGGTACCACAGCGAGTGAGTCCTCCAGTAAAATCTGAAGGGCACAGGACACCCCAGAGTGGATCTGTGTACCCTAAAATGGAGGAGAAATTATGCTATAAATGTGGTAGACTGGGGCACCTACGTTTTCAATGTGAGGTTGCCAACCCCATTAGTAATCCTGCTCAGGCAAGGGCAGTAAAAACAGAACCAAAAGATCTAACATTGAAAAAGGTTCAATTCTGCCAGATAAACTGGACAGAAGTAAAAGACTTGGATTCGAGTCTAAGAGAAGAAGTGTGTGTTCAAGGGGCAAATTATTGGGCATTGCTTGATACTGGTGCCGCTCAGACGTTACTGAGGCCGGATTTAATAAAATCTAAGGAAATATTACCTCAGGAAATGGTGACTATCCAAGGAGTGAGGGGTCAACCAGAAAGCTTACCCATGGCCCTAGTGAAAATGCAGTGGAGAGGCAGAGAGGGAAAATATAAAGTAGGTATTAATGCCCAACAACAAGAACCAGTGATACTGGGAAGAGATGTAATGGGGGCACAAGGAAAAATATATGTGGTAACCAGACAACAACTTGGCAGAGAAACAGAAGCCATGTTAAAAGGGGCTGAAGGAAACAGGGTGGAACCTGTTTTCGAGCCTACGGTCACCATAGCAACCCCTGGAAGGCCTGCTGAAAGAAACAACTTGTATCAAATGGTCTCTAGTGATGAGGCAGAGCAATTCAGGGAAGAACTGAATAAGGATACAAGTTTGAAGCAAATAAAGGAGCAAGCCCTGACACAAAAGATTCCCTTTACTGACAAGCTGAGGAATCAAATTGTGTGTGAGAATGGGATTTTATATAGACTGTGGATGCCTGCTGAGAGAAAGGATGAATGTGAACCAGTGAAGCAATTGATAGTACCTAGCAAATACAGAACAAGATTGCTAGAGGTAGCCCACGATGTCCCATGTGCAGGACATCTGGGAATAAAAAAGACCAAGAGGAGATTGGCTGCACACTATTATTGGCCAAATATCTCCAAAGATGTAAAACAACATTGTCTATCTTTTGGTATATGCCAAAAGGAGGGGAAAAGTGGAGTAAAGACTAAGGCACCCTTAAAGCCCCTTCCTATAATTGGACAACCCTTTTATAGAGTGGGAGTAGATTTGGTGGGCCCTTTTTCCAAACCCACAAGGCATGGCAAGAAATATCTATTGGTGGTGGTGGATTTTCCCACCAGGTACCCAGACGCGGAAGCATTAAGATCCGTAGAAGCCCCTGTAGTGGCAGAGGCTTTGTTAAAAATCTTTATGAGGCTGGGTTTCCCTCATGAAGTACTGACGGATCAAGGCAGTGTATTCATGGGAGAAGTGATGCAATGTATGTGGAAGTGTTGTGGTCTAAAACATCTAAAGACCACCACTTACCATCCAGCCACTAACAGATTGACTGAGAGATTTAATGGGGTTCTGAAGGGCATGATAAGAAGTTATGTTCAAGATCACCCACAAGACTGGGATGAACATTTGGGGTGCTTCTTATTCGCGTACAGAGAAGTCCCTCAGGAGTCAACAGGCTTCTCACCCTTTGAACTGATGTTCACTAGAAAAGTGAGGGGACCTTTGGAACTGTTAAAAAATTCATGGGAAGGAACCCTGGGAGAGTACAAAACATCTGTAGTTGATTTTGTATTAGACTTCCGCAGCAAATTAACATCGATGATGGAAGCTGTACAAAAGAATTTGAGTCAAGCTCAGGAGAAGCAAAGTTACTGGTATGACAGAACAGCCAGGGAACGTGTGTATGATGTGGGAGATATGGTTATGGCATTCATACCCAGGAAACATGATAAATTACAGGCTAACTGGGAGGGACCATATACCATAAGAGAAAAGCTTGACACAGTGACGTATGTAATTACCACAGACCAATTAAACAAAAACAAAGTGGTTCATGTAAATATGTTAAAGCCTTACCATACCAGGGATGCAAAGGTGTTGCAAGTTACCTTATTCCCTGAGGGAAGTGGGCCTGAACTTCCGGATTTGGTACAGCAAAGCAAAGACAAAGGAGGGGTAGATCAATTGGAATGGTCAGAGGAGGTGAAGGAGGAAGTAAAAGAAGAGATTCTGAGAGTTTTGAAAAACTATGGAGATCTCTTTAGAAATAAACCTGGCCGAACCAGTATAGTCAGACATTCCATTGATACTGGAAATCATGCCCCAATCAGATCTATGCCGTACCGTGTGAATGGGAAAGTTGTGAGTGAAGTAATCTATATAGGACATAAGATGGGGAGTGGGAAAATCACCCCCTTATGGAGCAAGGTGGAGGCAATACAATTGTGGCCTATCCCCATAACTAAAAAACAAGTTAGGGCATTTCTAGGTGTGGCTGGTTTTTATAGGAAGTTTGTGAAAGATTTTGGGGAAATCGCAACCCCCTTGCATGAGTTGACAAAGAAAAAGTGTTCTGAGCGTGTGGTATGGACAGATGAATGTCAGAAGGCTTTTGATCTGCTGAAGCAAGCCTTGTGCCAAGGACCTATATTAATAGCACCAGACTATGAGAAACCATTCATCGTGGCTACGGATGCGTTGGACCTTGCGCTGGGAGTCGTCTTGCTGCAGGAGAGAGAAGGCACCAGACATCCAGTGGCGTATCTGAGTCGCAAGCTGACGTTGAGGGAGAAAAACTATTTGTCAGTCCAAAAGGAGTGCCTAGCGGTCGTGTGGGGACTGAACAAGTTGTGCCCATACGTGTGGGGACGAAGATTTACGGTGACAACTGACCATCGGGCCTTGTTATGGTTACAGACTATGAAAAACCATAATACTATGCTGCAGAGGTGGTCCTGAGCCCTACAAGACTATCAAGTGGAGTTCCAGTTCATCAAAGGCAAGGACAATGTATTGGCCGATGGACTGTCAAGGCAGGTGGCTGGGACTGCAGTGACGTGATGCAGACGTAGGAACAAAAAAGACATTTTCCCCATAAAGACTTGGTTTTATTGTTAACGCGGCGTATGAATCCTAGAGCAGGAATAATACTCTGCCGTTATTTTTAAGGGGGGGGAAATGTGATGTTCCTGTATTAATGTATATATGGTAAGTGCTGTTTGTATAGAAGATACATGGTAAGTGGAATGAAAGAGGAGGGGGGAGTAAATGAGCAGTAGAATACTGGATGATTGGCTGAGTGTTTTGGATGGCTGAGAGTATAAATGGAAGGATGACAGTTGAATCTGTGTGGACGTTAGTGGGTTGTTTGAGAGGTGTTTGGGTGTGGACGTTAGTGGGTTGTTTTGGTGGAGTTGGGAGGTGGGTGTGAGTTGGTGTATGTCAGGAGAGTGTGGAGAAGGAGGGAGGTGGAGTTCGGATTAGTAATAAGTCAAATATCACAGTAATAGATGAAACCATAAGCTTGTAGATCATTATCAAAGTTATCTTGTTATTAATGTTATTTAATAAATACTATTTTGGTTTACTGAAGGCCTGATCCTTGGCTGGGGTTTCAGAGACCAGAAGGGAGGGTAAGGTAATAACCAAGGCTGAAGGGAAACAGTAACAAATGGTGGCAGCGGTGAAGAGGAGAAGATAACATTATAAGTATCCAGAGCAACCCCAAGTTATGAGTTATCTGCATTGATACAAGGGGGTTGGGAACAGCATAGGCACACAGTCACGAATGTAACCGGATAGAGAGACTCAGGCAAGGTCTCTGGGAACATTGGTTGTAGAACGTGACTGGTGGTGCTGCCTAGCAGGGGGATCTATTGAGATCTGTGCTAGAGCGGAGGGAGAAACCATAAAAAAGGACAGTCCGGACTGGTGGAGTCCCTGGTGGTGCCTAGTGAAAGGCAGTAGCCACGAGCAGGTAGGGACCTGACAGGGAGAGCCAGGGAAGGGGGTCACAGAGAGCTTTGCGGATACCATGGACTGCAAAAAAAGACAAATAATTGGGTGTTAGAACAAATTAAACCAGAACTATCACTAGAAGCTAAAATGATGAAACTGAGGTTATCATACTTTGAACACATAATGAGAAGACATGATTCACTAGAAAAGAGAATAATGCTGGGGAAAACAGAAGGGAGTAGAAAAAGAGGAAGGCCAAACAAGATAGATTGATTCCATAAAGGAAGCCACAGACCTGAACTTACAAGATCTGAACAGGGTGGTTCATGACAGATGCTCTCAGAGGTTGCTGATTCATAGGGTCACCATAAGGCACATAACAACAACAAAAGTGGCATCCCATTGAGTTCATTCAATGACACTAACTCCCAGGTAAGGAGGCATGAGATGGTATTGTTAGCCTGCTAACCGGGGCCTGGATCAGAGGTCAGCATTGTTGGGTACCGGCAGAGGATCAGAGTTTAGCATCAATGCCCCCTGGCCCAGCTGTTTCTCCTTTTCCCACTGCTGCTGGCTTCCGTCACTTACCCTCTCTGCCACCCCCGCATGCAGAGCTGGGAGTAGTTTGGCCCAGAGGAGATTGAGGAGGTGATGGTGGGTAAGGCATCTTGCCCAAGAGCCTGCCAGCTAATGTCCTGCAGTCCGCCATCATCGAGGTTTTCATTATGCTTTTTTTTAAAAAAAGTATTGATGTTAAGCTAAAAATGAATTAAAACACGTCAACATTCTACATGCCTAGATACACTTGCCTTAAAAATGTTTTAAGCAGATGCTGCAGAGAGTTCAGCGAAGGTGCCTGCCTGATGTCAATGGGCAGTGAGTTCCAAAGTGTAGATGCTGCCTCACTAAAAGATTGATCAGTGCAGAATGAGAATTATGTGGCCCCTGCAACTGGTCAGTTCGGCAGATCAAAGTGGCCAAGTGAACATCTATGGGGCAAAGTGATCCTGCACAAAAACTGGACCCAAGTACATCCCATACATTTATGAACTCAATCTTCAACAGAGAGGTCATGTAAACGGTCTAATTCTCATGTAACGACATATATCTCAGGTGGCTAGCAGGCCAGGTACTCTGTTCAAACCGGGCCTGTTTCTCAAGGTGAAGCAGATGGTAAATAAACCCTAATTAAACATACGGCAAGGAGGGGGATGGGAAATGACCCCTCCCCACTGAGAATGAGGTCAGTTCTGTGTAGTGCAGTTTTGCAAGGGGCTTTCCTGCAGGTGTTTTGCAAGGAACATCAGCAACCTGTAGAATTGCTCCCTCCGCTCAACAGCAGATGAGAGGAGGGAGTGATTCTGTGTGGTGCTGCTCTGGAAGGGGCTGTCCTTCAGAGAAGCTGCTTGCAAAGCAGCACACGCACCCCACAGGATTGGTCCCTCAGCTCAACAGCTGATGAACAGAAGCACTGATCCTGCGGGGCAACACTCAGGCAGAAAGAGCTGCAGCATTACGCCTGCCTTCTTGATGTTGGCCTTTGGGGGGGGTTACTTCTGCTGGCTGCCTCTTCTGCCTGCCTCGTGCCACACCTCCTGACAGCCCTGGATCTCTGGGACAGGTCTTTCAATCCAACCTGCAGCAATCTGAGGCTGTCTGAAGCTGAACTGGCCAGGGCCCCAAACCCTCTGGATAGGCCTGATTTGGTTCGAGCCTTGGCCAAATGCAGTGCACAGCCCTAGTATTTACAAATGTTTTTAGTGTTTGCTTGTTTGTTTTTTGCCACCCTGGCTCCTTTGGGAAGAAGGGTGGGATAGAAATTTAATAAATTAATCAATGAACAACACCAGTATGCAGTCTGTCAGTGGGAGATATTTGTAGCATATTCAGTGAACCGGTGGAGGAGCAGAGGATTTATATGGTATTCTTATGAGTGGACACTGCAGTAGGATCCACTGAATGAAGGGTGGTATAGAATTTTAAAACAATTAAATTTAAAACGGTTGAATCCCTTGAAAGCTATATAAATTACTATAAAGCGGAAGAATGCCCATTGTTGAGCAAGGTTGGTAAAGTAATGGTGACATATCCTCCATTGTGACACGTCTCTCAGCTGGATGACCTGCCTGGGAACTCTGGCAAGTTCAACTCTTTGTGGGGAGTTAGGCGATAGGGAGGAAGGTGGAGAGAGCAGGATCGTTGAAAATGTAAGTAGGATTTCTTAGTAGTTTCTTTATGTGGGTCTCTTCCTATCCATTAAGATGTAGTACCTCTTGGGACTATCCCTCCCCAGGCATGGCTGCATTATTCTCAAAGGATGATGCTCCGAGCCAGTTTAAAGGCTTTGTGAAATGGCTTGATTGCAGGGCACATCCAAGATTTGGAAGGTCTTTTGCCAAGATGTCCTCAGGGGGTCTAACTTCTTGCTGCTGTTTCCACAAGAGGCTTATGACAGCAAATGCATTTCAAGCCTGAAGGTGTCTGGTTCCCTGCATGAAGACAATGAGTGAGGGAATGATAGGCTAAGGAGGTTGCAGAGAAGCTGAATGAATTCTTTGCATCCTTTGTCATAGCAGATATAAGGCAGATCCGTTTGCCTGAACTAATTTTTGCCATTTTTTGAGGCTTTTGTCTGAGATGGCAATTGGAATGACTTGGAAAGGGTATGATGATTTTGGAAGCATTATCATTTTCTTGCTGCAATTTTCCCAAACCAGGACAGATAAAATTTGTTTCAATTAACCATTGTCTGTTTAATATTCTTAATAATCAGGGGGGGAGGGATTCATTTTTAAAAGCTGACTTAAATTTTGGGGAATTAATATACTGAAATTTTTTAAGGATGTTGCACAATTATGAACATAAATGTAATATCAAACAATTATGAAACCCAATGGGAAAAAAAGCTGGGGCATAACAGCTTGTCAAATGTGTGGAAATGGCTATGGAATATTCGAAAGCGCTACACTGAAAGAAAACATTTAAAGTTTCTATTTAGGCGACATCTGACACGTATGAGATTGAATCAGACATATCCAATGGGTAATAATGTATGTTGGAGATGCAGAAATGAGCATGCTGACATGATCCACATATTTTCATCTTGTCCAAAAATAAAATCTTTCTGGGTAAAGGTGCTAGCTGCAGGGTGTAGTCGTCCAGGGTCCCAGTGGGGGGGGCATGTCTTAGACCCTTGATTGGGAGCAAGGTCTCAGCAGAGTCCCTGTCTTCAACATCCTATGAGACAATCAGCATGAAAGGGAAGTGTGAGCCACTGAGAAGAGTCTTCTAACATGTTTCTTTGTCCTTTCCTGCTGATTGGAGTCAATCAGAGTGAAAGGAGGTGAGTCAGCCATTGGGAAGACTCTTCTCAGCAACTAACACTCTCCCCTTCCATGCTTATTGGCTCCTAGGGACATCTGTTGTTTTGGGAGAAGGCATTAACAAGCATCTCATTCTTAACCCAGTAACAAAAAAGGGGGAGTGGCTGTAACAAACATCAAGAGACCCTGCACTCCTGAATTTGCCACTCTACTACTGGCGAGCTGAAATAGCAATTATAATGGGTTATGTTTTTTATTAGTAGAACTCCTAATTGTACTTGTTGTTGTTGTTATATGCCTTCAAGTCAATTATGACTTATGGAGACCCTATGGATCTTTTTTTGGATATATTCATAGGGTTTTCATGGTAAGAGGTATTCAGAGGTGGTTTACCATGCCTTCCTCTAAGCCTTTGGCACCCTGTATTTCCAGGCAGTCTCCCGTCCAAGTACTAATCAGGCCTAACCCTCCTTAGCTTCTGAGATCAGATGAGATTATTCATGTTCAGGATAGTATGGCCATACTTGTACTTTTGAATATGATTTGGACTGCCTTCAAATCAATTCCAATTCATGGCAACCCTATGAACAGGGTTTTCATGGAAAGCGGTATTCAGAGAGGGTTTACCATTGCCACGGGAGGAAATACCATTGAACTCAATAAGCATGCAAATGATCAAACCTGCCCTCTTCTCCCCATTCCTTTCCGCTTCCCCTACAATAACCTCCTTCCCCCTCCTTCTCCTGCCTGCTCCCTTCTCCCCTCCCTTTCTACTTTCCTCTCCTCTCCCCTCCCCCCTCTCCTCCCCTATGGTCAGTTTTACCTATCCTAACCATGATTGCATATGAGTAAATGCCATTGAACTCAATAAGCATGCAAATGATCAGACCTGCCTTTCCTTTCCTTCCCCTCTCCTCTCCCTTCCTCCTCCGCTTCCCTCTTCCTCCTCCCCTGCCCACTTCAGCCCTCCCTCTCTCCCTCCACGGTCAGTTTTACCTATCCTAAGCATGATTGCATGGGAGTAAATCCCACTGAATTCAATAAACATGCAAATGATCAAACCTGTCCTCTTCCCCTCCCCCTCCTGCCTGCTCCCCTCCCCCTCTTCCCCCCTGCCCTTGCTTCCCTCCCTCCTTCCTCCTCTGCTCCCCTCCCCATCCCTTGTGGTCAGTTTCACCTATTCTAAGCATGATTGCAAGGGAGTAAATCCCACTGAACTCAATAAGCATGCAAATGATCTATCCATTCTCTGCAAACTTGCACAGGATGCCATTTCTTACCTTCCGGTAAAAAGCTCTTACATTCCCTAATAGGCAAAAAACCTTGCAGTTTAAGAATGTACCTATAGCCAACACATATTTCTATCAAAGTTTAAAAAGCAGGGAAATTGGGCAGCTACAGTAAATGCACCAGGGTAGCAGGAGACCTGGCCTCCTCTCTGAGATATTGTACTGCCCTACAAATTTGTCAAAATGCAAACACACTTTGGGTTGGTCTTTTACAGTTCAATCCACTTCCTGTGTAGCTTGGAAGAATTTGGTAATATGTGCCTCTGAGCATATGGTGAGTGGTGGCAACACCTGCAACCAGCCCAAATAACAGAAACAAAACATCTGCTGTGCTGATCTTGTTTTAGCAGGGAGGAAGCAACAATATTAAAATAGTTGATAGATTTCAGATAGTCACTTTAAATATGTTTGATTTACTTTGTAATTTTAATGAAGTTTCCTATAGTAAATCATTATCTTTTGCTTCTCTTTCTGTGAATATGGGAAGTACAGCAACACTTTGCAACACTAAAAAATGTTCCAAAAACAATTGTGGAATAATGACACTGACTGTTCTGCAGAATAGTTTCCAATGGACATGAGGAGTGTCTCAGTTTACACAAGATAAAACAGTGGGAGGTGAAATATATTCTAGCAAAATTCTAGGTGTTTGCTGTGTTTTTAATTGACTATGCCCACCTTGCCTTAAGTGGAGTAGTTTAAGTAAAGCCGGCTAAAAACATGCCTCTTGGGCAGGCCAAGTTTGTTTTTTCCAACAGCTAGAGTAATTGTTTATGTAGCAACATGTTGTAATCGGTCAGATTTTACATCAAACTGCAGTTTAAGATTCAACTGTTAATGTGCCCACAATAGAAATAGAGTATAACCTCTAATCTGAAACACAAAAGGCTTGACAAATAAAAATAAATTTGACACAGATTTCTAGGGTGAATAATGAGAGAAATATAATATTCTGCGTAGAAACAGTAGTAAGACAGAAAAGAAGCAAAGTAAGAACACCAACAAACATAAAAAATGGTTGGAGATGGCAGGTGTTGCCACCGCTCACCATATGCTCAGAGGCACATGTTACCAAATTCTTCCAAGCTACACAAGAAGTAGATTGACCTGGGAAAGACTAACTCAAATGGTGTTTGCATTTTGACAAATTTGTAGGGCAGTACAATATCTAAGAGGGGAGGGGAGGTCTCCTGCTCCCCTGGTGCATTCACTATAGCTGCCCAATTTCCCTCCTTTTTAAAGTTTGATGTAAATATCTGTTGGCTATAGGTACGTTCTTAAACTACAAGGTTTTTTGCCTTTTAGTGAATTTAAGACTCTAATTCTTTTCTCCAGTGTCCCTCCACAGAAACAAGCAGCAACACCACTGTGTTACTCATACAGCTAACTTTCTGCTCAAATGATAAACAATGAAATGCACCATTTATTCTTCACAGCCATTAGTTAACAAGAAGTTTTACAGTATTCGTTTGGTCTCCAGTAGGCTCAGACAAGACAATATAGCTTTAATTACATCTGGTTCACACACTTAAATTTATTTTTACCTACAAGAGTTGATTTATTACTTTCCTAAACAAAAGCTTAGAGCTCATTTTATGCAGCAATGTTTCCTTTTAAATGGGGAATTATGCAGCCATTTACATCACAGTGATGTTGCATAACATCATTATACAGGGAAAGCAGACAGCAGGACAGAAAATTTCTAGCAATTTAGATGCTTCCGGAACATAAATTATAATATGAAGCCAACCTGTTCCTAATCTTCTAAAATAGTAACCATAGGAATTCTAAGGTGGTCGTGAGGACTGCAATTAGGGCTGCGTACATACCTTGCATTTAAGGCACATGAGTTATCCCTCACAGAGTTACAATTCCCAGCAGCCTTAATAAGCTACAGTTCCTAGATTATTTGGGGAAAATCATGTGCTTTAAATGAATGGTGTGCATGCAGCCTAGGTCATGCATGTCAAGCACTTTGAACATTTGAAAGTACAATACAAATTTAAGTTTATTAATTGTCCTCATATCTGTACCAACATTTTATCTGAACAGTAGCTCTCCTGATTTTATGGAACCTCCATGGCCAAGGTGAATTGCAGGAATGTTTCATATGCCATCATTATTAAGATCCCTAGATACTCCCCAGCACTGAAAGTAAATGAGATTTATTTTCAAATAAACAGAGTTAGGCTGTGTTTGTACCACTACAGTTCTCTTGGAAACTTCACACTTTTCTTCCTAACACATTGTTTGTTGCTGTCTTCATATAATATATTTTATGAACATACGGATATTACAGGATATAAGCAGTTACTTCTCCAACAGTTAGTGCTACATTTTTGGGAATTGGGGCCTGTCACAGTTGCCTGTCACTTTAAGAATAACCAGTTTCTCTGGTCCTCTACCATGGCTAAGCTGACAGGCCACATTATACAGCCACGAGAGTGGCTGTGTACTATAGTCAGTGTTGATATTTAACATTCTGCAATGTTAAATTGAAAATACCCCCCGCCATTCTGATGCTTCCCATAAGCTCATTTGAAAACAAAACCTTACAAAACTTATAGTCCTGAACTCAGGAATGCCTGCTTAACAACCCTCTCAGTTTTCATGGTGATACACAAAACAGTCAGAGAGAATTGAGAATTCAAAGTCTAAAAAGAGAGAAAAAACCCAGACCCATTTTGGACTTTTTTCTCTGAGAGTCCTCATAATATGTTGAAATTCATTAAAAATCAGCCATGTTCACAGAGTACCTGTAATCCTGATACTGACCTTGCCCCATACTCTGACCTTCATCTTCTACAGTTTAAACGTTAAAAAATGCCTGGCTGATTTTTAATTAATTTAAGAACTTTTGGCTTGAACTCAATGATAATGTCGGTCATGCTTAGTAAGAACCAATAGTCAGTGTTCTAAAAGCCTCACAGCTGCTGGGCTTGCCTAATCAGGGGGCCACACCTATACCAGACTTTGATTTCACTTGAGACAGTCATGGCTTCCCTCAGAGAATCCTGGGAAGTGTAGTTTGTGAAGGGTGCTGAGAGGAGACTCCTATTCACCTGACAGAGCTCCAACGGCCAGAGTGGTTGAACAGTCAGCCGCTCTGACTGAAGCTCTGTGAGGGGAACATGGCGTCTCCTGGCAACTCTTATCACCCTTCATTAACTACACTTCCCAGGATTCTTTGAGAGAAGCCATGACTGTCTAAACAGAAATAAAGGCCTGGTGTGGATGTGGCCAGGGACAGCTTTGGTTTAAATTTGTGTGGAAGGCTACACGTGCCTGTTGTAGAAAAAAAAAGGTGGGAGAAATGCTGAAAAGCAACGACACTGTTCATAATGTTTTCCTTTTGGAAAGGAAAGGAACTTCCCATCTGCCCAGTGCCCACCCACCCACACAATCTCCTCCTCTCCCCCTCCCCTCCCCTCTCCTCCCCCAGGGAGACTCTGGGAGACCAGGGTTCGAATCCCCACACAGCCATGAAGCTCACTGGATGAGCTTAGGTCAGTCACTGCCTCTCAGCCTCAGAGGGAGGCAATGGTAAACCCCCTCTGAATACCGCTTACCATGAAAACCCCATTCTTAAGGTTGCCATAAGTCGGAATCGACTTGAAGGCAGTAAAATTTCAATTTCATTTTAAATATGATTGCAGAGAAATAAATCCCATTGAACTCAAAAAGTATGCAAATGATCAAACCTACTCTCCCTTCTTCTCCCTCCTATCCGCTCCTTCTTGCCTCTTCCTTCCCTCTTCCATTGCCCATCTCTCCCCCTCCCCCTCCCCCTCCTCCCCCTCCCCCTCCATTCCCCTCCTTCCCCCTCCCCCTTCCCTCCTCCTCTCCCATGGTCAGTTTTACCTATCTTAAGCATGTTTGCATAGGAGTAAATGCCACTGAACTCAATAAGCATGCAAATGATAAAACCTGCCCTCCCCTCCCTTTCCCCTCCCCCTATAAAATCCTCCTTCCCCCTCCTGCCTGCTCCCTTCTCCCCTCCCTTTCTCCTTCCCTCTCCTGTCCCCTCTCCCTTCTCCTCCCCCATGGTCAGTTTTACCTATGCTAACCATCATTTCATAGGAGTAAATCCCATTGAACTCAATAAGCATGCAAATGATCAGACCTGCCTTTCCTCTCCTTCCCCTCTCTTCTTCCTTCCTCCTCCCCTCCCCTCTTCCTTTCTCCCCTGCCCACTCCAGCCCTCCCTCCCTCCCCTCTGGTCAGTTTTACCTATCCTAAGCATGATTGCATGGGAGTAAATCCCACTGAACTCAATAAACATGCAAATGATCAAACCTGTACTTCTCTTCCCCTCCCCCTCCTGCCTGCTCCCCTCCCCCTCCTCCCCTCTGCCCTTGCTCCCCCTCTCCCCCCCTCTCCATTCCCTGTGGTCAGTCTCACCTATCCCAAGCATGATTGCAAGGGAGTAAATACCACTGAACTTAATAAGCATGCAAATGATCAATCAATTATCAGCAAACTTGCACACAATCCCATTTCTTACCTTCCGGATTAAAAAGCGCTTAAATTCCCTAATAGGCAAAACCCCCTGCAGTTTAAGAATGTACCTATAGCCAACAGATATTTCTATCAAATTTGTCAAAATGCAAATTTGTCAAAATGCAAACACAATTTGGGTTGGTCTTTCACAGTCCAATCCACTTCCTGTGTAGCTTGGAAGAATTTGGTAACATGTGCCTCTGAGCATATGGTGAGTGGCGGCAACACCTGCCATCTCCAAAGATGGAGAATTACTTTTTTTTATGTTTGTTGGTGTTCTTACTTTGCTTCTTTCCTGTGTTACTATTGTTTCTATTGTTACTATTGAACTCTCTTGCACCAAATGCAAACACAGTATTAACACACACACACATAGTTGTGTCTCACGTCCACAGTTCTTCATGTCCATTCTACTGCTGCCTCCTAACCCTCCAGCTCCTTTCTCCCACCATTCTTCTCTACCACCATCCATTTTTTAACCATTTTTCTCTACTCCACCCCTATCTCGCTCTCCACCTCCTCCTTCATTGCCTCCTAAACACCCAGAAGGCATGAGGGAAGAGTGATGCTGTGCAGAAGCACATGATTTTTATCTACGAATCAGAGGATCAGAATGTTTCCCCTGCTCCCCCCCCAAGTAATGCCCAAAATTAACGCTGGAAACATTACAATTACAGCTGAAAAGTAATGAAATTACTCCTCGTTCTATTACAATCAAAATGTAAAGAATTTACCCACTTGTTTCTCAAAAAAGTAACAAATTACAAGTAATTCGTCTTTTCTAATGAATTACTTCCAAGCTTTGGGCAGAATGTGGCAGCAGAGTGTATTTAAGCCCGTGCCATCCTCGCTCCTTCCTTTGTTGGCCTGTGTCAGGGATTCTCCTGGTTCCTCAGCCTCACTTCACATGAAACAGGCTTCTGTAACCCTTTCGCTGCCACCAATTCACATAGAATACTTCTTTATTATTTATTTATTTGATTTATATCCTGCCCTTTCTCCAAGTAAGAGCCCTTTAAACCCTCCCAGTAGCGTGTATGGAAAGCTTTAGGCATGAGATGGCATCACCACTTAAAGTCAGTATAAATCTTGAACTATGTTGGTTTATTAAGAGGATATTATTTACAAAAAGGGTTGCTTATTTTGGGACTTTATAGGCGCTTGCTGACAGGTACTAAAGTCTCCAGAGACACTGTTGCTGTCATCAGCCTTTAAGTGGCTCTCCCTGCAGGCCAATTTCCCTAAACCTCCACCCCAGCCAATTATTTTCACAAGCCAGTCCAGCTACTGGGGCCAATCTACCTCTGTGCCCCCACAGCTCATCTGGTGGCATTCCTGGCTGTGGGACAGTTTAGCCAGTGTTATACTCCCTCTTGTGTCACTTCCCTCTGCCAAGACCTTATTTTAGGGAAGCCCCTCATACTCACTCAGTCACTGGCTCCCTTCTGATCTTCACCAGATGATGACTGATGACATCCTCGGTCATTATAGGCCTCAGCTATTTTCACCAACCAACTCCTCACTCTATCTCCAACAGCCAACTGCCCTTTCTAACCGCTAAGTCTGACCGTTAACCCACAACTGCCTGGAACTTTCAGCCAATCAGAAGTTACCTTTTCAGGCCCATCTACTAGAATCTTAAAGCGATCATGTCTCTGTCCTCTCAGAATCTGTCACCAAGCAACCACTGCCAAGCAGGCTTGCAACAATGTACCAAAGCAAGGCCTCATGGCAGGCACAGAGGTCATATAACATTTTTAACACAAACACATAGATAGCATTTCTCCACAGCCTGTGATGGCTGAGAGGGAGTATCATTGGCCTGCCTCTCGGCTATCGTAGGCCTCCTTGGCTCTTTGGTGCCATTTTACTTTTGTCGCCATTTCGCAATGTGACTGGCATTGCAGCAGCGGCAGTTGCAATCACAATTTTTACTCGAGGCCTGCTGGGCCTGAGGTTTGGTGGTGGTCCAACCCTGGTAACATCTTGGCATGGGACAAGGGGTTGTTTGTCTGTTTCCTTCCCCATTTGGGAAGGCATCACCCGGACAGCAAGACAGGGAGGTGGCCTGTGGGCACCACTACTGCCTGTTTACTAGGCTCAGCCTGCGGCAGGCCTGCAAGAGCACTGAGGCCTGCAGCCAATAGGCCAGGATTGGCTGTGTACAGGACTGTAATTTAGCCAGGTTTGGGGGCGTTGGCAAGCCATGTGGCCTGCTTTGGCCAGACAAATGCTAGGCCTCAGAGCTTTTGCAGGCCTACTGCACACTAGGCCTTTGTCTGTTGTTTTGTGGGGCTTCTCTTCACACAGGCCTGCAATATCTAGGCCCATTATTTTATTGGTATTGTTTTGTAATTACAGCAGTAGGTAGGGTTACCAACCGTACACTTTTAAGAGTGCATGTACTCTTTTTGAGATGGTGCAACAGCATACTCTTACTTTTCACTTATCGAAGCCAAATGTACTCTTTTTGAAATGACGAAATGATGGTAATCCTAGCAGTAGGTCTCTCTCCCTCTCCCTCTGTAGTACTTGGCTGATTATGCCACCCAAGAAGGGAATGGGTGTGTGTGTAAAGGGTAAAGGTAAGGCCACTAGGTCTCCTCCCCCTAAACGTCCTCCTCTGCTGCCAGTGTCATCCGATGAGGAGGAGTCTCCTTGGGCGGTAGTTTTAGCCCAGTTGGAGGTACTTGAGCAGTGCAACACCCAAGGTAAGGCTCCAGCTGTGCCTCCACCAGGGTGACCTGCTAGGCTTCTGTTGTAAAAACTTAGCGGTGTGTGTTTAATAACACTTCCATCTAAGCTGCTAAGGCAGGTAAAAGAGATGTTAATGAGAGCTCTAACCAGAGTGCTTTTGACTAAATCTGAGCTCAGTAGGAGACACTGGAAGTGGGGCCCAGTAGGGTTCATCCAGCTCCACTGGTGGGGGAAGCAGGTGCTCCGCCAGCTCTTGATCAGTGACCTTCACCGGAGCCTTCCACTGCGGCTACACCAGGTGAGCCCTCTTCATTCACTCAGCAGTGGGGTTGGCCAGGTTGGGGGTGTTCCCCCAGGGGCTTGCCATAGTGGGCCCTGGGCCATACTTGGCCTTTTTTACCCCCTGCTGGGCTTGATGCGGGGTCTCTGCAAGGGGCAGTGCAGGGAGCTGAGGGTACAGCAGTCAGCCAACAACCTCTTATGGCTGCATGTGATCAGGTGTGGCAGCCTCAGGCAACTGATCAGGCAGATACTGGAACAGACTCTCCTCCCACTGTTCTTAGCCAGTCTACTGCTGCAGCTCTGCCGTTGCAGAGGACCTGCTGAGTCCAGTTAATGAGGATGTCATTCCTTTCAGGGAGACTTCAGCAACACTCAGTTTTCATCTTCTCCCCACAATGAAGGAGGGGGGAAATGGTGGTACGAATATGTGGATTTGTTCTCCCTTCTCTATTGGGAGTATCCTAAGAAGGATAAAGAAAAGGGGGAAGATAGCATGATCAGCCCAAGTGCAAAAAAAGTGGATAGGATTTGGGCTAACTGGTTGCCTGCCTACCTGACTCATTTATTTATTTATTTATTTATTTATTTATTTATTTGTATCCCGCCCTTCCTCCCAGCTGGAGCTCAGGGCGGCAACCAAAGCGCTAAAAACACTTTAAAGCATCATAAAAACAGATCAAAATACATTAAAACAATACATGCGGTGTTCTACAGAAGTAACCCTGAAGGAGATCATTGCTATTAAAATACTTAGACATCATTTATAGGGGTTACACTGAGTTTACTGGCTCAGCATGGCTATCATACGACAAGGCCTTCTGCATGAGGGCAGCCTTTGATACAGCTTTGCCCTGGGACAAGAGGGAGCCAGATTTGTGGCTCCACTTTATGATGGCTGCTTGGCCCATAACAGGGGACGGGGTAACAGTAGCCATCTTTTGCTTAGGCAGTTGGCTTCAAATCCTTCCCGCTCAACTGTGGGGCAGGGAGTTCAACACCACCTGCTCTCCTGGGAGTTTTGTGCTTGGAATCCATGCTATTTTCAGCATGAGTGCTCAATCTGTGGCTGCACTAGCTGCCCCCATGGCCGACCCTATAAGGGTGGGGTTAGGGAGAATCAGCCCACTGCTGCAGCAGCTCAAGGAAAAGAAGATTGATAAGGAGATTCAAGCAGGCAGGGTTCTTGTCCCCTTCCTGTCACTCTCCTCCCCTCCCTGCGGGTTCCCCCCAGGGCATAGTTCCCAAGAAGGCTGCTGGTGAATTTTGCCGTACTCACCAGCTTTCTTATCCCAAGGTCCAGTCTGTTAATGACATCATTCCAGATGTTTATGCACTGTTCGCTATACCCCCTTTGATTCCGCTGTGTGCATGGTGCACACTTGCAGTAGCAGTGCCTTTCTTCTACTACTGGTCCACCCAGAGGATTTTGAACTGTTGGGTTTTGCATTTTCAGATAAATTTTAAGTTGATCATGCTTTGTCAATGGACTGCTCAATTTCCTGCTTGGTGTTTGAGTGTTTCATTTCTTTTTTGGACTGGGCTATTAGGAGGCAAATGGGGCTAGATACAGGAGTGCATTACCTGGATGATTTTTTATTTGCTAGCCAAGTCAGTTTTGGCGAGTGCCATTACAGTATTTAATGTCCCAATTTTATAGCGTATCTGAGGAGCTGGTTGTCCCATTGGACACCAAGAAAACTGAGGGGTCCTTGTGACGCCCTTCCCTGGCTCTCCCTGTCAGGTTCCTACCTGCTCGTGGTTACTGCCTGTCACTAGGCACCACCAGGGACTCCACCAATCCGGACTGTCCTTTTTTATGGTTTCTCTCCCCGCTCTAGCACAGATCTCAACAGATCCCCCTGCTAGGCAGCACCACCAGTCACGTCCTATAACCAGTAGTCCCAGAGACTCTGCCTGAGACTCTCTATCAGGTTACCTCTGTGACTGAGTGCTTAAGCTGTCCCCAATCCCTTTGATCTTTATATATAATTCTGGTTTGCTCTGAATACTTGTGGTGTTATATTATCCCCTTCACAGCTGCCACCATTTGTTACAGTTTCCCTTCAGCCTTGGTATTTACCTTACCCTCCCTTCTGGTCTGTGAAACCCCAGCCAACGATCAGGCCTTTGGTAAACCAAATATATTTATTAAATAACAAAGATAACAAGATTTCTTTATAAAGGCACTTAAGCATATGGTTTCATCTATTCCTGAGGTACTGGTTTTAGTATTAATCCGAACTCCACACTCTTCTCACATCCACCAACTCTCCACACAGTCTCCTCTCACAAACCCACCAAAACAACCCACTAACGTCCACCGTCCACCAACGTCCAACGTCCACCCAGATTCAACTGTCATCCTTCCATTTATATCCTCCAGCCATCCAAACACTCAGCCAATCATCCAGCATTCTACTGCCCATTCACTCCCCCCTCCTCTTTCATTCCACTTACCATGTATCTCCTATCCAAACAGCACTTACCATATATACACTAATACAGGAACATCACAGTCCTCCCTTGTGCTTACTTTCCTAGGCGCTGAGATTGACTGTGGGGCTCAATGTTGCTGCTCCCTGGGGCCAACCTCAAGGTACTGCAGGATAAGATCCTGGCTGTGGCTCAGGCCAGAAAAGTCTCCCTGGCCACTCTCTAGGAGCTGGCAGGACTTTTAATTTTGTGTGCAGGGTTATTGCACCAGGCAGGGCCTTTATGCAGTGTGTCTATGCTGTCATGCAGGGCCAGCTCCAGGAATGCACGCACGCCCCCTACCTTCCTGCTGTTTTTTACCATTGCCCTTAACAAAGATGGCAGCTGCGGTTTCCCTAACGGGATGACGCCTCTGCCGCCATCTTTGTTGATGGCACATGTGCGTGCTATGCATGTGCATCTCTGCCATCAACTAAGATGGCGGCAGGGGCTTCAGTACATTAGGGAAACCACAGCTGCTGTCTTCGTTAAGGGCAATGGTAAAAGACAGCAGAAAGGTAGGTGGGGTAGGTGTGGGAGGGGCGTGGGGGGCCAGCAGATCACGGAAGGTGAGCGGAGGGGCAGCTGAGGGGACCCTGTAGCTCCAGGGGCCGTTGGGCCAGTGCCCAACCTGGCAGCCCTTTAGAACCGGCCCTGCTGCCATGGCTGGGCTTTCACAGCCTCATCACAGGTTTCAGGTTACTGCTGCCCTGCGTGCTGATCTGGCTATGTGGTCCTCCTTCCTTCAGGGTTTCAATGAAGTTTCCTTCTGGAGGGAGGATCGGCTCCTGGAGGCTGAATTGCAGGTCCATTCAGATGCATCTGGGTCATTTGGCATTGGATTAGTCTTTGGCACTTCTTGGTGTAAGGGTAGCTGGCCACAGGTATGGGTTCAGGATGGGATAACCAGGGACTTAACCTTCCTCAATTTTTTTTATATTTTTTATTTATTATTTGATTTATATCCCACCCTTTCTCCAGCAGGAGCCCAGGGTGGCAAAAAATTTTCCTACTGTAGTGGCCATGCACTTATGGGTGGTTAAGCTGCAAAGGTCTACTGTCCATTTTTTTCTGATAACATGGCCACCATCCAGTTATCAACTCCCCTAGATCCAAGAATCCCAATGTCATGTGTCTCTATTTTGGGTTTTTGTTCTCCAATGTCTTTGTTTTAACATTCTTTTTCATGTGCGGCATGTCCCTGGCATTGACAATAGTATTGTTGATGCTCTGTCACAGAACCAGATGGAGAGGTTTCACCCACTGGCGCTGTTGGCCAGGGCTCAGCTGGATGTTGTACTGCCCGCACTTTGGGAGATTGGAGAGGTGAGCTGGAGAGGCCCATAGGCCTATCCCTTGCCCCGGGCATGTTTGCCAGTTATAACAGAGCAGGTAGGCAACTTCAGGATTTTAGGGCCAACAGGAATTCTTTGCAGTCGTGGCCTATTCCAGTGGATCATTTGTGGGAATTCTTCGTGAAGTGCAGAAGGAGGGCTCTATCGGTCAGACTGCTTCAAAGTAAGCTAGCCAGTCTTTCCTTCCTGGCTAAGGCCCAGGGTTCTCATGATCCAATGAAGGACTTTGGGGTCCAGTGTATGCTGGATGGCTGGGCTGGGGAACACCTGTCTGCCCCTGACACCTGGTTGCCTTTTTTCTCTTGACCTGCTCCTCGGTTTATTAGGTCAATGGAAGGCCCCATGTTTTTCTTCTTTGGAGGTGAGTTTATTTCAGGCCGCCACCCTTACATTGTTTTTTGGGGCTCTCCAGGTTAGTGAAATGGTTGCCAGATCCAAGGTGGATGCTTCCTTTCACACCTTTGTCATTTCAGATGTTAGTTTTGTTGACTGGCATGCTAGTATTAGGCTACTCTGATACAAGACTGACCAACAGCGTAGGGGTCATACAGTGGTTTCGTCACCTTCCTCCCAGGTGGACATTTGCCCTGTTAGGCTGTTGGAACATTTTTTATTGGCTCGCAGATTGGGACCTGGTTATTTGATCATTCATGTGGGGAGCTCCCCTCTCATGAAATTTCAGTTCTGGGCCTTCACAAAGTTTGGCCTTCAGAGGTTGGGGTGGACCCATGGATTTTGGGACCATTCCTTCTGGATTGGAGTTGCCTCCATGGCTTCTTGTCTTGGTCTTTCCCAAGAGTGGCTTCAGGCTATTGGGAGATGGAGGTCTAGGGCTTACAAGTTGTATATCCAGCCTTTATGCAAGCCTCGGGACCCAGAGGTTTGAAGTGTTGTAATTTGTCTTTTTTCTGTTGGCAGGTTGTTGGACAGGAGTGGAGCGAGTGTGCATCCTACTCTGCGGCCATAGCATGATCTTCTGGGCCAGCTGTAGGGCAGCAAAGTCACTTTTTGGGTCACAGCTGGGGCTCAGTCAGTGGGCCATGGTTCAATGGCTTGGTCACCAGGGGTTGTGCTGGGATGGGTTCCTACCCCTTTTGTTCCAGCAAGGCCTAGTGTGGATGGTTCCACTTGTTCTGGTCATTCACCTAGGCTGGAATGATCTTGGTTTACTGAAAGGCAAGGCTCTTAGTTTGCAGACATGTCATGACCCTATGGTCATTAGACGATGCTGGCTCAATGTTTGTTTGGTTTGGTCAGACCTGTGTATGGTTTGGTCACACCTGTGTAGGGTGTGGCACTGTTTGAGGGACCCATAGGGCATAAATAGAGGCTTTAAGAAGGTCAACTGGGAAGGTGCTGGAAGGGAAGCAGGTAAGGACAGGTATATGATCCCTTAGGCACCTTTGGGGGTGATTGGCAGCTCCAGAGGCCTGCTGTTCAGGACTGTAGGGCCCGGGGACAGGATATGGGCTGACTTTGGGGCCAAACTTACCTCATCTGCATGGAGTTGTAGGGCTCCAGGGGATAATGATGTAGGAAGGCCTCCCTACTCACCTTCTGGTTCTGGCAGGGGTAGAGGGTAAGCAGAATGGCTTGCCTTTGCCCCAGCAGGTGTGATTGCCCTATAGCTGTAATTAGGCAGTTCAGTCATAGCCTAGCTCCCACATCTATGTTTTACCTCTGTAGGTTAGTTTAAAGGGTTTTGTTTAAAGTTTAATAAAGTGAACCTTAGCTCAACCCAGCTATTTTGTGTTGTGTATTTATTTCAACCCTCGGCCTCAAAAAGTTTGCAAACGTTTGTCCACATTGGGACGGTGCATATAAGATTAACTTTTCTCGCTAAGAGACATCTATTTACTGAGGTACTATTTAATGAGCTAAAGGTCACAGAAGTAGAGTGGAAACTGGGACAGGTATTAGATGCAGAATGCATATGCTAGTAGCTTCCTACAGGAGGAAGCATTATTACACAATCTGGACAAAGCTAGTTTAGTTCATGATCGAGCTGACAATCATTCAGAATTGCCATAACAGCCTGCATACATGGCTGTCAAGGAACTTTGGATAATGAGGCAGATCCAGTAATGTCTGCCAGTCTATGACAAAAAAGGTCCATGTGTTGCAAAGTAGGAAAGTGACATTGCAGTGATTTTTCACCCTCACTAGCATTTCCCACCCCGAGCAAGTACAAGGAACAGCGGGTGAGCAGCTGGTCTTGTGGTTCCAGTAGCTTTTTTCTAGTTTCCCTCCTTTTAAAGCATAGATTAGATTCATTATACAGCAAGAAAACAACCACAGAAAGGCATTGATTGTAGCCCTACTTCAGATATTCAGTGCATCCTGCCTTGATCCCTGCTCAGGCAGCACCCCTGGAGTTAGACAGCAACCAATGTCTCTGGCAACAGATAACCAGTAATTACTTTTCCTGAAACCACATTAACGTTCTAAATAATGCAGCAGTTTCTGTGTTAAAGTTTCATGAGGCTGATTGTAATTAGTCTTCAGTATGTGACAGTCTGTGGTGCTTTAGTGTATTATCACTTAAAATGTGGCCTACACCAGTTCTAAAAATAGCCTCAGCTGTGCCTGGTGCCTTTTCCTTTTCCCTTTTGCTATTTGGCAGGAAAAGGATAGAAATATGGATAGTAAGTCCATTTTAAAAGCAATTAAAACATCCCTAGCTATGTAAGTAGTCACAGTGTATTTAATTCAATCTGCTCTCCACTAACAAAAATATGCTTTGCCATTTTTTTACAGATAACACATTGTTGTAAATAAAAGAAGTTAAATTATTGATTATTATTAAAACAATTTATATACCACTTTTTATTTCCATACACACACACACACCCCAAAGTGGTTCACACAGCCAAAAACTCAAATTACTACTGCTGCTGCTGCTGCTGCTGCTACTACTACTACTAATAATAATAATATACCACCATTCATGTACATTGTACTGTACAAAGATGGGATGATGATTTAAAAATAGACAACAAAAACAAGACAGAAAAGGGGGAGGGGGAAATGGAAGTCAGAGTAAACAGGGAAAGAGTATGTGAATCAGGTTGTAGTCCTATACACACTTACCTCTGTATAGAATTCAGCAAGCTCCACTGAACTCTGAATAGTCATGTATCAAATTGCACTGTCAGTTATACATACTTCAAGTTGAGTATTGGGAGTCGAAAGTTATTCCAAAGGCAGTTGTGTTGATGGTGTTGTAAAATAACCGTTTCTAATAATACAGAAGGGGAGAATGCTGTTGTGCTCAGGTCCTGCTTGTGAGCTTCCCACATCTGGGCATCTGGTTGGTTACTGAGAGAACAGGATGCTGGACTAGATGGGCCACTGGCCTGATCCAGCAGGCTCTTCTTATGTAGATCCCCCCCCCACCCCATATTTACATGGCAGTTAAATATCTACTATAGACTATAGAAGTGATACAGGAGAAAAATTCATGGAGATACTGAGTTGGAATTTAAAATTTGGTCTGAGCCTTCTGAGTCTGGTGAAGCCTTGTGGGGGCACATTGGACTGGGCAGCCCTTCAAATAGAGGACTGTCCTCTGTAAAATAGCACCAATGGCAACCCTACTGTGAAGACCCTTCAATAATGTAAGCTGACATACTGCAGTGGTTAATCACAGGTGTGGTGGAATGGAAAGTCCTGGTTCAAAAGTCTCTTGAGCCATGAATGTACTAGAAATTATAAGGCAAACCATAATCCTCTCAACCTCTGGCCCACATCTTTAACAGGAATAATAATACTGGCCTATCTAACTTGTTACTTTATTATACAGCCATGAGAGTGGTTGTATACTATAGCCAGCATGGATTTTTTGCATTCTATTGTATTAAATTGGAAATGCCCACATGCCATTCTTCTGCTTCTCATAAGCTCATTTCAAAATCAAATCTTACAAAACGTATGGTTCTGAACTCAGAAATGCTTGCTTAACAACCCTCTAAGTTTTCATGGTGATACACTAAACACTCAGAGGGAATTCACACTTGAAAGTCTGAAACAAGAATTAAAAAATCCAAACCCTTGTTGGATTTTTTTCAGTCAGTTGTCTCATAATTTGTTGAAATTAATTAAAAAACAGCCATGTTCATAGAGTACCTATAATCCTATTATTCACCTTGCTCCATACTCTGACTTTCATCTTCTGCAGTTTAAAAGTAAAAAAAAAAAAAAGCATGGCTGATTTTTAAGTAATTTTAAAATATTAACATTGGCGCCTATCAGAGCACAGGCATGCTCAGTAAGGACCAACTGTCAGTGGGATTTAGCTGTGCTGGTACACCCTTTAATTCACTTATAGCCCCCCACATACACACTTTATGGCATGCCTCCATGCACATTCCCATCATCTTGTGATCATCTCACTAGTTTTATTACAATAGCTATCTCACAGACCTGCTCTCGTACCAGTGTATATTAATTTTCTCAACTCCAGATAGCACAGTGATCTTCCTTTTTTATAGTGAAAGAAAAAATTCTGCACTTCACATAGTATGTAGCTTGGTGCTGACTGTGCTCAGAGCCTTGGGCTTCATCTCATCTTTTTATTCATGTGGAAGAATCCATTTGGCTCCCATTGATTTTCACAAGTAGGGCTAGTCCAAGAAAATTTGTTGCGTGAGGCAGAGGATAAGATGGTGCCTCACCCCATTCCATGTACAGAAGCCAACCAGATTGAAGTCAAACATTACTTCAAAACAGATAATTGGAAGCATCCTCCACAATATGGAAATGCAGCCGGCTGGCTTAGGAGGTGAAATGCAGGCCATGTGACACCCACAACTCTGTCTGCTACAAGCCCCTCGAAGGCCCTCAGCATCTGATGGTGACTGCCTCACTCTGGCTAATGATAAGGCTGGGCCTGTTAACCACTATATACAACTGCTGATCAAGTACTCTAGGGTCTCATCTTTACTTTCCTATTGTATAATAAATATAATGCAAGATCTAAACCTTCAGTTTTCTGAAATAACCACAACTGACCTGGTTGATGGGGCAGGGGATTTCCTTTCCTATGCTTTCCTGTGTTTTATTTCCAATAATGTTGCTCTGGTGCTTTGCCCTTGGTCCTAAGCTTCTAGCCTCTTTCCAGCTTGCTCTAAATACCTCATCTGCTTCATGACATCCTGCATGTATTCTGTATCTTTTTCAGACTTTGCAACAGCCTAATAGTATGGTTTTGATCTGACAGCAGCCTTGAGTTAAGATGCTAAAAGTGACAGGTTTACTTGCCGCACCATACTCACAATACAAGCGAGCCCTCACACCACAATCGCAATACATGAAATCTCTTCTGCAAATAGAAATCAATTTAACATCAACAGCTTGCAATCACAGGAAAACATTGTTTTCACCCATACCGAAACTACCAAAACATACATTTCTATTTCATTGTTGAAAGGGTTTTGCTTTACCCTCAGACTCTACCCTAATAAAAAGTGTGGTGTTCTAGAAATAGATTTTTCTCTGTCAGTGATTTTCAAAAAGAGAATGAGTCAAATTCAAGGCAAAGAAGGATAAAGAGATTGGGGGGATTTTTAAGGGAGAAGGATGGCATTTTTTTAACTGAAAAGCTTGTCAAAACTGCCTTCAAAAATGTTAAATGAAGATAACACTATTTTCAAGAAAGCACCAACAACCTGCCATAGCAATGGGCTGTTGGGGTTTATAGAATTCATTTCATGTGGTCGACAAGGATGGGCTTTGGTTTAAATGTCTAAGTAAATACTGACACAGATAGGCAAGTGTTCATTCTTGTCAAAAATTCTGAATACAGATTCTGAACTGTAGCTCAGACTGGGCTTTTGAGTGTCCAGTTGTAGGGTCAGCTGTAAAGGAGATCAGACAAATGTGTAAAAGTTAAGTTTATCAATGGCTGTTAGCAGTCATGGTTATAAGGAGACTGTGTGTACTAATAAATATTAGTTCCTGGGCCTTGGGAGCAGCAGAAGAAAAAGGGTATTGACTTCAAACCTTATCTGCAGGTTTCCTGGAGGCATCTGGCTGGTGGCTATGGAAAGGAGTCTTGCTGAACTCTATGTATCATTGGTATTGTTCATCAGGGCTCTTCTTAAGTTCATAGCTTCTTATGCTCACTAGCATCAATGCTAAGCTGCAGCAGGACTCTTCTTAGTTACAGCACAAGTTCAGTTAGCCAGTGGTTAGGGTGTTGGACTAGGACCCAGGAGACCAGAGTTCAAATTCCGACTCAGTCATGAATCTCAGTGAAGTGACTTTGGGTCAATCACCTTCTCTCAACCTAACCTACGTCACAGGGTTGTTGTGATGATAAAATGGAGAGGGGGCCAAAAACTATGTACACCACCTTGAGCTCCTTGGAGGAAAGGTGGGATATAAATGTAATAAATAAATACATTTCTGTGTTTGTAAAATTTCTAGACAGCCCTACAGCCATCACAGCAGTCCACAGTCCAAGTTTAAAATAAAACAATAATTAAAATAAATGAGATGTAATATTACAAAAAATAAATAACAGGAAAGTTTAAAAACAATTATCCAATTTAAAATCCACTTCAGTTAAAAGCTCTTTGAAATAAAAATATAAATTGCATCCAATGGTTGTGCAAGTAGAAGGCAACTCTCACAACTGATCTTTCTCCTCCTACCTCCTCCAGCCCTCTGAATCCCCTATAAAATCTTTCCAGAGGGTTGGATGATGGGGACAGTGGGATGGTTTCACATATGGCTGCAGTGGGACGGGGAATTATCCAAACCAACGTGGACAGATCCTGAACCAGCAGAGCTCCTACTGCAGCTAGATCCCTCTGCCCAGTTTCAAGTGATTTATCCCCACACTGCATTACTGTTTATGGAAGGCTGACTATTGAGAGGTTTGGGGGTACAGAGGCTGCAGGGAGAGGAGGGGGAAATCAGTTGTGTAAGATACCTACCACTCAAGCAACCATTGGAAACAACCCATTTTTTTTTACCTGCTGTCTAATATCCAATATGAGTTCCCTTAAGCAATGAATTCCATAATTGGGGCATCACCATTGAGAAGGCTCAACATTTTAGGGCAATTGACCATACTTCAGATGTTAAGGACTTTCATAGAAGAGCTCACTAAAATGATTTTCAGTGCATATGGTGGAATACATGGCAATACGTGGGGCTCCATGACCAAGAGGGGGCCACCAGCTGATAAAAGCATCTCAGCCCCAGTGGCAAAGCATTAAAGTAACAAGCGAATTAAGCAGCAGAACAACTACAGAATAAGTACCACTCATTTATTTATTTAATTAATTAAAGCATTAGCTTGAACTGTAATAAGGGCAGAGTAAGGGCACTGTAAAAGCTCAGGAGCTAAATTCTAAGGGTAATAACCACCCTGCAAAAACCTAGTTTTCAGCTCTATCCAATCAGAGAAGCTAGTTGTGCCATAGCAGTGAAGTACTGAGCAACCCCAGTTTTGGATAGGTGTTAAAAAAAACCTACTAAAATATAGTTCCACACAGTAGGACTAGCTAGTAAAAGAGTTATCTTACAATTAAAAAGTAGCCTTAAGATCAAGATCAGTGTTTTTAGGTTAAAAAGGATAGGTTTTATAGGTGAAAGGGGTGCAAAGGGCAGCATATAAGCTAAAAAGAAAAGGTAGGACTAAGCTCAAAGTTTTGGCTTTCAGTTAAGTTTAAAACCAATTAAAAATAGCTCAGTTTTTTAAAACTAGAGTGTAAGGTATGACTTTATACCACAGGATAACATGCACTTTAAAAACCCTCTGTACAAGCATAGTGTAGGCATGGTTTAAGGTTATTAAATACAGCTAAAGTCAAACATTGTTTTATGCCTTCAAGTCGATTACACCTTATGGCGACCCTATGAATCAGTGACCTCCAATAGCATTTGTTATAAACCACCCTGTTCAGATCTTGTAAGCTGAGGTCTGTGGCTTCCTTTATGGAATCAATCCATCTCTTGTTTGGTCTTCCTCTTTTTCTACTCCCTTCTGTTTTTCCCAGCATTATTGTCTTTTCTAGTGAATTATGTCTTCTTGTTATGTGTCCAAAGTATGATAACCTCAGTTTCATCATTTTAGCTTCTAGTGACAGTTCTGGTTTAATTTGTTCTAACACCCAATTATTTGTCTTTTTTTCAGTCCATGGTATCCGAACAGCTCTCCTCCAGCACCACATTTCAAATGAGTTGATTTTTCTCTTATCCACTTTTTTCACTGTCCAACTTTCACATCCATACATAGAAATCGGGAATACCATGGTCTGAATGATCTTGACTTTAGTATTCAGTGATACATCTTTGCATTTGAGGACCTTTTCTAGTTCTCTCACAGCTGCCCTCCCCAGTCCTAGCCTTCTTCTGATTTCTTGACTATTGTCTCCATTTTGGTTAATGACTGTGCCGAGGTATTGATAATCCTTGACAAGTTCGATGTCCTCATTCTCAACTGTAAAGTTACATAAATCTTCTGTTGTCATTACTTTAGTCTTTTTGATGTTCGGCTGTAGTCCTGCTTTTGTGCTTTCCTCTTTAACTTTCATCAGCATTTGTTTCAAATCATGACTGGTTTCTGCTAGTAGTATGGTATCGTCTGCATATCTTAAATTATTTATATTTCTCCTTCCAATTTTCACACCTCCTTCATCTTGGTCCAATCCCGCTTTTCATATGATATGTTCTGTGTATAGATTGAACAAATAGGGTGATAAAATACAAGCCTGTCTCACACCCTTTCCAATTGGGAACCAATCGGTTTCTCCATATTCTGTCCTTACAGTAGCCTCTTGTCCAGAGTATAGGTTGTGCATCAGGATAATCAGATGCTGTGGCACCTCCATTTCCACCTGACATTATAAAATTTCAACACAACATCAGAAAATAAGGAAAATGAATCACAGACATAGTATTTTATTTATTTATTATTTGATTTATATCCCCCCCTTCCTCCCAGCAGAAGCATAGTATTTGTAACATATAGGAAGGATAAACAATCCCTTTACCACAGGCAAAATCAGACAGCTGCAAAATTGCTAAAGAAACACACATTTTCTCTGTTCAGCCTCTGGAAGAAAGGCATTGCATTCACAGTATAAAAAACAAAACAAAACCTGGAGGGTATAGCTCCATGGTAGAGCCTTATATGCCAAAAACTCTGGGTTTGATCCTGGCTTCTCCAGTTAAAGGATCTCAGGTAGTGCGGCTGGGAATAATCACTGCCTCGGTTCTAGATGAGCCATTGGGCCTGTGGCCTGACTCAGCATGATGCTGCTTTTGCACACTGGTGGTAAGCTAAGGCACATGTGTTTGACTAACACTATAAAGCAACCTATTCAGGATGGTCCGTCCCAGACGCCTGATGGATCCTAAAGGATTCCTGAATGCGCTGGGAGATTTGGAGCTTGCTGAAGGACGCCCAGTCAAAACCCTGGTGATGGAGTGGAATAGGAAGATCACTAGGGCAGTAGACCAGGTGGCTCCGAAATGTCCTCTCCCCCTGAATAGAACTCAGATAGTACCCTGGTATACACCACAGCTGCGGGGTCTGAGACAGGAGGTGAGACGACTAGAGCGCCGGTGGCGGAAATCTCGCTCTGAAGACGATCGGACACTGGTTAGAGCAGCAATAGCTGCCTACCAGGTGGCAACAAAGGCAACAAAGAGGGAATTCTTTGCTGCCTCTATTGCATTCGCAGAGTGCTGCCCCGGGAGGTTGTTCCAAGTGGTCCGAAGCCTGGTCGGTCCAGTTGCTCAGGAACCCATGGAACGTTTTAAAGCCTCCTGTGACACATTTGCTAAACACTTTGCCGATAAAATCGAGCGCCTGAAGAGCATGACTCCGTACGCCGTGGATACAGGAAGTGAGCCAGAGTCGGCCAGTTGCCTTCCGGTTAAACGGTGGGATCGGTTTCAGCCTCTTCCCTCTGAGGAAGTGGACAAGGTGCTCTCTTCTGTGAAGCCAACCACCTGTCTGTTTGACCCTTGCCCTTCGTGGCTCATTATGAGCTGCAAAGAGAAGCTGAGTGAAGGGATCAAGGCAGTGGTAAATGCATCCTTGGAAGAGGGTGCAATGCCAGCAGCCCTCAAAGTGGCAGTAATAAAGCCTATCTTGAAAAAGTCCTCCTTGGATCCCCAAGAGTTGAATAACTTCCGCCCAGTCTCTAACTTACCATTCTTGGGCAAGGTGATTGAGCGAGTGGTGGCCAAACAGTTACAGACACACTTGGATGAAGCAGATTATCTTGATGCATTCCAATCGGGCTTCAGGACTGGACATGGAACTGAGACAGCCTTGGTCGCTCTGGTGGATGATATGAGGAGGGCGTTGGATAGGGGAGAATATACCTTCCTCGTCCTCCTGGACCTCTCAGCGGCTTTCGATACCGTTAACCACAGTATCCTTTTAGATCGCCTGGAGGGATTAGGAATAGGGGGCACTGTTTTATGGTGGCTCCGTTCCTATCTCTCAGACAGGCATCAACGGGTGGCATTGGGGGATGAGGTTTCAGACCCTTGGCCTCTTAATTGTGGAGTCCCACAGGGTTCTATCCTCTCCCCCATGCTATTCAACATCTATGTAAAGCCGCTGGGGGCCATCATCAGGAGATTTGGGCTGCAGTGTCATCAATATGCGGATGACACCCAGCTCTATCTCTCGTTTAAATCCTCACCAGAGTTGGCTGTGAACACCTTGTCCAAGTGCCTGGAAGCCGTAAGTGGATGGATGGGAGGGAATAGGCTGAAACTAAACCCCGATAAGACCGAGGTGTTACTCGTGGGAGACAAAAGAAGGTTAGGAGATATAGACCTGGTGTTCAATGGGGTAAGATTACCCCTGAAAGACCAGGTCCGCAGCCTTGGGGTCATTCTTGACTCCCAGCTGTCCATGGAGGCTCAGATTTCGGCAGTGAGCCGGGCAGCTTGGTATCAATTACATCTAATACGGAGGCTGCGACCCTACCTTCCTATCCATCTGATCCCATGGGTGATACATGCCCTGGTCTCCTCCCGCTTAGACTACTGTAATGCGCTCTATGTGGGGTTACCCTTGAAAACGGTCCGGAAATTACAGCTGATACAGAATGCGGCGGCACATTTGATTAAGAACAGCCATCGCCGTGATCATATTACTCCGGTGTTGGTAGATCTACACTGGCTGCCAGTTGTTTACTGGGCCCAGTTCAAGGTGTTGGTGTTGACCTTTAAAGCCCTATACGGTTTCAGCCCAGTTTATCTGAAGGAGCGCCTCCAGCGTCACCAATTATGCCGCCCGACGAGATCAGCCATACAAGACCTCCTCTCAGTCCCACCAGTTAAAATAGCTAGGCTGGTGCGGACCAGAGAGAGGGCATTTTCGATTGTGGCCCCCACCCTCTGGAATTCCCTTCCTTTCGATCTTCTCCATGCCCCCTCCCTGATAGGTTTCCGCCGGGCCTTGAAGACTGGCTGTTCAGGCAGGCCTACGGGATCTCCGGGGTAGATTAGCTTTTAATGCTGTTATTAACTGGAAGGGTGGTGTTTAGATTAATTATTGATTGTGGTTCTCATTGTTTTTATATTGTATTTTATTGTGTTATGTACGTCGCCTAGAGTGGCTGTTCATTCGGCCAGATAGGCGACTCATAAATAAAATTTTATTATTATTTTTATTATAACTCTACAACAGCCAGCAATTGTTTGCAGATTTTCATAGAGGAAGTACACTTAATGTTTTCAAGGGAATAACTGCAAATACTACTTTATATATTGTGACGGCTACCAGCAGTGTGAGTCTATCTGTGCCTATGTGTAACATCTGAAGTCACTCCTAGTCATATCACAGACTTTTGTTATCTCTTACCACAGCAAGCAATTGACTAACAATGGGGGTAAATTCATGGATTCTGTTTATGACACTAGCATGCAAAGGGCATATCATTTCCAGCTTGGTTCTTCTTAGTGATTGCCTTACTCTATAAGAGACAATGATGACAGATCATAGCATTACTGGCAGTAATATTTATTTATTTTTATTTAACAAAATTTATATACCACTTGATTTAAAAAAAATTGCAAGCAATTTGGCATATTTAGGTTATCAAGAAACAACTGTAGTTATCACATGAATGGTAATTTATGAACACTCTGAGAAGTAAGCTGAATGAGCTGATATTTCTATCATGTCTACTATATATTACCCTTTGCATAGGTATTTTCTAATTTTCTGTCAACATTCACCTCCCACATTTGACACTGCTTATCACTCTATCGCATCTGTTAAAAACTTATCTGCCAGATATTTTATACATTTCAGATTATTTTCATCAAATACCCACATGGACTCTCACTTCATTCTTGATATTAAATATATCAAATAGATGAGCAGGCATCTGTATGGATTCTTGATGTAAGTATGGAACTAGTAAGCCTTTGGAAATGGCCTCCATAAGAACAAAGAAAAAATTGTTAGGCTGAAAAGATAGTATGTTCACAGGGGTTGGTATGTAAGCACCAAATAAGATAAATAAGTAGATATGCGTGAAAAGAATTGTGTAAGTATGTAAAGCTATGCACAAGTCAGATTGGACTAAATTGTGGTTTTGCATGATGTCAGGAATCCTAGGAAGGAATATTTATTGATTTCTTCAATTTGTAATACTGCCCTTTATCATGTTAATGTGCTCCCCGGACAGTTTTTGACAATGCAAAAAATGCAATAATACATAAAATATAAAAATTATGAAAAGCATTTCAATTAATAAAAAAGCAATAGAGCAACAGCATGAGAACAATACAACCAAAGAGTACTTACTAATTTACTCCAAATGCAAGGAAGAATATGATTACTTTTTACTTGCTCGCAGAAACCCACCATCCAAACTTCCAAGGGAAAGACATTCCAAAACTGGGGGACCACAATAGAGAAGGCCCTCTTGTTCATCCCCATATAGCAGGTCAAGCCCACTGATGGGACAATGAGAACACATCCTTTAGAGCAAGTGTGGGGAACCTTTGACCCTCCAGATGCTGCTGAACTACAGCTTCCCTCATCCTGGCCATTGACTATGCTTGCTGGGCTGATGGGAGTTGTAGTTCAGCAACATTTGAAGTACCTACCAACGGTTCCCCATGTCTGCTTTAGAGCATATGCCATATAGTTCAGAGGATGGCACACTGTCCATTGGACATTTTTTTCATTAGTAGAGATGGCATTGCTATTGGAGGTCGCTAATTCATAGGGTCGCCATAAGTCATAATTGACTTGAAGGCACATAACAACAAGAGATGGCATAAAGGCTGGTTATTATGAAAATCTTGTTCATACTTTGCTACTCCTTTATGTAGCAGGCGTAATGTATGATCTTGTAAGACTGTCGGGAGAAGAGCTGTGGACAGACCACGGATGAGGAGAATGAGAAAGAGAAAACCAATAGAATTAACAGACTGAAAAGAACTGTAAGAAATATAAGTATAGTTACCATTCTGGAATTCGCTATCTAATTAGTGGTGGATAATCGATTATTGTCAGGAAATCCAAAGTTATTTAGGATTGGGCTTATTTTTTGTTGCTGTTTTCTTGTATTTTATAGTTTATTTATTTAAAAGATGTACAAGACAGGGAAAACAAGTGACAGCAAAACATATTTAAAATCATTATACAATACCAAAAAATAAAACCATAAAATTAGGCATGGTGTTTTTTTTTTAAAAAAAACCTAATCAAACCAGCATAAAACTATGTAAAATCAGCCGTCTTAAAGCCCTTATATGAGTTAAAAATTTATAGGACCGCAGCCTATTTTACAGGAAAGTCATATGGAATAGGTGTCTTTAATGCCCACTTAAAGGCCTGAAATAAAGGAGCCACAAGCATACATATGTGGGAGTTCCATAGTCATGGGGCCAGTGTTAAAAAGGCTGTCTCTCTGATGCCCACCAATCTAACTGATAATTGCACTGGCAGTCATGCAAGGAAGGTCTCCGAGGCTGATCTTACAGCATAGAGTGGCTAGTATAGTTGAACATGGTATTCCAGAAAGCCAGGTCCCAAACCATTTAAGGCTTTATAGGTTTGCATCAGCTAATTAAATTGGGCCTGAAATGTATTGGCAACCAATTCAATTTATGCAGTATCAGTGGTACATTCTCTGTCTGCCTCACCCCCACCAGCATTCAGCTGGCTTGCCTTTTGCAACAGTCAAAGTTTCTGAACCATCTATAAAGGCTCTCCCACACAGAGAGCATTGGAATAGCAAGGCCAGCCCTGCCACCCTAGACAGCAAGGTAGCCACCCTAGACAGCAGATGCTGGGAGTGCAGAACAATGGAAAGGTGTTGGAGGACAGAGCTGGGTGTGCCATGCAACCTGCCCTGTGTCCCCTAAGCTAGCCTGCTGCCCTTAGGTACAATGTAGGATGCTATCCTATCATGTGTGGAAGTAAGATTTAATGTCAGTCTGGTCAGTTTCTGTATGTGGAATTGGGATCTTGTCCCTTGCCTCGAGAAGCAAAGTATCTTGAAATGACCCTGTCTTTAGACCAGATGGTACTGGGCATGAACAGCCAGGACAGAGTACACTCTTCCAGATAGGGTTGCAGCTGACATACCAACCTTAGTTGGAAAAATTGACTTCTAGCCACCACCACTACCTGTGCTTCTACACTTAGTGCCAAGTCTAGGAAGTCTCCCAGGCTACAAACTTGGTCCTTCAGGGGGAATGCAATCCCATCCAGGACTGGTTTCATACCACATCCAGATCAGTTGGTTTCCCTACCCAGAATGTCCTATCTGGATTAAGCTTCAGGTTGGCTGCCCTCATCCATTTCAAAACTGCTTCCAGACACGAGTTCCACACCCTCTCTTGAGATGAGTGGGTGGAAATTAGTGATATACTAATGACAATGTGGCCCATACCTCCAGAACGCTTTCTCCCAATGGTTTCACGTAGATGTTGAATAGCATTTGGGAAAAGATAAGACCTTGAGGTACCATGTAAACCAATGGGCACAAGTTGGAAGAAGTTTCCCAGCACCATCTTCTGGATCTGACCCTCTGGGAAGGACTGAAGCCAGGATAATACTGTACTCCCCAAGCACAGCACAGCTAAGGAGCCCACAAGTACCCCATGATTAATGGTAGGAAAAGTTGCTGAGAATATCCATTCCCCAATGTAAACCATCCACCAGTGCAATCGGTGTTATTTCTGTCCCAAATCCAGACCTGAATAGGGATTGAAATGGATCCAAATAATCAATATCAGCCAAGACTACAGGGAGCTGAGAGGCTATTAATTAATTGTTTGTGTTAACTACTATAATCCTTATTGTAAAGAAGTATCGTTTAAGCATCCATCAGTCTAAAGATTATCTGCCTCTTCTTGTCTGTATCTGAGGACCATGGGCATTACAGAGAAAGCTAGATGTTTGTTTTTATCGACTACATGACTTGAATAGACCCCTTATTCAAAATTGTTTTATATGTTCTTTATGTTGTCCTAGAGAATGATCTGAAGGCATATGATGCTCTTCTGCTAAAGTAGTTCAATGGGTCTGGCCTTGAGTATTGTCTGGATGTGAATCATACATCTGTTCATTCTCCTTCTTTGGAGGAAAAGTGGGGTACAATTGTAACAAATAAACAAATACATTGTCCCACCCCTTGTTTAAACTTCTCCCTGATCTGCTATTTTCTATTTGCAGTAATGGGTAGTCTGTGATTTATTTATTTATTTTTGGCATAGAGGGAACGTTCATTCACATGATGATAGCCCCACACCTGCAGTCTGATGTGATAACATCTCAGGAATCCTGTATTATGTTTTCCATGAATGTTTAGATCATCTCAAAGAAAGTGGTAACCTGGGACCTTCCAGCTTGCTGGTGTCACTCCAGGAGTTAAGAGATGGAACACATCAAAGAAGATGGAACTTTAGAAACCACAAGGTCAAGCAAAAGCAGTGAGGAAATGTCATCCATTCCTGTGGATTTAGGATTTGTCAGCAAATAACTTCTAAATGCACAACATTTCAAGTCCCTGAGAGTGAATAACTATGTACTAATACCCTTCAAACAGTTAAAATAACTTCTAAATGCACAACATTTCAAGTCTCCGAGAGTGAATAACTACGTACTAATACCCTTCAAAAAGTTAACATTAAAAGCCACCTCATTTGCTGATCAACACACTCCAGAAATGTTTGTTTTTCTTTTTTTATTGAAGTGAGTTGGTAAATCTTCATTTACTGCTCCAGATCAAGACTGAACTTCCATTTTTGTTGATTAACTGTTCATTTTTCTGTATATCCTGAAAAATAAAATAAAAGACAATTGAAAAGAAAGACTGAACTTCTTGTCTATAAAGTTTCATGCTACATTAAAATTAATGAGAATGAAACTATCTCTTGCAAGCTCTCCAGTTCTTATCGTCATACATCATTCTCTGTCAATTATGACAACTTTGCTGTTTTAAGGATTTTCTATATCTTCTTCCTGCTGTGCTTATTCAACAATGCAATACTAATGAAATCCTCTTCCTTGTTAAGGATCATTACATACAAGAGACTGCATAAAAGTCCATCACAGTATTTACATCCCATTTCTGCTGCTTACCATTTTATTTCCTTCCTTCCTTCCCCTACCCTACTCCTCTTTTGCTGCTACTATTCAGATCACAACATATTTCATCTAGGTGGTGTTTTTTAAAGCAACTTCTTGCAGGGGGGTATTTTGAGAGTGAAGCAAGCCTTGATTTACAGTTTTTTGAAATTCATATTTCCATGTTAATAGTTTGAATCAAGAACATTGGAGGAGAATTACTATAGTTTTGTTGGTTCCTGCAGAAGTTCCCTCCGCCAAAGGAACAAGCAGCTGAGCAGGTTTTTTAAAAATGGCTTCTTGTTTTGGCGGTGTGAATAAATATGGCCCCCATGGGAAGCTTCTTGCAATCCATTACTAAATCCTACAGTGAGATCTCTAGAAAGCAGATTTTAGTATACCTATATATGCAACATGCTTCTGAGTTTGTCCATTGAGGAATGGGTTAGAGGGTTTCAGAGTTGTTGCCATTCTAGGAACTGTTGTGTGCTTTGTTATGTACATGCTTATTTCCTAATGAGATTTTGAAATCATGGCTGCTCATTGCATACAGTGAATTTAAATACCCATTTATTATTTTTTCACACAATAGTGCCTGTACTTGTGTCAAATTTTATGAATCCAAACCATTCACTTTGAAATGAATGTATAAAAGATTTATTTCTCCTATTTTTATTACCTTGCAAAGTCTTGAATCCGTCTTTAACACAATTGCTTTTATTATTTTGTATAGATGTTTATTGCCTTCTCTATATTTTTGCAGTTTGTTGATTTTATAGACTTATATTTATTCTATTTACTGGATTGCACAAATGTCTATAGCTAATACATTGAAATAAATGGAAGAGGAGGAGATTTGTGGCACACACTGCATCTGAATTACACTGCCTAGCCAGGATTTGAATAATGGGTATTCTTCTATGTTCTTTTCACATAATCATTAAGTACAATTTCATGCCATGTACTCATTTCTATCTGTCTTATTCAGTTTCTGCTGAAAAAGTAATACATTTCTATCATTATTCTGAAATTTTCTGCTTTAAATGGTGACAGACCTTTTACTACTATGATATAATCAAATCCAGCTCCAATCAAGGTCATAACAATGAGACAGCTAAGTGAAAGGCTCTGATAATCTCTTTTTTCCAGGCTACATCACACATTGTGTTCATTAATTTTAGTCAAGGACCTGATAATTCCACTTAATACTCTGGAGCAGGATGTTCTTGGAGATAAAATTGTGAACCTGGATGAGGAACCTGAGATTAATAGCAAAGGTGATGCCATGGACTTTCACTGTGCTTTGCCTAACTGGTATTCATTTAAGTCAAACATCTTGTAAAATCAACTCCATTTCGAATCTGCTACACAGCAGCATCTCATCATTGTTTGGTTTCATGCTGACTTGCATTTGCATTTTTCCACGACATCCATTGTTCAACAGTGTATGATGATTTATCAGATGGATAAATACAGCATTATATGTTCTCATACATACACAATCCACAGACAGAAGTGTACAGATCAGCGGAACTACTGCACAAAAAATCTGTTCTGATTCCCCATACCTCACCCTACTGCAATATGTGACATCATTGCTGGGCTGGATTGATATGCGGTTCTGAGTAGATGGGCAGAGCTGTGGTTTTCACAATGCTGATGTACAGCTGGGAGCACGTAAGGGAACTGTGAAGGTTCCCTTTTTCTGCCTCACACAAGTAGTCTGTTTTGTCAGGACTGACAGCACCGAGCATCTGTTGAGTGAGTGCTCCACACAGATCCTCACGAACAGCAAGCTCATATGTACCATGTCACGAATGTTAGCTCAGGTATTAGTGTAATCCAGAGACATTTAAGCACACTTATACTTTACCAAAATCAAACCAATTTTATTTCTGGACAGCACCCAAAGACCCCTTTGAGAATTTTATCAACTTTATAAACCTAAGCAAGTATTCTCTCTTGTGGGTTAATTTATAGATGACAATGGAATTGTTTTTCAGCACCTTGACACTCATGGGGCTTTTATGTGTATGTATTTTATTTTATTAGATTGTTTGGCTTTGGGGCAGTGACTTGTTTTTATTGTTTTATTTTATGTAAAATGGCCTTACCGCTTTCTGTGGCATTCCTGTCATCTGGACTGGACATCTCTTATGTACTGTGAGGATAATCTCTCAGCAGTGAGAAGCCTGCTGTAGGCGTGTAGGCTCTTTGCAACATTTAGAACTCATATTTGTAAGGTGGAGGGAGAGGAACAGTTTGTAAGATTTGTCTTTTGCCGGGGGAAAACAAGACATAAGCACCCTTATATAATGATCCATGCTGGCTATAGTATGCAGCCACTCTCGTGGCTATATAATTTGATAGAGGACTCAAAGAATGGTCTTCTATTTTTTTCTAACTTTCTTGATTTGTTATAAAATGTAAGAAATAGGTTAAATACAAACAATGGGATAGATCATTTGGGAAGAATGAGAGGGTTTTCTCAGGGAGCTATTTTCATTATGCAGCCACAAGAGTGGCTGTATACTATAGTCAGTGTGATTTTTTCACATTCCGCAATGTTAAATTTAAAATGCCCCCATGCCATTGTGATGCTTCCTATAAGCTCATTTCAAAACAAAACCGTACAAAGCTGAACTCAGAAACGCTTGCTTAACAACCCTCTAAAATTTCAAGGTGATACACAAAACAGTCAGAGAGAATCAAGAGTTCAAAGCGTAAAGAGAGGAAAAAAACCCAGAGCCCTTTTGGACTTTTTTCTGTCAGAGTTCTCATAATTTGTTGAAATTCATTAAAAATCAGCCATGTTCACAGAGTACCTGTAATCCTGTTACTGACCTTGCCTCGTACTCTGACCTTCATCTTCTGCAGTTTAAGTTTAAAAAATGCCTGGCTGAATTTTAATTAATTTAAGAAATTTTACAGTGAACTACTCAATGTTAATGTCAGGCATACTCAGTAAGAACCAACTGTCAGTGTTCTAAAAGCCAGACCCACAGTTGTTTGGCTTAGCTAATCAGGGGCCACACCCATGCCAGACCTTTGTTTCACATTAGACAGTCATGGCTTCCCCCAAAGAATCCTGGGAAGTGTAGTTTGTGAAGGGTGCTGAAAGGAGACTCCTATTCCCCTGACAGAACTCCAGTGGCCAGAGTGGTTTAAGTGGCCAGAGTGGTTTAACAGTCAGCCACTCTGATTGAAGTTCTGTGAGGCACGTTACCAAATTCTTCCAAGCTACACAGAAAGTAGATTGGACTGAAAGACCAACCCAAATTGTGTTTGCATTTTGACAGATTTGTAGGGCAGTACAGCATCTCAGAGAGGAGGTCAGGTCTCCTGCTCCCCTGGCACATTCACTATAGCTGCCCAATTTCCATGCTTTTTAAAGTTTCATAGAAATATCTGTGGGCTATAGGTACGTTCTTAAACTGCAAGGTTTTTTGCCTATTAGTGAATTTATTGATTTAATTCAAAAGGCCTTTTTATGTGCTCTCCCTTCCTTACTGACTTTTTACTCAAATCATAAAGTCTTATTTTAAATGGCCAGTCCAGGGGTGTAGTCATCCAGGGACTCGGAGGGTCTTACACCCCTTACTTTTTGGGGAGCAGGTTCCCAGCAGGGTCTCTATGTTTCCAGCATCCTATGAGTTAATCATCATGAAAGGGGAGTGTGTTAGCCACTGAGGAGAGTTTTCTAACATGCTTTGTTATCCTTTCCTGCTGATTGGAGCCAATCAGTGTGAAAGAAAGTGAGCCAGCCACTGAGAAAACTCCTCTTAGTAGCTAGCACTCTTCCCTTTCATGCTGACTGGCTCCTAGGGACGTCTGTTGTAGGAAAAGAATTTGAAAGGATCTAATTCTCAACCCAGCAGCAAAAAAGGGGGGATGGGAGGGGTGTGTGGTTGTAACTATCATGAAGGGACCCTGCACTTCTGAATTTGCCACTGCACTACTGGGCCTGTCACATCTGTATCTTTTAGAACCTACCTTGTAGATCTTTTAGCTTTTACTCTGTTTTTATGCTGAGTCTGCTGTTCTTTGGCTTTTAATAATTTTCATTTTATTGTTACTGTTGTTTTAAATTGTTTGAACTGCTCTGGGAGTCTTTGGACTGAAGAGTGGCTTATTAAATCTTCCTAATAAATAAATAATAGGCTACATCAAAATAAAAAAGAAACCAAAGATCACTTTTAATTTGATCAGGCACATAGAATACTTTCAGCCAAAGGGCTCCAGTCATGCAAATCAGGGGGAAGAAGAAGGGAAAGTGATTGGTGAAGATACTGCTGATGTCACAAAGTATCCCAGTTCTGATCTTGGTGGCCTGATATATTGGCATATCTTATCCACCAGATAATGTTGTCACTCTGTGACTGAGGGTGGGGGGAGGAGGGGGTCCTACAATCACTGCAAAATTTGAATCCCACATCAGAGGTAGTACTTTGTGTAATTTGATGTTGTGTGATTCTTTTTAAAGCTTTAAATAACAGGGTTGGGAGGGGTGCAGACAGTCAGGATTGGGTCTGCAAAGAGACTGCTTAACCTCAGGTTGCGGTCTTGACAAAAATCACTCGCTCCAAAGCTATTCTTTGATATGGGAGAGAAGCTGCTATTGGCAGTTGAACATAATGTTTAGTCACATCGCAGTGGGAATGGGATATGTGACCTTATGATGCCTGTTCTTTTGAATGTTCCAAGTGCTTCGTATACATTATGTTGTCATTCAGAATTGGCCATACCTCGGTGGTATAGCTTCTGCTTTGCACACAGAAGGTCTCAGCTTCAATCCCTGGCATATTTAGGTAAGGCAGGGAAAGACTCCATTCTGAAACACTGGATGCTTTCCAGATGCTGTTGGACTACAACTCCCATCATCCCTGACCATTAGCCATGCAGGCTGGAGTCCAACAGCATCTGGAAGACACCATATTGATTACCCCTGCCCTGGAGACTTACTGTCAGTCCATGTGTAGGCTATACCAAAGTATCGATTTATTTATTAAATTTGTATCCCACCCTTCCTCCCGAAAGGAGCACAGCACAGCAAACAAGTAATAAAGCAATTTTAAAAATCTAATCTTAAAAACAATTCCAATACAGATGCAAACTGGGAAAGATCTCAACTTAAAAGGAAGAGTGATATGGACCAATGATCTAGTTTGGTGTAAGGTAGCTTCTTAGGTTCCTAAATTGTAACATTCACAACAACTCTGTAAGGTAGCGCTACATCAATATACCTGAGGTGTGTACAGGGGAGGTTTAAGCTCGCTCTATTTTTTTAAAAAAAATCTTGGGGTGCAATCCAACTCACCTATTCCCTGGGCTGGGAGGAGTTGGATGCCACTGCCTCCTGGCTACACTGGCAGGCTCCCAGTGCCACTGGCCTCCACTGGCCTTTGCTGGCAGCAGCATTCCACAGCTGAGCCGCGATGCCACCAGGAGCTTGCCAGTGCTGCCAGGGATGGCCAGCCTGGCGAATGCCCCCAAAATGGAGCATTCTGGGGGTGTGGTGGGGGTGGAACTTGCAAGGGGGGACTGATGTGAGATCCTCCTCGCATTCAGATCCCTCCCCCGGATCCAAATCTACCCAGAAACTCCGCCAACCAATGGCTCATGCTGTAAAAACATTTCCATGGTGGCCTACAGGGAGCACTTACTCCCCGGGAGGCCTGTTTGTGGGAGCTAGTCCTTCCTGGCCTGCTCATGCATGCGGCTCCCGACAGAGCCAGCATTCAGCCAGGCCGGCAGCTCCCAAGCAGGAGGAGGTTGCCCTGGGGCTTTCCGTCACTCCTCCTCCATTGGCCCCCTTTCCGACTGCTCCCTGTCATTCGGATTGCTCTGTCCGTCTTACACATTTGTTTTTCTCCTAAGATGAATTATCCTGAGTGAAAAACAAGATGTCAGTTCAGAGAGCTGTCTTCCTAAGCTGCCTGTTTTTTTTAAGATGAGTAAAATAATAGTGTTCATCGAGTGCCTGGGGGGTACCCTTTATTAAGAAAGAGCTTTAAGATAGTTCTCTCTCTCTGTCTCTCTCTCTCTCTCTCTCAAAACTGCACTTATTAACATCCAGCCTACCCCATTCTAGGTTTTGATTTTAAGCACTTCAGGCAGGGAATAGTTTCAGATGTTTCAGAATGTACTAGACACAATTCTACAATGCAAATTTATTTTATTTATTTAAAGCATTTTATCCATGATCTTCAGCTGGAAAGGCTCTCAAGGGCACATTACATAAGATCAATTAAAAAACAAGACAGTCCCTTGTCTCAGAGAGTCCCTGGTCTTACCGTCTAAAAGACATGACATTACAAGAAAAAAGGGATGGGGGGAACAAGTAAAGTCAGGCAGGAAGTGTTAAAGTTACAAAGGTCTTGTAATGACCACATATAGAATGTCCAATGCTGAAGGACCATAACTGAGTGGCAGAGCAACTGTTTTGCATGCAGAAAGTCCCAGGTTCAATCCCCAGCATCTCCAGGTAGGGCTGGGAGAAACCCCTGGGGCTGCCCTGGCGCCAGTGGGCAGCCAGATTGGGCACTGGCTGAGGGCCCCTGGCGCTCAGAGGTGGCCCTGCTGCTAAGTCTGCATTGCTAGGAGCAGTCATCCTCCCAGACAACATCAGCTGCCACCGATGTGGGCTGGCTGCTCAACATTCTGTGGTGCTGCATGAGCAGGCTGTGTGTCCATGCTTGCCATCACCTACGATGGTGGCGGGGGCATCAACACGCTCTTGCCATCTTGGGTAATGGCAGGCGTGTGCACATAGCATGCTAATCCAGTGATACAGCTGGGACTATTTAAGCCCCCGGCCGTGGTGGAGGGCCACAGTGTTGCCACCACCACCACCTTCAAGGGCCCTGCTGTAGTCCAGTGCTAGCCCTGGGTGCTAGACAGTATAGACCATACTGAGCTAGATGGGCCAATGGAATATTGAGGGAGGGAAGAGCTAAATGGCACAGATCTCTACACAAAACCAACTGTGGGTCATTCCTTCCCATCCCTCCCTCAGCCTGATGTAATAGCTGCTGACAGATGCTGATAGATGACAGTCTGTCTGTCTGCGTGTGTGTGTGTGTGTGTGTGTGTGTGTGTGTGTGTGTGTGTGTGTGTGTGTGTGTGAGAGAGAGAGAGAGAGAGAGAGAGAGAGAGAGAGAGAGAGAGAGAATCAGGTTGCCCAATGGCACAGAATTCATCACAGTACCTAGTTTTCTTAAAACTACTTCCTACAAGGCTTTCTGAACTTGCTGACATACAAAATGCATGAGCAGCATGCCAAATGTGACCAATGCTTATGTGTATTATGATTTCCAAACCAAGTACATTTGTTTTTAAGGAGAACATTAAAAAATGCAAAACGTTTTGTAGAAACTGCCATAGATATCTGCATCAAATATGAAAATCCATCTTGTTCAGCAAAATGTCTTGTTTGACCATGACCAAGTGAAAAAACAGACCATAAATACCATGCATCAATGCCTTAGTAACAGCACATAAGCAAGTGTGTTAGGCAGATTCATCAACACCAGAGTTAAACTTTGTGCATTCCTTACTCATCTGAGCATCACGATTCCATGAGATTTCCACTCCTTTTAACACTTTTGCTTCCTTGAAAGGATATACAAGATAATCCATAGATGAAGGATTCAAATTCAACAAATGGAAGAGAGTGCTAGAAAGTCAGTTGAACAGCCCCAAACTATCCAAAATGAACACATAGCAACAACGCAAGAAGGACAGCCTACTACCCATTCTTCTGGTAGCTGGACAACAGCCGGAGAACACCCAGCCATGGATTCTCCATTGCTACCCCAAGTTCCCATAGGTGAGAATCCTACTGGTGAGAGAGCACAATGCTCTGCAAGAGGAGAACCAGCAATACATATTTCCCCACCCATTCAGGATTCAACATTTGCAACATGTCAGCACATTGTTGGCCTTCTCGGACAGATCACTGATCAGCGTAAGTATTGGAAGCTTTAATTAGGTACTACAGCAGTTCCCTAACTTGCTTCCCTCCTATTCCAAAGGGTTTTTGGTCTGTGTGTGTGTGCTGGTTTCAGTTGTAGACACATCTCACACAACCCTGAAGAAGGTCTAGAACATTCTACCATTGTTATTGGTGCTCTTTGATAGGTTCCTCTTGATTTCACATTGTGCAGCAGTGTCTCAGATTAATATATTCCCTTCTCACTCATGTTCATTTGAAACACAAGAAGGGGTTGCTACCAATTGATCTGTGTTAGCTGGGGAGAGGTACACATGTTGAACAAGCTGGCTGTTCCATTGTGCACCTACACCTACAAAACTAGCCTTCATACCTTGCTATGGGCTCAGGCAAATGAGTTGTGAAAGAGAGATAGAAGTATGACATGCTATTTTTTGCTTCTACTGTGACTGGCTATTGTGTGAAATCACAGACCGGCTCACTGAAGAAATATAACTGAACTATGTCTTCTTGGTAGAGGATGGCATCATGAGAGAACTGCGGGCGATGCGTAGAGAGATGCGGCTTATGAAAGGTGAACAGCGCCGGATAAATGCCAGAGTGGTCTCTGTGGCACATGATTTAGAAGCACTCAAGGAACATTTTCAAAGGCAATAGAGTTGAAGTCACACTACTCCTTCCTATAGCACCTTCAGCCAAACGTTCAGAACCTTTGGATCCTTCCCTTTCTCCATGGATGTTATTCATCCCCGTTTATTAAACTCTTCACCATACAAACTACTGTCCACCTGCACTGTGTTTCAGCTGGACAACGAAAGGTCAGAATGGGGGTGTTTGATTAATGCTTTTCTCTGAGTCTCTGAATGGCACTCCGCTAGAGAAACAAAGAGTGTATACTTCCAAGTAGGAGCCAAACGGCATTAAATACAGGCATGTGCTTTCTTTTTTTAAAGCATGCTTATAAAGTACACTCATCATCTGGATTAAGACACTATGGGTTGTATTCAACTAAATCCTATTCTGAGTAGATCCACTGAAATTAATGAACCTCAGCTAGTCATGTCAACTAACTTCAGTGGGTTTACTCTGAGTAGGACTAGTACTGAATACCACCCTATGTGGCTGCTTTTCCTTCAGAGTAAAAGCAGGCCACATGCATGCTTAACATCATGTTTCGAGTATAACTGCTCCAGTTTATTTTAAATGCTCTCACATACATTCACTTACTACAAAATAAAAAGGAGCCAGTAAAATATTAATACAATAAGCCCTGAAACATAGTGCCTTTACCTGTCCCACACCTGAAGTCATGTGTGGCATCAGATGTAGGGCAGGTGGCCATGGTTTGGCCAAAACAGCCTCATGAGACAAATGGGGAGGCCTGGGGTCCTCATTAGGCCCCCTTGGCTGGAGGTTCCCCACCACGTTATATATAATCTGATTAAGTACAAAGAATTGGAATATATGCCTATAAAGGATATTTGGAGCACATGCAAAAGCACAGCAGATACTTTCAAACAAACCGTTGTCCCTTGGGTATGTGTTTTAAAGTGCAATCCTATACATATCTACTCAGAAATACGCCCCATTGAGTTCAATGGGAGTTACTCCTAAGCGATAAGCGAGTGCAGGAATGTAGCCTAAACAATATTTTTTATTGATCTATCACTTCACAGTACTCAGGTACTCAAAGCACTTACAGTACTTTACCTCAGCTATTGTTAAACAGCTCCAGAAGTATGGCTAGTGCTGGGCTGAAAAACAGTGACACGCGCCTAAGCCTATCTAAGAAGTTCATGGCTCAGCTCACACACTTATAATACCAGGTCTCTTGGTACACCAGATTCTGAGACAAATATTCCACGTCTGACATCTCTATCGTTTCAGTGGCATTAAACATATCAGTCTGATAACTTTGCTTCTAAGGAAAATGCTAACTGCTTTTTTTCATACTGCACCCGACACATTCTTCTTGCTACAGGTCAGTCCACCATTTATGCTGATGTTACGTAATTAGAGATAGCTAGCAATTGCTTCAGTTAATCAGCTGTAGATTATGCGATATTAATATCAGTGCATTACTAATAGTACTTTATTTTCAATGTGTGTTATGCTAAGTTCATCTGAAATCCATTTGTGTAAGAATATAAGCATTTCTATCTCTAAAGAAAAGTCTGTGGTTTTGATGTGCTGTCATAAACTTTGACTAACAGAAATACCATCATGTTGTGTTTGACTTTATTGCTTCCTAATGAGCACTGATGGCAAGAAAAAATGCCTGCTCAATGGCTTTTAACTGCTAGAAGATTTTTTTCTTCTTCAATTAGCATCAATGGCAACTTCATGCTGGGAGGGCAGCGTGGAACAGTTGGTTCACTGAGGCGGGGGAAGGTGTATTGTGGATCTCCCAGTCTACATTTGCCTGTAATATAATTGGATAGTTTGTCCTCTCTACCACTTTCCTGTAGTGCTATATGCTCAAGGACAGAGACTGGACCAATTAGATTTCCTAGAAGCTGGTTTTGCTTCCTGTAGATTTAGCCAAATAGGTAGTGGTAGAATTACAGAATTGGTGAGGAATGGGTAGGCCATCTCATTCAGCCCTGCTTGATGCAGGAAACCCAGCGCTAGAGCATATGGCTGCCCAACATATCGCTGTCCACCCTCTGCTTGAAGGCCTCTGGCAAGGGAGAGCCCAACATCGCTCTAGGTAATTGCTTCCATTGACAAATTAGTCTTATAGTCAAGACATTTCTCCTAGCATGCCAACGAAATCTACTTTTCTGTAAATGAAACCTATTAGATCTAATCCTGCCTCCTGGAGCAGCAGAGAACAAGTCTCTATGTGACAAGCCTTCAGGTATTTGAATAGTGCTTATGTATATTCCCTCTCCATCTCTTCTCCAAGTAGAGATAGCAGATGTGACTCTGCTGGCTTGATTATCTTTCCTTGTGAAGGCAGCTGTAGATAAGTAAATATTCTCTGACTTCATACAGGAAGGACTGTAACTCCCCTTACAATCCCCTTTCAAACTTTGCTGCTCAACATGGGAAAATCAGAGGTGGAGGGAGCAGCATATTTGGTCCCTCCAGATATAAAATGCCTGAATATGTCTATAGCCTCTTTGGGCCCGGGGGCATATTTGGAAATCTTTGGGTTGTATTTAGTATAGCTCTGAGTAAGTTATTCCATCTGTGTGAGGGGTTTGCTTGCACAGTGAAAGCTTTTCTCCCTCTCCTCCCCTTCACCCCCCTAAATCTGTTCTAGGGATTCCCCTGACCCTCCAGAGCAGATTTGGGGAAGGCACAGGGCACACACATGAGGGAGGAGAGGGGGGGAATCCTATTGTGCTAATGGGACAGGCTATTAAAGAACACCTTAAGAAATTGCCATGGGCATCACAATATATGTAAGAAGTAAAAGAAAAACTATGCTCATATTCACCTGCTCAAAGAGCAGGCAAAACACCTACCCCCCCCAAAAAAACACAAAAAGGCAGGCAGCACTCCCCCCCCAAAAAAACCAGGCAACTCCCCACCCAAACAACAAAAACTATCAATTTAAAATGAAAATAAAAATTGGGACGGGCAGAAACTTTGGTGGGGACTAAAGGAGTGTCTGTGGGGTCCAGGGGTACCATGTTGGAGACTGCAGGGCAAAAGGATCACTATCTCACATAAAGTGCACATTTATTTAATCTGTTTTAATCCAATTGATAGCCAACATTGCAACAGACCACAGCTGATACCCAACCATGTCCTGCACATTACAACAGCTTTATTTTCCTGTTTATTTTCCCAGTTTATAATGAGCAACTCATTGGAGCTGTTTGCCATGAGTTGAAGCTGCAACTTTGCTTGGTACCATGAACTTTTTCAATGTGGACTGAGCAGCAGCACAGAAAGTTGCAGGTTCTCTTTGTGGCAGAAATTTCAGATGATCTGCTTGCAAAGAGCTAATGCTGACAAAAGGAGGGGGGAAAAGCAAGGTACTCATCATAAACATTGTGATTCCTATCCCTCCAGTGTAAACCCATCAAAACTATGGCTGTGTACATACCATACATTTAAAGCATATGACTTTCCTCAAAGAATCCAGGGAACTTTAGTTGGTTGAGGGTGCTGGGAACTGTAGCTCTGTGAGGGGTAAACTACAGTTCCCAGGATTCTTTGAGGGAAGAAATGTACTGTAAATGTATGGTGTGTATCCAGCGGATTGTGCTGGAAATCAGAAAACTGTTTTATGCTGACCAGGGTTTGCTTATTCTCCTGTAGAATCTAAACTTGATTGTATAAGGAAAATAGAAAGCTGCTTTACACCAAATCAGATTACAAAGGACTTTCTATTAGAAGGAGTCATCTGCTTGTAGGGCTGTCCAGTCCAAGTCCAGTTTAAATGTACAGAAACATTAGAAGGCGGAGGAGGGGGCCTTGAAGTTGATAATTCAGTTAGCATCTGGGCAGCAGACTGAGCAGGCACACAGGTCACCCAATCAGTCTTACCCACAATGATGAAATGTATTCTATTTAAATTACATTGCTATTTAAATTACATGGGCAAATTTGATACATATTTATATCCTCTCTCTCTGTCCCTCCCCTTTTTTGTGATGCATAAATGGCCATCCTGTGATAGACTAGTTCCATACTGCCTACATTGACTGGCTGACAGTGGCATCAGTTTTCCAGGGTTACAGACAGGAGCCTTTCTCAGCCCTTGTTGGAGGTGGCCAGGAATGAACCTGGACTGTCATCCTGCAAAGCATATTTTCTTTCTTTCTTTCTTTCTTTCTTTCTTTCTTTCTTTCTTTCTTTCTTTCTTTCTTTCTTTCTTTCTTTCTTTCTTTCTTTCTTTCTTTCTTCAATATCAGCTACCCAATAACAAGAGAACTATGGATGACTAAGGAAGTAAAATAAATGAAGAAATAATTTCATAGAGCTCAACAACTGCTAAAACCACAGCATAATGTGCAAGTAGGTACACATGGGAAGAAGTGGCCCTTCAGATACTGAGATCCCACATCGTGAAAGGTTTGAAACATCAAAAGCAGCACTTTGAATTGGGAAATTGATCAGAAGCCAGCAAAGATACAATACAAGTATAATATACAGAGTAAGGGGAGCCAACGTTGTTGTACTACAGTTCCCATCATCCCTGACTGTTAGCAATGCTGGCTGGAACAGAGAGGAGTTTCAATGCAGCAACTTCTGGAGGACATCATGTTGCTACCCCTGCCACAGAGATATGGTCCTTCCCCTTTAGAGCATTTGAAGGGGGGGGGGGAAGAATTGCATCTGTTTAATGGAAAAATTGTAAAATATTCATATAACCCACATTGAAGCCTTGCAATAAAGTCTACAAATCTAAATTTCTCCTATAAATAGTGCTGGAGGATTGTGCAGTAGTTTAACTGCAACTTTTCCCGTTTGCCTTGCTAATATATACTCCAGAAATGTGCTTACAATTTAAGAACTTAAGGAGGGGCAGTCGAGCTTAAAATATGGAACCACAGACGTTTAAGGTAGACATAATTAAGAAGGAGCAGGTGGAAAGAGCCATAGAATGTTGAAATATCCACAGAATGCAGAGTAACCAACACAGATGATGTGTCCTGGAAAAAACAAGCAGACTGCTGAGAAAATTTTCTGTAGATGCATCCAGTTGTTCATTTAGCATGATATAAATGTAGGAAAAGGAATTAAAGAACTCAAATTTCTAGTAGGTGAATGTAAAAAGCTTCAGAACAGCTATAATGATTCCAACCCCATATCTGATCTCTGAAAATGGCAAAATATTTTAGTCTAATTCTGCCACAGCATTTCTCTTCACTGTTTTGTTTTGAAATATTGCACGGTCAGAGAGTCAAGAAACTGCTCATTTCCTAGAGATCTTTCCCCTCCTGCTTGGATAGTGTTTGGATAGGCATGGGAATATCTAGGACCTGTGTGTAGGGGACCAGGAGCACATGCACCAGCCCTACTCCAACATCCCCTGCATACCAAATGTGCTCTTCCTTCTCCAACCTTCATATATTTAGCTCACAGGTCTGAAGAGGTCATCTAATAAATTGGGTGTCACATCTAAGCTGCACCCCACACAAGAATGCAGGAGATCTCCTTTGAGGATGGGTGGTTCTACTGCATCTCAACAAGGGCTTTGTTAACTTTGTCAGGGATATAAAGGTAGATATTTTTGGCTGTAAATGTGTCCCAGCTATCTTAAGTTTTAAAAGCATTGGGTTAAAAAGAAGTCGTTTGTATTCCTCATTTGATGTATCTCATTTGATGCAGGGTGTCTCCATCTGCTGAAAGACCAGCAACTTTTGGGCCCTCCTCTCCTTGAAATCTTTGAATTCAAGCTGGTCATTACAAGAATTTTGTAACTAAGATATAGGCCCCGAGTTTGACCTTTCCTCCTCTCTCCCAATCCCTTTTCCTTTTGTGTCATATCTTTTATATTGTAAGCCTAAGGACAGGTGCTCCATTGATATTTACAAGCCACTCTGGGAGTCTCTTTTTGGGCAAAAAAGCTGGATAAAAATGTTTTAATTAATGATTCTGGCTTTAATTAATGATTCCGTTCTACATTCTAGACTACTGCTGCTTAGTTTGGCATTCAGGGTTTGAGAGGCAAAAGACTAAATAAGAGACTAGATTCCTGGGCTATCTATCCCACTAATAATCCTAATCAAGAAAAAAGGAAGGAATTATATCTTCAGGAATAACTTCTAAGATGAGTACATGCAACACCAGACAAAGAATGACTTTTCTGAGGTAAAGAGGGCTTTGAAGATAACCTTGTGGTACAAGAACAGGTAGAGGCAGCTAAAATCAATACTATCAAATCTGATTAAAATTCTGGCAGTGAAAAATGGCTTCTTATCATTTTATCAGGCAGGTTTTAATGATTTCATATAAAATCAATGGAACAGAAGAATGTTTTCTTTCTCATTTGCTCTTTCTGTCTAAATGTCTTTCCTGGGCATTGGATATTAATTTTCACAGATTTCTTCTATTAAGCACACATGGAGAAATTCACACAAAGGGGATCCAATCACTGTGTAAGAACCCACAAACATGATGCCATCCACCTTACACCATTAAGGCTGCAGTCCTGTAGGCATTTACCTGGGAGTAATTTCCATTGAACGTAATAGGACTTACTTCTGAGTATAGGATTGCACTATTAATTTGGAGAAAAATATTCCAGAAGCCTAGATCTGTTTTCTACATGTGACAGTAAAATCAAGACTAAAACTTTCAGAAGTTGGGATGATGATTAGTTCAACTACTAATCTGCTCTTCTACTAAAAGTAATACTTTATCTTACATTATATCTCTATCTCTATATTGTAATGTTATTGTCCCAGTTTCAGAAGCAACTGAGCCTTAAAATGATGGATATTCACTTCACTGTGGTTGTATATGTGTTCTAATAATTGCTTTTGCATGTTGAGTCATGAGTTGCTCCAGTAGTTTTGGCATGTCCCAATGGGCATAATATTTCAGAATTTTAGTACAACAACAACAATAAAAGTAAATAAATAAATTTAAATCCCACCCTTCCTCCAAGAAAAAATGCTAATTAGAAACTTTGCAGCTATACGTCAGTCTTACTTTACCAAGCCACATGTTCAAATAAAAGCTGATGAGCTCAAACATTTGGATCTGTGGGTAGAATTTTCTTTTCAGTATTTCTGTAGTAAGTTGCTGACAGGTGGGTGATATTATAATAGACTGGTTCTAAGCCAGTTCAGAACAGATGTCGCATCTGTTGGGAAATGATGAAGTGGCTGTAGGCTAGATGTTCCTTGTGGAATTTAAAGATTTAAGGGTTGGCTTCCTTTTAGATTTGTCTAGCTCATTAAAACAACACAGAAAGCTTTGTTGCATTTGACATTAAAATTAAAAATGTCCTACAAAGAGCTATTTAATGCTCACAGTACTTGTATAAATATTTAATGGGCAAGGAAAGTAGAAGAAATACATCTGATGCTCTTACTTTTAGCTAACAGCTTTTCACTGGCACAACTTATGTTATGCCCATTTCCCTGTAGTCCCCACCTCCGTCACCTTCCATACAGATCTGCAGGATTCCCAAAACTTCTGAGGCAGATTTTGGAAAGTGCAGGGGAAAGTGAATTGGCAAAAATCCCCTCCTCTTCCAATAGTAGAGTCTTCAACTGGATTAAACCTTATCTGTTTAAACATTTTCATTTCTTTTTTTATTATTTACTCTTATAGCCTGCCATTCACCAAATGCTCTCAAGATGGGTTACAAAAGTAATACAATTAAAATAAATACAATGTATAGTAAAAGCATTTTTAAAAATGTAAACCATTTAGAGGTCTCTTGTTCCAAGTAAGCAGTATATACATTTTGATTAAAAATAAATAAATAAAACCACAAAAACAAAAAAATTAAATAAAACAGGCAATATAGTCAAATTAGGAGACAAGCCTTTGTCCATTTTCCCAGGAATAAGCCCCACTGAATATAGTGAGTCATACATCCAAGTAAAGATACACAGGATTAATCTGTGAGCAGCTGGTACTATTCAGTTCACCTAAGGACACATTAACAAAACTGTAATATGGTTCCAATCTTCCAGTTCAATTGAAGAAACTACAAAGGCTGTCAAGGTTGTTACGAACCTGGCCTTAACAGTACATAGGATGCATTCTTTGACCACTAGGTGGCAGGATGGATTTCATACATTTAATGGTTTGCTTTTATTCTCCAGTGCGATGTAGTGGTTAGTGTTTGACTATGACCTGGGAGACCAAGGTTCAAATCCCCACACAGACATGAAGCTCACTGGGTGACCTTGGGCCAGTCACTGCCTCTCAGCCTCAGAGGAAGGCAATGGTAAACTACCTCTGAATACCACTTACCATGAAAACCCCATTCATAGGATCGCCATAAGTCGGGATCAACTTGAAGGCAGTCTATTTCCATTTTTTCCTACTCCATCTCCTTACTCCCTCTCTGCTCACTTGGAGAAGACAAGTGTGAACTGGCAGCAACCGTAAGGAGGAGAAACACTCCAGGGCCTTTCCCAAAAGGCAGCTGTTACAGTTTGGAGGGGTGAAAAAGGAATCACAAGCCAAATCCCTACCCCTCACTATCAGAGCTTCTCAGAGTGATGTGGAGCCACTGTTACCACCACATCCACAATCCAGCCACTCAAAGGGGCCACGTTGGAAGGTGGGGGGCAGACTAATCAGGCCTGATGCCAACAGCACCAAGACCAGCTCAGGATCCAATGGATCCTAGACCAGCTTAGCTTCATTCCCTCTCCACCCTCAGAAACCCCATTTCAGGGTTTGTCATTGGTCTTCACCAGTGGGCTTCCTGCCCATGCATTCAGTGGGCAGAAGAGGGAAGTCAGTGCTGACAGAATAACACTTGCATCATTCCAGCAGCATTGGAAGGTGGTGGGGTGTCACCTCAGCTGGCAGAGCTGAACAGAGGAACACCTCTACAAAGTCCAACCCTCCACACACACATACACAGCCTGGAGTAAGGGGGTTGGATTACTCTGCCCATTTCCTCTAGTGTTTTGTGGACAATTGGTCCACACATGAGGGAGGTGCCCCGGTTATGAAACCTAAACAGATAGGCGGAAAAATAGGTCCAGGTTCTTTTGTGCTAAGCACCTTTTGGGGTGGGAAGAACTAGAAAGAATTTGTTTTCCTGGGTAAAATCCTTCTGATTACATGTTAGACTTGTCAGTCACAACGGAGCTTCCCTCCCTTCATCTTGGTGTCTTCCTTAATATTAAAGACATTTACTCTTGCAAAGCTCTCCCTCTCCCAAAACACTGTTATTGGAGAGCACTATAAAATCATTCCCTCTGATTACAAGTGAGACATGTGAATGACATTAGAGTGCTATCTCTGTGTGTCCTCTCCCCTAGTCTGTTTCTTTTCTCACTTTCTCTCTTCCTTTCTCCACCATACCACCTTGGAGTTTTGACATTATAGCAAACTTAGAGGACATAAGCGGCAGTGTTGGGAAGGCCATCAAACAACTTAAAATGGGGAAATCATCTGGCCCAGATGGCTTAAGTGCAAAATATTTATTATAAGCAATTTTTGATGTTCTACAAGAATAGCAATGATCAATGAGATTCACAGGTTAGCTCACCTCCAACAAGAATGGTTGTCTGGCAAAATCATATCAGTACTTTAAAAAAGGTAAAAATAAAGAGGTTAAATCTTACAGACCTATTACATTGCTGAATTTTGATAAAAGATCCTGACAACAATTCTAACAGACTAAATAATCTTCAAATTATTATTATTAACAATAACAAAAATAGCCATAACCATAACAACAAAACAAAAACAATAATAAAAAGTCACTTTCCTTGCAAAGCAGTCAAAAGAGACAACAATGTAAAAATACATTCATATGAACCAGACAGGTTTTGTGAAGGGTCATTTTCTAGCATTTAATGAAAGGAACATAATTAATGTAATAATGGCCATGGCAATTCTATTAAAATTGCCAAATTACTCTATAATACTGATTAATGTATATATCCCCCCTTGTCGCAAAAAAAGCATAGTTAAAAAGCAAATTGCTCTATTGGAAGTCCAATTAACAAATCTGACATCAACTTATCCGGAAATGTTAGTGATATTAACAGGTGATTTTAACGCCAGGATGGGTCAATCGGATCCTGCCCTTTATGCTAAATATCATCAAATCCCACCAATTGATCCAAACAGCCAAAATATACCCCCGCGCCAATCAAAGGATAAACAAACTAATTATGCGGGTTTTTGTTTAATGAACATGTCAACTAAATTAAATCTAGTCTTATTAAATGGTCGCACTAGAGAGGACTTAGAAGGGGAACTTACCTTTTTTTCGTCCAGAGGCTCTTCGATGATTGATTTAATCTTTGTATCAGAAGAACTATTCCAATCGGTCGAAAACTGTAAAACTATGAATCGCCCTGAAAGTGACCACTCTCCTGTATCACTGGAAATTACTTGTAGAGACGAACATATTCATCTAGCACAACGCACGTTTGTGGATGTTAATGTTGAGATCCGTCCGGCTAAGATCAGATGGGTGTCTAAACTAGAAAAAGTTATAACAGATAGCCTGAGTACCCCCGAAATACAGTCCATCAAAGACCAACTCCTATCTCCCACCCTTTCGAAAGATCCCTTTCATGAGTTCCAGAATTTGATGGTTGCTTTACAAATTATCATTCTACAAAACCAAAGAGACCAACTAAAGGTAGTTTATCATAAATCTAAACCTTGGTTCGACAAGGAATGTGGCGATACACGTAAAGAATTAATAGACATATATCATAGTTACAAGTCAAGTAGATCCTCATTCCATCTGCAAATGTATTGTGATGCTAAGAAAAAATATAAAAGATTAATCAGGAAGAAAAAAGGGTTAGAAACCATAGAAATCTGGCAGAGGCTAACAAATGCGGCCAATATGAAAAATTCAAGAGTTTTTTGGTGTTTAATCTTTCATCACTGGCCAAAGTCCTATGTATCAGCTAACTGCTTGATACCTCCATCTGTTTGGGAAGATTATTTTTCAAGAATATACCATTCCAATAATGGCAAGATAATTGAGAACCATTATCGGTCAACCGAGGTTCCATCTTGGTCCCCTGTTACACCTGATGAAATCTTGGAACATTGGGCGATTAAAACCTAATAAAGCTCCAGGCCCTGACTATATTCCATCTGAGGTCTTTAAATCGAATGCCAACTGGTGGGCCCCCATCTTGGCGGTATTTTTCACCAATATTAATTCCTCAATGAGGATCCCTGCTGATTGGGGAGCGGCCCTTATTATTCCAATCTATAAGAAAGGGCCACACTCCAATCCGACAAATTATAGACCAATAAGCTTACTCAACATCATTAGCAAATTATACGCTGCTCATCTTTATTCAAAGCTGAGCATGTGGCTGGATCAAAATGATATTTTGGTCCCGGAGCAGGCAGGTTTTCATCCAAGACGCTCGATTATTGACCATGCTTTGATTTTGCAGCACTTAGTTTCTAAATATGCAGGATTCAAAGGAGGGGCCCTATATACAGCATTTATAGACTTAAAAATGGCCTTCGATTCGGTTGACAGAGACAGACTATGGTCCAAACTAATTGACTTAGGAATAGATAAGCGACTACTTATACTGATACAAGGACTTCATACTAATACCACCCTACAAATAAGATGTAACTCCAAGGGTCACTTGACAAACCCCATTCCAATGTATAGAGGGGTTAAGCAGGGTTGCATTTTGGCACCCCTGCTGTTTAACATTTATATAAATGATGTTGTGTCAAGTTTGGCTTCTATCTCCTCACATTCACCGATACTAGCTGGTAGGCCGCTGAATGTTCTTTTGTACGCTGATGACATGGTATTACTATCAAGGACCCCAATAGGCCTAAAACGTTTATTGTCGAAATTAGCCTCCTATTGTACCTCGGAATTACTGACAATAAACCATCAAAAAACAAAAGTAATGGTCTTTACAAAAAAAAAAACCAACCGTCGTTGGCACATAGACGGCCAGGAAATTGACCAGGTTAAATCCTTTAAATACCTTGGAATAACCTTCCAAGCTACAGGGAGTCATCAACTGCATACTAAACATGCAGTGCTCAATGCTAAAAAAACATCAAAAGCCCTCCTAACCTTCTTTTACTCTAAGGGAGGCCAAGCCATCCTACCTGCCATAAAAAATTTTAACTCTAAAATTATCCCCCAGCTGACATTTGGGTCTCAGGTGTGCTGTAAGGATAATTTAAACGAACTAGAAACAGTAAAAAATAGTTTTCTAAGGTCTATTATGGCTGTTCCCTTTTGTGTCCCTAATTGTATACTGAGACTAGAGGTGGGTGTCCAAACCATTGAATCTCGAATATGGCTGAATAAGATTTCCACATGGTTAAAACTTATTCTTGAGCCGATTGGACTAACCCCCCTTATGTTGAGGGACAACCATAATTCCAAATGGGCTAAAGCGATCCAAGATAAAGTATTAAAGATTGGCTTTTCTATACAAGCTATCCTTGCCATGTGCTTTGATACCGCGCGGATGAATATTAGTCAGAGGATAAAAGACATTGATGTCCAACACCAACAAATGCTCATAAAAAAACAAAGATGCAATTTAAGCTTTTTGAGGCCAATGCCCTATTTATCCGATTTAACCTTTCCCAAACATCGCAAGGCCTTCACATGGATGAGATTAAACGTTCTTCCCTCAGCGCTTCTAGTTGGCAGATTCAACAAGATTCCGTATCAAGAGAGATTGTGCCCGTATGGGTCAGGAGAGATCGAGACCAACGCACATGTCCTATTCCGCTGTCCATTCTATTGTGCCCAGAGACTCCATTTAATCTCTCCCCTTTTAGAACCCTTTGAAATTAAACCTGAATCTTTTTGGCTGGACTACCTGCTCAGCGATCACTCGCCTGCGATAACTTTATCAGTCGCCAAGTATAGTTTAGCGGTAGTAAACCATAGGAAAGTAACCCTAAATAACCCGGTTTAATTTTATTCTGATTTTAATTTTACCCTCAAGTTTTAACCTATGCAGTTTTAATTAAATATATTTATTATAGTTAAACGATTTTGTGGTTTTAGCCCTTAAGGTTTTGTATAGGAGCTAATCCTTATATTTATTTGTCCAGTTTTGTCAAAAATTAAATCCAATCTAACTCCTATCGTTAATGAGTTTTAAATCGCATCTGTCTCAATGAAATTGTAGCGGTTTAATAATCAGTCTTTTTGCTGTTTGTTTGTATTTTTGCTACCTGGTCTAATGACTGTAATAAAGAATTCTGATTCTGATTAATGTAATAGATTTCACCAGTAAGAACCAAGTACCAACAGTCTGTGTCTTTCTTGACACTAAGGGGTTTGATAGGTTGGCATGGCTCTTTCTGAAGCAGTGTATGATCAGGTTTGATTTTTGGGGATAATTTTCATAAGTGGATTGATATAATTTACTGTTCCCCAGCATCAAATCTGATGCTAAATGGAAGACGTTTGCAGGGCCAGCACCAGGCATGATAGGGCCCTTGGGCACAAGCCTGCCCTGGACTCATGGCACCATAGCCCAACACTCCCCCTCCCATACAGATGGTGTGGGGCTAAAAAGCCCACCTGCACACCCCACCTACTTCTCCTGTTGTGCGAATGACTGCATGCATAGCACACACGCCTGCCATCAACTAAAATGGTGGTGTCAGCATCAGCACTTTAGGGAAGCTCCCACCACCATCTTGGATGAGGGCAGGCATCACACAGCATTCACATTGGGAAAGGTAGGTAAGGTCTGCAGACAGAGTTATCGAAGCCCGCACTGTCTGCATTGGGGTATGTGTGCCTGGGAGCTCCCTCTCTGCAATCCATGGCATGGTAGGGTTGAGGACCTGATGCTGCTGTGGATCATGGCATGGGAGTGCCACCCTCCCACCTCCTTTGGGCCGCAAGGGCCCTCGGCCAGGGCCCAACCTGGCTGACCTTTGATGCCAGCTCTGGAAGCTCATCTACATTGCTTTTGGAAAGATGGACAAGGGAATGATGCCCCCCATCTGCGGTGCTTTTCATACTGACATTGGAAATGCTATCTGAAAGGATTAGGCATCAAAAAGGTATATGACATATATATTGGAGAGACTGAAACTTGCATGCCGATGACATGACAATATTTTTAATGAATGTAGGAAAGAAATTGGGGGAGGAATTCAATATGCTGAAACCTCAGGGTACAAAGTAAATGTGCCAAAAAGTGAACTGCTATCTTTGAATCACAGGATAGAGGAGGGAAGAGATGATAATTGGATAAAACATATCAAAGACTACAGTAAGGTGAAGTATCAAGGGATTTTTATCTCATCAAACTTACAAGATCTATCTAAGCTAAATCATCAGAACCACCAGAAACAAGTCCAAGACAATCTTAGAAACTGGGAAAAAGCCCCCCATAGGGGTCACCGGAGCTTCCCCTGCTGCCACCCCCCACAGGGGTCGCCAGAGTAAACATAGCTCTATTGGGTGCTAAGCATTACTAAAACTGTAATGATTAAGTGTGCACTATTTCTTTGCAAAGGAGGAGGATAGGGAAAGAACCAGACCAGGTGCAGGCCACACAACTTTTCCTCCATTAGAGAACTAACCGTGATAGCAGCTGGAATCCCTTCTGAACCAAAGTAAGACACTTTATAGTTTAGTTAGGTGCTATATGCAAAACTGGGATGCTTAAGTATCCACAGTATGTTTGCAAGGGAGGATGGGGAAAAAACCAAATGTGGCCACTCCCCCTGACTTCATTGGCCACAGCCTAATAGCACCAGGTCTGGTGGGCACCAGCCACTGCTACTGGGGAGGATAAAGTTGCTCTGCCATATGGTGGTGAAAAACTGCTGAAAAGAATTTTGGGTTTGTGTGAGCTCCCCTACTGCAGCAGTGACATAATACACCTGCTGCCATCACTAGTAAAGCAATGGAGTCATGACAAATAGGACAAATACAGTATATCAACCAGCAGTGACAGGCAGACCCAAAAATCTAGTGCTGAGTAAAAATGTCTGCCCACAATTCTCCACACTGGTTTTGGGTGGCAACATAGAGAAACATTTTGCCAAATATTCTTTAAGTTCAACTGCTGGTGAACATCTCCAACACTTTTCTCAGAAGATTTTCTTTTGAGAATGTTTGGCTCAATAAATTTTGAATCAAATATTGTTGTTAGGTCATATTGGTGGATGAAGAAAAGGAGGGCTGGGAGGAGTAGGGTCCAAACCCATAGCTTATATTAAAAAAATTAAATATTAAAGCGGAGTTTTGCACTCAAAACTCATGGATGGTGAAATCTACAGAGGCCATTTGGGGGGGGGAATCCAAATATTCCCCAGGGGAGGACTGAAATTCTCCAACGGTTCAGGGGGAGCATGAAAAAAAAGTTCAAAGTTGAAGGGCAAATGCCAGTATGAGGAAGACTGAAAGAAAATACAAGATTACATTTCCACAGGGCCGGCCCCAGGCATGCCGGGGCCCTTGGACACCAGCCTGCCCTGCGACCCTCCGCTCCCCTTCCGCGATCCATGGAAGCAGCCATGGCTCGCCAGACAGGAGCTTCAGAGCCACCCGTCATCCCCTACTTCACCTACCTTTCCGCTGTTTTTTGCAGCTGCGCGCACTGGTTTGCCATCAATCAAGATGGCGGCCGAGGTTTCCCTAAGGGGCTGAAGCTCTGCTGCCATCTTGGTTGATGGCAGCAATGCGCGCGTGTAGCACGCTTGCGTGCCATCAACCAAGATGGCGGCAGAGGCTTCAGCCCCTTAGGCAAACCTCAGCCGCCACCTTGATTGATGGCAAACCGCAAAAAAACAGCTGAGAGAAAGGTAGGTGAACCGGGGGGATGGCGGGTGGCTCGGAAGCTCTTGTCCGGCGAGCGGAAGGGCCTCTGTAGCTCCAGGGCTCCTCGGGCCAGTGCCCCACCTGGTCGCCCTTTAGAACTGGCCCTGCATTTCCACAATGCTCCAGAACGTGATACTTGCACATATATGCAATCAATATTTTTAAAATGATATAGGATGCCCAAATAGGTTTTAAAAATGCATTCTGATTCATTAAAAAGGAAAGAATAACAGAAATATAAAAGCCATGCTCTGTGTCCCTGGATCAACATTATCCTGCCATTCTGCTGCCTTTTTAGAAGCCTCTTTGCATGCACAAAAGCTCTTGCTGGATTTGTGCTCATTCGGCAGATTCACCCCGTCTGACTGCAGTTAGCCAGAGCCACATTGAAAGGAAAACGTACCCGAGAACAGTTGTGTTAGGCCCCAGATATTACTCTCACTTATTTTTTCATTTCCTTTTGAACCTTCATCAGCTTGTCATTGCCAATTAGGTTCAGTTGGAGCTTTCTTTATTGATTTAGGTTTAATTAGCCTAGCCATATGGCTGGGTAGAAGGCTTCAGCAAAGAAGGCTTAAGCTTGAACATGGCATCCAAGGGATATCTGCATCATGGATAGCCAGGTCAGTTTCTCAGGAAAAGTCAAGACAGGCTGGGGGAGAGAGAATGAACCCGCCACATTAGCTGCTGCTAGTTGATCATTTCTAATTGTAAATAATCAACAAAGTTGTGGCCAGATGTTGAACCCATTATCACATCTGCCTCTTTCTTGCAGACCACAAACAATTCCTGAAGGCAAATGCAAACATTGTAGCTCATTATAAAGAACTTCATAGGAACATAGGAAGCTGCCTTATACCGAGTCAGACCATTTGCCCATCTTGCTCAGTATCATCTACACTGACTGGCAGCAGCTCTTCAGAGTTTCAGACGGGGAGTCTCTCCCAGCCCTACCTAGAGATTCCAGGGATTGAACTTGGGACCTTCTGCCCCAGTGACCCAGAAAATTACAGGCCATAATATCTGCTCACTGGTCAAGAATCAAATGAAGTGCAACAAAGGGAATGATCTTTGAAGAGGATGGTGCTCTTCTGCAAGGAATAATATAAGAGAGAGAAAAGGAAATATTCAATAGTTTGAATATGCTGTCAACAGTTTAGACATGCTGTCAACACTTTGGCAATGTACTGTATATTCACATGTTGTGTTGGAGGACAATAAGATTGACAGCTTCAGTACACTTGGCAGTGTGGTTGACCTACAGCTTAGTTGGAAGACTGACATAGAACACTGTGCTTTCTATGTCAGAGGGCCAGTTTATACAATTAACTGGAAGCATTTAATGAAGCAAATGAATGAAATATCACACTTGGTGTGGTCAAATAAATGGAAGTAAGGAAGCCGTGATTCATCTAATTCTTCAGTTGTGATTAAAAGTGTATCTGCTTAGCCAATGTTGTCCATTTATTTGAATCATGTTTCTACAATAAAACTAGAGTATGGCCTACAGATGTGACCTACTGATTGACAATAAAGCCCTTATAAAATGATAATCTCTGACCAGACACACAAAACAAAACTAGCAGTATTCCATTTTAAGACGACTGGTCAATATTCCACAAAAGCCAGAGAAAAGCACATTTGTTTTCAGCCCAAAACCTAAAGGATAAAAATCTCTTTTGGTAGGGAATTTGCAAAGCAAAAGCATGCATGTTTCATCCTCTAGTTTCTCCCATCTGTCTGCAGAGCAGAAGACACGTATAAGGGGACTAGCATGATGAGGGGAGAGTTTAGGTTTCAATATGCAGTTTACCTGTGTCACTTTGTTACTGCTTTTCCAGGAACTTCTCTTGCATTCTGCCATGTCTCACTAGTTCACAGAGCCTGATTCAAGAGATACCTCATCACAGTACAAGGCTAAGTCATGAGATCCCTTGCATCCCAACAAGGACCTCTCAGTATCAACACCAAAGGGGACCTTACCACAGGCTATAGTGCCTCCTGAAGCCTGGAAGAATGACACACTCTGTTATGGACTCTGGGATACCACACCTAAAAGATACCCCAATCTCCAGTCCTGCTGAATCCTGTGTTGCGGTGTGTAATTGTGTGCTTAATTTCGTTTAAAACAACACAGCAGCAGTAGAGTAACAGCAGATGTTGAAATGCGAGTGTGCCAGTGTGTGCGTGCGTTTGCCTGAGAAAGCAGGTTTTTACCCTGCATCAGCATCACTGAGACTTGAGACTTAGTAAAATAAGAAAAGCTTGTTTATTTATAGAAATACATAGTAGATAGGCATACCTAGTTCTAACTAACTAGCTAAGTTGGAGGCGTAACGCCCAGGTGCGAGAGTTAGCCCCATGCTTGGAGAGAGCAGAGACAAAGGGATGTCTCCTCTCTCCCGGACAGTCAGAGGACAAAGGAGTGGAAAGGGAGGAAGGAGGAGGGGCAGGTAAGCTTCCCTAAAGGCATCACAGTCTAGCGACAGCAGGAAGTCAGTCAGAGCATCACAGGTAAAAGGTAAACAAAGCCTATCCATCTAGAGGACCCTAGCTCTATCTCCCTTCTGGGGCACAAACAAAAGAACAAAACAGGAGTTGTCTTGCCCCACTTCCAACATCCTGGAACCAATCTGTCTCTTTAGTCCCATCCTCCATTATCACCCCCTCGATCCCAGGAACATCAATGCTAATAAACCCAAATGGAAGCAAGCATTACATGGAACACTTATTACTAGAACTGCTTCCAAGAAGAGGCCTTTGACTTGCATGCACCAGAAAGGGTAGAGCTGGAATCTAAGCCACATAGCTAGTGGGAATGGAACATATTTACAGTTAAAGTTTAACTGAAGAGGAAGCATAACATGCTTTTGGATAGATATGCTGATATGCACTTCTATTGCAATCTATTCCATGTTGTGCCACAAGTTCTGGATTTGTCTAAATATTTAGGCTCCAGGTACATGAAGGGGAAGGGCTGCCTGAAGTTGGGTGTGTGTGTTGGAAGGACTCTGTGTGGTGCTGCAGCTGTTGCCAGTTACTTATTTTGCCTTCTTTTTGTGTCTTCTGCTCCAGGTATATGAAGGGGAAGGGCTGCCTGAAGCAGTGCCTCAGCGTTGCGCCAAGTGCGATGCTAAGTGTGCACTTAGTGTCGCATTTGGAGTCGTTTTGGGGTCTTGGAGAAAGAGAACAATGGAAGAAATGTTTGTAGTCCTACTGGTCATAAAAGATGGTGGTTAGGTGGGGAGAAGCACAACGGGACAGTAGAGAACTTTGTTTGAGACATATTTTATAACTGTTATTAGATATATTTTACAATTGTTATTGTCTTTTTTGTTTTTTGTTCTGCTTTTGATGAACTGTATATTGTTTGAGATTTATTGTTCGGTTTATGTTTTATAATGTGATGTATGGTTTTCTTCTATTTTTGTCTAGATATTTTTATAATTGTTATATTTTGTTTTTTAAGATATGTATATTGCTAGCAATTTATTGTTCAGTTATGTTTATTTAAAATGTTATATATTTGTTTTCTTTTATTATCAATTATGCCAAATGTAACAGTATATTGTTTTTATGTTGTAAATCGCCCAGAGAGCTTCGGCTATGGGGCTGTATAAAAGTGTAATTAATAAATAAATAAATAGTGTTATGTCAGAATCTGTAGATTGTTATGCACTTTCCATTTCCCTGAGTAGTAAGAAGTCCAGGCACAGTGTTCTCTCACCTTTGGAGCACTGGAAACTTACCATGTCTTTAAAGTGTTCACAAGTATGTAAACAGAGCAGTAGAAGCAAACAGACTATTACAAAACAACTGGGAGTCCTGCATGAGAGTCCCTTAGATTAAAGCAGGTGTGGGGAACTTTTGACCCTCCAGTTGTTGCTGAACTACAACTTCCATCAGCCCCAGCAGGCATGGCCAGTGATGATGGGGATTGTAGTTCAGTAACAGCTGGAGGGCCAAAGTCTGCACACACTGGATTAGAGAAACTGTTGCTCCCAAGGCTGCATCCCAGTTTTTAGCTAGCTCCAACTAAAAACATTCAGCCTCTTTTTCTGTCCAAATATAAACAGCAACTACCTCATTTTGTCTCACAAATGCACTGGAAGAAGGCATTATTTACTTCCCAAGAAAAAAATCAATTGATCATCCATGACTATTGACAAGCAATCAGTTTAACAAAGGATGGTTGCTCAGCAGCCATAACAACGTATCTTATGTTTTCCTCATTCCTTGCTCATCAGAGCCATGGCCATAATTGTGACCTCAATGGCCACATAACCTGACATTCAGTTATGACAATCACATTTCCACAAATAACAGTGCACAAGTGGTCTTGGATAGGTAATTATTGCTGTCCTTTTGCTACAGCTATGTGTCTATAGTTGTGTTCTACATATTTAAAACCATTGCAGAACCCTAAGAATGTAAAAAGAGCCTGCTGGATCAGGCCAGTGGCCCATCTACTCCAGCATCCTGTTCTCACAGTGGCCAACCAGGTGCCTGGGGGAAGCCCGCAAGCAGGACCCAAGTGCAAGAACATTCTCCCATCCTGAGGCTTCCGGCAACTGGTTTTCAGAAGCATGCTGCCTCTGACTAGGGTGGCAGAGCACAGCCATCACGGCTAGTAGCCATTGATAGCCCTGTCCTCCATGAATTTGTCTAATCTTCTTTTAAAGCCATCCAAGCTGGTGGCCATTACTGCATCTTGTGGGAGCAAATTCCATAGTTTAACTATGTGCTGAGTAAAGAATTGAGGAAGCATCCAAACTAGGAAATGTGGTAGTAATGGGTGACTTCAACTACCCGGACATAGACTGGCTGCATATGTGTTCCAGTCATGACAAAGAAGCAAAGTTTCTAGATATTCTAAATCACTATGCCCTAGATCAGTTGGTCATGGAACTGACCAGAGGGACGGCAACCCTGGACTTAATCCTCAGTGGGGACCGGGACCTGGTGCGAGATGTAAGTGTTGTTGAACCGATTGGGAGCAGTGACCACAGTGCTATTAAATTAAACATACATGTAACTGGCCAATTGCCAAGAAAATCCAACACGGTCACATTTGACTTCAAAAGAGGAAACTTCACAAAAATGAGGGGATTGGTAAAAAGAAAGCTGAAAAACAAAGTCCAGAGGGTCACATCACTCGAAAATGCTTGGAAGTTGTTTAAAAACACTATATTAGAAGCTCAACTGGAGGGCATACCGCAGATCAGAAAAGGTACCGCCAGGGCCAAGAAGATGCCAGCATGGTTAACAAGCAAAGTCAAGGAAGCTCTTAGAGGCAAAAAGTCTTCCTTCAGAAAATGGAAGTCTTGTCCGAATGAAGAAAATAAAAAAGAACACAAACTCTGGCAAAAGAAATGCAAGAAGACAATAAGGGATGCTAAAAAAGAATTTGAGGAGCACATTGCTAAGAACATAAAAACCAACAACAAAAAATTCTATAAATACATTCAAAGCAGGAGACCATCTAGGGAGACAATTGGACCCTTGGATGATAAGGGAGTCAAAGGTGTACTAAAGAACGATAAGGAGATTGCAGAGAAGCTAAATGAATTCTTTGCATCTGTCTTCACAGTGGAAGATATAGGGCAGATCCCTGAACCTGAACTAACATTTGCAGGAAGGGATTCTGAGGAACTGAGACAAATAGTGGTAACGAGACAGGAAGTTCTAAGCTTAATGGACAATATAAAAACTGACAAATCACCGGGCCCGGATGGCATCCACCCGAGAGTTCTCAAAGAACTCAAAGGTGAAATTGCTGATCTGCTAACTAAAAGATGTAACTTGTCCCTCGGGTCCTCCTCCGTGCCTGAGGACTGGAAAGTGGCAAATGTAACGCCAATCTTCAAAAAGGGATCCAGAGGGGATCCCGGAAATTACAGGCCAGTTAGCTTAACTTCTGTCCCTGGAAAACTGGTAGAAAGTATTATTAAAGCTAGATTAACCAAGCACATAGAAGAACAAGCCTTGCTGAAGCAGAGCCAGCATGGCTTCTGCAAGGGAAAGTCCTGTCTCAGTAACCTATTAGAATTCTTTGAGAGTGTCAACAAGCATATAGATAGAGGTGATCCAGTGGACATAGTGTACTTAGACTTTCAAAAAGCGTTTGACAAGGTACCTCACCAAAGGCTTCTGAGGAAGCTTAGCAGTCATGGAATAAGAGGAGAGGTCCTCTTGTGGATAAGGAATTGGTTAAGAAGCAGAAAGCAGAGAGTAGGAATCAACGGACAGTTCTCCCAATGGAGGGCTGTAGAAAGTGGAGTCCCTTAAGGATAGGTATTGGGACCTGTACTTTTCAACTTGTTCATTAATGACCTAGAATTAGGAGTGAGCAGTGAAGTGGCCAAGTTTGCTGATGATACTAAATTGTTCAGGGTCGTTAAAACAAAAAGGGATTGCAAAGAGCTCCAAAAAGACCTCTCCAAACTGAATGAATGGGCGGAAAAATGGCAAATGCAATTCAATATAAACAAGTGTAAAATTATGCATATTGGAGCAAAAAATCTGAATTTCACATATACGCTCATGGGGTCTGAACTGGCGGTGACCGACCAGGAGAGAGACCTCGGGGTTGTAGTGGACAGCACAATGAAAATGTCGACCCAGTGTGCGGCAGCTGTGAAAAAGGCAAATTCCATGCTAGGGATCATTAGGAAAGGTATTGAAAATAAAACAGCCGATATCATAATGCCGTTGTATAAATCTATGGTGCGGCCGCATTTGGAATACTGTGTACAGTTCTGGTCGCCTCATCTCAAGAAGGATATTATAGAGTTGGAAAAGGTTCAGAAGAGGGCAACCAGAATGATCAAGGGGATGGAGCGACTCCCTTACGAGGAAAGGTTGCAGCATTTGGGGCTTTTTAGTTTAGAGAAAAGGCGGGTCAGAGGAGACATGATAGAAGTGTATAAAATTATGCATGGCATTGAGAAAGTGGATGGAGAAAAGTTCTTCTCCCTCTCTCATAATACTAGAACTCGTGGACATTCAAAGAAGCTGAATGTTGGAAGATTCAGGACAGACAAAAGGAAGTACTTCTTTACTCAGCGCATAGTTAAACTATGGAATTTGCTCCTGAAAGATGCAGTAATGGCCACCAGCTTGGATGGCTTTAAAAGAAGATTAGACAAATTCATGGAGGACAGGGCTATCAATGGCTACTAGCCATGATGGCTGTGCTCTGCCACCCTAGTCAGAGGCAGCATGCTTCTGAAAACCAGTTGCCGGAAGCCTCAGGAGGGGAGAGTGTTCTTGCACTCGGGTCCTGCTTGCGGGCTTCCCCCAGGCACCTGGTTGGCCACTGTGAGAACAGGATGCTGGACTAGATGGGCCACTGGCCTGATCCAGCAGGCTCTTCTTATGTTCTTATGTTCTTAAGTACTTCCTTTTGTCTGTCCTGAATCTTCCAACATTCAGCTTCTTTGAATGTCCACGAGTTCTAGTATTATGAGAGAGGGAGGACCAGCCCTACCTTAAGCAAAGTGAGATTTTCCATTTCCTCTGTTGGAGGGCAGAAGTCTGTATCCTACATGGGATGTCCTGGCCTCTCTAAACTAGCCCACTGTCTCAGGTAGAGGACACTACTCCCATTACCAATGCTGAATTAAGATTCAACTGCTAATCTAATCAGATTGTGTATGTGGAATAGGGAGGAGCTCGCTTTTGTCCTTCTCCTCAGGCAACAAAATGTCTTGAGTCATTCCTCAACCACAGTGCCATGAGCTTTATACCCTAACATTATACAATATTACAATATTTGTTCTTCTTAATCTTAAAGGCCTTCTCTTCTGGGAGTTTATGTAAAGTGCTTAGAAGCAGTTTCATTTCAGCCTGAAGATGTGACCCAGTTGTGTAACAAAACCTCCCATTTTCTCAAAAGTTTTCTTCCCCTGCAAAAGAGCTTCCATTTTCTGCTTCCTTCTGCAGGCACTTTAGCATTTCTTTAGAATTTCAGTGGGTGCAAGGATGAACTTACTTTACCATTGTGAGGTGGTGACATTCATTTCTCCAGTACATTGCATCCTACCCAGCTGCCTGCTCTTCCTGAACCCAAAAACACCCGTAAGGGAAGTGACCTCATAATGCCTTCCCCTGAGCTTTAACTGAATCATGAGGAGACAGAGAGACTGGCTACCAAGCACTTGAGACCGGTGCAGTAAGTGGTTTTGTTTTTTTTAAGTCAATCAAACCTTTATTTACGGTCAAAGACCCGTCCTGATACAGGCATATAATATAATACAAATATGATACAAGTGGGTAATAAAATATAAAACCACAAAACCAAAAATAAAATGAGAATTTTAAATGATGACATATGAATTCACAGAGACCACACCTATTGATTCTAATTCAGTTATTACATTCATACAATGAACAATTTAACTATATGAAATTCCAAATCGTAAATTGTGCAGCATATATAAAACTCACAACCCTCATTGTGATTGTTTTATTGGATCCTGTTATTAGATAACGCATCATGGAATCAGGAGCTAACTGTGTGATACTTTCCATTATGCCAGATAGAAATTTACAGCGTATAGATTTATATATGGGGCAATTGAACATAACATGAATGAGTGTTTCAATATTGCCCTCCCCACACAGACATACACGTTGTTCGTAGGGAATTCTTTGGTACCTTCCAGTCAGTAACGCAGAATGAAGGGAGTTAAATCTAGCCTTTGTAAAAGCTAGACGAAGTTTTGGGATCGTAAGTATATCCAGATAGGCAGCATGGTTAGAGGGCATAAAGTTTAGTTTGAAATAAATAGGAGAGCATATTTTTGTGGCTCTAATAGTGTCGATTTGAAAATCTATATCCTTTAATCGAGTCCAGATATCAGATTTAGCCGAAGTAGACGTTTGTACGGATAGATATTCAAATGAAAAGCCTATCGAGGAGAATTTACTCCTAAGTTTTTTTTAACTGAAGTCCTTTCTTTTACCTAAACACAGACACACACCTCTTTCAACACTGATTTCTTTTAAAGTAAAAAGACTTCACTTAGAAAAACAACAACATCATCTCACAGGCACACAGTAGGCCATCTCCACTTTCCCATGCTTATCATCTGAGGACATCTTGGGGGTTTGGGGAAATGCAGGCACCCAGGAAGTGTGAACCACCAGATTTGTAGATGATTTGTAGAATAAATGAAAGGACACTCACAAACACCCCTTGGCTAACTTGAAAGTAATATAAGTACAACAAAGGATAGGAGAATCTGTCCATTTCAGTTTTTCTGTTTATTTTTCCAATCTAAACTGCAGTTCTTCACATTTCCACATCAGTTTGCAGATTTTTTTTTTAAAAGTCCCTCATCCTATATCATATTCACTAGTAGGCAAAAAAAACACCTTGCGGTTTAAGAACATACCTATAGCTAACAGATGTTTATATGAAACTTTAAAAAGCAGGGAAATTGGGCAGCTATAGTGAATGCACCACGGAAACAGGAGACCTGACCTCCTCTCTGAGATATTGTACTGCCCTACAAATTTGTAAAAATGCAAACACAATTTGGGTTGGTCTTTCACAGTCCAATCCACCTCCTGTGTAGCTTGGAAGAATTTGGTAACATGTGCCTCGGAGTATATGGTGAGTGGTGGCAACACCTGCTGTCAGCCCAAATAACAGAAACAAAATGTGCTGTACTGATCATGTTTTAGCAGGGAGGAAGCAACAATATTAAGATAGTTGATATAGTTCTGATAGCCACAATCAGAAGGGGAGGGAAGGGGCAAAAGGGAGGTGATGGGAGAGAGGAGGAGGGGAGGACAGGTTTGATCATTTGCATGCTTATTGAGTTCAGTGAGATTTACTCCCATACAATCATGCTAAAGATAAAATTGACCGAGGGGGAGGGAAAAGAGATTGGAAGGGGAGGGGGAGGGGCAAAGGAAGGAAGAGGGAAGGGGCAAGAGGGAGGGAATAGAAGGGAGGATAGGTTTGATCATTTGTATGCTTTTTGGGTTCAATGGGATTTACTCCTGTGCAATCATGCTTAGGATAGGTGAAACCGATGAGGGGGAGGGCAGGGAGGGGGAGGGGAGGAGATTGGATGGATGGGCACTGGGCAGAGGGGAAGCCCCTTTCCTTTCTAAAAGGAAAACATTAAGAACAGTATTCATTGTTTTTCAGCATTTCCCTAACCTTTTTATTCTACAGCAGGCACATGTAATATCCCATCCAAATTTAAATCAAAGCTGTCCCTGGCCACATCCACACCAGACATTTATTTCAGTTTAGACAGTAATGGCTTCTCTCAAAGAATCCTGAAAAGTGTAGTTTGTGAAGGGTGCTGAGAGTTGCTAGGAGATGCCCTGTAGAGCTTCAGTCTCAGAGCTTCAATCAGATCAACTAACTGTTAAAACACTCTGGCCACTGGAGTTCTGTCAGGGGAACAGGAGTCTCCTCACAGCACCCTTCACAAACTACACTCACCAGGATTCTTTGGGGGAAGCCATGACTGTCTAAACTGAAATAAAGTCTGGCATGGGTATGGCCCCAATTAGCCAAGCCAAGCAACTGTGAGTCTGGCTTTTAGAACACTGACAGTTTGTTTATTTTATTTTATTATTTTATTTATTGTATTTTTAGACCGCCCTTTAGCGACAAGCTCTCAGGGCAGTGTACAACAGAATAAAACCACATTAAAATACAGGTGAATGAGGGTACAATACAACTATAAAAACATTTTAAAAGCAAGGTAAAGACAAAGATTAAAATAAGATTACAATTAAAATTAAGATTAAAATGCCTGGGCAAAGAGGTAGGTAGATAACAAAGAAGGCGCCAGGCGTATCTCATCAGGGAGGGCGTTCCATAATTCGGGGGCCACCACTGAGAAGGCCCTAGATCTAGTTATTGCTCTCCGGGCCTCCCTATGAGTTGGAACCCGGAGAAGGGCCTTCGACGTTGAGCGTAGCGAACGGGTAGGTACATAGCGGGAGAGGTGTTCCACCAGGTATTGGTTCTTATTGAGCATGCCCAGGTTTATCATTGACTAAAGAAGATGGTCAGAGAATGGGTCAAGGTCAGTATTAGGAGTACAGGTACTCTGTGAACATGGCTGATTTATAATTAATTTCAACAGATTATGAGAACACTGACAGAAAAAATTGCAACGGGGTCTGTTTTCTCTCTCTTTACACTTTGAACTCTCGATGCTCTCTGACTGTTTTGTGTATCGCCATGAACATTTAGAAGGTTGTTTAAGTAAGAGTTTCTGAGTTCAGGACTATAAGTTTTGCAAGGTTTTGTTTTGAAATGAGCTTATGGGAAGAATCAGAATTTAACAATGCGGAATGCAAAAACTCTATGCTGGCTATAGTATACAGCCACTCTCCTGGCTGTATAATACACACTTAATTGGGAATACATGGAATTGGGGGAGGGCTGTATTTGATTACTTAGTTTCTGGTGACATCTTCCATCCTTATGATTTTTTTTCTTTGATGTTGGTTGACCCAGAATTTCCTTGGTATTTTATCCCGTTGAAACTCCAGATCAAAAACTTAGGTAAAATGTTTGACCCATTCCATTGGCTATTCATTTGTTGGATGATTATATGAATCTACACAAGGGTATTTTGCCTGTGTCATCTGAGCTCTTAGTAGAATCTGAGAAGCAGCAACTATGGCAGAAAAAAATCACTAGAGCCAGCTAACCCTTTCGTCAAGGAAGCTATAAAGTACCAGTAAATGCATCCCCTGCTGGGAGAAGTTCCATCTTTTTCTTTGTTATTTTAACTTGTTTTTCCAGTACCTTTTACATTTTATAAAAGGCTATTATTCTAAATTTGATCTTTAGGGGAATGGAAGTGTGCAAAAATAAGCCTGTGGTATAAGCCAGAACCTTTGTAGTCTAATTCCTCTTAGAGCTAGGAAGAGAGCCGATTGTGTAGTATGCAAACATTTACCTGAGTAAACTTTCTGAAATGTGCCTATGTGTTGATGTTTCCTTTAATGTTCCTCCAGTTTAAGGAACTACTAAATGAGTAAAGTGAATAATCTTCTCTTAGTTGGAGCAGAAATATGTTGCCTTGTGAATTGTACAAGATGCAAGATTCTAGACTTGAAAAGCTGATCACTTTGCAGAGATGTCTGGACCTTTAGGATATAGGAAGGATAAACTCCTCTAGATCATTTTGTCAGTGCAGGATTTTTTTTAAAAAAACTGTATTCGTATGAAGCGTTAGTATTTGCATATTAAATATTAAATAGAACTGACATGCATATCATACCCAGAAATCCTCTTTTAAAACTCCCCTTGCTACAATGCACGTCTTTGAGAATTAAGCCACAGCTTAATGATTTATTTATTATTTGGATTTCTATCCCACAGCTGAGGCTTATGATAGGCTGCAACAGTTGAACAGAAAATGAAGCATGAAAACAACTCTTAAAGAACATATATAAACCAGTTATCAGGATTCTGCCATCATGCCATGTGTCTCATAAATATTGCTAAATGAGATTATAGTAGATCTAGATCGATGGAAAAAATGGTTGGAAAGAGTGTCCACTATCAAAATAAAAGTAGTAGGTTTTTTAATTAATTTGAAAATATTCTAATTACAAAACTTTTCCAAATGGTTTGTCATTGTAAATGTTTCAAAAAATGCTACATGGAAAATATAGGGATGGAAAACACTAGTTAGAGTTGCTTTAGCTATCTTACAAAAAAACAAAGGTAAAGGGAGATTTTCTGTATCCCAGTATAGCCAGTTGCAATCATCCAGCTAAAGTGAATGACTGCTTGCTGAGGCACTTGGAAAGGAATGGGGCTTAAATTTGTTATGACTAATGCATTCATTAAATTTGCACCCCACCTTTCCTCCCAAAGGAGCCCAGGATGGCAAACATCAAATTGGTAAAACAATACATTTAAAATAAAACAAACCCTATTTAAAACAATTAAAACCATCTAAAATGTCTTAAAACAATTAAGAACATCTAAGAAACCATATAAAAACATTTAATACATAGAGTGTCCAGGATATCTGCCCTGGGTGTAGAAGCTCAAAATGTGCTATGAAAACATATCTGTAAAAGAGCAGAAATATCATGACATGAATAGCTCTGTAAAATAAAATAAATGCTTTCCATATATTGTTGGACTCCCGGGAGCCAGTACTGCCAGTGGCTAAGCATGGCGATGAGAGCTGGAGTCCCAAAAAAAATCAGGAGGGCACCAGACTGAGGAAGGCAGAGCAAGACTGTAGCTTGTTCATGTGTGGTGGTGGTGATTTTATCATGATACTTAATCATTTTATGTAGCACACTCTGGGACCATTCTGTGAAAGGTGGGTTATAAGTATAAATAATAAAGAGATGAATAATGAAATAAATCATCATTGTGAAATGCAGTGTAAAGAAATAAAAATGTAGTGCAGTGATCAAGCACCTGCTTTGCATGCAGAAGGTATTTGGTGCAATCCTTCCCATTTCTGGGTAGGGCTGGGTAGACTTCCTGCCTAAATCCTGGACAGCTGTCGCTGATCAGTGTGGATGATACAGAAGAAGATGGACCAATAGTCTGACTTGGTGTAAGCAGACTAACATGGATGGAAATAGAAGAAACCTAAAGCAGGTTTGACTCAGCTGTAAGTCCCATTTACCTCAGTGGGGCGTATGTGTGTTTAGAACTGCATCGGTGATGCGTTTTTACCCTACAACTGCTTTTAAATCTGTTTCAATTCTGAAAAAAAATGTTTCAGTTTAATGTCTTACTTTAGAAATTTATGAGCTGCTTTTGCACATTCATCTGAAAAAGTGGGATATAAATTATATAAATACTATTGATACTCCAAACAAAAATATATTGGATCCAATCTGAGCCAGCACTAGAACTACCCAAAAGGTTAAATAAATAATAGTAGAGGCATTTGCCAGATTCTTCTGATTGTGCTAGAGTGACCTCTTCCTCCTTCACTACTATGTTGTTTTGGGCAGTTTACTATGTTTTTAGAAAGATTATACCTAGCCTTGAGCACCATTTGGCTGAGAAGGTGTTTAAGACATGTTAATTATGATAAAAAGTGCATTGAGCAGGGGGTTGGACTTGATGGCCTTATAGACCCCTTCCTATTCTGCTACTCTATTCTATGATTCTATGGAAAATGTATATTGTGGTGTCACTTTGGTGTTCGCTTCAAAGTGCTTTATTTATTATATCTTCTTTCATATAGTATTACAAGGTGATGTACACACAAATATAAGAACAGTAAAATATTAATAAAATTTACTATATATATATATAATATAGAGAGAACAAGAATGTGGGGGGCCCCCAACTATGCTTTTGCCCTGGGCCCCGCACATGCTAAGGGCGGGCCTGTGAATGGGTCCTAACTATTAGAGCAATACAGCAATAGAACCAATTACCTAGGGAGGTGGTGGGCTCTCCAACATTGGAAGCATTCAAGAAGCAGCTGGACAGCCACCTGTCAGGTATATTTTAACTTGGATTCCTGCACTGAGCAGGGTGTTGGACTTGATGGCCATATAGGCCCCTTCTAACTCTACTGTTCTATGATTCTATATCCTTAAAGGTAAAACTTAGGAGGAATCCAGCCAAAAGAAGTTCACAATGTCTCTGTGCTATAGTTGTTTCTTTTTTCAGTAGAAAATGCTATACATGGTTAGAAAGGAGCACATTTCAAAGCTGATATTAACATTTGCTGAACATTTGGCTAGATCAAGTTGAAAATGTACACCCCTCCTCTGCTTTTTCCAGCCCTGCTTGTCATTAGAAACAACCTAATAGCATGAGCTAACAACATGATCCTTTGATCACATGAAGCTGTTTCACATGGTGAATGCATGAAAGGGGGTTATTTCCTATTAAATGTACTTATAATGTAGGTGAAAAGTCTGTTTCTGGAGATGTAGTCCCTTTCCATCAGCCATTAACCAGGAAGTATAATCAAATTGCACTTCCTGATGGGAAGACAAATTATAAACAAAATGGGAAATGGATATTCACAGCCTTCCTTTCCTTAAAAGTGTTTGTTACTACTTTTTCCACTAGCACAATGAACATTTGATAGTCACTGACGTCTACAATGGTACTCTAGTTTGCTAAACCAGTTTTGCTTTGATTCCTTGTCATTGGAACTAAGACAACTACTGGAATGGTCACCTAACCCATTTTTCTTCAACCAATGAGCTGGGACTCACTACCAGGTCAAAGCCTGATCTAAGGTGTGTTGCACAATGTGTTCATATCAGAGAGGTGTGTGCTTAACACAATGTACCCAATGTATACTGATCTCCTTGACGACTTACATTCTGATTGCAATTGTTCCTTCTTTGGAGCTCTGAAGAAACAAAATGCTTCAGTTTCCTTATGCCCTGCTCAATATGCATTTGTATGCCACCCAACTTACTTCCTCCTTCTCTGTGTGAAGAACTAATGCTACGTATCAGGGTAGTAAGAAGAGCAGGAAGGATGGGAATTGGGAAAGTACAATATTTTCCCCGAGGTAAATTTCCCCCCCCATTATTAAATTTTTAATGCTATCATAGGTCTCCCTCTGCATATATAGTGAATCTAGTTTATGTTAATTGCATTGGGAGACATTCATCCACAGTGATATAATCATTCTGTTCCCTTGCATAGATTACATTCATTTATGCTATTACAGCAGTATAACGGTATCCATTTGAGCAATCTTCCCTTAGGGACAGTCACTGTGGAAATGTAACTACATTTTATGGTCTGTTGCATAAAATCTACAGTATGCTTTCCCTTTATGATCTTCCATAGAGAGATATTCCTAACAAAATAGACGTTCAGCACTTTTTAGCTCTTATGGTTCAGTGGCTTCTATTCAGTACCTTTTTGTCCTGTACTTCAGTCACAATATTCTTCTGGAGCATCATGTTTGTATGTTTAATCTCTATTTATGTGTTAATATGCAATGTTGTTGACCAATTATTCAGTAAGACACTTTATCTTGCTTTTTGTAAAAGGTAACAAATGGATCTGGCAAAGAAACCCAGAGACTGAAAATGTAGAAACAATTGAGGAAAACAGAAAAGACATTTGCAGGTCTTCTGTAATCCAGGTTAACTGTTAATGGCTTAGAGAAGACCATTGTAAGGGGATACAGAGAAATTTGTATTTCGACTGGTGTCCGAAAACAATACACAGGAACATAGGAAGCTGCCTTATACTGAATCAGATCCTTGATCCATCTAGCTCAGTATTATCTACACTGACTGGCAGTGGCTCTCCAGGCAGGGTTTCAGGCAGAAGTCACTCCCAGTCCCACCTGGAGATGCTGGGGATTGAACCTGGGACCTTTTGCATACAAAGTATGTGCTCTACCACTGAGCCCTTCTTCTAAGTCCTATTTGTGAGCACTTTCTGAGCACTTTCTGACTTGTGTGCAATTGCTTTTTAAATCAATCTAGATTCAATTAGGTATGCAAATTCAGCACAGTCAATGCAGACAGTGATGTGCTCATTCCTCTTTATGTATCATGATGCTCATCTGGCCCCACTGAAATGGCTAGATGCATTTTTTGGTGGGGACCAAAAGACATCTCCCAATATGAATGGAGCCAAATAAGGACTGTGATGCATAATTATTGACAAGCACAACACTATCTGAGGGTGTTACAAGTTGTGCATAACAAACTGAATACAACTAAAGTTGTATTAGTGTATGTATCTCCTGAAGGTATTTATACTGTTCAGGAAATTCACAAGGCAGCCATTGCCTCTCGCCTACTCTCAACACCTGTGGGGAAGTAGTGATCTATATATAACTGTTCTGTGTCTTCTTCGTGGCTTTTCTAAATAAATAAGATGATGAAGAAAGATTTATGGGTGAGAAACAAATGAAATCACATAAAAACTGTGTGAACGATTAGCAGCAAGAACATAGCCCTCAACCTGGTGAAAAGCTACAGTTTCTGTTATTACTACTGGAGAAAGTTGAAGAATATTTGCATAACTGCTATCCACCCATCCATTTCAAAGAAAATATACTGTGAAGTCCTATTAGCAAGTGTCAGTGAAAATATAGCTATGGTTATAGGATGTGAATGGCTTATCAGATAAACATGAAATGTTTTTGTTGCTCAAAGGCAAGCAAAATCATTCACAAATATACAAAGATATATAAGAACATCCTTGCAAACAGGCCATGGTGATGTGGACCTATCTGTTTCTTTCCCTCTTTTAAAATTAATGTATTTTTGCCCTTCATAATTTCCTTTGGACTTGCATAGTCATTGTTTATTTTATCATCATATAATTATTATTTATTTCTTTTCAACCCAACATTTATCATTTGCAGGGAAGACTACTGTCATGCAAATTCCTTTTTGTAAAGAAGATGTCATATTAATTATCATCACAACGATAATCACAAATTTTGTATTCCCAACACATTTTCATCAACAAAAGTTCCTTTCATTTTCCCTGTCTCAAACTCAGCTGTAACAAAGTTACCAACTTCAGTACTTCAGTGGATGTTTCTGCTTTTGCACTTTCTTTCAGAATAATCATAATCATATTTCCCATAGAGGTTTTATTCTCTGTGTTTGTGGTGTTTATTTTAAATTATGTGAAAAATTCATTTGCCTCCAGCCTTTTATGGGGTTGAACTGCTCCCTGAGGCAAGGCAAGAGATCTTCAGCTCCTGAGGTGAATTTTTATCTCTCTCGATGAGCCCACCTATTCAGCCCAGCTAGGGAGAACCAATCAGGATGGGCCTGCCTCCTTGAGCCATCTGAGGGGAACCTGATAGAACCATTGATGTGCTTCAAATAAGAGGGAGGTCTAGAGAAATATCAATTCTCCACTTTTCTTGTTGAAGTTTACTGATAATTATCCTAAAGTTATCTAATTTCTAACTATATTAACATACAGTTATATTATCTTCTAAAAGAAATAACATATATCCACCCTCCCCTTATCTGACTTGTATTTCAGATTGTAAGCTTCTTGAGGGCAGGGGCCTGCCTTTTTTTGTAAAACTCTGTAAGATTACCAACAGTGATGATATGGTACAAATAACAGACCTAATAATTATTAAATCCTCAAGGAAAGAACTATGACAATTCTAAAAAGAGATTTAAAAGTCACATATGACAACACATTCCTGCTGTGTAAGTTGCATGATGTGGTGTTAGGTTTGTCACAAGAGTTATTGCACGTAAAACACACTTCAGGTAATATCTCATCACTTTTTTAATGCTAACAACTTCAAAGGGAATGAAGTGAAAACATAAAGAGTTTCTTTTCATTTGATGAGGGTGGGAAAGTTTGTGTTTTTGTGACCAACGTAACATGCCAAACCAACATAGGTTTTATTGTGCTAAGCTTATCTGGTTTTGTTCCTAACATAAAAAAGCATCATAAACCTATTTTCATAAATCTGTTTTCTTGAAGAGGTCTTTAACTGAAGATTTTTTTGGGGGGGGAGAGCTATACTGAGTCATTTTGCATGCCATGCTTCTGGTAGTTTTACTCATGTGTGAAATACCATTGTGTAAAACTACTGCCAGATAATAAAACTTTGGGAAATTATCTTTAAAATCAAATAGAACATGTTTACTATACATGAAAATGAACAATCAGTCTGTAGGTTGATATTTTCATGGAATTACCCATAGGATTTTTCTCCCTATGGTTGAAGTCCCGCTTGTTTTAGGGCCTCCTTGGGAACTTAATTTCTTTGAAATTTTCCTGATATCATGATTTAGGGCACAATGCAACTTGTATTTACACCAGGCTGAGGGGAGCTGGATATGGCAAAAACCCAGCTGAGCCACCAGGGTCCTGGCTCTGCTGGGCTCTACCAGGCTCCACTGGTAGAAGTCCCTCTGCTGCAGCAGACCTGGGACCCTGTCAGTTCAGCCAGGTGTCCACCGGGGAAGCCCAGCCCAGTGGAGGGGGTAGTGGCAGAAGTTGGTGTAGGGACTGAAAAAGGGGTTTTCCGGGGCGTGTCAGAGAAGGAGCCAAGGGGGGGGACTTACACAACATCCAACTCCTGTTTGGAGTGCTCCTGCAGGACCCGATCCAGGCCAGAGTTACGCCAAGAAAAAGGTTAGTCTAAGAAAATAATTCTAATGGAAGTCAATGAAGAGCACTTACTCACCAGTAGGAGTATTTGTGACAGCTGCCTTTTTCATCTTTGCTCATGCACACAGCTCCTCGCGGAGCTGATATTCTGCCAGTCTGGTGGCTCCCAAATGGGAAATGGATGCTGCAGAGCTTCCCACTGGCTCCTCCTCCCCTTCTGCTGGCTTCCCATGAGTTGGATTGCTCTGTTAATTCTGTAATGCTGTATAATGAATTTTGTTATTATGGGGAGACAGTGCTGAACATTTACTGTGCTATAATTCTTTGGAAGTGCATTGTAAATGGTTTGTAAAAGGTGGTAGGAAATTACACAAATGGAATTTGTTGTCATTAATTGAGAGTTTCTGGACTCAAAATAAGGAAAACTGTAGTATATGCAGCTAACCATTAATAGGACCAGCTGGGACTGTGTGAGTGAGATTGTTGAGTCCTCATTATCTTTTCAAGTCCCAATTAGGACTAACCAAACAAGTTTATGTTTTTAGTTCTTCACCTTCTATTTTCGGCTGATAATTGTTGAACATTCTGTTCTGGCAAAGAAATGTCCAAAAAAACATTTTCTTTAAAGGGGTGTCTGTGTGTGTACGTTTTGCTAGTTTTCATGTATGAAGGTCAGCCCTGGTGTCTATTAAATCAAAACAGCAAGCACAAGACACAGGGTGAGGTTCTTCATCTTTTATTAAGCAAAGTTTTCATCTATAGCCTAAAAGAAAAAGCCTTGACCTTTAAGGCAATGCTGATTGACATCACATGTGAGCAATAGCTGCAGGTTGCTTACTGCAAACCCTATAGGGACGCTGCCTAGGTCTCTGTGCCAGAAAAAGACAACGATGAAGGGGTAATAGGTATCATTATACACTCACCTATCTTCATGAAAGTTATTTCTGCATGGTTCTGGCTCACACGGCTACAGTGTGTGTGTGCAAATATGAACATATGAGTCTTTGGCAATCACATTGGAATTTCTGGTATTCATTAAGGGTTATATTATTCTGCTGCTTGTGTTCCCCAGTTACTGGTATTCAGAGGCACACTGTTTCTAATATTGAATAAGATTCTACCTTCCCTGTGAATTAGTCAGACAGAGGCTTTAAGCTTTAAAATAAGAAATAACTACTTTATTCCGGAAGTACATACTTGCTAGGAAAGAGTCCTATATCTAGCTAACTAGCTAAGTTGGAGCAACGAGCACTGAGCCCAGTACTCGCCCTCATGCTGGTGAAGAGGGAGAGACAAAGGAAAGATGTCTGCTCCCCTCTCGAGAGAAAGAAGACTGGGAAGGAGGGAAGGAACTGGGATCAACATCCTTTGCATATCAGTCTAGCAGGAAGGGAGAGACAGCAGGAGATCAAAGGGATAGGTATAGCCTAGCAACCAAGATGTCTCTTCTCTAGCTACCCTTTTTAACCCCATGCAGCCTCAACCCACAAGCTGGAGTTGAACCTCATACATTCCAACACCCTTCCACAATCCTTAGCATGGTCGACTCCTGATCCTGCCACAGATTGCAGAAACAGAGCTCCCAGTCCCTGCCCCTACAGACCATGTGGACCCACAGCACCCGCCCGCTCCACCTACTTCTCCCTTTTTGTGAATGCCCTGCATACTGCACGTGCAGCTGCCTTCAACCAAGGTGGTGGTAACAGAGGCTTCCTTAAGGGGCTGATGCCCCTACCGCCATCTTGATGGCAGGCATGTGTGCGCATGCAGGGTAGCACGCATGTGTGCCATCAAGGACAATGGTGGTGGTGGGTTTAGCCCTTAGAGAAGCTTCCACCACCATCTTGGTAGATGGCAGCAACCTGCATGCCCAGTGCACAGGGCATTCACAGAAAGAGAGAAGAGGTAGGTGGAACAGTCCCGTATTATCTGTAGGGGAGGCTGGGAGCAGTGGGCTCAGGGCAGGCTGGCACCCAAAGGCCCAGTCATGCCTGGCACCAGCCCTGGGTCCATGAACCACAGTTTTGGAACCCCTGAACTTTGCAAAAACACTCAAGTAGAGTGCAGAGCTGATGTGTGGTGTGGCTTGGAGAGGTGGTATGACTTGGACAGAATCCTGAGGGACAGATAGAGAGGACTGCCATAGATTAATCAAGGGAGGCAAGCAAAAGGATGAACCAGCTTTCAGGTTAGGGTTGAGCACTGAAGAAAGATGGCTGCCCGAAGCAGAGCAGATGGGCACTGCAAAACAGTAGTGCAGCTAGGTAATTTTAGACTTAATGGCCTTGTGAGCCTCCCCCCCCTTTAAAGGATCATACATATTACTTTAGTTAGGCCCCATCTGGGCTATGTATTTAAAGCAGTATTATATAACTTTAAGCAGCCGTGGATTCTCCCTAAGAATCCTGTGAACTGTAGTTTGTAAAGGATGCTGTGAGTTGTTAGGAGACATGAATTCGTCTCACAGAGCTACAGTTCCCAGAGTTCCCTGGGAAGAGGGATTTCTTGTTAAGCCACTCTGGGAACTGTAGCTTTGTGAGGGGAATAGAGGTCTCCAGGACCCTTAACAAACTACAGTTCCCAAGATTATTTGGGGGAAGCCATGACTATTTAAAGTGGTATGATACTGCTTTAAATGTATAGTCCAGATACAGTCTTACTTCAAATGTAGTTCACCACCCCTCTTGTGTTTGGGGGCCCTCCTGATCAGTTAGCCCCTGGACTCTGGACCCAAAGTCCTGCCCTGGCTGCACCACTGCTACAAAGGGCTTCCTACACTGATCATCAATTAGGTGGGAGAATGGGAAAAAAAATCCCAGTCAAGGTTGCCTCTTGGAGAAATGGAATCCTAAAAGTTGATGGATTACATGAGTGATATCAGGATTCACAAACGCATTGTAGGATTTTCTTTATGTTAGGTATACAGAGAGAAAAAAGAGTTAATTATATATGGGTAATTCAAGGACATTAAACTAGTGCTGCTGTATCAATTTATGTAAAGTGTTCAAGTGTTAAAAAACAACAATTTGTTTGTGGAGATATTTATATCAGTGATAACCAAGCAAATGCAAGTATAATGGTTTTCTTTCTAGCTGACTGTTCATTTTGAAAAATGTCATGCAACTATCGACATCAGTTAAAAACAAAATAAAAAATGGACTTTTTGTTGAAATCACATTTGTGAAATGTTTAAACCAGTTTTTGTTAAACCATACATTTATTACTTCATTGTTTACTTCTAATTCAAGATAATTCTGTCAACAGACATATATAATCCCCTGTGTGAAGTAGAAAGATCTTCACTTGTCTTAATCATTAATCACCTAAGGAGAAAAACAATAGACTGCAGTGAGTTGATAAGGGCCATAGCTACATATGTCATAATGAAGAACAGCTGGAGCAATATACTGTAAGTATCCTCATGGGTCTTTCCCCCTCTTATAGAAATCTGTTCAATGAGATAAAAAGTTGGGTTTTTTTTACAAGCTGATGGTTCTCGCCTAAAAACTAAAAGATGTTGTAATTAAAAGAGGGTGTAATACATTGCAACCTTTACTGGTCTATTAAGGCATTTTTCTTCTTGGTTTTTCGGCTGCTCCTTACACTATGGCACATGCATTTTTCTATTTTACACTCTGTGAACTTTAGGGGAACTATCTATGGAGCTGACCTGTTGAATTTAAATTAACAATATGATCTTGAAGATGTACAGGCAGTGTGCCATACAACAGTCCTCTTCAAAGCCTTTCAGCTGTGATGCGATGAAATGTGTTGCAGAAAGTACAAAGTTACTCTACTAAACACTGACAGCATCACTAATTTTCTGTTATTGCCATCTAACAGATCATCACTCCATTAACTTGTCCAGAATCTACAAGGCTCTGCTCAGCTCATGATTTACCTGCTTATGCCCATGAACTGCCTTGGGCTGCCACAGATATGCTCCCTAATTCTGTCCTATGGGAGAATTAGGGTGGCTAACTGCACATTGCTAAGAAAAAAGGGAAACATCATCAAAACAGAGAATAAATGAGGGTACAAATTTGCACAAAATTTGTAAAAAATATGCATATGCTAATTTGTACATGTACGGCAATATTCAATTTTAGTTCTACTCAGGAGTAGATCCATTGAAGTTAATAGACATGACTAATTTAGATTCATTCATTCCAGTGGATCTACTCTGAGTAGGACTGCATTCAGACATGGAGTTTATTGCATTAGTTTAACTTATTATAATGGTAGCACTTCTGTCCCAATTTCTAACATTCCTTTCATAATGTAGTACCTCTTGTGTTAAGGAACTCTGACTTTTTGACCGATACAGTGTTTATCATAGAAATGAGTGCTAAACCTCCACTATATTCCACTAGATTTCTGAAACTGGCTTTTATCTCGTCTGAACAATTAAATAAAATGCAGAAATTATAAGGTAAGGAATCATCAGGAAACAGAATAAAGTGCAGTCTGAATGCAGCCTAGGAATTAATTGAATACAACCTTTAGATGCAACTTTATATTACCATATTAGAAATACAGTGCATCTCACCATGTGGCTGGGTGGCATATGTGGCTGCGCATTCCATTGTCCAGGTGCTAGCTATTGCTCGGCCACTTTATAGGCCCTCCTATGTTTCTTTATCCTTAAATTAGACTTGGACTGGACAGCCTTTCAAACAGTGGAGATCTTCAAACAAAGGGCTGTCATCTGGCAGCTCTTTACAGAGGAGGGCTCTTTATTTGGAGTAGGGCACATAGACACATGAAGGTGAATGCTTTTAAAATCAAACGTTGATCATCCTAGGCACAGGTCACAGATGAATGTTCAGAACAGGGCCTCAAAAGCATTAAATAAAAAACCCAAGCAAAAATGTGAAAGTTCACCACAAATGTTGTGAGGAAATAGACATGCTTCACTCATCGCTATTCATGCCACAGGAGATACATGAAAGATATGGGGCTTGCACTCTGCACTTACCTCGTCAACAGAGGTGTCACTTCTGCTTGATCCACTTTAAGCACCAACTTGCCCAGCTCAAGCCACTGGACTCTCTGGGTCTAGATTTGGGTATGCCATCCACAGTCCCAGCCTGGCCTAGCCACAAAACCCCCTTTCATGTGGTAGTCACAATAGCAATGGATGCACAAACTGGGAGGAGAAATCTGCTTTCTGTAGGCCATTGTGTGCTTTGGGCATTTCAAAATGTTATATCCTCACAATAGAGTTCCTCACTCAAGGGAAAATGTTTAGATCCTCTGCTGCAAATGAGTAACAGCTGCACATTTATTTAGCAATGTGTGGAAAGGCGATTGATTTGATAGCATATGCTTCATCATTATCTGCATCAAATTACCCAAATTATGTCAATCTTGCTGAAATTAAAAGAACTGCTTGTGTTCCATTTGCTCCCGAACCAAGCAACTATTTGATTCCATTTTTTTTCACTGACAAGTTTTGGGCAGTTGCAGAAATTGGGAAACACATTTTAATGTGCACTCCAATTTCTGAGTGGTAATAGATCCCACAGGGCTCAGAGTATACCTTGGGTTTGGTTTCCTTGGAAAAGTGGTCACTGGAAGCTTTTCATATCTTTGTGTTATATGGTTTATTTGCACATATATACAGGCTGAGCATAAGATAGAACAACTGCAACAGATCTTATTCCCCCATTAGGTTTTTGGGGGGCACCAAAGCCATCACTTTCAATTCAGCACAGAGAGCAAGTCAAGCCCCTGTAGTTACATCAACACCATACATTTAAAGCAGAGAGCTTTGCCAACAGAATCCTGGGAACTGAGCTTTATTTATTTAATCTATTTATTTATTAGATTTATATCCCACCCTTTCTCCCAGAAGGCGTGAACTTTACACTTCACATTTCCCAGTACCTTTAACAAATTAAGGATTATTTGGGGAAAGCCATGTGTTTTAAATGTGATTTAAATGTATGGCATTAGTGTGATCTTTTTAGGACATTTCAAGTCTGCTAGTTCTTTGTTCTCCTTTACAGACACACAGACATTTATGACATCACCTCCAGCTAGGGGAGGGAGGAAGTTCTGCCCCTTTTAGCCCACCTTCCAGAATTTTCAGTTAGCAGTTTTGATGGAAGACTTTGGCCCAAGTTTAAGGTAGCAAAGCAGATACTTAAAGGCTTGGTTAGAGCCATCAACTTAAGATTGTTTTGACTATTTTAGCAGGCTCTTTTTCTTTGCAGAACTACCATCTTAGAGATATAAAATCACATTTGGAGGGGACCCGGAATATGGCATCTACATTAACCCCACAAACATACAACCATAGTTTTCTTAAGTACTCCCAGTTCCCCAAGTGGTGAGAAGCCCAGGTGAAAAGCTGCACACTTGTGAAATTCATGTTACAGAGCATAGTTGGGAGATTTGTAAAATCTGTTTTATTTACAAATATAGAAGGAAAGCAACTAGATTTCTGCAGCACAATGTTCCAGTCCAGGCTGCTTCCTGCCCAGATAAACTCTCTCTCTCAAACCTCTTCTCTGATTCTGCCTTTCTCTGATTCTCTCCAAATTCAGATTTGTAACTACGCTAATTGAAGGGTGCCATCTTCCAGAAGCAGCTGAGAGACATGTCCAGTCATCCAAGAACACTAAAGTTATTTCTTAACATCTCTGTCTATCCAAAAGCTCATTCATAGTCACAGCTAAAAATGCTATCCCCCTTTCAAACTGAGGTCTGGCTTCATGGGCCAAATGAGCATGCTATGTTAAATGTGTTACTGTATACAATAAGACTGACTGCAAGGCTTTTTGTTGAAAAAAAGCGACCACAAGGGAACTAATCAGGACCAGAAGTTAACCCTTTTCTTCCTGCCATGGTCCTACATAGGGATGGGAAAGAAATTTGACTGAGTTCAAATTTGCACTTTCCAAGACGAGAACCGAAACACAGCCATCCTGCAATGCAGTTTGCAATGCAGTTTGCCAACCAATGTTTACAAAAGTGCATATGTTAGGGGGAAGTGTGCATAAAAATGAATATATGAGTGAAAACTACATTCAAAATGCATTATATGACAAGAACCTGCTTGCAAAATAGTCAAAACTGACTACAAAAATGTGTTTTATAGGAGAAATTCACATTAAAATGCTGGAGAATGTTCATGAGGCTTTAAAAAACATCGCAAATTGCTGCAGAAATGTGGAGAACTGAATTTAAGACTGGAAAAATGAGAACCGGAAAGAACCAAAACTGACAGATCTTTCCATCCCTAATCCCACATCTGAAACTGTTATTTTTGGGAGCCAATGCTAGGACATGGAAAGCCACCCCCCTATAAGGGACTGAGATGAGAGAAAATTCATGGTCCATTTCCATTATGGATTTATTCTTGATAAACTGGGACATGTGGGTTCCAAATGAAGTAGCTTGCTCAGCTGGCTGCTGGCTGTTACTTGACCATTTGGCTGAGCATGCTGTGAAAAAAACAGCTGCTTGATGGGAAGTTACATTCCTCATAATGGAAGCATGCCTGACTTGCTTTGAGATTGTGTTTCCTCCAGGGTAAAAACTGCTTTCAGGGTGTTAAAAGAACACCTATTTGGAGGTAGGTAAGAACCCACGCACACAACCCCTCCTACCCCCCCACACAAGTGAAGAATAGGCCATCTCTGCAACTAAATCATTTATGATGATACATAAACTGCAATTGCATATGCTACTGTTTGCTCAAATTATGTAAAACTGCAGACTGATTATTGTGGTTAACAAATCAGAGGAGCCCTTCATTATGAGCAGGAAGGTGTCATGGGGAAGGAGGAAAGTTGCCACAATAGTGTGTATCCATTCAAAGCCATATTTGTTCTGTGAACCACTGTCTTCCTGTGGATTATCTACCAGCTATTTGAGAACATTACGCATGACTCTCCCAGCATTTGGTGGAGCAATCTCTTTAGCTCGTAAAAGCTCATGCCACAATAAATTTATTAGTCTTCAAAGTGCCACAGGAATCCTTAGAAATTACTGGGCTGCTTACATCTGGGAAATTCAGTTTATTTGTGTAGTAATTATTTATAATTAAATCCTGGAAATCTTGTGAGGCTTGTTTACTTGGTCCTCTATGAAGCAAAACCACTTGCATATTCCCTAATCTATATTAGTATAGATATTTTTGCTCTTTAAATATCCAGACTTACAGATGACCTATAGACTACTGAATCCAACTGAAGATAACAAATGAAGAAAATTTCATGAAACAACAAAATATGGTATATTCACAAGCAAGAAAACCTTTGCTATTTTTTGAAAGACATCCAGGTTAGCATAGCAAAGAGTGAGCTTCCTGTTAATACAGCAGCCTGTAAATATATTCTATTCCATGGATGTATATTGGTTTGGGATTTCGGGACAGGAATTGCACTAGCCAAAGCTGGACTGAAATATTTAATAGCACAGTTCCTTGTGGGTGTGATTCCTCATGATGCTGGCTGATACTATTTCTGCGGTTCTAAATCAATGTCCTATGTTGTATACTGTAATGACGTTTAAACTTACTAACAAGTAATTAGCCACGTACAGCAGGATTAATTAGTGTGTGATGAGCCTGCAGTAACTTGTCTTGTGGCAGAACTTGTCTTGTAGCAACAATCAAAGGATGAGTAGCTGATAAGCGATTGAAGTCTAGTAATAAAATATTTTGTTATGACTTCAAACAGCACAATGCCATTCATATCAAAGATTGCAAGTTCTCTATGTGTCTTTCAGTGATATTGGGGGTCTAATTTCCTCCTAAGAAGTTTTGTGCATTACATAACATAATATTATTGAATGATTGCCAGTAGAGGTTGGTGGGGTTGCCATTCCCCCTCTCAGTAACCAGCAGCTAGAGATGGAAGGATCTGTTGATTTTGGTTCTCTCAGTTTTCCAGTTTTCCAATCTTAAATTCAGTTCTCCACATTGCAGCAAATCCTCATGAAAAATTTTCAGCATTTTAGTGTGAATTTCTCCTAATAAACACATTTTTGTATGCAGTTTTGAATAATGTACACATTTTTGCAAGCACATTCTCCTAATAATGCATTTTGTATGTTATCTTCACTACTATATTAATCTTTATGCACACTTTCCTACTCGGAGGAAGGGTGTGATATAAATCTCATAAAGAAATAAAAGATAAATATGCATTTTTGTAAACATTGGTTGGAGAACTGCATTGCAGAATTCGGATCAGTATAAATTTTGGATGGCTTGTGTCTCAGTTCTCATATTGTTTCAGAAAGAGTGGATTTGACAGATTCAGCTATAAATATGAACTGAATCCAATTTCTCCTTCATCCCTAGTGGCAGCGATGCTCAATGTTGGGCCATCAGGTGAGTAACACTATCTTACCAGTCACTACTGGTGGTTGCAATGGTCTTTATTTTTAGTGTTGCTCTCATTATTTATTTCTTTGTTAGCCACTTTTTGGGGAGATGGAGTGGGGAGAGACGAGGATTTACATGTCAGAATACAATAAATGCAAACTCCACTCAGTTGCAATTCTGCTAGAAATATATACTGTTCAAATTGGTGCATCTCAGTGTGCATCTGAATGTGCCCATTAATATTTTTTTATTTACGAATCACTTCCCATGAGACATCCTGAAGTGATTTAGAATACAATAAAAGCACGCAAAGAACAACTGCATATATACAGTTAAAAACATTTGCATGCATATATAAAAATTAAACACACACACATATATACACACATATAACAGCACCAGCATATATATAAAACCAATTCAAATCTTAAAAGTCTGCACTTAGAAGGCTTGTTGAAAGAGGAACTATGGAAGCTGCCCCAAAAAACAATAGAGAACGTGCCTGTCTGATATGCACTGCGAGTTATAAAGGGTAGGTGCCACCACACTAAAGGATCGATTCTGACATTGTACAAAATGGATCTTCTGATAGGATTGTATTGTTGCGTGCCATCACAATCTCCGAGCAGTGAGAGATCTCCAGGGGTTCCTGTGCTTACCCAGGGTTTGGTTTCCTTGGAAAGAAGGTCAGAGGAGACGGTGGTGTCTTCTAGGAAATATGGTTTTTGTTTACACACATTCCAACCTGAGCTTAAGATGGAGGGGATCAAAACATCAGCAGTCCAATAGATCAGCAGTCCATCAGGCTTACAGGAGGCATCCTAAAGCCATGGTGCAGGGAGCCAGCCTATCCGTGTGTCTCTAGTTCCCATCCTTTACCCAGACTAGCCAAAAGCACAAGCCTCTCTGTTGGCCCCAGGAGGGGGGGCTCTCCTGAAGAGCTTCAATAACAATAGGATCTCCCTGGACCATTCGCCAGTTAATGGGCACTTGACAGTACCATAGCCCACTGGCTACTCTATTAGATTGACAAAAGGGACTCATCTGACCAGCGGAGCAGGTTTCTCAGCTGCAGAGCCCACCTCCAGGTGCAGGGTTCATAGAATTATAGAAACATAGAATTGTAGAGTTGGAAGGGGCTTATAAGGCCATCGAGTCCAACTTCCTGCTCAATGCAGGAATCCAAATTCAAGCATACCCAACAGGTGGCTGTCAAGCTGTCTCTTGATGGCCTCCAGTGTTGCAGAACCCACCATCTCCCTCAGTAATTGGTTCCACTGTCATACCACTCTAACAATTAGGTTCCAAATCAGAGGCTGGAAGGGGACTCATAGAAATCATCTGTCTCAACCCCCATACCCATAACACTATCTTTAGGATTCCCTCTCTTGTAGAACACAGTGATTGGTTTGGTATGAAGAGATGAGGCAATTGTTTAGGTATCTTGGTCCCAAGCTGAATAGGGCTTTGTACACCAGTACTTTAAACTTAGCCCAGTAGCTATTTGGTAGTCAGTGCAATTCTTTCAGCAGTGGCAGAATATGATAATATTCTGCCCCAGTGAGCAGTTGAGCCACTGCATTTTACACTAGCTGCAGTTTCTAGGTTAGCCTCATGTGAAACACCACACAGAGCACATTGCAGTAATCCTGCCTGGAGGTTACTAGCATATGGACAATAGTGGTCAGGCTATTCTGGTCCAGAAACAGCTGTAGATGTTTTAGCAGCCAAAGCTGGTAAAAGGTTGTCTTTAGCGATAGAGAGCCAATGTGGTATAGTGGTTAAGGTGTTGGACTGTGACCTGGAAGACCAGGGTTTGAATCCCCACATAGCCATGAAGCTCACTGGGTGACCTTGGGCCAGTCACTGCCTCTCAGCCTCATGAAAACCCTATTCATAGGGTCGCCATAAGTCGGAATCGACTTGAAGGCAGTACATACATAGCGACAGAGATCGATCCAGGATGAGTCCCAGACTCTGAACCTGCTCTTTCAGGGGAGTACAGCCTCATTCAAAGTAGGCAATTGATCCATTATCTGGACTCAAGAACTGCTGACCAACAGTGCCTCCATTTTGCCAATTTTCAGGGTGTTTATTGGCCCTCATCCAGCCCACCACCGAGTCCCAGTGATCTAGGGCTTTCCTGATTCGAATATTACAGAAAAATAGAGCTGGGTATCATCAGTATACTGCCTATAAATATGTTCACTACTTGAGACAATGTGGTATGATGACAGATGGAAAGCCTTCTCTTTATACTTTATGGACCATGGTGGAGAACAACTTTTCAGCCAGAGGACCACATTCCCTCATGGGTAACTTTCTGGGAAGGCCAGTGGTAAACAGGGCCAGAGGCATAAAGAGGGCATGGCCAGAGGCAAAAATAAATGAAGCAAGAGATTACAGCCATTCAAAAATCAGAGGGATATACATACACACATGTTCCTCCTCCACCCAGACAAAAAGTATTATCACAGTTTAAGGATACATAACAACCAGGCAAAAGAACTTGAGGAGAGTGAGAGGCGTAGTCTTAGGTTTATAGCCTGGGGAGAGCTGCAATGACCAGTTAGAGAGGCCTGGAGGGCACGTTTGTCCCCCAGGCCTGAGGTTCCCCGCTTCTGTTATAGATACCAGTAAAGGACCAAACTGAAGCGGATGCTCCACTACAATATTCCCACCTGCTGCTCCCCAAGTGCCTTCTAAATCAGCTCTGTAGGTTGACCAGGTGAAGAGGAATCACCAAAAACCTCCCCATTTCCTCAATCTGCTGATGGATTTTTTTATCAGTGCGCAAACGCCATTGGATTCACCCCTTTATCTATAACCATATTGGCACAAATGATTATTAAGATTTATATCTAAGTAGGGTCAAGGCTCTTTTGTTTCCCACTGCAATTAAGTATTTATGCATTCATTTATGTATTTATTTCTAATACTGATGGCTATTATGCTGCTACAAGAACACTGGCACTCCCTAAGACTGCATTTCTTAAATATGGGCTGTATGAAATTGGCTTTTCATTTTCCTCAGTTGCTTGTACAATCAATAGCATGTGGGGAAAATGCTAGTTGACTTATCTCCACTAGGGGCTGCTGCTCTATTATATCAGTTGAATATCACAGTGAGAGGGCTGATAATGATATTCTAACATGCAAGGCAGAACTTTCTAGCAAGTTACAAATCTAGGCCTAGTAAAATAATTTCCATAGAAAAAGAGAAAACAGGAGAGGGGAAAGGGGGGAGGGGAAAATCAACACGAAGGAAACATGAATTGAAAGAGATAAAAAGAGTGGGGTTGATAGGACCACATATTCATTCCTTTAGTCAACATATAGAGACTCCTGTACAATAGGGCCCCACTTTTTGGCAGCCCGCTTTTCGGCATTCTGCTAATACGGCGGCTTTCAAATAGAGTAAGGCCCTACTCATACAGCACTCGTTCCGCTTTTACAGCGCTTTTTGGGCGTCGGGCATTTTGTTGACAGAGTTCTGCTTTTCAGCGGGTTTCGCTTTTAGGCGGAGGTCTGGAACGTAACCCGCCATATGAGTGGGGCCCTACTGTACTTATTTTTTTTCTTCAGTAGGATAGGATTGTATTCAGTGTAGCGCTAAGGTAAACATTCCATTAGCACAAGGATTTCTCCTTCTGCAATTGAACATTCTCCCCCTCTCTTCCACCGTGTGCCCCCTAAATCTGTTCTGGGGGTTCTCCCAATCCTCTGGACCAGATCTGGGGACAGCATAGGGTGCACACTGGAAATCTAATCCTAGTGCTAGTGCATCTATCTAGTTAAATACCACCCATAGTTTTTAATAAGCTACAAAGATGATTCAGACTTGGATTTTAGCATCTTGGATTGTTGGGATACCTCCATGAAAGGAGGTGGTGATGGAAATCTTCTCCTCTCTGACTTAAAAAAAAATGTGGATTTAGATCAAGGTGTCTAACATTTTTGGCCCGAGGGCCACATTTGCCCTTGTCCAATCCTCCAAGAGCTGCATGATAGTGTGGGGCGTGTGACCTGAAGTGGGGGTGACCATCCCATATTCTTGCCTGCACACACACACAGGGTACATAGCTCCTCTCCCCTCCTAAGCTGATACTCATCAGATGGTTGATCTAATTACCAAGGAAAGAAGGACTTTGCATTCCCATCAGGACACTAGGCGCTGCCTACCTCAGTGGGGTCTTTAGGGGGGAGAAATATTTGCCTGATTTAGATAGCTTTGAAAACAAAAGTGTCCTGTGTTTTTACTTTCATACAGTGATACTGATTAATTGTATATTTAATGATGTGTTTATTCAGAACATTTCTAACATATTTATATATCCCTTAAATAGGACAGTAATATCTTAGAATTTTAATATTTTTAAAATAAAAAAAATGGGGGAAGGGGGAATCTGTATTTCTTTTGGAAAAATTCTAGTGAAACAGTTTGGAATGGAACTATACTCTTTTCTACATCACAGTTTAAGATGTAATCCTGTACCCACTTCTCTGGGAGTAAGCCCCATTGAACTTAGTGGGACTAACTGAGTAGACACATATGTGCTGTCAGTAGGGTTGGAGGAAAAAAAGTGGAAGGCATCCAATGAAAAGAAACAGAAAAAAGGTTGCAAACCAAGAATGCCAAAGATGAAAAATTTTAAAAATATATTTATTGTAAATCCTTAGTAAGCTGCCCAACGCGTTTCAGCCAAACGTAGGCTTTCATCAGGGGATTATAATAGCTCAAAACTCAATATGCGCCAAAGAGGTAAACTTACAGTCCGGCATCAGATTGTAAAATTTGTTTGACTGGTGCAGGACTGTAAGTTTACCTCTTTGGCGCATATTGAGTTTTGAGCTATTATAATCCCCTGATGAAAGCCTACGTTTGGCTGAAACGCGTTGGGCAGCTTACTAAGGATTTACAATAAATATATTTTTAAAATTTTTCATCTTTGGCATTCTTGGTTTGCAACCTTTTTTCTGTTTCTGTCAGTAGAGTTGCCAGGTCGGAACCATTCAAAAACCTGAGAAAATGGGGGCGGGCCCTAGTGACATCATGGGGTGGGCCCTAGTGACATCACGGGGTGGGCCCTAGTGACATCATGGGGCGGGCCCTAGTGACATCATTAAACATGATACATTGTATCAACCACAGTTGCTTGGAGCATACCATTCAAAAAAAATTCTCTGGAGATTAAAATAGAAATCTTACCTAAAATAGGGTGTTCCTAGGTCCATCTGAAGTGACAAGGTCATTCTTTCTCACAAGCTTAGGGTGATGCAAACTGGAAATGGACTGCCTTCTAGTTGATCCCAGATAGGGTCTTCATGGTAAGCAGTATTCAGACAGAGGTGGTTTACTATTGCCTTCCTCTGAGTCTGAGAGGCAGTGACTGGCCCAAGGTCACCCAGTGAGCTTCATGGCTGTGTGAGGATTCAAACCCTGGTCTCCCAGGTCACAGTTCAACACCTTTAGGGAACATTTAATCTAGCTTACTTGCTTCTGGCAAGAAGGTTTTACGTGCCCCCAGGCCAGGCCATTGTAGGAAGAAAGGAGCTTAGTGTTGCAGAGATGTTAGATGGGAGCACAGATGGATGCCCCCGAAGGCAGCAACTGTAAACATGCTTATTAAGGAACTAAGCCCATAGAACTCAATAGGACTTACTTTTGAGTAGATATGGTTGCCGCCATGTTAAGGACAAGGGAGGGCATTCTAGGCAAAACAGACAAATAATTGGGTCTCAGAACAAATTAAACCAGAACTATCACTAGAAGCTAAAATGATGATACTGAGGTTATCATACTTTGGACACATCATGAGAAGACATGATTCACTAGAAAATACAATAACGCTGGGAAAAACAGAAGGAAGTAGAAAAAGAGGAAGGCCAAACAAGACATGGATTGATTCCATAAAGGAAGCCATATGATTCCATAAAGGCATGCCTACCAAGATCCTGCTGTGCGTGCTTCTTAGATGTTCTGGACCTCGTCCCGGCTATCTACAGCAAGATAAAGGTGGAGGGACAGGCACATCAGCTCTGAGAATTGCTCAGCCCACAGCCGCCGCCCCCTCTCTCTGAGGTTATGCAGCCCATCACTCTCTCTGCCCCCCCTCTGAGGTTATGCAGCCCTCTCCCTGAGGGTCTTCAGCCCCTCTCTGAGGGTTATTCAGCCCTCTCCCTGGGGTTTCTCAGCCCATCTTTCATATATAAATATTCAATATATTTAGGTCTGAACTTTCACAGATTTATCTATAAGTCCTATTGATCTCTATAGTGCTGTATAGACATGTATAGGATTGTTCCATGAAAGCCTACATCAAAAACGATACATATTCTAATAACAGGCAGTGAAAAATGCAGTATTTTAATAATTTAATTAGATGGGGTTACACTCCCCTTGAAGGAACAGGTTCGTAGTCTTGGGGTTCTTTTTGATCCTTCCTTGTCTCTTGAGGCGCAAGTGGCCTCGGTGGCAAGGAATGTGTTCTACCACCTTCGGTTGGTAGCCCAGCTACGCCCCTATCTGGACAGGGATGACCTCGCCTCAGTTGTTCATGCTCTGGTAACTTCTAGGTTGGATTACTGTAATGCGCTCTACGTAGGGCTGCCCTTGAAGACAGTTCAGAAGCTTCAGCTAGTGCAAAACGCAGCAGCCAGACTGCTGACGAGGACCAGCCGGTCAGCGCATATAACACATGTTCTGGCCCATTTGCACTGGCTACCCATTTGTTTCCGAGCCAGATTCAAGGTGCTGGTTTTGACCTATAAAGCCTTACACGGTGTGGGACCGCAGTATCTTGTGGAACGCCTCTCCCGCTATGAACCGACCCGGTCTTTTCGCTCAGCATCTAAGGCCCTCCTCCGGGTACCAACCCATCAGGAAGCCCGGAGGACAGTTACTCGATCTAGGGCCTTTTCTGTAGTGGCCCCTGAACTGTGGAACAGCCTCCCCGAAGAAGTACGCCTGGCGCCGACGCTTCTATCTTTTCGGCGCCAGGTTAAGACCTGGCTATGCTCCCAGGCATTTTAAGCGTTTAATGTTATAATTTTAAATCTTTTTTTGTTTGCTGTTTATGTTTACTGTTGGTAGGTTGATTTTATTGTGATATTCTGTATTTTAATCTTTTGTACACCGCCCAGAGAGCCACTCGCTATGGGCGGTTTAAAAATGAAACAAATAAAAATAAATAAATAAAATAAAACTATAATTATGATAGTTACAAGTTGGTATTTTCTTTTTAAAAGTTGGTGTTCTGATTTAAAAAACTTAACAATATGCAGGAAAAATTAAGAGTAAAACTACCCCCTTTCTACCAAAACTTCTATTGAATGTAGGCCTTAACAGGAAACAGTTTCAGGAAGTATAACAGACACAGCATGCCTTGCCTTGTTGCCAGTAAAAGGGAATTGCTTCAATGGCTCATTTAATAAGTGTCATTGAAGCCATTTTCTTTCCCTGGCAGCAATGTGTATGTATGCCATTGTTGGCTTTAAGATATATAAAAAATACACACACAACACATCCAAGCAGCCTGGCCATGAGGGATGATGGAAAACATTCTGAGAAAGCAAACTGAGGAGGAGAGTATGTGATTTTTGAGAGACTTCTGCTAAGAAAATGTTTCTAAGAGCATCAGGCCCCTGTGAAAGTAAATATTTGTAGTGTCTTCAGCTACCTAGTTGTTGCTTCTTATCAAAGGCTCAAATTCCCAACCATCTTTTCCTCCTTCCATGCACTGCAAAGGGTGAGGAGGATTTTAGGTCCATGACTTGTCTGTCTCAAGAGATAGCCCTGAGAATCACAATTCAACCTTCCTGTTAAGAGCTCTGGATAGCAGTTACTGTTATTCCTTCTAATAGCCAAGTCAGGTGGTGACTACTGACAGCTGAAATGAAGCCACTGAGAAATAAGAGGAAGATATCACTGCTTACCTTTTGCAATAAGTGCCTGAGTATTGTGTTTGGAATAAAAGAAGGACTAAGGGTTTTCAGTGGTTGTCCTCTTCAGGGATAAGTCCCTTGTACAGCAATTGCCTGCTGGAACACAGGGAAGCACCTTTACATAATGCAACATGAAAGAGGCTTGTGGCTCACTGGGGAGGATATTGTTCCTTCTAGACTTTGTATGCCGAACCAAGACACAGACAGACAGTCCTCTCTCTCTCTCTCTCTCTCTCTCTCTCTGAATTGGCCCTCTGAAACAGTGATGGGCACTGCAGAATTACAAGCTGGACTAAGAGAACAGACTCTGATTGTAGATGAAATTAAGGTGGTAATTTATAAATAATGGAACCTGGAGAACTTTGGGGCTGGAGATTGATTTGGAGAAAATATGGACAGGAAGTACATAGGAACCTTATTGAAAAGGTAGTGGCACCTCTTCAATTTTAGACATTTATTTCCCTTTGAGTTCCATCTGGAACATATATTCTTCTGATCTGTGATTCTGACAAGAGTGAAGGATTTAAGAGGAAATGCTGAAGGAAAGGGGCTGGAAGAGTTTTGTTTGAAGAATCCTGGTGGTTATTTCAGAAGGCAACAGTACAAAGTAGGACTTGGGTGGGCAACTGAATTGTTTTAACTGGGACCATGTTTTCAACAGAGACCCAGTGACATTGTCTGTGCCCATGGCTGCAGTCCCAGAGCCAGAAATGCAGGTAAAGGGCTTTAAAAAAAACTGTTCCCACAATGCTCTACTTTTATGGTATTTATTTCACCACAATCAAATCCAAAGAGACAAGTCTAGCTATGTAATGTATGAAGTATACAGATACATAGGTTTCTTCCTTTGTGAAGATCTCATTCTGTTAGCATGGCAACTTAAAAGCACACAGTTTGGGTTTTCAGACCAGCTTACTTTAAAAAGGGAGATTTAAATTATCTGTTTTTTCAAAGGAAATAGTTTTCTTACTGCCTCTTTCCACTGGATATGTTATTCCACCCACACAGAATTATATACTGTATTGAGTCTCTTTCTCAGATAAGCAAAATTCAGACTCTAGTTGGGCCCCACTGCACATTGTACTTTGCACTCCACTCCACAAATCCTAAGTCTGGATTTCTACCAGAGCTTCACATCCTCCAATTAAGCTAGCAGGGAGACAGGGGCACAAACAGTTATCATTCTGAAGACTTGTTTTCTACTGATTCAATTTCTGCATCTCAGTTACCCAGTGTTCCTATTAACCCTGAGAAAGAGGGCAAAATCCTAAGTATTCTCAAGCTTATTTTTGCTGTTTTTCTTATCCCATCTGTAGCTACAAAGGCTTCACATCCTCCTGTTAGTGCTGTTGACCAGAGCAAAGGACTGATGAGAATTCTCAGGCTGTGCTCTGGTTTCCCTGCCCCCTCTACTATCCCCATCCCTCCTGCAAGGCTCCCATAGCAGCTTCTTTTTTCTATATTCCCTCTTACCAGCCCAACATTGGCTGCACAAGCCTCCCTAAATACAAAACCCATACAGCACAAATACAACACCCATACATCTCTCTCTCTCTCTCTCTCTCTCTCTCTCTGCCCGAGCCAGCCACCAACCTACACCTACCGCCCTACAGCCTTCTCAGTCAAAACGCAGCCAAACCGCCTTCTGACTCAAAACGCAAACACTCCTCCTACCGCCTTCTGATTCAAGATGCCAAAGCTCCTCCTGCCGCCTAACGACCTTCTCAGTCAAAACGCCAAAGCTCCTCCTCCCGCCCAACGGCCTTCTGATTCAAAACGCCGAGGTGCTCTAGCGGCCGTGATAGACACCGCAGGCACAGACTGCCTCTCGGTGGGAGGAGCGGCCGCCGTCACGCAAAAGCCGGAGATCCACGGCTTCAAAGCAACTATTGCCAGAGGCCGGAGACGGCCCCCTTTTGCCGGAGACTCCGGCAGAAAACCGGAGACCTGGCAACCCTAGCTGTCAGTTATACCGTTATCAGAGAAGATTATGCTGTAACCACATGGTGAGGCTTTTATGTACATAGTATTCCTGGTTGAGGGCAGGTAGAAGTTAAATGTACAAATGCAGTAATGGTATGTGTGATGGGATGGAGTTGCAGAGCAGCCCTCCAGACACCGGCATCGCTGCTGCTTCCCTGGATGAGACTGAGGGGAGCAGCAGTGAGGTCAGGCTACATGGCTGCACTAGAAAAACTAGTCCCACCGCAGCCCCATCCAGTTAAGCAGCAGCAAGGCCAGTGTCAAGAGGTCTGCTCTGCGGCTCCACCCTACCACACACACCTCTGCTGAACAAGTGAACAAAACAGACAACAATTTGCTGATGCTAATACTGTTGATTTTTGATTATGTAAGCCCCCTTCAAGTGTTATTAATTCCCATGTTGCTGTACAGGGGAAGAAGTGGGGCCGTGCCTGAAATCACATGCTCTATCCAGCCCTTCCCTTGTTGTCTACATGTACAGGACAAATGTCTCTCGAGAGTGACCCTTTGTGCATATATTTTATTTATTTATTTATTATTTGATTTATATCCCGCCCTTCATCCCAGGAGGAGCCCAGTTACATATAGTTGTACATGCAAATGTTTCCACAGAATCTGGAACCCAATAGTTCAGGGTTCTAGACTCTGGAAGACTTTACACATACAGCTGCCTGGTATAGTGGTTTGCACTATAGTGCAATGTCAAGGGTGGGTTAACTCGGCATGGTCAAACTCCTTGCTCCTAAGTGCAGCATCATGGGAGCTAATACCACTTAAAGGGGCTAATGTCACTCATTCATTATAGGATATAGCAAAAAGATTTAAAGCATTTTTTAATTTTACATTTTTTAATCCTCATTGCATAAATCAGACAGTTCCAATTTCTTATGCCACACATGACCTTTTGCAAAATCATCTGTTGTTTTCTTTCTATAAATGGCTGAACGTTAGCAGATTCTTAAAGGTCTTAGAAAGGGAAATAATATAATTTTCTAGACAGAGCATGTTTATCAAGCAACTGCAGTTCTATGATATATGTATCAATACTGGCTGCATTTATCACTCTACCATGACTATTTCAAAAGGAGCAACATTACTTATTTTTTAAAAAAGCAGTAGATCAACCCAGACCTCTTCAGTTTAAGGGATGATGCACAAATTGCATATGCCAGAGACAGGGAAAGGGGTTGCTTCCCACATCAACCTCCCGATGTTGAGCAATTCCTCACCTTGCTGTAATGTTTACAATGTGATACTCCCCTGACCTGGCTCACGCGACACGGTAAGCCAAACTATGGTCTAATGAGACCGCATGAATGTGTGGGCTCCTGCAGAGGTGCTCAAAGCCACTTTGCTCCTCCCTGGTCCTTTTCACTACTGTGCCACACACTAAAGTAAGCCAAGGTTTGGCTTAGTGTGTGTCATCTGAACCAGGAGTCATGGCTAAGCTCTCTCCTCACTAACCGTGACCAGTGGCCAAGGTTTGTTTTTGGTTACAGCTCATGGTTAGACTGGAAACAGCTTAACCCCAAGCCTGGGTTCAGAGGACATGATCAGACAAACCTTACTTTAACTCGGTGTGGTATGACAGTGGCTGCAGGCATGGTGTCACTAAGGCATAGTTTGGCTTATTGTGCCATGTGAACCAGCTGTCACATTGTGAGTCTCCATTCCTCTGCTCCCATTACTGGTAGCTGCTAGTAGCAGAGTGGAGACTTAACACATTCTGAGTCTACACACTCCTCATCAGGAGCCACCAATAAAAAGTGGTAGGGATGTGGAGACTGGCAACAAGAGGGTCCGGATGTCCTCCCATGTTGAAATAAAAATGCAAAGTGGTTGCAGGGTTGCATGGATTAGCCTTACCCCATGCCAATGTGCAGCTACACCACTGCCTGCATGCTCAGCCAGCATGTGGAGGATCTATATATGTTTAGTACGAATCCCCGTCACATGCCTGCCAAATGCACAGATGATGGAAGGCACAGCCTAACAAACCTGCTCATGTGTTCTTTCAGTACTTGGAGATAGGGTGGCCTCAACCCGCCTTGCATTATGACAACTATTATGCAAGCAATTCTGGATATGACAGCCAGGTCAAGGATCACATGCCACAGGATGGCTGTTTTTAAAATAATTGCTATGGTGAATGGAACATCTGCAGGAGTTCTGCCCCCAATATATTTAATGATCTTTGGAGCAAAAGCCAGGATAGAACTATTTTTTAAAAACCTATATATAATATATATATATATATATATATATATATATATATATATATATATATATATATATATATATATATATATATATATATATATATATATATATATATATATAAATATATATATTTAAATATAAATATATATAAATATAAATATATATTTATATAAATATATATATTTATATTTATTTAAAATATATATATTTTAAATATATATATTTTAAAAGGTTTTTAAAAAATAGTTCTATCCTGGCTTTTGCTCCAAAGATCATTAAAGCAGGTCAGACATAAACAGAAACAATGCACAAGATACAGTTGTTAATAATATTTTTAAAAACATATAAAATAAAATGAGACTAAAACAAAACCTCACAGAATAGAGACATAAGCAATGGGGCAGGAGGAACCTCACTGAAAGTGCAACAGAACTAAAAGGTCAACAGCCTTTCTAAAATGCAGTAACAATGGGACTAATTGGGCCTTGGATGGCGGGGTGGGGGAGAAATTTCACAACCTGTGCACCACTGAAGAAAAGGTCTTATCCTGCATCCTAGCCAATCAGAGGAAGGCTTTGATGAGGAATGTAGTGGGCGTTCATATGGGGAAAGGCAGTTTAAGGTATTACAGCTAATGACACAAGGATGTGTGTTGCTTCCTTATTGGTGTTTCAAAGTCATTCTGGCTTAGGCCATTCAGCTTTTATCTGGGGAACGGTAACACTATAAATATCAAGAATGGTCTTCACAATAAACAATACTGGAGTGGCATTGTTAGAATCCCAGTTAACCCATTCTCTCTGGTTTCTTATGCATTGCCCTCCACCTCTTCATGTGTGGAACAACACTATCTCCATTAACATGGAACTATTTTATTTATTTATAAGATTACTTACCTGCCCTTCACCATAACACCCCAGGACGCATTACAACAATATTATACAGCCATGAGGGTGACTGTACACTATAGTCAGCATGGATTTTTCCCATTCCGCAATGTTAAATTGAAAATACCATGCAGGCTATTCTGATGCTTCCCATAAGCTCATTTCAAAACAAAACTTTACAACACTTACACTCCTGGAGTCAGAAACACTTGCTTAACAAACCTCTAAAATGTCATGGCAATACACAAAACAGTCAGGGAGAATCGAGAGTTCAAAGTGTAAAAAGACAGAAAGAAAAAAGACCCCTTTTGGATTTTTTTCTGTCAGAATTCTCATAATTGGTTGAAATTAATTAAAAACCAGCCATGTTCACAGAGCACCTGTCATCCTATTACTGACCTTGCCCCATACTCTGACCTTCACCTTCTGCAATTTAAAAGTTAAAAAAATGCCAGGCCGATTTTTAATTAATTTAAAAAATTTAACATTGCACTCAATGATAATGTCACACATGCTCAGTAAGAACCAACGGTCAGTGTTCTAAAAGCCACACACAGCTGCTTGGTTTGGCTAATGAGGGGGCCACACCCACACCAGACCTTTATTTCACTTTAGACAGTCATGGCTTCCCTCAGAGAATCCTGGCAAGTCTAGGTCTGAGAGCAGGAACAGCACAACCGTAGAGGCAAACTGGGCAGTTGCCTGGGACCCAAAATTGGTGAACCAATAGTCACCTACATATGAGAGATAGCAGTTGCATTTTCAAAGGAATATGAGCAGCTTATTGAGCAGCTTATTGATTTACATACTGTGGCATTCCCTCCTTTCCATAGGTTTGAATGCTTTTTTCTGATATCTACCAGCTGCCAGTGGCATAGGGCTTCCCCAAATCACCAGTTTATTGAGCATTCATCCTGATTTGCTTGCATAAAGCTTACACACAGGTTAGATTATTTCTGGTCTTTACTGAAGATTTGCTCTGATTTGTGGGGTGGCTATACAACAACCATTCATCCTGCATTTATCCTGATTTTCTTAGGGGTGTTTATACATAATCTTCCTATTAATCATTCCTTTATCCCACATTCTTCAATGCATTTCCCCATCACTCTCCTAACTGCAAAAGTCCTTTTCTTTTTGGGGGAGATAGGCTGTAGCTCCATGGTAAACATCTGCTTTGCATGCAGATCCCAGGTTCAGTCCCCAGCGTTTCCAGGAAGGGCTAGGAAAGAATCCTGTTTGAAATACTGGAGAGTCACTGCCAATCAGTGTAGACAGTACTGAGTTAGATGGACCAATGGTCTGACTCAGTAAAAGGCAGCTTCCTATGTTTTTTAAAGCAGAGCTGTTGTGCTAGGACAACAGAGTTCTTTAATCTACTTTAATTGCTCAAACCTAAATTTACAGTATGCGCTTGAATCCCTCCTACAAATTAGTGACAGTCTGGGGGCACCTGTAGAAAGAGTTTATTTTTGAAAAATAACAATGAGGAGTTAGTAGTCAGCCCTTGATCATTCAATGTGCTCTTATTATGCTGCTCAGCCTAGGATAAGACATGGATGGCTTATCGTAAAGGAGCAGCAACATTTTAATTCATCTAGGGCAGCAAAATATCTTGGGATGAATCTAGCCAGAAAGTTATTTATATTACTAATTTCCATGGGGACCTGAACTTATCTCTCCAGAAGACAATTTTCATGCCTCCCAAGGAGACCTGGAGAGGGATGTTTCCAACATAGCTAAAGAGTTTGCTGGAACCAGGTTACAGAAGCAGGCTTTCTACATCTGTTTTTAATATAGGCGCAGCAGTTGCATATGTAGGACTTGGCTGGAATTTTGGCAGTCACCCAAGCCTCTGGTCTGTTCTTCTGAGTGTGTCACTTAGGAGTGTAATCTTGTTTTATTTTACTGCTAATTTACCAATCCCCCCTCCCCCTCACTAGACTACCTAATGCATCATAATAGAGTTCAGTGGTCAGTAGAATCTTTATCATCAGCCATGGTATTTAGACAAAGAGAGCCAGTGTGGTGTAGTGGTTATGCAGCCTTTCCCAACCAGTGTGCCTCCAGATGTTGTTGGACCACAACTCCCATCAGCCTCAGCCAGCATTGCCAATGGGAGGCTGATGGGAGTTGTGGTCCAACAACATCTGGAGGCACACTGGTTGGGAAAGGCTGGGTTAAGGTGTTGGACTACAACCTGGGAGACCAGGGTTCGAATCCCCACACAGCCATGAAACTCGCTGGGTGACCTTGGGCCAGTCACTGCCTCTCAGCCTCATGAAAACCCTATTCAAAAGGTTGCCATAAGTTGGAATTGACGTGAAGGCAGTACACATTACATTACATTATTTAGACAAAAGGAGACAGATGTATTGCTTCTGCTCAGGAAGGAGTTTGCTAAAGTAATCTTGGGCTGTTATTGAATAGGCACATTTATTCTTGGCAGATAAAGAAATACCTGCTGATATAGAAAACACAAGGAGAAAAAAGTAGCTAGGAAAATTAGATCTATATGTAAAACCATCTCTGGGATGCCTAGGCAGAAAAGTAAATCAGTGCAAGTGACAGTCTTTTAATTAGTATATTTTACTTTTGTCAGGCTCACATGCATAAAGACTTGAGCTCACCTTGCTGGGGGGCCAAAAATGTTGTGGCGGAGTGGCTGTGCTTTCCTGCATGCAGTCAATCAAACTGTCAGCTAGATTCTTTAGTAAGAGGTATTATCAACTGGGAATAAGAGTGTGGAAGAGCCAAGTTCAAGGTTCTAGTTTTGGTGTACAAAGCCCTACACAGCTCGGGACCAGGATACCTGAAAGACCGTTTTACTCCTTATATACCCAGTAGATCACTGTGCTCTGCAGGTGAGGGCCTCCTGCAGATACCATCTTATCAGGAGGTTCGTTCTGCACAATATAGGAAACGGACCTTTAGTGTGGCGGCACCTACCCTGTGGAATTCCCTCCCCTTGAATATTAGGCAAATGCCATCTCTGCTGTCTTTTCGGTGCCTTTTGAAGACTTTCCTCTTTCAACAAGGCTTTTAAGTTGAGACCTATCCCAGTCTGCATCTATGTTGGAATTGCTTGTTAATATGTTTTTTTAATAATGTTTTTAACCCTTTTTTAAAAGATGTTTTTAATGCTTTTTAAAATGTTTTTAACATTGTTTTGTTTTAATGTATTTTAACGTCCGTTTTTATGATGTTTTAAAGTGTTTTTAGCGCTTCTGTTTGCCGTCCTGGGCTCCTGCTGGGAGGAAGGGCGGGATATATATAAAATAATAAATAAATAAATAAGAGAAGAGTTCTCAAGTTTGATTTCCAAATTGTAACTCCAATGCACAGCAATCCATGTAGTCAGCAGGTATGTATGTGTGTGTGTGTGCAGATGAACTATAAACCAGGGCCTTCAGGTGTACAGGCAGAAACATTTACCATACAAAGGTGAAAGAAATCATAGATTCTTTTGCTTATCATTCTGGCAACCCCAGCCTTCCTTGTGATCCGACAGATGTCCAGATCAGCTCTGACATGGCAGAAAAACTTGGTATCAGGTTCTTGGTTGTGTTGAGTCTTGAATCCTTCCTGCCATTGTATATGGGTTTCCTGCATAACACCCCAAAAGTGGTGCTTGATCCTAGAAACTCGAACAACGGAACTCATTCCCTAGCCTTAATATTGATCCCTGCCTCCTAACTGCAGTCTTTCTTCTGGGACAGTCTTTTGATTCTGGCTCACAAGTCTTCGTGCAACCCTGAGTGGTTAGATATTTTTGAACTAAATCAGCAAACACATGTGCAAACAGATTTCTACAAGCGGATCTGCCACATTGAGTGCAGAAAGGTCTGGTGTATATGGCTTTGTGTATGTGGGAGACTGTATCCACCAAACTGATACTGCTCCTTCAAACTCAATCATTAAATGGCCCTATCCTGGCAAGTATCACAGTTCCAAAGAAAAAGCCTGCCTGGCTGCACAGCAGAGAAAAGAGCCTGGAGCAGAATTTGCAGTAGAGAGTCAATTGAAATGGGAGAGGTTTAACACACAAGCAGCACCTCCCAATTTTTGCCTTCAAATAATCCTGCCCTGGTATTCACTTTAGCCAGTAGGTATGAATTTGGAATATGTGTTTGCTGATATTATTTACTTGTGTTTTGAGAAGTAGCATACCATTACATTAAAAAAAATTGTGGGAACAGAGCTGTACATGCAGACATTTATTTGGCTGAATCACACTATGATTTCCACCCATGATTATGTCCAGATAAAGGAAAATAGAATGAGGAAAGGAGGAACCGGGGCTGGTTATTCCTAGAGGAAACTGCATGGATGGCCATTAGTAATATGTGATCCTAAAAGAGTAAGACACGAAGGAAAACCCAAAGTACTGAAATCTATTAAACCAAATATAGTGCACAGGTAAATAAATTACCTTTTCACTTTCATTTAACCATCTACCAAACTGAACTGGACAGCAGCACTACAATCCTTGGCATATCAAAGAAACAGCTAAAGAGAAATTTGATTTCAAGAACCATCTATTTATTTCTTTAGTAGATTGGTTCTTATAAAATGAATAAATTGATTGAGAAGAGGTGCACCGAGGTAGGAGCTGCTATCTTTAAAAGGTAAAAACTAGATTAGATGTTAGCATTTCCCAAAATAGCAATAAAAATCAACATAGCACTCAAACATAACAATACTGGATTGCATCCAATGATGGGTTCAGTGAAAAACAGTTCAGATTTCCTTACCCTCAGCAGCCCTCTGCAACCTTTAAAAAGCTGCTCTTGGGAGATTGGGGGGGACCTCTGTGACAGTATGGGATATGGTGCAATGGACTGCAGCATGTAAGGGGGAATCAGTGGAAATGAGGTGCCCAGCCTTAAGCAAGTGTTTGCTTACATAAATGCTTACCACTAGCACAATGCCATCATTGGACGCAACTTGCTATCTTTAATAGTAACATTAAAAATAGTTCAGATTTACTTTTTGTCTTTGTATAGCAAGTTTCCTAGCAAGTTCATCTCTGAAGAAAACAGCCAGCACTTTTGTTAATTGTCCCATTTTTCAACATTGTTATCAAAGGATTCAGGGTTCTTCTAATAATGCCACAAGGACCTGATTATCTGATTTCAGTGAAAAAAAAATTGGTTTGAGGATTGTAGGCTATATGGCATAGGGGCAAAATAGCACCTTTATAGATAATCAGAATGATTGTTTAAATAAGCGAAATGCCCATTTCAACTTTAGGAGCTAGTTTGGCTGTAAAGTTTTGTACAAAGGATTAAATTTTGGATCAGTTGTTTAGAACAGAAAGGACAACGTGTCTCAACAAGGAGGAAGTGGATAGAGTATGTATCCTGTGGTTATTAGAACTTCACTTGAACAATACATTCTGGCATTACTTTTAGAATGTCTCTAGTATATCTAACAGGTCATTCCTATGCATGTTTTCTCAGACACAAGTTCCACTGTATTCTAGGGCTTACTCTTGGTAAGTGTATAAAAGATTGCAGCCAAATATACCCAAATATAATATTGCATAATAGAGCCACAGCCCTACATTTCAAGTCTTCCTAGTTCCATGGGGACCACTTTATTTTCATGTTACAAAAATATTATCTGATAAAACACACTCTTTATTGTCAGCCATTAAACAATTTTAAAAGGCTACCTTTCTAGCATCACTTTTAAGGAACGGATTTTTTGTTTTTATACATGAGCCAAATGTTGCAACGGTTGGAGTAGCATTGCTAAAGATGAATGAAGAAACAAAAACAAGATATCAAGACTGAAATCATAATGACACCATTGCCCATAGCAGCTACATTATTAGCCTTAGAAGGAAAACAGCAGATTAAGTAGTTTTTGGCTTGGAGTTATACTTTATAGTTTTTAACATTAACAAGATATTTGAGAATAATGGGCTTGGTGACATATACACAAAACATTCTTTGGATTAACACTTTCCATTTAAGTACCTTATTTAGGCTGATATATCTCTTTTGACCTTCGACATGCCTCCTCCCTGATGGCTTTTCGCCGAGCCTTAAAGACCTGGCTATTCAGGCAGGCCTATGGGATCTCTGGGGTGGGTTGCTATTATGCTGTATTATTGAAGGATGGTTTAGATGAACTGATGTTAATATTATGATTGTTGAATGCATATGTTTTAGATTGTATTTTATATTGTGTAAGTTGCCCAGAGTGGCTGTTAAGTCGGACAGATGGGCGACTAACAAATAAAATTTTATTATTATTATTTATTATCTTATTCCACAACTACTGGTTTAGTCAATCTGTGTTAAAAATGAATTAAGAGCAGGTTGTGATCCATGTATATGTATACATATACATATGGATAGGTTTAACCTGAGAAGGGCTTCCATGTATAATAATAATAAATAATAATAATAAAATTTTATTTTTGAGTCGCCTATCTGGCCGAATTAACGGCCACTCTAGGCGACGTACATTAACATAATAAAATAAATACAATATAAAACCAGTACAAACCACACTCAATAATCAACTAATCACCCCTCTTACATTAATCAACAGCATTAAAAATTAACCCACCCCAGAGAACCCATAGGCCTGCCTGAACAGCCAGGTCTTCAAGGCTCGGCAGAAACCTATCAAGGAGGGGGCATGGTGAAGATTGAAAGGAAGGGAATTCCAGAGGGTGGGGGCCACAATTGAAAATGCCCTCTCTCTAGTCCGCACCAGCCTAGCTGTTTTAACTGGTGGGACCGAGATAAGGTCTTGTGAGGCTGATCTTGTCAGGCGGCATAATTGGTGATGCTGGAGGCCCTCCTTCAGATAAACTGGGCCGAAATCGTATAGGGCTTTAAAGGTCAACACCAGACATGAGCATAAGGGTTGAATAGTTCCTCTGAGTCACACTAAGGCAAGAGATCTCCAAAGTAAAGAGAAAAGCAAAGGCAGATTTCTAAAGATCCATGCCTTTCAGAAGGCTCTTTGTGAGGAAACAAGAAGGGCTAAGCTACACCTGACCTTAAATGCTCTTTGCATTTGTTTTTTTAAAATGCAAATAGTATCAGCTGAGGAAGAAGATAATTACAGGGATTGTAGAAGATCTGGAAGGAGAATACAGCCATTCTCTCCTGTGGAAAGTCCCTCCACTGAAGCTGATATTTCCATTAGGAGAAAATCCTCCATTAGTACCAATGGGAGATTTCCCCCAAAGCAGAATCATAAGAGCATTTTTTCCCTCAGACTCACAGAAGGGGAGAAAGGTGATATTTCCCTGACCACATCTGCTATAGTCCTGTTAATTATTAGTTACCCCCAGCTGATGCAGTTTGAATTTAAAACAACAACAACCCTGCACTGCATGCATGTTAAATTAAAGCATCTAGTATCACATTAGCTCTTACCCTTCTGTAATTTCAGAGGGGAGTGATAAACAGCTTCCTAATCTCAGGGATATTCTAAATAAATATGTGTTTTTTAGCCACAGAAGATTGACAAAGTATGCTCCCAGAAACAGAAAACATCTTGTTTTATTTGCTACGAGCAACATTACTTTATGGCTCAAATATCCTAGTGTGTGTGGTTTTTTTTAAACCAGTTAACTATAGATTAAAAGAAGGTTGTTGTTTTTTTAAAAAAAATCAAATTTATCATTGTGCTGAATGCCAGGTTACTGATTCACTGATCTCACACAAGATGCTTTAGCATAAGATGATATAGTCATATGACATTATATTGTAGACTATTGTTGCTGATAACAGATGACAAAGAAAAGACAGAACTCAATTCCTACTCTGGCTCAGTTTTCTCCCAAAAGAGGGTCTATGACCCACCTGGCAAATGTGAAGTTGAAGGGACAGATTGCAGTTTAAAACTGATAGACAAACAATCAAGGAATACTTAATCACTTTGAATGAGTTCAAATCTCCAGGGCCCGATGAATTGCATCCTAGAGTATTGACAGCAGTGGCTGAAGAACTCTTGGAACCACTGTCTAATTATCTTTGCAGAATTGTGGAGGGTGGGTGAAGTATCAGATGACTGGAAGAGGGCTAATGTTGTCCCTATCTTCAAAAAAGGGCAAAAAGGAGGAATGTGGGAACTACAGACCAGTCAGCCTGACATCAATCCGTGGGAAAACTCTGGAGCAGATTATAAAGCGGTGAACACTGTGAAAACAATGCAGTCATTACTAAAAGCCAACACAGATTTATCAAGAACAAATACCACCAGACTAACGATCTCATTTTTTAATTGGGTAATCTTCCTGGCAGGCTGTGGGAATGCTGTGGACATAGTATATCTTGACTTCAGCAAAGCTTTTGACAAAGTGCCCCATGATATTCTGATTAGCAAGCTAGCTAAATGGGGGTGTGATGAAACAAATATCAGGTGGAACCACAGTTAGCTACAGAATAGTATCCAAAGATTCAGGGTACCACAGGGCTCGGTCCTGGGCCCAGTGCTCTTCAACATTTTTATTAATGACTTGGATGAGGAGGTACAGGAAATGCTTATCAAATTTGCAGATGATACAAAACTCGGAGGAATAGCTAGTACCCTAGAGAACAGAAACAAAATTAAAAGTGATCATGATAGGCTAGAGCAGCCTTTCCCAACCAGTGTGCCTCCAGATGTGGTTGGACCACAATTCTCATCTTTCCTGACCATTGGCAATGCTTGCTGAGGCTGATGGGAGTTGTGGTCTAACAACATCTGGAGGCACACTGGTTGGGAAAGGCTGGGCTAGAGCATTGGGCTGAAAACAGAACAACATTTAACAGGGATAAGTGCAAAGTTCTACACCTAGGAAAAAAACCAAAGGCACAGATAAGATAGGGGATACTTGGCTCAGCAATACATGCGAGAAGGATCTTGGAATTGTTGTTGATCACATGCTAAATATGAGCCAACAGTACGATGTGGCTGCAAAAAAGGCAAATGCTATTTTAGGCTGCATTAACCGAAGTATAGTTTCCAAATGTGAAGTACTAGTTCCCCTTCATTCAGCACTGGTAACGCCTCATTTTGAGTATTGCATCCATTACTGGACACCGCACTTTAAGAAGGATGCAGACAAGCTAGAACGGGTTCAGAGGAGGGCAACAAGGATGATCAGGGCACTGGAAGCAAAGCCTTATGAGGAGAGGCTGAAACAACTGGGCATGTATAGCCTTGAGAAGAGAAGACTGAGGGGAGATATGATAGCACTATTCAAGTACTTGAAAGGTTGCCACATAGAGGATCTCTTCTCTTGTTGGAATGCATGAGGTTCAACTCCAACTTGTGGGTTGAGGCTGCATGGGGTTAAAAAGGGTAGCTAGAGAGGAGACCTCTTGGTTGCTAGGCTATACCTGTCCTTTGATCTCCTGCTGTCTCTTCCTTCCTGCTAGACTGATATGCAAGGGATGTTGATCTCAGTTCCTTCCCTCCTTCCAGTCTTTTTCTTTCTTGAGAGGGGAGCGGACATCTTTCCTTTGTCTCTCTCCTCTCAACCAGCATGAGGGCTAGCACTGGGACCAGTGCCGGCTGCTCCAACATAGCTAGTTAGCTAGATCTAGAACTCTTTCCTAACAAGTATGAACTTCCAGAATAAAGTAGTTCTTTCTTATTTGAAAGCTTAAAGTCTCTGTCTGACTAATTTGCAGGGAAGGTAGAATCTTAGCAAAGATTCAAACACATACACATGAGCTTGCTCAAAACTCTCCGTTCTGCTACGCAACTCTGCAGGGTCCTATAGGACATTGGGCCCAACGTCCTATAGGTTATTGGGCCCAGCCTTCTATCATCCCGGAATGCAAGACATGGAATAATGTGCTCAAGTTAGAGGAAGCCAGACTTCGGCTGGACATCAGGAAAACCTTCCTGTTAGAGTAGCACAACAATGGAACCAATTACATAGGGAGGTGGTGGCCTCTCCAACACTGGAGGCATTCAAATGGCAGATGGACAGCCTGAACACCTGTATGGTGTCAACACGTGTCAAAGTTGAGAATGAATTTTCACATACAGCTGTAGTACACAAAAGGGCAGCATAAAAAGTGTGCATGCATGGAAAGGCCTGCTTGTACAGGTACAATGTTTTAGTACATGAACTGTGAGTTCAGTTCTTCTGAGGCAGCTACTTCCCAGAACTAACTACCTTGGTCTCGTTTGCCATGCCAAGAAAACAATTAAGAGAAGTTTCACTTTAAAAATTAAATTAATACCTATAAACATCACTTTTCATAAGGAAATGCTTGACATCATGTCATATAGGAACTATACATATCTCTGAAATACAGGTGCTAGAATCAACTATACAAGCACACAGTCTCTGTTCTACAGAAAGACCCTGGGCCAGCCAGCTAACAGTGCTTCTGATGGTTACCAGCAAATCCCAAACATCCTATTTTGGTAATACGTAAGTTCGCATGAGAAACGTTAAATAAGGTGCATTATTATTTTTCAACTTTTTTTCAACAAACTAAGGAAGAAATGTTCCCCAGACAAGCACACATGCAATATTCCAGCTCCCCATTGCCAGGGCTTAGTAAGGTCTCATTAGGCTTCCTGGGCTTCGGAGAGTCAGCTCACTCACCTCTCTGCTTCTTCTCAGGTCCTGCTCTGGACTAGGCTAAGCCCAAAAGCCTAGGCACACCCACCACTATGCTGTACTCTAAAAACACAGTCACCACTTCCAGACACTGGTTGAGCATTACAAGGGTGGGGGGAAAGGTGCTCTGCAGACTGTGCATAACGATACTGTCCTTCCCACCTTTTCATCCTCCAATTACAAACCCTTAGATTCGCCAATTCCCTTCTCCCATCCATCAAGACTTGTGTTAACTTCATTCACACTTTTAATTCTTATATTTACTGTGTTCGTATTCCCATGGTAAACATTGTCCTGCCCCTCTCTTTGTATGCCTAAACTGCATTTCTAAAAGCTCAACTGCAGTTTTAAGTTACTGCCATGCTACAGATTTGAGGACTGAAGGATTCATGGGGGGGGGCAATGGCCTCATATGCTCCTCTCTGTCACTTCACCCCTCAAAAAGTGTATCCACACAATTTAGGGTAATAGCTGTGCGGTGTTATCTCTGGGAGAAATTTTCATAACTGCCTTCTATCATGTCAAAAATAGTTGTGTAGAGGGAAAGGTAAAAATCATCATTAAAACAATGACATTAGCCCCCACAGAGCAAAGCCTGGCAGGATTGTGAAAATTATCCTGGCTCTCCATGTGCTCATAGCTTTTCATTTCTGATGTAGTCTGAGCATCTGTGGAACTGGGTAGAAATGTTATTTCTTCTTCCTTGTGAGAAATCACGAGTAGCATAGCGTATGGGACTTACAAGCAGCAGCTGGAAATAGTAACAGCTACATGCAATTGGACTCTTTAGGCTTCCAGCTCTCCTCTCCCTTTCTCTAACCTTCCATTTTCTGTGGGGTGGATATGGGCTTTTGTTTCCAGCCTGTTCCCTCAAAACATGCAAGGCTGGACCTTTTCAAAACTGCTGAAGAATCTACTCAAAGATAGCTCCTAAGTGCAATTATTTAAAGGCAAACCATGTGCACAGATGTACCACTTCTTCAGTTAGTTGTGCTTTGTTAGGAGCAAGAGACATCATCCATGAGGACAAAATCCTACGGATTAATAAGCACTGCTATAGCATTAGGGTTGCCAGGTCTCCGGTTTTCTGCCGGAGTCTCCGGCAAAAGGGGGCTATCTCCGGCCTCCGGCAATAGTTTCATTAAACAGGTGGATCTCCGGCTTTTAATTGGCCCCCTCAGCCACACATGCGTGATTGACACACGCATACGTTGGGCTGTGGCTGGCCGCCTTCCCGCCCTTTGTCAGTCAGGCAGGCCACAGGGACTGCAGAGACAGGAGGACTTGAGCAGCCGCCGCCCCTGCAGGGACCCCCCCAGCAGCAGCCCCTGCCCGCTAGCGAGCGGCACACAGCCACAGCTGCAGCAGCAGCCACCGCCCAGCGCCCACACACAACTGCAGGTGAGGGTACTGGACGTGGAGCCCGCAGCCGCCTGGCTGAGCGAGGGCAGCCTTCTGGCCCGCGTCTGCCACGATGTGGGCTCTGTCCAGCTGCCGCCCCTTCAGGGACCCCCCCAGTAGCAGCCCCCACAGGAGCGGTTGCTAGAAGACGGCATCTGAGCGGCCTTGGCCTGGCAGCCTCAGCAGGAGCCGTGAAGAGGCGGTAGCAGCGAGGCTGGGCTGGCTCCTTCTTAGGCCCAGAGCCAGTTCCCCTGCTCTGGAAAGGATGGCTGGCTGCTTCACCCCTCATGCTGTGGGCGCCGCTGGGTGGGAGCAGCCGCGATTGGACTCAGCAGTCTCTGGCTGGAGAGAAAGAGAGAGGCTGGCGAGAGAGAGAAAGAGAGAGGCTGGAGAGAGAGAAAGAGAGAGAGAGGCTGGAGAGTGAGAGAGAGAGAGAGGCTGGAGAGACAGAAAGAGAGAGGCTGGAGAGAGAGAGAGAAAGAGAGAGAGGCTGGAGAGAGAAAGAAAGAGAGAGACTGGAGAGAGAGAGAGAGAGAGAGAGAGAGGCTGGAGAGAGAAAGAGAGAGGCTGGAGAGAGAGAGAGAGAGAGAGAAGGAGAGGCTGGAGAGAGAGAGAGAAAGAGAGAGAGGCTGGAGAGAGAGAGAAAGAGAGAGGCTGGAGAGAAAGAGGTGCAGTGGAGGATGCTATCCTCTTATCCATGTTGAAGTAAGACTCAGTTGCCAGTCTGCCAGGGTTCAGTACATGGAATGGGAGTGAGCGCTGTCTTGCCCTTGGGCAGCAAGAGGTTTGCATAAAATTCCAGTATACTAATGTACATGTGCACAGAGAGTCAGTGTGGTGCAGTGGTTAGTGTGTTGGACTATGACCTGGGTGACCAATTAGGTAGGGCAAGCACTGGAACCACATTGGTATGGAATGAGACAGCAACATGTTTTTCTCTAAACCTTCTCTGTGGCATCATCAGCCACAATCCCACTTTTACCTGTTGGCCCTGAATAAAATAATCAAATTATTGGCACTAGGCCATTCACCACCTCTCATTACTGCAATAAAGAGGATGGCATTGCCTGTTCTTAAGTTTAATGGAACTGGACTGTGCTTAAGTATTTCTGAGGAGACTGAAATTGTGGCTTTTTTTGCAGAGAAAAATAAAATGGGCAGACACATTGCTGTTCTATTACATTTTTCTATTATGTTTTTATTCAGGGTTCAAAGCTTCTTTTAGGCTATACCATGCCATTTCTTAAAAATCTCAATATAAATCTGATATTAAAAAAACTTATCTGCATTATCACACACATGATGGACATTACCATGTGTAACCTTTAATTTCAGTTGCCAGTATCAACAAGTTCATAAGAGAATTGTATGACAAAGCCTTTGAAATATCCTGGCACCTTAATTTTCTAAAAAATCTGAGGCACCTAGTAGAATTTTTTTAACTCTCATAGTGACTGTATAAGTATTTAATAGAACCCACTAATGAAAAAATATGTTCATGCAAGTATTGAGTATACTGCTATGAAATTACTGCACCCAAGGGGTTGTTTACTGTGCTCACATATTCTGTAATACCTGGAGGCATTTATACTGATGACAAACAAACTGGAAACACCTATTCATTCCAGTTTCGACTACCATGTTTTAGCAAATGGATCAGCTTTTTATCTGTAGAAATTAAAACATGATTAACATAAAGGATGTTGCCATCCAAGATTTTCCAAATCTACTACATTGAACAAGTGATTGAACAAGTACCCTTGCTAAAACTATATGTAGCCTAGTCAGAAAGGATGTCAACTGATCCACCCCAAGAAATGTGGTGAAACAACTGACTTGCTATAACATCTAGTGTTAATACAACAAGCAGTTTCAACTCAGAAGTGAGCAATTAGTATTAACTGCATTCTTCAAAAGCCAGTACAGATTGGGGATTTTGGAATTGTTTTGACTTCAGGATGCAGAAAATAACACAAGGAAGAGAGCTGACACAATCCATAGAATTTTGAACACTTAAACATTGCTGATTCATTTTATTTATTTATTAAATGTTTATTCCAGTCTTCTTCCAAGGAGCTGAAGGTGACATACAAGATTCTTTGCCTGTCCCCTTTTATTCTCACAACAACCTGTGTGGTAGGTTTGGCTGCCAGAGTGATTGGCCCAAGTTTACCCAACCCAGTGAGCTTCATTGCTGAGTGGGCTTTGAATCAGAGTTTCTCTGTTCCAAATTCAACACTCTATCCTCACTACACCACACAGGATCTCAATGAAACTGAAATCTTAAATGTACATAACTGTGCACTGCAATCATGTTTTCAAAAGCAGCCTTACAGCCTAAAGCATGAAAAGTTTTCATAAACTCCCTTTTGGATGCTCAGCATGCAAGCAGTTGGGACTGTTTTTTTCCCTCATACAAAATGTGATGAGGAGTTGTTGTTGTTATGTGCCTTCAAGTTGATTATGACTTATGGTGACCCTATGAATCAGCGACCTCCAAAAGCATCTGTCATGAACCGCCCTGTTCAGATCTTGTAAGTTCAGGTCTGTGGCTTCCTTTATGGAATCAATCCATCTCTTGTTTGGTCTTCCTCTTTTTCTACTCCCTTCTGTTTTTCCCAGCATTGTTGTCTTTTCTAGTGAATCACATCTTCTCATGATGTGTCCAAAGTATGATAACCTCAGTTTCATCATTTTAGCTTCTAGTGATAGTTCTAGTTTAATTTAACACGGCTGCAACCATATCTACTCAGAAGTAAGTCCTATTGAGTTCTATGGGGCTTAGTTCCTTAATAAGCATGTTTACAGTTGCTGCCTTCAGGGGCATCCATCTGTGCTCCCATCTAACATCTCTGCAACACTAGGCTCCTTTCTTCCAATAATGGCCTGGCCTGAGGGCACGTAAACCCTTCTTGCCAGAAGCAAGTAAGTGAGATTAAATGTTCCCTAAAGGCATTGAACTGTGACCTGGCAGACCAGGGTTCGAATCTCCACACATCCATGAAGCTCACTGGGTGACCTTGGGCCAGTCACTGCCTCTCAGACTCAGAGGAAGGCAATAGTAAACCATCTCTGTCTGAATACTGCTTACCATGAAGACCCTATCTGGGATCAACTTGAAGGCAGTCCATTTCCATTTTGCATCACCCTAAGCTTGTGAGAAAGAATGACCTTATCACTTCAGATGGACCTAGGAACACCCTGTTTTACGTAAGATTTCTATTTTAATCTCCAATCAGGGAATTTTTTTTTGAATGGTATGCTCCAAGCAACTGTGGTTGATATAATGTATCACGTTTAATGACATCACTAGGGCCCATCCCGTGACGTCACTAGGGACCTGTTGAAGTGTGTGCATTGTTGCGTGAAACAGCATACGTTACATTGGAGTTAAGTTGAGCAAGAAACATCACAGAGGCATTAGATCAGGTTAAGAGTCTTTACTACAAGACATTATGGCTTAAGGCTTTAAGATTATATGTAGAGTTGCTCCCCCCCCAGGAGAGAAGTTCTCAGTTCAAAGACATGACACAGAAGACTCAGCTCAACACAGATAGCTGCTAGAACTCTCCCAGCCTATCTTGATGCTACCATGGCAACGGCCTTGGCTGTCCGTTCCCAGACATAACTCCTTCTAGCTACAGATTTCCAGACTTGCAGACTTGATGGAAAAATAAACTCAGTGACAGTACAGTTCAATGGTCAACAGGACCGCCCCATGATGTCACTAGGGCCCGCCCCCATTTTCTCAGGTTTTTGAATGGTTCCAACCTGGCAACCCTATATAGCATCTATTGAATGTGAACAGTAATATCTCTGCTTCTCCTCTTACTTATAAAAGACAGAAGGAAATGAAACTTTTAAAATGAATCTAATGTCATTTAAGAGCTTTAAGTCTTTGTAAGATCTAACACTTAGGATAGCTACATTCAGGACTCCAGCCAGTATCAACAGGAGTAAAGCCTGTAATTATAATAGGTACATGAACTTGGTATTCTCAGTTTAAGGATACTGGCAGATATGGCCTTTCTAACTATAATGAGTTTTAAATTATTTCTTCAATCCCAAAATGACACCAAGCTCTAGAATTATAACTGTGCAACATGATTTCCTCTGATTATAAGTGTGCAGTGTGATTTTTTTTCTCCCCACCCCCACAAAAAATGTGATCTTATTCTTGAGATATATACCAATAAAGCATATAGCATAGTGGCCATTTTGATGACATAATCACAGTGATTTTCAAAATACAATACATATACAGCTATAATCTGCAATTTGGAGCTAGTAACCAGAAGTGAAATGCTTTTACGCAATTTGCTGCTAGAAGTTTGCACTAAATATAAAACAAAACATTAAAAGCAATGCAATTTAGAAAAGTAGCATCAAAGAAATCAGCAGAGATAAAATTGAAAGTAATTAGTAAGGAAAAAACAAGGCTGAGGAAATAAAAAGATATTTTCCTGGCTCTAAAATATAATAGTAGGCACAAGATAAGTCTTCTTGGGAAGATCATTACACATCTGAGCAACCATCACTGAGAAGACTATCAGAAGGGCCTGTATTGAACATAATACATGAACACATATGTGGAATAGGGTTGTCAGGTATCTGTTTTTTGCCCAGAGACTGGGGTTGCCATATTGCCCGGTTAGCCAGGTTTTACCTGGATTCTTTGCATGCCACCTGGCGCGCGGTTAGCCCGTTAGGTAGCCTGGATTCTCAGCTTTAATTTAAAAAAAAAATTAAGTTTCTAGGTGGTCTGGTTCTCGAGATATACATAAAAACATCAGCCGCCCCCCCGACTATTAAATCTTTCTTTAAACAGTACTGTATAGGACTTTGTAGCTTTAACCCCGCCCGTTCAGGATTGCAGCCAATCAGTGAAGCCAGGGTTGTGTTTCAGTTTGATTGACCAGAGGCAGCGTCTAGAAAACCTCATTGCAATGCCAGAAAATGGTGGTTCCCCCCCCCCGTTTATCTGAAAAACTCATCAATTGGGTAAGTATATACAATTCAGGTTTTTTTTCCTCTTGTGTGCAGGAGTCAGATCCTGGGCAGTGTTTTGAAAACTTCCCAATACTTGCTTTTGTAAAAGCAATGCTAATCCCATATGCCCAGAGTGAATCCCATTTAATTCAATAGGACTTACTTTTGAGTAGACATAGTTATGAATGTGCTGAAAATCAATGGGACTTTGGAGTGAATGTAAATAAGAATTGTGTTTGTGTTCTAACTTCTTCTGTCCCCCCCTCCAGTCCTATTTTAAAGCAAGTAGGCAGGGCTTACTTAGGTATTACAGTTTTTATTCTGTAGGAAACTAATACTGATTCTTTTAAAAACTAATACTGATTTTTCTGCAATGACCAACTGGTTTGACAATAAACTATTATATGGGCTGTATGTATTTATACATCTGCAGTGTGTGCGTGTGCATGTATGGAGTCTTTCCAACAACCCTGTGAGGTAGGGTTGGAAACCAAGGCAGCTCACAAGAAATAAAGCCATTTAAAATCCAATAACCATAAAAACAAGTATAAACAGTTGCAAAACAGCGTAAAGTGGCATGATTCTGAATTTTGGGTTGTGTGAATGAAGTTGCTTATCACGTGAGGTTGCATTTCTGTCCCTGTTTGAGTAAGCCCCACTGAATACACTGGGACTTGCTTCTGAATAAATAAACCTAGGATTGCACTATAAATATCTTTACAGTTTGTGTAAATAATAAATATATTTGATAGTCATGCTTATATAAATATTTCTTCATTTATCATATTTTTGGTTTTTGGTTAGGATTTCTGACTGGTTGTGAGATGCTTAGTTTTCTGCCTTACTCATAGGAAACTTGTTGTGGTTGGTATGGTATTGCATTTAAGAAATCTTGGTACGAAATGGCCTGAATCAGTATAAGGCAGATTCCTTGGTTCCTAAAAGTGGGAAGAGACTCAAGGGCCACAGTGACTCCAACATTTATTTATGTATTTTTATTTACAACATGTATATACCGCTTTATTGTAAAAAATCTCAAAGCGGTTTACAGAAAGAATTAAAACAATAAAATTATTGGCAAAAGCGTTAAGGACAGATACTTAAAAATATTCAAAATAATAAAACCAACAATGAGTTAAAAACAGATTTAAAAACACAATAGCTTCCACATGCCTGGAGAGGCTTGCCTCAAGAAAACTGATTTTAGCAGGTGCTGAAAAGAGGTGTCTGCCTAATGTCAATAGGCAAGGAGTTCCAAAGCATAGGTGCTGCCACTTTACAGGACTGATTTCTTACAACGGGAGAACAAGTACTATGTGGCACCCATAACATGGAAAGCACAGCTTGAACTTGGCCTGGTAGCAAATCAGCAACCAATGCAGATTTCAGAGCAGAGGTATTATGTGCTGACAGGATCTCACTCATGTCAGCAATTGTGCTGCAGCATTCTGCATTAACTGCAGTCCCCAGGTCAGGTTGTGCTGCATGGGGATTTCTGTGACCTTGGCTGACCGTCTGCTAGGATTTTTTTAGTTTGGGTTTTTGGTTATGAATCCTGACTGGTTGTGGGATGCTGAGTTTTCTGCCTTACTCATAGGAATCTTGTTGTGGTAGGTATGGTATTACATTTAGGAAAATGTTACTGCCTTTTGTGTTGCTTTTTTCCTATTTGCATTTCACTTATCTTTAACCTCACTCCATTACAGCCATAGAAGCAACAACAGCATATGCAAGATAATTAACTCCCATTAGTGATAAGAGCAAGAATTTATTATTATTATTTTAATTAAAACAAGAGGCTTATCAGTACTTTGAAGAGGACCAGATATTTATTTTCTTTCTGAGCCCAGGACTGGGTCTTTCATGATGCCCGGTGGGGGGAGGGAGCAGGAGAGTAGTCGATAAGACAGACATCCTGGCATTGGTAATCTAATCAGCAAGGTATGTGTGGGGTTGTTGCACACTTCCAGGCCCAGTGGAACCTGTGTAGATGTGGTAGATCAAAGGGAGAAGAAATTTTGAGTTAAGCAAAGCTCTGCTTTTATAAAACCTAAGAAACATACAGATACTTTGAATGTCTGAGTGCCTGCACCAGTGGAATACGGGAGGAACTTGTAAAACTTGCTGCAACAGTATTTAGAACTGAGCATGTGGTGTGAAAGACTCCTTTTCCTAACATTTTGGCTTCTTGTTTTTCTCCACCCACCACATCTCTGAAATATATCATATATGTAATGGTTAACCGTACTGCTGCCCTGACTTACTTTATGTTTGTTGCTATTTTGTGTTTTTATTATGTTTTTATATTGATTGTGTATTTTTATTGTTTTTATTATATTTGTAAGCTGTTCTGAGCTCTGTTTTTAACATCAGAAGGGCAGGATATAAATCCTCTTAATCAATAAATAAATATTCCATAGTGTTAGAAACTAGGCTGAAAATGTTGTTTTTTAAAAAAAGATTTCTCACATCTTTCCCCAGTTTTCGGTGGTAATTCCTAGGCACAAAAAGAAAACAACTGGACAATCCAAATATTAATATGTAAATAATATGCATAATATGTAAATAATATGCATAATATGGAAATTAGCCTGCCCGGATTTGTGGAACTGGAATATGGCAACCCTACCAGAGACACCAGTTTTTTGGGGGTCCTCTCCAGGTTTCCAGGTGAGTCACCTTAATCTCTGGCCTCTTAGCTTTCATTTTTTTTAAAAAAAAGTAAGTTTCTAGGTGGTCTGGTTCAAAAGATATAACACCAAAATCCCTGCCCTTTCAGGTTTTTAGCCAATAAGTGAAGTCAGGATTGTGATTCACAAGATTTGTTGACCCCCCCCCCCGGCCTAAATCCCATTTCAAGTTCTGAGAACAGTTTCTTTTTCCTGCTTGTCTTCCCTCAGGAATTCAGTAAGTATATAGCTTTTAGCAGCATAAAGAGTACTTTCTCTGTATAGGATTAGGACTTGCTTCTGAGTAAACATGCATAGGATTGCAGTACAACAGAAGATCACAGAAGGATCTTGATAAGCATAAATGTGTACATGGAGGTTTTTTAATTATTTGCAAAAATGGCATATTATACATTTTATCTTTCAAATAATTGTTGAACAGAAGTTTTAAAAAGAATACATGCTGCAGTGTTATGCTTTTCTAATTAAGGAGTGAAACAAGTTTAAATTTTACGGGACTGCTGAAGAGGGCAGTTTATTTTTCTTATTCATAACTTGTTTTGAAAACCTTCCCAATATGAAGCTTTTCTGGGAGTAAAGCAGCAATGCTAATTCCACATACGTGGGAAATTAATCCCATTGGATTCAGTAGGATTTACTTTTGAATAGACATGGTTAAGATTGTGCTGAAAATCAACAGAATGTCTGAGTGAACGTAGAAAAGTGTTGTTTTAAATGGTATCCCCTATGCCAGCATTTCCCAACCAGTGTGCCTCCAGATGTTGTTGGACCACAACTCCCATCAGCCTCAGCCAGCATTGCCAATGGTCAGGAAAGATGGGAATTGTGGTCCAACAACATCTGGAGGCACACTGGTTGGGAAAGGCTGCCCTATGCTGTGGAAGCTCCCAGTTTACACAGGTAAAAGTAATTGCCCTATGAAGGACACAACTACCTTATCATTGGCCTCCACCTGTGAACCATTAAAGTTGCTGTCACACTGTCAGGATAAAAACCCCACTGTTGAAGGATCATTGGTCAGGCTGTGGATCTGAAGGAAAATGAAGACCAAAGAGCATTCTGCAGTAGTGAGAGATAATGTAATACAAATGCATAGATCAGGAAAAGGGTACAAAATAATATCCAAATGTTTGGATATCCCAGTGAGCACAGTTGGATCAATAATCAGGAAGTGGGAGCTGCATCATACCACCCAGGCACTGCCAAGAAAAGGCTAGCCCTCAAAATGTGACTTTTGAACAAGAAGGAGACTTATGAGAGAAGCTACAGAGAGGCCAACCGTCACTTAGAAGGAGCTACAGAGTTCAGTGGCTGGGAGTGGAGTAATGGTACACCAGTCAACCATTGAGCTTTGCATAATGCTGGCCTGTATGGGAGGGTGGCAAGAAAGAAACCATTACTCAAAAAGTACCATCTGAAAGCATGTTTAGAGTTTGCCAGAAAGCATGAGAGTGCCCCAACTGCGATGTGGGAAAAGGTTTTGTGGTCAGATGAGACCAAGATAGAGCTTTTTGGCCAAAACTCAAAGCTCTATGTGTGGTGCAAACCTAACCTTGCCCATGCCTCAATATACATCATCCCTACAGTGAAGTAGGGTGGTGGCAGCATCATGCTGTGGGAATGCTTCTCATCAGCAGGGACTGGGCATCTTGTTAAAACTGAAAGAAGAATGGATGGAGCAAAATACAGAGAAATATTGCAAGAGAACCTTCTTCAGTCAGCTAAAAAACTGAAGCTTGGGAGGAAATTTACTTTTCAGCAGGACAATGATCCCAAGCACAAGGCCAAAGCAACATTGGAGTGGCTCAAGAACAAAAAGGTGAATGTCCTACTGTGGCCCAGTCAAAGTCCTGATCTCAATCCCACTGAGAATCTATGGCGCTCTTTGACAATTGCAGTCCAAAAGTGATGTCCAACCATGACCTGGAGCTAATCTGCCAAGAAGAATGGGCCAAAATCCCTCTGACACTATGTGCAAAGCTGGTACATACCTACCCCAAAAGACTTAAAGCTGTTATTGCGGTGAAAGGTGGCTCTACTAAATATTAATGTGTGGGTTGAATACTTATGCAAGCAACATGTTTCAGTTTTTAATGTTTCTTACAAACATTTCCCAACATAAAACCAAGGTCATTTTACAATAACCGATTTTGAGTTTGTCTTTCAAAATAAAATATACAGAACTAAATTACAATGTACCATATGTAATTCAGTAATATGAGAGCATTGGTCAGGGGATTGATTACTTTTGCAAGGCATTATCCAAATTACAGTAAGGAAAAAAGTTTTTAAACAAAGAGTCGGTACACAAGAAGGTTTCTGGTGCTGTCAGGACATACGTTTCGGGGCGAAATTATCCTAAATGTTTTGGGTATCACTCTCTCCTCCCCCCACACACACACGATAAATGAGGGAAAGATTTGGAAATTTGGTGATAGGAAGTGATTTGTAGTGTTCTGTGGGGACAAAGTTAAGAGTTTGGCTAAATATAATCTGAACAGGGTTAGACGTTGCATGTTAAGGTTTGTATTGACTTCTTTACAAAGTGACAATGGTGAGAAGTGTGGAAAAAAGATACTTGATTTCAAAACTTAAAACGTTTTAGTGTTTCCCCACTCTCTTCAGTCATGATTCCGATTCCCCACATAGGGCTTCTATGATTCTACTCTCCTTCCCCTTGAAAATACCTTTAAACATTCACACTCTGAACCCAAAAAGAACTAGAGATGGGTGGGAAACTTGATTCAGTTCACATTTCAAGCAGAATCTTATCAAATTTGCAATTTCTGAAACAATATGAGAACCAAAACCCAGCCATCCTTCAAAATTCGCACTTATCCAAATTTTGAAATGCATTTCAACCAGACAATGTTTACAAAAATGCATGTTAGGGAAAAGTGTGCATAAAATGAATATATGCATGCAAATAACATGCGCAAATGCATTATATGATGAGAAATGGCTTGCAAAAATGTGTTCATTAGTCAAAACTGCCTACAAAATGTGTTTATTAGGAGAAATTTGCACTACAGTGCTGGAGAATTTGCATGAGGATTTTTTTAAGAAAAAAATTGCAAAGTGCTGCAGAAATATGGAGAACTGAATTTTCAATTTCTACCTGGGAAAAACCCAAAAATCTTATGTTAACACCACACACACACATGTTGCATAGCTGTTGAGTGCACAGTCGACCTGCCAGGGAAAAACGATAACATACCTTTATTTAATCATGTGAGGACAAAATAAATAGATGGATAATTTTTTTGAATTATAAAAGCACTTCCTTGTGTACTCTGGATAGCTCAGAGGAAAGCAATAATATATAAAAATTGTGTCCTTGGTATATTAAGATTCTTGTTGATACTGAAAACTACTGAAGCTTCTGTTCTGTTTCATCATGCTGTCAGACCAAATTCTCTTGACTGAATAGCAGTCTGTTTTGCATTGCTGCTTATTTGCTACTGATTCTGATATAGAATTGCAAAACAAAGATCATGCTGTACTCTCTATAGTACAGTACTATCACTTTTTTGTGAATATGCCTCTCTTAGTGCCACAATCCCCACTGTCAAAAAAAAGTAACTGATGTGAACCTGGAAGAATGACATAAGAACTGAACTGAAGTTGCACAGCAAACATCTGTTTAATTATGGTGGAGTTATGTACTTCAGGGATGCAGGGCATAGGTTAATGACACATATTTGCATAAAACTTGCACATGCTAATTTATATGAGAAATTAAGGTGATGGGTGACTGGAAGCTCAACAGCATTGTCCTTTCCAGGGAACCCAGCCATCCTAAAACCAAAGTAAAAAAAACCCCAACACCCTAAATTAAAGTTTAAAAAGTGTGTGTGTGGGGGGAGAGGGGCAGGAGATCCTAGGACCACCACAAAAGATGGTTCAGGTGAGATCCAACAATACCCTACATTACATTTCTGATTTGTGGTGTATGTTGAACAGCCAAAGTGAAGCATATTTACAATAGAATTTGGTGATACACATCTACTGAAAAGTATATTCTAATAAGTTCAGTGGCACTTACTCCTAGGTATTGTAAATGTGTATAGGATTGCAGTTTTAGATATGCGATTCCTATTTCCACTGAGAATGGTAAATGTATAACTTTGTTTGGATCTAGATTTTATTGTTAAAATTAGAAAACTGCATTTTAAAGCACCACACATTTCTGCTCTATAATCTGTAATACAGGGAAGTTTAAAATAGCGTTTGAATCATATTATGGTGTGACATTTTTATTGTGATGTCAAATATGTATTTCTGGTTTTATATCCAATGAGTTCAGGCCCTGCTTTGTTCTCATTGGAGAAAAATCCAGAACCAATAAACAATTTTCACTGTCTTGCTTATCGTAACTTTCAAGTTTCAGTTAATCTGGCAGTGAAGAAACTTTGGTGAACAAAAAGGAGCAAACTACAAAGCGGTATAGGCCTTCAAAGGGGAAGGTTCTACCATCTTAAGAGTAGAATTAGCAAGCTAGTAAAGTTAAGTAGCTATGCCACTCTTGAAGCTTTTGTATTACTGCTATTTCCAAAGCCTACATTGTTAGGTACTGCTTATCACTGCAGTGAGCAGAATTCTTCCATGCTAATTTTATTTATTTATTAATTTGTTAAATTTTTATACCGCCCCACTAGCATAGCTCTTTGGGTGGTGTACAACAAAGAATACAAATATATACAATAAAATCCCATAATAAAATACAACAAAAATATAAGAGAATAGGAAAACTAAAAACAGTTACAGCACATGTTAAAACTAGATTAAGTTAGATTAAAATGCCTTAGAAAAGAGGAAGGTTTTGACTTGGCGCCGAAAAGATAGTAACGTCGGCGCCAAGCACACCTCATTGGGGAGACTGTTCCACAGTTCGGGGGCCACCACTGAGAAGGCCCTAGTTCTTGTTACCACCCTCCGAGCTTCTCTATGAGTCGGAACTCGGAGGAGGGCCTTCAATGTAGAACGTAGTGTACGGGCAGGTTCATATCGGGAGAGGCATTCCAGCAGGTATTGTGGTCCCGCGCCGTATAAGGCTTTATAGGTTAAAACCAGCACTTTGAATCTGGCCCGGAAGCATATTGGAAGCCAGTGCAAGCGAGCCAGAACAGGTGTTATGTGTTCGGACCGCTTGGTCCACGTTATCAGTCTGACCGCCGCGTTTTGCATGAGCTGTAGCTTCCGAACTGTCTTCAGAGGCAGCCCTACGTAGAGCGCATTGCAGTAATCCAATCGCGAGGTTACCAGAGCATGTACAACTGATGTGAGGTCCTCCCTACTCAGGTAGGGACGAAGCTGGGCTACCAACCGAAGTTGGTAGAACGCATTCCGTGCCACCGAGGCTACTTGAGCCTCAAGAATGGTTGCTATCTAAATGCAATTTCAGGGTTTCTTTTAACCACTCTGATACAAATCTGTCCTCTCCTCATTAATGCACCTTCAAAACAAATCATATATTCAGATCAACTATCTTTTACAAGTTACTGTACAGTCCAAAATACAAACACTAACCTCAGTTACAAAATTCAGCTCCTGGCTGAGTCAGTTTGGTGAGTGAGTGAGAGAGCGAGAGAGAGTTTATAACCTTGAAAGTGAATAACTTGACTTGTCTTGTGCTTGGTCCTTATCTGTAAATTACTACTTCCGACCATATAGGACGGTTAATCCAGATAATTCCTTTTCCTTTCAGAATACTTTTAGAACAGTCCTTTCAGAACAGAGACGCATATGCATAATATAGCAATACTGATAAAAGATTCCATGGAACTTCCAAACTTTAATGTATAGTATAGGATTGGGATGTAATGATCAGTACAGCACAACTGAATTCCATGAAGCAGCAAAGTGTTCTACTGAACCCAATGAGTAAATTTGCTATTAACGTCAGTAGATTCTGGATTTTACCCTGGAAGAACACAAAATACTAGAGTTGGAAGGGGCCTATAAAGCCATCAGTTCCAACCCCCTGCTCAAGGCAGGAATCCATGTTAAAGCATACCTGACAGATGTCTGTCCAGCTGCCTCTTGAATGCCTCCAGTGTTGGAGAGCGCACCACCTCCCTAGGTAATTGGTTCCATTGTCTTACAGTCAGGAAGTTTTTCAGATTTCAGCCAAAATCTGGCTTCCTCTAACTTGAGCCTATTATTCTGTGTCCTGCACTCTGGGACAATCAAGAAGAGATCCTGGACCTCCTGTGTGTGGCAACCTTTCAAATACTTGAAGAGTGCTATTATATCTCCCCTCAGTCTTCTCTTCTCAAGAGTAGACATGCCTTGTTCTTTCAGATTCTGTTCACAGGGCTTTGTTTCTAGTCCCCTGATCATCCTCGTTGCCCTCCTCTGAACCCGTTCCAATTTGTCTGCATCCTTCTTAAAGTGTGGTGTCCAGAACTGGATGCAGTACTCAAGATGAGGCCTAACCAGTGCTGAATAGAGGGGAACTAACATTTCATGTGATGTGAAAACTATACTTCTGTTAATGCAGCCCAAAATAGCATTTTCTTTTTTGCAGCATATCATACTGTTGCCTCATATTCAACTTGTGATCAACAACAATCCCAAGATCCTCCTTGCATATAGTATTGCTGAGCTAAGTATCCCCCATCTTATAACTGTGCATTTGGTTTCTTTTTCCTAAGTATAGAACTTTGCACTTATCCCTGTTAAATTTCATTCTGTTGTTTTCAGCCCAATACTCCAGCATATCACGATCACTTTGAATTTTGTTTCTGTCTTCCAAGGTATTAGCTATCCCTCCCAATTTTGTATCATCTGCAAATTTGATATGCATTCCCTGTACCTTCTCATCCAAGTCATTAATAAAAATGGTGAAGAGCACTGGGCCCAGGACCAAGCCCTGACATGCCCCACTCGCTTCCTCCCCCCAATTTGAGAAGGAACCATTGATAAGCACTCTTTGAGTACAATTCTGTATCCAACTGTGGATCCATCCGATAGTAGTTCCATCCACCCCACATTTAGCTAGCTTGCTAATCAGAATATCACCCAGCACTTTATCAAACATTTTGCTGAGCAGATACTCATTCAAGTATATTTACATGAGCAGTCCCTAGGTATAGTCTAAACTGTAATAAGGTGCTATATTCAATGCTTACTCAGAGTAGACCCACTGAAGTTATCAAGATGCTGTAGGGGTTCCCATATCAGCAGGGGGTTGAACTAGATAATATAGGAAGTTGCCTTATATCATCAGCCCAACGATTCATCCAGCTCAGTAATGTTTACAGTTTCAGTTGGTACAACTTGAGGACGTTGAGAAGGTGCTTGGACAGGTTTGTGTAACCACTTCTGTGCTGGATCTTTGCCCTTCTTGCCTAATAAAAGCTAGCAGGGATGGAACAGCTGGCTGGGCCAGGGAAGTGATTAATGCCTCTCTGTGAGAGGGGGTGGTCCCTGGCTGCCTGAAAGAGGCAGTAGTGAGACCATTCCCTGGACCCAGAAAATCTTAATAACTATAGGCCGGTAGCAAATGTTCCATCCCTGGGCAAACTCCTTGAACGGCTGGTGGCAGGGCAGCTCCAGACACTCTTGGATGAGACTGATTATCTGGATCCATTTCAGTCGGGTTTCAGGCCTGGTTTTGGACAGAAACAACCTTGGTCGCCCTGCATGATGACCTTTGTCGGGAGAGAGACAGGGGGAGTGTGACTCTGTGGACTCTCCTTGATCTCTCAGCGGCTTTCGATGCCATCGACCATGGCATCCTTCTGGGGAGACTGGCTGAGTTGGGAGTGGGAGGTACTGCATTGCAGTGGTTCCGCTCCTACTTGACGTGTCGCTTCCAGAAGGTGGTGCTTGGGGAACATTGCTCAACACCCTGGACTCTCCAGTATGGGGTTCCGCAGGGGTCAGTTGTGTCCCCCATGCTGTTCAACATCTACATGAAACCGCTGGGTGCGGTCATCCGGAGCTTTGGAGTGCGATGCCATCAACATGCTGATGACATGCAGCTCTATTTCTCTTTCTCATCTTCAGGTGAGGCTGTCAATGTGCTGAACCAGTGCCTGGCTGCGATAATGGACTGGATGAGGGCTAATAAACTGAGTCTCAATCCAGACAAGACTGAGATGCTGCTAGTGGGTGGTTCTTCTGACTGGATGGTGGATGTCCAACCTGTCCTGGATGGGGTTGCACTCCCCCTGAAGGAGCAGGTTCGTAGCTTGGGGTTTCTCCTAGAACCATCTCTGTCACGTGACGCTCACGTACCCTTGGTGGCAAGGAGTGCCTTCTACCTACTTCGGTTGGTGGCCCAGCTACACCCTTATCTGGACAGGGATAACCTGGCTTCAGTTGTCCATGCTCTGGTAACCTTCAAGTTAGATTACTGCAATACACTCTACGTAGGGCTGCCTTTGAAGACGGTTCAGAAGCTGCAGCTTGTGCAAAATGCAGCAGCCAGATTGGTAACAGGAACCAGATGGTTCGAACATATAAAACAAATTCTGGCCCGCTTCCATTGACTGCTGGTATGTTTCCAAGCTCGATTCAAGATGTTGGTTTTAACCTATAAAGCCTTACACGGCTTAGGACCACAATACCTGATGGAATGCCTCTCACGACACAAACCCACCAGTACACTACACTCAACATCCAAGGCCCTCCTCCAGGTGCCTACTGGGAGGGAAACTGGCAGTCTGGCAACAAGGGAGAGGGCCTTCTCAGTGATGGCCCCCAAATTATGGAATGATCTTTCTGACGAGGTGCGCCTGGCACCAACACTTATCTTTTCGGCACCAGGTCAAGACTTTCTTCTTCTCCCAGGCATTTTACAATGTGTTTTTAAATTTTTATATTTATTTTAATGTTTTTAATTGTTGTAAACCGCCCAGAGAGCTTTGGCTATGGGGCGGTATACAAATGCAATAAATAATAATAAATAATAATAATGCAACAACTGGCAGCACCTCTCCAGGGTTTCAGACTGGAATCTTTTCCCAGTCCTACCTGGAAATACCAGGGACTGAACCTGGAATCTCCCATGTAACAAGCAGAACCTCTTCCACTGAACTACAGACCTATCTCTTGACTTTTGAAGCCTTTCCAACTCCCCAATCTCCCTAGTTCTGGAAGGCTTTGGAGTACCAGGTTCATTGCTAAATCATGCTCAAAACCCACAACATATAGCGGTCTTGCTGACCACCCACTCATCCATGTGGGGTAAACCAAGAACTACTTCATCTCCACTGCTGCGATACTGCTGTGCAAAAACAAAGCCTTTTCTTCACCCACTCATTACTGCACAGACCGCTACAGAAGAAACTGTCTGAACAAGCCTAGTCATGCTAAGGCCGCAATCTGAAGTGTTCTTGGAAATGGACTGCCTTCAAGTCGATCCCAACTTATGGTGACCCCATGAATAGGGTTTTCACGGTAAGTGGTATTCAGAGGTGGTTTACCATTGCCTTCCTCTGAGGCTGAGAGGCAGTGAGTGGCCCAAGGTCACCCAGTGAGCTTTATGGCTGTGTGGTGATTCGAACCCTGGTCTCCCAGGATGTAGTCCAACACCTTAGCCACTACACCACACACTCTCTCTCTAAGTGTACTTACTGCCAAGTAAATATGGACTGCACTGCATGGTGTAATACCAAATCTCCATAGCATCTCTTGTTTTGGATGACATTCCTTTCATAACATGTTTCCTTTCTCTTCTTTCTGCACCTATTGCCCTTTCTCCATCTCTTCCTTTCCCATTTTTCATTATGCCGTCCACCCCTCTTTTTTTCCTTGTTCATTTCTTTTCTAAAATCTTGCTCTCAGTGGTGCTCACACGTATTCCTGGGAAAAAATAAGCAGAGAGTCCGTCTACATATAACGAGCTCTCGCTCGATTCTTTCCCGGCTCCCTTCTTCAGGACAGTTCACACACCTGAACTTCAGCTCTCGACCTGATCACATGGGATGCTAGAGAAGGAGGGGAAAGAATGGAAGGCTCAGAGACGCCCTCTCGCCATTGGCTCTATAGGGGCACGTGGCGTTCCTCTCCCGCCTCTGGCTCACAGCTGGGTGGTCCTGCTGCTGCTGGCAGCGAAGGAATTGCAAGAGCCGCTCCAGTGAAGAACCGGAGCGAAGGCAGTAGCCGGAGAGTTTGTGTTAGCCTCGTGTTGTTTCCAGAGCCTGCGTGGCAGGACGCTTTGCTTACAGCTATGCTGGAAAAGGAGGGAGGCTCCAGCCAGTAGGGAGCGGGAGTTGAGCGCTTTCCAGCCCAGCAGCTCGAGCCAAGCCAGCAACAACGGCAGGAAAAAAAGCATTAAGGATTGGATAGTAACAGGAAGGTAAGTCGGTGCCGGTGGAGGAGGCTGCCGTTTACGAGGCTGCCATGTACAGCTGCATTTTTCTCAGGCGTAGGGCTGCTTTGCTCGCCTGCCGCCGTAGTTCTTTGGAGCATTTCTCGCTCTTCCCGCGCAACTCGGCCAGCTTAACGCGGTGGCGGCGCGCCGAAGTTGTGAGTAGCTTCAGAAGAGCCTGCCCAGGGTTGTGCCGGGGAGAGGCGTCGCGCTGTTTTCTGCCGCTTCTCCGTTCACCTCTTGGAGACCAGTTAACAATTCAACCTGAGGAGGCTTCTCAGTTGGGAACTGAGGGGAGCGGCTAATGCGAGTGAGCCAGCAATTGGGAGAAAGGAGTGTCTTGCACCCTGACTGCGGAGGTCGCCCCATCCAGGCTGCTCCTTTCGGGAAGCGTATTTTACTCCAGAAGGCAAGTCATTTCTGCCAGAGAGAGACTTGCTTGAGGATGGTGCGATTTTATAAATGTAGATTTTATAATGTAGATTTATAAATGCGATTTTATAAATTGGTGGTCGGGGTTTAAAATGATCCCGATCCTACTGGCGAGATTTCGTGGACGAGGTTTGAATCAGCATAGATCCTCTTAGATAGATCTAACTTCTGTAGCTTTTTTGGCGTTTTTGTTGTGGTGGTGGTTTGTGCGTGTGTCTGCTGTCAGAAAACAAAAAAAGTTCACTGGACTGGTCGAGCACTTCAACAGCTTCTAGGGATGCCCCCCCCCTTTCTGCTGCTTAATCAAGGGGGCTTGTGGACTAAGGGAAACGCCGAGCTAAAATCTGAGAGTTCGCAATTGACTTGCCTCCATTTTCCTAGAGCGCTGGGGACAAAATTGGCGAGGCTTCCTCAAAGAAACTGATGTAAGCAAACGCCTGGAATCCAGCCACTCTGTTTATTCCTGGCTTGGGGGTGTGCCGCTGGAACCAAAGGTGCACAAGCTTCTTGATTCTTAACCCTTCCCTAACCTTGAGAGGTGTTCAGTTAAGCAGAAACTTAATAGATTTTGGAAGAAGTTGCATTTCCTTTTTAAGTCCTTTCCCCCCCATTTGTTTTGTTCCTCCGCACCCTGTTAGTCAGATGTTGGACTTGTGGCTTAGAAGTCAGTTGGGTGGGAGTTTGTCCAAGAATTCTTATGCAGTCTGGAAATGAATGGTCCTTGCACCCACTCCTCTAGTGGTTAGATTGTTCAGTGTTGTGCTCCTTGCTGTCAAGGCAATGATACTAAGCACATTTGTGCCACTGTAAGCAATCAAGTGGATGTGTTGAGGGCTGGGATGTAATGCTAGCCATGTGAAATCTTGCTTCTTAAAAACCGTGCGTACTATTGTAGCTCTATAGAATATGTCACCTGAAGCCAAAATATTACCATACTTTTTTCATTTTATTTGGTGTGAATAATGTTCATGTAACTATAAATCTGTCATGAAGATCAAGGGGGGGGGCTAGATATAAAGACCTCTTAGAATGGCGCAAAAGCCTGTTCCCAAACTAACTATACTTTTAAAGATTCCATTAAAATATACAAACCTTCTTTTGCTCATCAGAAACAAAATTATCTTCATGTGTATCTCTAACTTTGGTGTGCCTTCTTTCATCAATTTATTTTTGAGATGCAAGCAGGTTGCTATCTTGATTTTATAGCTGAAATAGCAGCAGAATCAATATAATCTACTGTTCAATATATTTTAGGAGTTCTAGTTGGTGACAAGAACAATGCTGGCACATCTTCTCTCATGTTGTTGTTCTGCATCATCCTGAGTTACTTCATCAAGAATTAAAGCATGGAAACGTTTCTTCCAACAGCCACCTTTTAGATACTTTTAAGTAGTAAGTCTAGTGTCGTCAATAGATTAGAACTGTATTAGAACTGCATTGGACAACCTTAACCTTCAGAACATTCAGTAGCTTTCCTTTCTATTGTCTCGCCCATTTTCCTGAGTTGTCTGTTGTTTTGTACCCGCTTTAGAGGTGCAAAACTGTTTTACACCTGTAATCTACTGTCTTATTCCTACTTCATGATATAATCCCCCCTTTAAGTTAGCAACACACCTATGAGGCTTTTTTTAAAAGGAAGGTGACCTTTTCCTGCTATTTAGTACAGTAGTTCATCAGCTGCTTGCAGAAAAAGGAAACATTTTGAAGAAGGTGGAAGTTGTCTCTGGAAGTTCAAAAGAGATCCACTAAAAACTCAGGAAAAAGGCCCTGTTCAATAAACTGAATTGCTGACACAATTAGAGTTTAACTCAAACTGAGCAAAAATTTTTGCAGGGAAGCTGGTTGCGGGCCAGCTCCAGACACTCTTGGATGAGACTGATTATCTGGATCCATTTCAGTCGGGTTTCAGGCCTGGTTTTGGCACAGAAACAGCCTTGGTCACCCTGCATGATGACCTTTGTCGGGAGAGAGACAGGGGGAGTGTGACCCTGTGGACTCTCCTTGATCTCTCAGCGGTTTTCGATACCATCGACCATGGTATCCTTCTGGGGAGACTGGCTGAGTTGGGAGTGGGAGGTACTGCATTGCAGTGGTTCCGCTCCTACTTAGCGGGTCGCTTCCAGAAGGTGGTGCTTGGGGAACATTGCTCGGCACCCTGGACTCTCCAGTATGGGGTTCCGCAGGGGTCAGTTGTGTCCCCCATGCTGTTCAACATCTACATGAAACCGCTGGGTGCGGTCATCCGGAGCTTTGGAATGCGTTGCCATCAGTATGCTGATGATATGCAGCTCTATTTCTCCTTTTCATCTTCTTCAGGTGAGGCTGTCAATGTGCTGAACCGGTGCCTGGCTGCGACAATGGACTGGATGAGGGCTAATAAACTGAGTCTCATCCAGACAAGGCTGAGATGCTGCTAGTGGGTGGTTCTTCTGACCGGATGGTGGATGTCCAACCTGTCCTGGATGGGGTTGCACTCCCCCTGAAGGAGCAGGTTCGTAGCTTGGGGTTTCTCCTAGAACCATTTCTGTCACTTGAGGCTCAGGTAGCCTCAGTGGCAAGGAGTGCCTTCTACCTACTTCGGTTGGTGGCCCAACTACGTCCCTATCTGGACAGGGATAACCTGGCTTCAGTTGTCCATGCTCTGGTAACCTCCAAATTAGATTACTGCAATGCACTCTACGTGGGGTTTCCTTTGAAGACGGTTCGGAAACTGCAGCTTGTGCAAAATGCAGTGGCCAGATTGGTAACAGGGACCAAACGGTCCGAACATATAAAACCGATTCTGACCCGCTTGCACTGGCTGCCTTTATGTTTCCGAGCTCGATTCACGGTGCTGGTTTTAACCTATAAAGCCTTACATGGCTTAGGACCACAATACCTGATGGAACGCCTCTCCCGATACAAACCCACCCGTACACTGCGTTCAAGATCAAAGGCCCTCCTCCGGGTGCCTACTCTGAGGGAACAAGGGAGAGGGCCTTCTCAGTGGCGGCCCCCAAATTATGGAATTATCTTTCTGACAAGGTGTGCGTGGCGCCAACACTGTTATCTTTTTGGCGCCAGGTCAAGACTTTCCTCTTCTCCCAGGCATTTTAGCATGTGTTTCATATTGTTTTAAATTTTTAAATTGTGTTTTAAATTGTTTTTTAAAAGATGTATCTTAAATTGTATTTGTTTTTAGTTACTGTAAACCGCCCAGAGAGCTTCGGCTATGGGGCGGTATACAAGTATAATAAATAAATAAATAAATATAAATATTAGGTGCCTCCCCTTCTCTGCGTATGTGGATTTAAATACAAAGGAGAATTATGTAGTTGGGAATCCCTGTTCCACCTCCCCCTTTCCTATCATGGCATGGGACAATAATTTAAGTAAGAGAAGCTATTAAGAGCAAGACTTCATGATGTGAACTTGGTGTTTTTCATGTAAGCTATTTTTGTGTTATAATGCAGAAGACGGGCAGAATGTGAATTTTGGCTTCCCAAATTTTCAGAAACCATTTATATGTACAGTGTGATTGAGGTGCATCTTCTTAGTGTGTGCATTTTCCCCTCTACTTACACCTCTGTGTTCTTTGATCAGACAATATACTTTGAATGTGGACTGTGTTATTAATTTGAAATATTGTTGTAGATAATGGCTACTAAAACACAAGAAAAGTTGCGTCATACTCCCATTGATCCTGTCACCTTCCCCCTTCACCTCATCTGCCCAGGCGTTGTTGCAAAGTGTATCCTTTGTTTTTATGCAACAGTTGTTGTTTTTTAAAAAAACTTTTTATAATTTGATCTTTAGTTGATCTGGTATTCTAAAACTAACTACTTTGCTGAGAATCTCCAGCCGTAATGCCAGGATATTGCTGTATTATCAGTCTACTGAGAAGAGTCTTGCGCTATGACAAGTTATAGCTGCACTGATAGATGTGTTTTGCCACACATAGGTGAGAAGCAACCTATCTATGGGATCATATTTTACTATAGGTCGGCATTCCAAAAAGTGATTGAGTATTAAGGAATATTTTGAAACTACAGTTCATTCTGAAATACATCACTCTATAGCCTAAGCTAATCCGATATTGGGGGCCAATGGTGCACAAGATGATGATTCTCTCTGGTTACTTTTGATCTTTTCAGCTCAGTGCAGTAGTGGTTAGAGGGTTGGACTAGGACCTGGGAGACCAGAGTTCAAATCCCCACTCGACCATAAAGCTTGGGCCAGCCACCATTTCTCAGCCTAGCCTAACCTACCTCACAGGGTTGTTGTGAGGATAAAATGGAGAGGAAAGAGAACCATGTATATCACCTTGAGCTCCTCAGAGGAAAGTTGGGATATAAATATAAATAAATAATTTTACAACTGTGTAGGGCTGAAGTGGCCATCCACAGTGAAAGTGAAACCATCCACCTTCAGAGAGAATATTTCAAACATAATACAGCCCTGTAGCCAACCATATTGCATATTTCAGGAAGAATAGTAAGTTGGGGGACCATAAGGAATTCCAGGGAGAGAGGATGAACAAAAGTTTGACAAAGCCCTTTTAATAGAGCAAGATTACTAAACATCAGGGCTGGGTGAGTAGCTTCCTGTTCACCCCTGGACCTCAGCAATCTAGTACTATGGTTTAATTGCTGAGGTTTGAGGCTATATGAGTAGGAAGCTGCTGTCAAGCCTCATGCCCACAGACCATAAATTCATTCTTCCTTCCAAGATAGTTTTAAGGATTTAGGACCCTTTAATATTCCTTGCTTCTTTTTTTAAAAAAAGTTTTTTGTTGATCATATATTGATTCAAAAATAATTAGAACAAACCAATAATCTTTCGGGTAGTGTACAAAAAAGTAAGAATGATGCAGAAAGACTCTTGATGCAGTATAATATCATGATGTCCAAACTTCATGCATCGGTACAGGTAAGGAGTCATGTACATTGTGGTAGTATTGGAAATAAAATCTCACGAAATAGCACAGAAGTGTTCCATGTCTTCATTTCCACAGAAAACATTCGAGCATTTCTTGCTTCTCAGTTCTCATCTAGCTGATTGGTTTCTTTTAAAATTGTTTATAAACAAATACACTTCTATGTAGGCAGTCATGTGAGTATTCAGGTTCAGCTTTATTTGTGGATGACACAATTTGCTGCTATGGTGATAGGCATAGGACTACCAAGTTTGATATTCTAAGGAATAAATTGCAGCCTGCAACAAAATGTTGTCTTGTATTCCTTCTCGCTTACCCAAGGGCAGGGAACCAGGGGCCTCCTGATGATGTTGGACTCCATCAGTCCCAGCCAGCATGGCCAATAGTCACAGATAGTGGGAGGTGTAGTCCTGCAACATCTAGAGGGCCATAGATTCTCCATCCCTGCCTTAACAGGATTGCTTCTTTTTAGGTCTCCAGCCCAGAACAGGAACTAGGAAATCACTGTCTAGGCCTTGCTGAAGGGAGAATTATCAGGAGGGGAGAAAAGACAAAGGGCATGTTTTTCTTTCATGCCCTCCTGAAACCTTTCCTTGCTGGGCTAAATAGAGCAGTATGGCTGCATGTGCCTGCACTACTACATGGGTGTCCAGCCCTGAATCTGACTCTTTTTTGCTATGTAATGTGTGGTGGTGGTGGGGACTTCTTGAGAACTGGAAATGCTGAAAGGGTGTCTTTCATTCATATAGTGAGGCAGGGATTGTTTAATGGCCTGCACATCTCTCCAGAATTGTCAAAGCTCTTCTCCCCTTCTCCAGCTGACACCCTCAGTGTGCCATGGCTTAACTGTCCTCAACTATGTCTGGGTCCAGAAGGAACTGGACATGTCCTCATTAAAATGCTTTGGGGGCATTACTTTTTTATTTAAACTTACAAATTATGCTACTATGTAACTAGAGTGTCCCTGTATGGGGAAACCATGTCTTTGGTTGTTGCTGGTTGTTTCACTTCCAAATTGTTAAGCTTGGGACCACCTACTTGATATTTCCTTTTGAGTGTTTAAAGAGCTTCATGTATGTTGCTGTAATTCTTATGGCAACTCTGCAATGTGTGTCAGCATTATTCACATAATTGCAGGTGGAGGGTGCTGAGGCCAAATGAGGCCTAAGACCACCTATTCATTTATTTTTAGCTTCTTATTCACTACCTGAAAATTGTAACCTTATTTATCAAGTTGCACATTTCAGGAGCTTTCTTTATGCTCGTGATTAGAGCAATAACTGCAATTCATGTACATCATAGCCTTTGGGATAAGTTGGTATCTCAGCAATACTCATGAATGTCACCTACTGCCTCTTGAATAAAAATCATAGAATCTAGTCTACAAAATGCCGTAGACTGATTTAATTAGGTTCAAATACTATTGATGGTAAGCATCATGTCCCAAATAAATATCCAGGCCCATGGGAAGTAAAGAGAAAAAGAACCAAATGTTTGCATGTTAAGCAAGCCTACTACTAATTAAACAGGATCAGGCATATTCTGCTGTCATGCCATAGGCTCTATCAGGGTTTATACTCCAGTAGGGTGGATGTCCTCATTACTTCCTGTTCTCTGAAGATTGCAAGGAATGTTAATTAGTTTTAATTTCTTTGACAGGGAATGTCTCATGTAATGCAGTCACTGACTCTTCAACAGCTTAGCTACTTACTCACTAATAGGCAAAAAACCTACCTATAGCCAACACATATTTCTATCAAACGTTAAAAAGCAGGGAAATTGGGCAGCTATAGTGAATGCATCAGGGGAGCAGGAGACCTGACCTCTTCTCTGAGATATTGTACTGCCCTACAAATTTATCAAAATGCAAACACAATTTGGGTTGGTCTTTCACAGTCCAATCCACTTCCTGTGTAGCTTGGAAGAATTTGGTGACATGTGCCTCTGAGCGTATGGTGAGTGGTGGCAACACTCAGTCAGCCCAAATAACAGAAACGACATGTGCTGTGCTGATCTTGTTTTAGCAGGGAGGAAGCAACTATATTAACACAGTTGATATCGTTCAGATAGTTACTTTAAATATGTTTGATTTACTTTGCAATTTTAGTGGTTTCCTGTAGTAAATCATTCTCTTTTGCTTCTGTTTCTTTGAATATGTGAACTACAGCAACACTTTGAAATGCTAAGAAACAGCTCCAGAAACAATTGTGGAATAATGGCACTGACTGTTTTGTAGTATAGTTTGCAAAGGACATGAGGAGTGTCTCATGTAGCAGTATCTTTATTGTTATGGTCAATGACCAGCATGAGGTAATCAGATAAAATTGTTAAAACACAGTACTGTAAAATAGAGTTGTCAAAGACATAGTTATAAAATCTCAACAAAAGACAGGAGTTACAAGGTGGCTAGAGTCAGATCATGGTGGATTTTGATTGCTGCGTCACAGCATTTGGCAACACTTAAGGTAATGGAAGCATTTTGATAAGAAAGGAGTAAAAGGACATAATATGCATCTGATCGTCCTATGGTTTTCGATAGGAGAGGTTCAGTTAGAGATCTTCATAGATCAAAATAGAATGGACAGCGTAAGAGGACATGGGTCACTGTTTCCACCTCTCCAGTGTCACAAGGGCACTTACGATCATGGTAGGGGATTTTTTGGTATCTTCCCTCCAGGACAACAGAAGGGAGGGCATTAAAGCGTGCCAATGTGAGAGTTCTACGATGTTTTTGAACCGAAAGTGTAAAAAGATATTTTGCAGGTTTATTGAATTGTAGTGCTCTACCCATTGAGGCATAGTTAGAGGATAAGCCCAGGTCTTGCTGGTGTTCAATATCAGCGAGGCTTTGTCTGAGCATTGACCAACCATAGCATATCCTTGGGAAACAAGGTAGCCCAAGGAGAGACCATATAGTTGGAGCTTTTGAGGCAAGGTTTGTTTCCATACTGACTGGAACTCATCCTGTAATGTTAGTGGGGCCAGACCAGTTGGAAAAAAGATTAGTTTCAGCCAGAATTTGAAGATAATGAGTCAGACCCTGGTTTTGACCTTTTGGAGGCCAGCCTCTAATCATAAGACAACATTTGGGACACAGTGAGGTACTTGGAGGACAGCTCTCAAGAATTTGGATTGTACAACTTCCAGAGGTGTAAAGCTGGAATAGGGTCCAAGTTGAGCTCTGTATAAAAACTGCATTAAAGACTTTGGGCTCGTCCAAACCGACCTTGATAATCCATGTTTTCCATATGCGCTTTGTCATCTGACAGTCCCAACTAGCCTGTTTGTTCACTCTTTGCCGATATAAAAACAATGCTTTTTTTGCGCCCGCACACGCAGCAGGGAGGACCCGTACTTCTTCTCACTTTTTCCGAGCTCCACTCCTGATTGGTTCACTTTTCCCAGGCTTCTTCCCCCGGACATTCGTGCACATGCGCAAAAGTGATTGGACGGGAATGACAGAAGGGGTGTGGGGAAATGGCCAAGGACTGCTCATGAACCGCCTACATCACTAAAGTCTGGGGTATTGCATCCTAGCGCTATGTTGAAGCGGGTGATTCCCGCTTTAAAAAAAGGAAATTGCATTTTTTGCGATACTGCAGATGCGGATTTAAACACTATAACATCCACGAAAATGGACGACGTCGTATGGACCATGGAAAATTAATGAAGACACAAAGCGATCATATCGCTGATTAAACAGTCATTTGGACAAGCCTTTAGTCTTAAATAGCTTTATTGCTGCTGGTACATATTGACCGCCTCTGCTGCAGATAAAGTTTAATATGGCAGAGGCACTCCTTTGGGCTGTCTGAGCAATGTACTCTGCTTGGGCCGTCCGGCTACCATTTGCCTGAAAAACAACACCCAGATACTTGAAGGTCTTTACGTGTTCGATCTTGTGTCCGCTTATAGACCATCTATACATCCTCAGTCTTTTAGCGAAGGCCATGACCTTTGTTTTTTGGTAATTTATTTGTACCTGTTCATCTTGGCAGTATTGCACAAGGGCTCGCAGGGCTCTCTTCAGTCCTGTAGACGACTGGGACAAAATTACTGCATCATCAGCATATAGTAGTGCTGATAGGTGCCTATGGGCTAGCTTTGGAGGATGTGTATTTAGGCAATCGAAGATTGTAGGCAGTGAATTTATATAGAAGTGCTCTGTGTTTTTAATTGACTATGATCATGCTTTCTTAAGTGGGGTGGTTTAAGCATAGCAGACTGAACATATGCATCTTGGGCAGGCCAAGTTTGTTTTTTCTAACAACTAGATTTGTTGCTTAAGTAGCAACATATTGTCATCAGTCTGAATTTACACCAAACTGCAGTTTCAGATCTAACTGTTAATGCTCCCAAAATAGAAATAGAGCACAACCTCCAGTTTGAAACACAAAAGGCTGTCTTCACCATCATATGACATTGACCAATAAAAAGGCTTTGAAATTAATAAAATTATTATTATTATGAGAACTCTGAAAGAAAAAAAGTCCAAAAGGGGTCTGTTTTTTTCTCTCTTTTTACATTCTCTCTGACTGATTCTGTGTATCATCATGAAAATTTAAGGAGTTGTTAAGCAAGCATTGCTGAGTTCAGGACTTTGTAAGGTTTCGTTTTGAATTGAGCTTATGGGAAGCATCAGAATAGCATGGGGGTATTTTCAATTTAACATTGCGGAAAGCGAAAAATCCATGCTGACTATAGTATACAGCCATTCTTGTGGCTGTATAATGTAAACAAAAGAACATTGGCTATAAATGCTTAACTGGAGGGATTGTTTCGCCACCATAATGCGTTGAGCAAACGTCCTTGTGTGAGCCACATAATTGTAGTGTGAAGCTGGTCAGCAACTAATTTTTAAGCGTGCTCATATTTTTCACCTGTACAAAAGGTGAAGGTTACAGAACATTGACTACTCTTTTCTGTAGCTGCAACACCGGCAAAGTGATATTTAATCCCTTCCAAGAGTGACAGCAACAGAAGGAAGGCGTGGCATACTCCCTTTAATATACACCTTACCTCTCATTCTGAAACACAGGCAAAGGCTGTAAAAAGTGGCTGATGATAGTGTTACAAAAGGAGCCAGGCCTGGATGCAAGCCCGACCGATAAAGGCTCTCAATTCCTTGAGATGCCAATAAGGAATAGAGACGAGACCAGATCAGTACAAAGTCTTGCCTTTATTAAAACCTTTGCAAAGGGAGGGCCCAAATCAAGTGGCTCTCCCGAATAGCTGACAGTCATCATATTTATAGGCTATAGATGCGTCACATACGTAGTATCAAAAATGCATAGCTCATTAAGAATACATCATTGTTTAATTTCTCAGCATCTGTCTATTCTGGTCCACTTCTCTGTTCTCATCTTCAGACTTCCTTTATCCTTGACCTTTGGTGCTACAAGCTGGGAATAACATCTTTAATTGCTAGCAAAGCAGATAAGCGAAAAACTCCCATACTTTTCATAAGCAAGGAAAACAAGCATAAGTTTCATTTTGCATTATTTGATTTCATTATAACATTTTAATTTTAACTCATTGTAACATTTGCCCCTCAGATACTTTTTTAATTTCAAAGAGTGAGAAGGTATCTTCTTATCTATGGTGGCATAAACATTTTCCTCTCGGGTGGGAACTGCTTGGGGGGCATAAACAGTATGGTTCCATACCTCCTCATGGGATGGTGCCATTTCAGTATAATCTCCCTGTATCTCATGCAAGGCTAGCTGCTGATACATCATCAGTTGGGCCTTTCTTTTCATGACCCGAATAAGCATGCCAGATACACAGGATATGATACATGGTAAGCACATAAGAATAAGGAATATAATACAGCCAATAACAAAGAGATGTTTCAGCCAGGCCCAGTTTGGCAGCCAGCTAGTAAGCCAGGCCCAGTTTAGGCCCTTCCACTGCTGATTGCCCACATACGCTGTTATTTCTGCATGGTCTACTAATTGATTAATTACGTGTGATTCATCTCCAATTTCGACACAGCACTCACCGCTAGTATTTAAGGTGGCACAGAGCCCACCTGAGCTGGAGAGGAGTAGGTCAAGACCCTGTTGGTGTATGATCAATCTTTTACGTATCTGCTCAGTTTCCTGCGTTAAGGTGCGTATTGCTTCACCTGTAGCATTAGTAACCACTTCTACTACAGCTTGCAACCTCAATAGGCCATTGGTCATGGATCTAGCTCCAACGATCCCAATAGAGCTCCATGTCAGTGGTTTGTATTCATCAATCAAATCTTGGGGGGTCCAAACCTTACTTCCCCAGTTATGGTCTCCAGCATGTAAGGCATGCCTTTTGTCTCTGGTATTGGTGTATAGGGGTCTAAAGATATGTTGCCCTTTGGGTTTAACATTGATGTTAGGTATTAAGTAGGCCACATAACAGCTTCCTCTCCAATCGGGGGGCAAACATGTATATGCAGTATTTCCACAAACAAACCAATGATGCTTAAGTGCACATTTCCCCAAGGGCCATATTTGTGAATGATGGGTTTGCATAGTTCCATTCAAATGAGACTGAAAACCATGCTGTGTCCGGTAAAGTACCAGCTCATGAATAATGGCTCAGTGTATATAGGGCCACTAGCATTGCATCTAGTTACCCCTGGGGCTGTAGGCATGCAGGTTTCTATCCCTTTTCCCTTCCGAGCTTTGGCATACCAAGAGTCGGAAGCTATATACACTTCAGACCAAGCTTGGGGCTGATCCCCTTTGTACCATCTAAGCATGGTGGTTTGGTCTGGAATGTTGGTGGTCCAGCTGTTAGCACGACATAAGGTTAACCCATACCATTGCCAATAGTCGTCAAATCCTGTATGGCCACAATGACAAGGGCGATTTTTCCGGAATGTGTACTTCATGCCTTGTGGTGTGCAATTGCATCTGGTCTTATTGATATGGGTATCATTATATATATATATATTTACAATAATTTTTATTCAAATTTTCATAAAACAAACAAAACAAAATCATAAAACATTCAAAGACAAAAAACAAAACAAAACAAAAATGATTAAACAAAAAAAAAATAAAATGTTGACTTCCGATTTGTCGCAGATCAGTTATAGGTCTACAATATATAACAATCCTGTCTCTTAAATTATATTATAAAATCACTTTCCTCCAGTAGTTATCTTAATTAATCATCAAATCTCATAAACATCACTTTATTCTTTCCACAAAAAGTCAAAGAGAGGTTTCAATTCTTTAAGAAATATATCTATCAATTTTTCTCCAAATAAACATGTCAATTAATCCATCTCGTTAATAATAATAATAATCTTATTGTCATAACCATAGTCCAAATAAACATATCGATTAATCCATCTCATCAAAATCTGTTAGGTCCAATAATTTCAATAGCCATTATTCCATTATCCATATTAATTCCATCTTCCATCTTCAATAGTCCTGTTAAGTCCAGTAATTTCAGTGTCCAATCTTCCATTATCAGTATTCCATAATAATCTTGCTGTCATAGCCATAGTCATATAATAAGAGTCTGATGGGAATTTCCTCTATCCCAAATATTTTCTTGCCATCGATTCTGAATAAGTTGCTGAAATATTGTTGTAAAGTCATATCTCTGTTCTTCTTTTTTACAAAATGCACTGGCTCATCTCTTGAGAGTTTTTCCATTGTCACATGGCTGCAGTTAATTCCATAGATTTTCTCTATATCAAGCTCCATCATGTCATTCCAGTCCAGAAAATTATCCAAGCCATTGATAACTTTATCTCTAATATCTTCATTAATTTCTTCAGAGATAACGTTAAATTCCAAACAGTAGATTTTATTTCTAATATCCATAAACTCCAGATCTTTTTCCAATTCCACATTTGTTCCAATCTCCAGGGCTTGTATCTTCGATATGGGTATCATTATACTGTAAATCAAGGCAAGGGATTCCCCCTGGCCACTTTTGCCATGGGCCTCTTTTGTGTGTGTAAAAACAAGAGGAATGCCCCAACTGGGGCCCTGTTCCATCATAGTTTTCCCAACACCACAAGCCTTTCCTTCTCTTGACTTGCACCTGATCCCTTTGTGGCCAAGTCTGGTTGTGTGCAGGACGGTCCACAGCCAATTCCAATATGGTAAGCGGAAGAGGATATAGTGGAATTTGGCCATGTTGCACCTGCAAGGGGGAACACACCCAGCAGCTGGTGAGTTGGAACTGGGTAACTACCTCCTGTACCAGCTTGAGGAAGGTGTTAGTTTGTGACAACGACCCATTTCTGGTCAAGGGGCGTGTCCATGCCGGAAATAGAATACAAGATAAAACAACATAATAAAAACCATACATGCTATAATTATGGCTATGCATATGTAATATGGATTAACTATATTCTGAACTGCAGGACTAATAACTAAGTCTGGGGGTCTCTGCGAAGATGTAGCTTCAGGCTCAGACCGGGGACTGTCTGCGAAAGCCACTTTTCTTGAGGGGTCTTCTTCCGTCCCTCACCTGTTGGGGAATCCTTGGCTATTCCCGTCTCTGGCTCCTGCACCCCGATGGGTGCTGATGCTTTCTTGACTCTGGTGTGATGGATCCACTTGGCCTTGCCGTCAATCTTTAGCGCTGCATCCGTTGTTAACAGCACCTGGACCGGTTGGCTCCACTCAGGCTGAAGCGTTTCCTTCTTCCACGTCTTGATCCGGACCCAATCTCCTGGTCTAAAAGGGTGAATGGCGGCGTCCAGTGGCAATCTCTGGAACTCCTGAGAGTATCTATAGATTTTGGAAAGAACAGACTGCAGGGGAATAACATATTCTTTGATCACAGCATCTCCCACTATTTGATTTATTTCAAGAGGCTGGGTCTTGAGAGCTGCCAGTACTGGCGGTCTCCCAAATAAAACTTCAAATGGGGTCAACTTAGTCTGTCCTCTGGGAGTGCAACGGAAAATTGTCAATGCCATGGGTAGGGCGCTTACCCAATTTTGTCCAGTCTCTTGGCAAAGCTTGGTTAACGTGGCCTTCAAGGACCTGTTAGCCCTCTGTACCTGCCCAGCTGACTGCGGTCTCCAGGCTGTATGAAGGCGCCATTTAAATCCAAGGGGCCGTTGGAGCTGTTGAACCACTTCCGAAACAAAGTGAGTTCCTCTGTCAGAGTCTATTGTTTCAGGAAGGGAATATCGGGGGGAAATTTCTTTCATCAGTGTCTTAGCCACTACCGCCGCAGTGGCTTGCCTTGTGGGGTAGGCCTCTATCCATCCAGACAGCTGGTCTACTATTACAAGAAGATATTTGTATCCATTTTTCCTAGGAAGCTCTGAAAAGTCAATCTGGAGTCTCTGGAATGGGTAATACGCCCAAGGGCGGCCTCCCATCGGCACGGGTGCAGTTGGCCCTTTTTGATTAGTGGCTGCACATATGGTGCATTGCGCTGCCGCTCGTGCAGTTTCAACATAAAGTCCTGGTGCCATTATTTGCCTGACCAATAAATCTCCTAAGGCGCTCCCCCCTAGGTGCGTGTTCTGGTGTGCTGCCAGTACAACTTGTCTCAGAAGGGGCCGTGGCACTATAATTTGTCCCGTTAGCAGCTTCCACCACCCTTCCGGTGTCAGAGATGCTCCTTTGGCGGCAGCATCCTCTGTTTCAGCGGGTGAGTAGTGAGGCTTTAAAGCATCCAAAGGGATGAGCTGGAGAGCAACTGTGGGGCTTCTTTCAGAGAGAGCTGCTTCCTTTGCCGCTTGATTGGCCAAATTATTCCCTTCTCTTAATCTCTTTTCCTTTTCTCTGCCATGTGCCAAAATGTGTATTACAGCCACCTTTTGAGGGAGGGTAACTGCTTTTAAAAGTCTCTTAACAATGTCCAAATGTTCAATGGTTTTTCCCACACTATTTATGAAACCCCTCTCTTTCCATATCATTGCGAAAGCGTGAATCGCATTGAAACCATATTTACTGTCTGTGTATATGTTGACCCTCTGCCCCTCAAACAGAGAGAGTGCTTTTTCAAGCGCAGTCAACTCAGCCTGTTGTGCAGAGTAGCCATCTGGCAATCTTCCACTGGACAATATCTGGCTCCCTTCTATTATGGCAAATCCTGTTCTTCTGCGGCCTTCCACTATTCTGCTACTGCCGTCAATAAAAACTTCATGGGCATCAGGGAGTGGCAAATCAGAGAGGTCCTCCCGGGGCTTTGTGGCAATTTCAAGGGCATGTTCACAATTATGCAGCAGTTGTCCTGGTTGGGGCATCAGTGTTGCAGGGTTTAGCGTATTGCAGGTGCTAAGAGTGATTCCCTGTCTCCCAAGAAGCTGTTGCTCAAACATGGTTAATCGGCTAGGGCTTAAAACTCTGGCTGCATCTGCTCCCATTATTTTCCTCAGGTCATGTGGCCCTAGGACTTCAACTGGGCTTCCGACCATAATTTTATCGGCTTTCTTAAGCAGGATGGAGGTGGCTGCCAGGATTTTTAAACAAGCAGGCCATCCTTGGGCTACAGGATCTAATTTTGAGGAATAGTATCCTACAGGTCTCTGTTTAGGCCCCCACTTCTGTGTTAACCCTCCGGCTGCCACTCCTTTATTTTCTGAGATATAAAGGCGATATGGTTTATTGCCATCTGGCAATGCAAGTACAGGCGCTTGGGTTAACAAAGTCTTAAGCGTTTGGAAAGCATGCTGTTGCTCTTTGGTCCAACGCCAAACCTCTTTTAATTGTTCAGTTTCCAATGCTTTATAAAGAGGCAGCACTATCCTGGCGTACTCAGGAATCCATGGCCTACAGAAGCCAAACAGTCCCAATATAGTGCGTAACTCTTTCACATTTCTGGGGGGGTCCAGGCTACAAATTGCTTCCTTTCGCTCGGGAGACAGCATTCTGCCATGGTGGGATATTTTATATCCTAGGTATTTAACTTCATTTTGGCACCACTGTATTTTCTGATGGCTAGCACGATACCCTTTTTCAGCCAAATGGTTGAGCAATGAGACGGAGTCTCGCTCACAGGAAGGCCTATCTTGGCTACATATCAAAAGGTCATCAACGTAAACCAAAAGGACGGTCTCCTTTGGCTGCTGGTGCCACCCCTCTAAGTCTTTTCGCAAGGCCTTAGTAAATTCCGAGGGGCTTCCCACATATCCTTGAGGCAAGACCCCCCAAGTCATTTGAGAGGCTTGGCCTGTTCGGGGATTTTCCCAAGTAAAGGCAAACAAATCTTGGCTCTCAGGGTGTAAGGGAATGCTGAAAAAGGCATCTTTTAAGTCTATCACAGTAAACACTGCTGCCTCAGCTGGAACTCCAGAGAGGAGTGTATGTGGATTAGGAACTACAGGAACGTCCTCTTGTACTTGCTTGTTGATAATTCGCAAGTCTTGTAGGAACCTGTATTTGCCTGGCTGGCCTGGCTTCTTAATTCCGAATATTGGAGTGTTATGGGGAGATGTGGCCGGACGTATCCATTTGTCTTTAAGGAACTGCTGTATGAGCACGGTGAGGCCTTCCCATACCTCTCTTCTTAATGGAAACTGTTTAACAGGGGTGGGCTTTGCTCCTGGCTTTAGCCGAACTTTCACAGGTTCAGCAAATTTAGCTCTGGCTGGGTTCCCTTCTGCAGCCCATACTGTAGGGTTTATATTCTTATTTCTCCTTATATCATCACAAATGAGGCGCTCATCTCTCTGGTGTATGGGGCGCTCATCTCTCTGGTATAAGATTGCCATCTGGTATGCAGCTTCCATCTCCTTAGGAATGGTAACAACAAGACAATGTTTCTTAAAAGAAATGGTGGCTTGCAACTTTGCCAAAACGTCCCTGCCTAAGATGGGTAGGGGGCATTGTTCTGAAACAAGGAAGCGATGTTTAAAGGCTTGTTTTCCTGCTTGCATTCCTATTGCTTTTGTTAGGGGTAATCTTTGCTTGTCCCCCGTTACTCCTAAAATAGTTCTGTAATTGGGGCTCAAGTGGTGGGGTGCCGCCCCTGGAAGCATAGAATAGGTAGTTCCGGTGTCAACAAGGGCTTTTACCTTTTGATTGGCCACTGTTATGGGAATAAGCGGCTCTCCCGGATCACTACCTTGCATGCCTGACCACCTTCATTCAGAATCTTCTTCAGCAAAGGCTGGAAGGAGGGGGGCTATGGGTTTCTGTTTTTCTTCACTTTTGCAATCTTTGGCCCAGTGTCCTTTTTTAAGACACTTGGCACACTGATCCTTATCCAACCTTCTTCTGGGATGTTGTCCCCTACCTTCTTCTCCTCTCCTCTTATTCCCGTCTCCTTGCAATGCAGCAGCCATTACTGCACACTGCCTTTTAAACGTACGCTGATCCTCCCTCTTCTCCCTCTCATCTCTATTCACAAACACTTTGTAAGCAATGTCCATTAATTGACTCATATTCATTCCCATAGCTCCCTCAACTTTCTGCAGTTTCTTTCTAATATCCTGGGCGCTTTGTCCTATGAAGAGTGTAACTAAAAGTCTCTGATTGTCAGCAGCAGCTGGGTCAAGGGGGGTGTATTTCCGCATAGTGTCCTGCAGCCGCACAAGAAAGGAAGAAGGGTCTTCCTCTTTGCCTTGTCTAACCTCATACAGTTTGGCCATGTTGGTTGGCTTGGGTATGGCATTTCGTAACCCATAAAGAATGAGGCGGCGATAATTTTCAAGTTCAGTGCTGCCACCGGGTGCAGCATCCCAGCCTAAGTCTCTTTCTGGCAATATGAGAGCCATGGGCTGTGCACCTGCACCCGCTGCTGCTCTTTCTGTCTCAGCAAGTCTGCGGGCCTGCCCCATAACTAAACTTTTTTCTTCAGAAGTCAGCAAAATGTTCATTAACGTTTGGATATCCGCCCAGCTGGGATGGTGGCTAACAAATATAGATTGCCACAAGTCATAGGCTTTCCCAGGGTCTTCCCTTAAGGGGGGTGTTTGGTTCTTCCAATTGAACAGATCAGAGGTCGTGAAGGGGACATACACATAAGCTAGACCTCCTTGTCCATCAAAGACTTCTCTCATGGGGGCCTGGAGATAGGTCTTGCCACTTCTATGCTCCCTGCGGTCCTCTCTTTTTACGATGGCCGCTTCAACTGCCTGATCCAACAGGTTCAGTCGTTGCTCTTTAAAGACTTTTTCCTGAGGGGTGGTTGCCGGACTTTGGCGAACTTCATTCAGATATCTATGAAAAAGGGTAGGGCCATTCTTCTTTTGACATGAGGGGCAATCTGGAAGGTCTTCTAACACTGAGCTTGATGAAGATGGGGATGACTGAGGTAGAAAGGGATTACTTCCTGGAGACGCTGGAGGGTATAGGAGGTGTGGTGGGGTTGTCTCTGCAGGTCTGGGTTGCAATGGTGCTGGTAAGCTTGGTGGTGTACTGAGAGGCCTATCTAGATCTATAAGTTGTGGAGGGACTGAAGGTGGGCTGGTGGGCCTTGACCTGCCCTCATCTAGCGGTTGCCTATATGGCGGCGGTTGCCTATATGGCGGCGGTTGCCTATATGATGGTGGGGCACTAGGCAAAAGTTCATCTTCTTCTGTTTGTGGCAGTACTGGTTGGACTGGCTTGGAGATGGGGCCTGTTTGCATCATGACTCTCATTGCGATTGGAGAGGGCGGATCTCGGTCCAATTCTTGCCACATTAAGGCATATTGGATGGAATCATGTTGCTTTTGGTCTGTGAGTACTTTTAGGACTTTAACTATTGCTTGAAACTTAAAAGTGCCCTCTGGTCCCCAAGGTGGGCCATAGTTTCTGGCAATAGAATATTAATTTGTCTCTTTCTAATGGGTATTGAGTTTCTGCCTGTATAATATCGAATCTTTTGAGGACAAGCTGTAGTGGGGTGTCCTGTTGTTGACTCTTCCCTAGCCTCTTGTTCCTGGCCTTGGAACCAGCTCCTCCCATCCTGGGGGCTCTAAAGAGGACTGTTAGGACACAACAACACTCGCGACTTTCGCTTCGTCCGTTTCCCGGTCTTTTCCCTCGCGGGAGAAAGAAAACGCGGTACTAGAACTCCGCTTTCGCTTCGAGGTAATTACCACTGTGGATACGCCTCATCTCTTGCACACTCACACATACAGCACTCCCCTCCAAGGTTCGATTTATTCTCACCTGTCTTCTGGTATCCTGTCTGACCCGCTTGCGCCGGCAATCAGAAGATTCTGGTCTCGATTTACTGGAGGTCCGGTAGCGATACTCTGGTGTCCCGATTGGCTCGCCGCAGGCCTGGATGCAGGCCAAACAACTTGGACCTGGAGCGCTCTCTGCGGCTCCGTACGAGACAGCAGAGGTCATCTAAAAGGACACTCCTGGCTTGGCTACGCCAGTTTTGTTACAAAAGGAGCCAGGCCTGGATGCAAGCCCGACCGATAAAGGCTCTCAATTCCTTGAGATGCCAATAAGGAATAGAGACGAGACCAGATCAGTACAAAGTCTTGCCTTTATTAAAACCTTTGCAAAGGGAGGGCCCCAATCAAGTGGCTCTCCCGAATAGCTGACAGTCATCATATTTATAGGCTATAGATGCGTCACATACATAGTATCAAAAATGCATAGCTCATTAAGAATACATCATTGTTTAATTTCTCAGCATCTGTCTATTCTGGTCCACTTCTCTGTTCTCATCTTCAGACTTCCTTTATCCTTGACCTTTGGTGCTACAAGCTGGGAATAACATCTTTAATTGCTAGCAAAGCAGATAAGCGAAAAACTCCCATACTTTTCATAAGCAAGGAAAACAAGCATAAGTTTCATTTTGCATTATTTGATTTCATTATAACATTTTAATTTTAACTCATTGTAACAATAGAATAAGGAGAATGCCCTTGAGATCAAAGATCTGTGCCAGATTGATGACCCACGGGCTATCACTATTTAAATCTAACAGTTGGTTGCCAGAAGCTTTTGGTATGTCACTGGATTGTGGGTGGTGCTTACTGCAGATAGTGGGACCCATAGCTATTGACTGAACAACTTTTTGGATTGAAAGCAGAATTTTAAAGTGGACCATTAACAAGGTCAAGGTATATTCGCAGGGAGACCAAAATGCTTATTTACAAAGCCATTGTACTACAGACCTTACTGTTCACCTGTGAAACATGGACCATTTATAAACGCCACTCCCAACTTCTTGAAAGATTCTACCAGCACTGTCTCTGGAAAATTCTGCAAATTACTTGGGAAGATAGACGGACTAATGTTAGCATTTTAGAAGAAGCAAAGACCACCAGTGTTGAAACAATGATCCTTCAACATCAACTTCACTGGACCGGACATGTTGTTCGAATGCCTGATTACCATATTCCAAAGCAGCTACTTTACTCCCAACGTAAGGATGGAAAACGGAATATCGGTGGACAGCAAAAGAGGTTCAAAGACGTTCTTAAAGATAACCTAAAAAAAGTAACATGAGCATCAAACACTGGGAAGCTTTGGCCCATGAGCATCTCAATTAGAGGTCAGCTATTATCAAAGGTGCTATGGACTTTGAAGAAGCAGGAATACAGGGTGAAAGGGACAATCGAGCTAAGTGTAAGGCACGTCAAGCAAATCCTCATTGCAACTGTCTTCATCTGGAAACCTATGTGCTCGCTGTGGGAGGCTGTGTGGATCTAGGATTGGCCTCCATAGTCACTTACGAACCCGCCGTTAAAGACCTTATTTTGGAAGACAATCTTACTCGGTCACGAGTCATCGCCAGTATTATGAATTTGCTTTTAATTAAATATTTTGAAATCGCATAGATGGTTACCGGTCCTCTTAAAAACTCTGGTATTCCAAATATATTGCTCCCATAGTATTTTTCTGTTCCACCATTTGATTTCTGCAGTCTTTCTCCCCTCCCAGTCTGCTATTCCTGAACTGTTTTGGGGGACACTGTTAAATCTGTCCTTACAAATATTTGTGGCTTAAGATACGACTGTAATATTTTTTGCTTATTTATAGCTACATTAAATCTTCTCTCCATATATGAATTACAGACAGGCAGCACTAACCCATCAGTGGCTTTCTTTTCACACTCTTTGCCAGGACATTAAGGAACTGAGAGTGGCCTTCATACATCTGTGTTCCAACACAATACTATTTGAAGGCAGATATTTTCCACTTCTCAGTGATTCAGTGGCAAAAAATATATAGAGAGAGTGAGTGAGTATGGTGACCCTATGAATAGGGTTTTCATGAGGCTGAGAGGCAGTGACTGGCCCAAGGTCAACCAGTGAGCTTCATGGCTATGTGGGGATTCGAACCCTGTGGCAATATAACTAACCATTAATTTCCTGTTCTGTGGAATTTTAAGCTTTGCCATGCTGTTCAGATCAAGCTTTCTGCAAGGTAATAAAAAATGATCAAGCTTGGAAGTCCTAGTCTTTGTTACAATTCATTTCTCATGAATTCATAAATTAGTTATGACTCAGTGGTTATGATTGGACTTTTCATTGGACTATGTAGCATAAGTCCAGTTCAGACATTCAAATATTCTGTATTTTAATATTATTTGAGTGGCTGGGCCTCAGAATTGGGTTCCTCCACCCCTTCTGTACAAATCTAGTTTGTGGATCAGTGTCTGTGGCTCCCTCCTTTACTAACTTCTTCCATGCCTGTAAAGAAGAAATCATAAACTCTTGCTTCTTTTTAAACAAACCATGTTTCAAAATTAGGTAAGAACTGTGATTCGTTTAAAACTATGGTCAGTAAGAACAATTCAGGACTGAAACATAGCTTAGATACTGGCTTGTTCTGAAATCTTTCTTTAAGCAATCTATAATTTGCTAAATTTGGACCCCATATAAAACTGGGAGATTCTGTGTCTGGTTTAAATTTGCCACAGTCTCATGCTGTGCTGAAAATGTCTCCTCTGGATACTTACCTATTTTTACAAATCTGTGGAAGAAAAGAAATTGATTTTTTTTAAAATCAAAGGGGAGAGAAGATTTCAGTGAAATTCTTGTGAGTGGGATTCTGGGTTTTTGCTGCACACACCTTACTTTCAAGTTGACCAAGGGGTGTTTGTGAGGTGTTTTTCCTCCCTCCCCTTTCAATCCCCTCCCGCTTCCCCCTCCTTCCCCCTTCTTTTCCCCCGCTCCAGACACTGATGGGTCACCTCCCTCAGTCCCAGAACACCCCCTAGAGAGACCACCAGATCTGCCTGCCACCCTTCATTCATTCATTCATTCATTCATTCATTTGATTTATATCCCACCTTTCCTCCCAGCAAGACCCCAGAGCGGTAAACAAAAGCACTAAGAACACTAAAAAAAATCATAAAAACAGACTTCAAAATACATTAAAACATCTTTAAAAACACTTTCTGAAAAGCTTTCAAGACACCTTAAAAAAGGTTAAAAACATATTGTTTTATAAAAAAATTTAAAAAAACATTAAAAAGCAATATCAACACAGATGCAGACTATGATAAGGTCTCAACTTAAAAGGCTTGTTGAAAGAGTAAGGTCTTCAATAGGCACCAAAAAGATAACAGAGATAACCCTTCCACCAGACGAGGCACCTGTCCCAGTGCCTACGCTGCTGCCAGACAGCTCTCCCCTTGCAGAGGGAGAGGATGGCACTGAGACTGAAGCCCCGCCTTTTCCCCAATCCAGGAGGCAAATGCAGTGGGAGATTCAACAATCCCAACTCAGGAGGCCTCTGTGCTTATGCGTGTGCACCCAACAGTGACTTGGGCTACACGCAAGTAGAGAGCCTGCCCAGCTGTATTTAAACTGGGTGCAGGGGAAGGGTTAGTTGCTGAGTCAATGTCTTTTTGCTGCCAAGTTATGCCTAGTTAGCTAGAGAGGGATGCTGAGTTCTGAGTAAGTAGTAGGTAGATTAATGAAGCACACAGAACTGAATTTTTTTGTTCAATAAAAAAATTACAGTTGAGTCTGGATCTGAGTTCTTCGAGTTTGGGCAGGACACTCCCTTTCTCTTCCTCCCCCATGGTCAGTTTTACCTATCCTAAGCATGATTGCACAGGAGTAAATCCCACTGAACCCACTCAGCATGCAAATTATCAGACTTGCCTTTCCTCTCCCCTCTCCTCTCAGTTTGCAGAAGATAAAACAGTGGGAGGTGAAATATATTCTAGCAAATTTCTAGGTGTGCTCTGTGTTTTTAATTGACTATGATCATGCTTTCTTAAGTGGGGTGGTTTAAGCATAGCAGACTGAACATATGCATCTTGGGCAGGCCAAGTTTGTTTTTTCTAACAACTAGATTTGTTGCTTAAGTAGCAACATATTGTCATCAGTCTGAATTTACATCAGACTGCAGTTTCAGATTCAACTGTTAATGCTCCCAAAAGAGAAACAGAGCATAACCTCCAGTTTGAAACACAAAAGGCTATCTTCACCATCACATGACATTCACCAATGAAAAGGCTTTGAAATTAATAAAAATAAATTTGACACAGATTTCTAGGATGAATAATGTGAGAAATATAATATTCTAGGTTAGATTCTCTGTAGAAACTGTAATAACAAAGGCAAGAAGGAAAGCAAGAACAACTCCAACAAACATACAAAAAATGTAGTTCTCCATGTTTGGAGATGTAGTCCTGATTGTAGAGCAGTACAATATCTCAGAGAGGAGGTCAGGTCCTTTGCTCCCCTGATGCATTCACTATAGCTGTCCAATTTCTCTGCTTTTTAAAGTTTGATAGAAATATCTGTTGGCTATAGATATGTTCTTAAACCACAAGGGTTTTTTTGCCTGTTAGTGAATACTTTCTAAGAACTGTTTACCCATTGTTTCTGGGTTCTGAACAATAGTGAGCTATGTTTGGTAGCAGTAGGCAAACTCCTATTTGGAGGCCCATAGAACTTTTTTTTTTCTTAGAATGGCAAAACCCAACATTAATCTGAAAAGGCTCCAATAAATCCAGGAAATGGTTGCTGCCAAAATGCTCTCAGGAAATATTGGATTGGTCTTTCCATTATCTCCTTAGCGGGAAAGAAAATGGCCGTGCCTACAGCAAGTATATTTTTTCTCCCTCTGGTCTGGCAGAGATTTGGGCATTTTGAACAATTAGAATAATCTCTTAGAGACTTTATATTTTGTATTGCTGCGATATCTGTTCACTCCTTAACCTTGGACTTTAAAGTAAATGCAGCTAGCTATAAAGATTAATTATCGCATTGCCCCACGGCTGAGCTCACTTGTACTTCCGTCTACGTTCCTCATTGTGGAGAAAGTGGCGATTCATTAAGAAACAGGAATCTTATGGATTGTATTGAGGAACAAAAGATTATTGGATTTGGAGGGCCACAACCTGAAGTGGGGATGGCATGGATATCTATGGTATGATAAAGTAAAAGTTAATGTGGATTTTAATAATCATTTTATAAGACGTCCTTTGTTGAAAATAGGGAATAAATACAAAACAAGTTTTTTTTCAAAAATACCACTATGTGTTTCAAGTCAAGAAGCATTTTATAGAAGAGAAATGGCTGGAAAAGAGAAATGGTTAACTTACCAAGAACTATTAGAAAATGTGCGTGGAGAATATATAATGAAAGAGAGAGAACAACTATTAAAGGAAGGATATAATTCTCAATGGTTTGCCTATTTACAATTGTTAGAAAGATACAAATTGGATAAGAAAATGTATGGGTTTGAAATAAATAAATCTGATTTTGAAATAGGTTTGTGTACAAATGATGAATGTATAATTGCAAAAATGTATAAATTTTTATTGAAAATGGACATGGAAGAAGAACAAGTAAAAGAATGTATGGTCAAGTGGGCAAAAAATTTTGGTTATAATATACAAATGGATCAATGGGAAAATATGTGGAAAAAAGGTTTGAAATTTACATTATGCTATAATCTTAAAGAAAATTTTTATAAAATGATGTATCGTTGGTACATGACTCCAGAAAAGTTGTCAAAAATGTATAGTAATGTTTCTAATGTATGTTGGAAATGTAAACAACAAGAAGGATCTTTTTATCATATGTGGTGGTCATGTAAACAGGCAAAATTATTTTGGGCACAGATAGGTAGGATGATGCAAAAAATCTTAAAGATAAATATTCAGTCAAAGCCAGAATTTTTTTTATTGGGTTTTATGGATAAACAAAAGGAAAAGAAATATGGAAGAATAATATTATATATGATTACGGCAGCAAGATTATTATATGCACAAAAGTGGAAAATGGAATTAATACCAACAATGGAAGAATGGCTATTGAAATTAATGGATTTAGTTGAGATGGACAAATTGACATGCCATCTCAGAGAAAAAACGACAGATACATTTCTTAAGGAATGGAAGCCTCTTTTGGACTTTTTGTTGAAAGAAAAAAATGAAATGATGATAATGGGATTTGACGATTAATTAAGATAGACTATGGAAAAAAGTGAATTTCGTATGTTTTAGGGGACAGGTTTGATATATATTATATACTTATAGCTGATCTGTAACAAATCGGAAATCAAGTTCTTTTTATTTTTGTTGTATTGTTTTTGTTGTTTGATTTTGTTTGTGTTTGTTTTATGAAAATTTGAATAATAAAAAAATTATTACACACAAAAAAACAGGAATCTTATCTACTTACAGTGTAGTTTGTTTGTTATTAAATTCTCCATCTCCTGGGAACCTTGTTGTAATTATTAGCCTATTACCCCAAGGCTCTGTGAGGCACTGGGGAATTATGGTTCTTACAAGGAAAAGATGTAAAGAACTTGATTTAGTGCCTGAGTTAGTCCTGGGACGCCTACAGCTTCGGCAAGCTAAAATCTCGCAGTACTTCTCTCCCAAAAATGAAGAACAAATGGACATGGGGTCAGCTACCTCTCCACATTCTTCCTCATTAATGCATGAGCTCGATTGGTCCATCAATTACAAAAATATTAACTACAGCTTTGATGATTTCCATGAAGATCAGACGCCTTTAAATTTGGCTAAGGAAATATTAGCTGCTGAAGGCGGGGTTCCTCTCAAGGTTGGAGTAGAAAGCACGAATTACAGTGTGAAAGAACCACCTAAGGAAGAACCACCTAAGGTTATATCTCAACCACCATCTGTTTTGCCTCCTGATTTATCGCCCAATGTATCCTTGGATTATTTGGCTGGTTGGTTTTGTCTATTATTGGGAGAACTGGAAGCAGTGAAAGGGTTCTCCTCAGAATGTAACAACATTCTGACCACCCTAGTCAACGGTATGAGAGTTTTCACTCAAGGGGGTCAAACCAACTTAGATGATGGTAGACAATCCTCGGGAATAACAACGACGGAAATTAAGAAAAAGTCCAAATTCAAAATCAAGAAACCTAAGGGGAAGTGTCCTCCTAAAAAAAAACACCAAAAATATCAAGAATTTTAAACCCCCGAAATACAAGAAAATGGATTTCAAACCTCTTTTCAAGCTCTTAGATCCTATTAAGACCTCACCGAAATTACGCTGTACTCCTCAAGTCAAAGTCACCATGAAGCCAAATATAGGAACTTCGTCTTTAAATACCCAGACGGAATCTAGAGTCTATTTTTCTCCCTTGAATTCTGTGGTTGATAAAGCTCCACCAGTCTCCATCATCCCTATTACCCCTTTTTGGAATCCCATTCCCCTAGGAAGTTCTATACAGAAGATCAAGCTTAACCCGTCAATATGTATAAAGCCTCACTGGAAATTGACCCTGTCTTCAAACTCAATCGTATTGCTAAACTACTCGATGTCTTGTGGATTACAGTTCGAACTGAAAAGACAATTAATGTATTTTTTAGACTCTCTTTTTATTGGCTACTTCCAGGTTTCCTCTATTAATCATATTAAATTTCTTCCACCTAATCATGGTGTTCCACGGATTATTGTCTCTTTTTCATCACCTGGCCCGGTGAGGTTCCTGTTTGAGAATAAAACTGTTCTTGAGAATGTGGGGGTTTCAGTTTCAAGACTCTTCATCAATTCAGCGCTCCCACATCCTTTATTTTCCATCAAACCACCATCAGCGAATGCTTCTTATCACTGCCCTCATGTACAGTCCATAAAAACGCCCAGTTCTTCATTTATACCTGAGCCGTCTATTCTGGACAAAGGTTCCTACCATACACCTTTTTGTCCTAAAACTCCTTTGGTGGAGGCTGTTTTATATACTGAGGAGAAACAGCTGATCCACTCATATTGGGCTCTACCAAAAGCAGAACAAGTGGCTATTATTTCAAGACTCTCCAGTCTCATATCACTACTGGAAAATGCCCATGAGGCTAATACTTCAGTTGTTCAAGAGCAAGATAAGTTTCTTCCCAATCGGTCTAGTTATCAGTTACCTGTTACAGTACCCTCGTCTCCATTTGTGCTTCCTACGAATCCCACTTATAAGAATTTCTTGTCCGCAGCGAGCCCTAATCTTCAAGAGGATGGAGTGCCTTTCTCTCTAGTTGATACCTGTCACCAGAATTCCCGGGACGATAAAGATAAAGACTCGGGCTGCAGCCACTTCAGGATAACCGAGTCCCCAAAGTCTCTTTCGTGGTCACAAATGAGACATTTGTACCCTGAAGAATTGGGATCCCCGGCTAACTCTTCCCTTCAGTCTTCTTTTAGTAGTTTTTCTTTTGGCCCCTTTTTTTCAAATGCCGGCAAGTTAACTTCGGCTTCACGTGATCTATCAGATCGGGGTCCCCCTGCGAATTGACAGAGCAACGCAAAAGTAATCTCCACTGCTTTACCCATCCTCTTACGCCCGGCATTTGCCCAATCCACAGGAGGTCCAAAAAATCCCCCGACCAAGCATTGTACCAAAACCTATTTAGCGGACATTGCTTGTCTTTCATGAAATATAGCGGGATGGAACAATAAGTTAAATGATATGGATTTTACAGCCTTTATTCAATCATTTGACATCTTGTGTCTTCAGGAAACTTGGCTTTGCGACTCCCAGCTAATCGACCTTCAGGGCTTCAAGTCGTGGGTCCGTCCAGCTACGAAGACCGCTACAAGGGGCCGCGCCAGTGGAGGCCTAGCAACATTAATAGCTACTTCACTAGATGTCGTGATTTCCCTTCCTCCAGAACCGCCCCCGGACTTTTGTTTAGTGTTAATTATTTCTTTTTCTGCTAAATATTCTATTATATGCTTAAATGTATATTTTCCGCCATCGTCTCATTACATCTCATCATCAAGATGGGCACAACTAGATAAATATCTAGATAAGCTTTCCAATGACCGCCAATCTCACTCGCTACTAATTTGTGGCGATTTTAATGCGAGATTGGGCCAAACTTTTCCATCCCTGAGCGATTTCCTAGAGGGTGCGCTTGAGGAGCAGTTAATTCTTCCTCGCACTTCTAGATTTACCTCTGTAAATCAAAACGGCGGAGCCCTTTTTAGATTATTGATTAAATTTCAGTTAGTTTGTATTAATGGGACGTATATAGATTCTTCATGGGGTTTTTTTACATTTACCACAGGGAGAGGGGCAAGTGTTGTAGATTATTTTCTAGGATCTCCGTCTTTAGTTTCTCTGATAAAAAAATGTACAGTTATATCTAGACCAGACAGTGACCATCTTCCAATCTGCCTTATCCTGAGTTGCCCCTTATCAAAGACCTCATTAGGCAACCCAATTCCAACTTTAGATTTTTTATGTGGATCTAGACGCCTTAAGTGGTCAGTGAATGTAGCCACGTCAGTTAAGCATGCCTTAGCGTCACCATTTTTGTTAAACCTTTACCACCAGCTTAGTGCTCAGCCAGTGGATATTCTTGATACTTATGAGAAGATCACTAAAGCTCTTAAGATCGTGGTGTCAACCGACATATTCCTTAAACAGAAAGACACTCAACCTCAAAAAACCTGGTTTGATAGGGACTGTCGAGCAAAAAAGAAAGAGCTTACTGCCCAAATTAAAATTACATGTCGAAATTATTCAGAGTTCGCTTTCTCTCACATGCTCTCACTTAAGAGGGCATACAAGAAATTGCTGAAAGATAAAAAGCAGATTTTTTATCTGAATAACTGGAAAGATCTGGGACAAGCATACCTCCAAGGCAATGACTTGGAATTTTGGAAACTGGTGCACGGGGGCCTTGCCCAAAGTTACTTCGTTTCTATTCCACCTATTCTTCCTGAAACTTGGGTTTCCCATTTTAGTACAATCTTTGGGTCCCCATCGTTAACACCTCCCAGTTCCTTTGTTGAGTTAGCTGATCTTACTGTATGGCCCCCTGTCTCCGTTTCTGAAATAGGAGACCTGATTATGACGCTACGTACAAACAAAGCTCCGGGTGAGGATATGTTACCCCCGGAGATTTTCTTGTCGGAAATTTCTTGGTGGTCTCCTTTACTTGCTATTCTTCTCACCCATATTAATAACACCGGCGAGTTCCCCGTGGGTTGGCGAACCAGTATAATAGTTCCCATTTTTAAAAAAGGTGATCCTTCCCTTCCTAAAAAATTATAGACCTATCAGTCTATTAGACATTACAGCTAAGTTATATGCTCGATTCCTTCTTAACAAACTTACTGAATGGGACTCTAGGTTCTCGGTTATACATCAAGAACAGGCGGGTTTTAGGAAAGGGAAAAGCATAATGGACCAGGCCTTCATTTTAAATCACTTAATATATAAAGCTTTAAAAGGTACACACTCATCCCTCTACGTGGAGTTTATTGATTTTGCTGCAGCCTTTGATTCGGTGGATAGAGAGCTCCTGTGGTTTAAGTTGGCCCAATCAAATGCCGACAGGAGACTAGTCTGGCTAATAAAATCTCTTCACCAATCAAATTCCCTAAGAATTCGCTTAGGCAGAAATGGCGCACTTTTGAGAGAAATACCGGTTCTAAAAGGGGTCAAACAAGGCTGCATTTTGGCCCCTTTTCTTTGTAATTATTTCATAAATGATCTAGTCCCAGCATTGTCAGCTCCATCCTTTTTCCCCCCCTCCGTGGGCAAAGAAAAAATTTCAACTCTTTTATACGCTGACGACCTGGCCTTGTTCTCTATTAATAAAATTGGACTTAGAAGATTGTTAACTCGGCTGGAGGAGTATTGTCAATCTAACAGGATACTGATAAATCTCTCCAAATCAAAAATTATGGTTTGTGGGAAGCACAGTAAATCTAAATCTATCTGGAAGCTAAATGGAATCCCCTTAGATCAAGTCCAAAATTTTAAATATTTAGGGATTATTTTTAATCACAAACTTTCATGGAAACCTCACGTTAAAGAACTTAAACTGACATTGTCTAGATTAGTTGGCCAATTGAAAAGGTTCTTCTATACTCGTGGTGGCCAATTAGTCCCTCCCATGCTGAAAATCTTCATCGCTAAAGCCTTATCCAAATTACTATATGGGTCTGGTCTTTGGGGCCAATCATACAAATCTCTTCTCGAACCCATACAAAACACCTTTCTAAGACAGATTTTGGGACTCCCTCGTGGTGCCCCAGCTGCACATATTAGGGCAGAATTAGGCCTTCCTTCCATCTCTGCCAAAATTGATTTGGCTGCTCTAAGGCTATGGAGGAAAATCTCCTTGTTGGATGACTCCTCCTATGTTAAACTTTGTTGGCTTGAACAAATGCAACTAGGAGGTTGGGCCCATACCATCAAGTCTTTAATTCAATCATATAACTTCCCAAATAGCACCATTTCATTATGGTCGCCTTTAGAGTTACGCAATTGGATCTTTAACTTCAACGTGGCACAAGATAGGTCTGTTATTGTGGCCTCCCCCTTTTCAAGATGGTTTCCTCTTTTTAAAACTGATCATGTCATTTCACCTTATTTAACAAATCTATCGTGTCCCCTATTGCGTAGAATTTATACACAAATTAGATTTCAGACGATGCCCATTGCTTATTTGGAGGGTAGATATAAGGGGATCCCTCGTGCGGACCGTCACTGTGTTTGTGGAGATGCAGCAGTTGAGGATTTATATCATTACCTGCTGCGTTGCCCGTTGTATTCCAACCCGAGACACAAATTCTTGGACCCCCTTCTCAGGCATAGATCGGGCCTTCACCCTGATTTTTTAATTGTTGAATTATTGGCCGACCTGAATCCTTCTACCACTTTGGCAGTGGCCAATTTTGCTCTTGCAGCTAAAAATATTAGAGCAAATTTTACTAAAAATTTAACAGTTTTAAATTGTACTTGTACTTCGTTGAGTCTGATGTGATTGTATTTTATTTTCTATTCCCTCATACTGTTTTATTGTATTTTGTATGCAATGGCCTATGGCTATAAGCAAATAAAGCTATCTATCTATTATCTCCTTAGCACATGTTTAAAAAAAAGCCTGGCTTTACAACATCAAATAAACTAAAGTCTTTTATTATTCCTCAGTAGTGTGAGAGAGAGAACTTGGGGGAGGTTAATGCATGCTTTATCTGATAGTATACTTTAAGTTTGTACTTGTTTTATTACACTGTATGAGATGTGAAAGATCTTGCATATAATTATTCACAAGGTTCTATTTGAATTAATGGCTGCAAGAACAAAACAAACATAGGGGGTTTGCTTTTTGTTTTGACAATTTATTCACTAATAGGCAAAAAACCTTGCTGTGTAACAATGTACCTATAGCCAACAGATATTTCTATCAAAGTTTAAAAATCAGGGAAATTGGGTAGCTACAGTGAATGCACCAGGGGAGCAGGAGACCTGACCTCCTCTCTGAGATATTATACTGCCCTACAGATATGTCAAAATGCAAACACAATTTGGGTTGGTCTTTCACAGTCTAATCCACTTCCTGTGTAGCTTGCAAGAATTTGGTGACATGTGCTCACAGAACTTCAATCAGAGCGGCTGACTGTTAAACCACTCTGGCCACTGGAGCTCTGTCAGGGGAATAAGAGTCTCCTCTCAGCACCCTTCACAAACTACACTTCTCAGGATTCTTTGGAGGAAGCCATGACTGTCTAAAGTAGAGTAAAGGTCTGGTGTGGGTATGGCCCCCGATTTGGCAAGCCAAGCAGCTGTGAGTGTGACTTTTAGAACACTGACAATTGGTTCTTACTGAGCATGCCTGACATTATCATTCAGTTCAATGCTAAATTTCTTAAATTAATTAAAAATCAACCAGGCATTTTTTTTATCTTTTAAACTGCGGAAGGTGAAGGTCAAGAGTATGGGGCAAGGTCAGTAATAGGATTACAGGTACTCTGAACATGGCTGATTTTTAATTAATTTCAACAGATTATGAGAACTCTGACAGAAAAAAGTCCAAAAGGGCTCTGGGTTTTCCCCTCCCTCTTTTTACACTTTGAACTCTCTATTCTCTCTGACTGTTTTGTGTATCGCCATGAAAATTTAGAGGGTTGTTAAGCAAGCATTTCTGAGTTCAGGACTATATGTTTTGTAAGGTTTTGTTTTGAAATGAGCTTATGGGAAGCATCAGAATGGCATGGGGGTATTTTCGATTTAACATTGCGGAATGTGAAAAATCTATGTTGACTAGTATATAGCTACTCTTGTGGCTGTATAATCTCAAGGACAATTTAAAAGAGTATTACTATGTTTCATTAGTTTCTTTGAGCATCATGATAAAGTAGGATAAAATAATTTTAAAATTTTTGTACTGAGACAGGAAAAATATTTCAGATTTCCAAGAACTAGCATCGTATTCTCTTTGAACCTGCACTCATTTTTTTGGGTAGCCAAGAACTTAGTCTGTCAGATGCTTTACCTTTGAACTGGTTCATGCAGGAAAAAAGCAACAAAATAAGCAGTAGAGCCACCAGCAGTTTAATCTCCACAAAACCAGTACTTTCCTAATTGATTTCCCAACAAGGAAGAGAAGCAAATCCTACGTTACACAAGAAGTTGTTTGTACTACTTTTAGTATATAGGAGCTGCTCTCTTCAGTATATGCGTATGGACATGCATGCACTGTCTCTCTAACATAATAGCCAAACCTTGGATTGTGATGTGGTGTAACTACCCACACCATGACATATAGCAGATAAACCTGGTTTAGAGCTGCTTCATCAGTTTTTTTATTTTGCATCTTTTTAGCACCCAGCTTCAAACATTCATTCTCCATAATGCAACAGACTCTTGCAGCAGAGCAATGGCCCTAACTCTGTTCTGTCCTTGGCTGTGAATATAGACATAACTGCAAGCCACAGTTCGCACAAACTGTGTTTTGCAAAGCAGCTTCAAACAGTGGTTTGATAACCTGGTTTGACAGTCCCTCAGAAAACAGTATAGGTTCAGACATCATGCCAAGCCATGGTTTTGCTTTATGTCTGAATGTAGACACTATTTAAGGTACCACTGAAAATAGCTTCCCCATAGGAAGCGATCCATGTTCCAGTTATAACATCTAGAACTTCGTATGAGTGCAACGTCATGAGTCTCTACTCCTTCGCTTAACAGTACCAGGTCAGTCTTGTGTCTGCACGTTGCAGAGAGATGGATCCCCTTCTGAACTAGAGTGGAGAGAAGTAAGGGAGGAAGAGATTCTAGGAGGAGTTGAGGAAGCTTTTCTGTTTTTGCCAGAAGAAATTGGTTCACAGAATGGCATGGTGGGTGAGGGAAGAGTTAGAAAAGAGGAGTCAGTAGGAAGGGCAAGTGTGCCCAATAAAAATGTGTTTGAGTATACACTAGCAGAATTTGTATTCAGTTATCAAGGCTGCTGTTAAAACTGCAATATTTGTGATCAGATTGTACAGCTATCCATATGTGGAAGTGGCGTATGTTCGTGGGGAATTCTGCATCCTTGAGATAACTTTTTTATATTTTGGCTTGTTGTTCTGGTACCTGTTAACCCTTTCCTCACCGTATCCTGGCTGTTGCTTCATCAAGGGCTGTTCTATTATGTTTACCTCTGTTTTGCCTGTATGTTTTAGTTTTATTATAAGTGTTATGAACCATCTTTTAGAGTACCTAGTATTCTGGTGCCTAGTTCTTTTCATGCCAGAAAACAGGTTCTTGAAACCAGTAGGCTGATAGGAAGCTACGTATGTTATGTTTGATAACAACTCATATGGCCTGGAAAAATTGTTCCAGCAAAGGAAGGCTGATGAATAAGATAATATAAAATATATTGCCCTGAAAATTTATATTGCTTTAATAGCTTATTTGTGTATGTGGGATTGTATACTGCCTTCACTTTTTAAGTAATTGAGCTACAAAGTAGAAAGTTAATAAAAGCTTACTGTGGTCCAGTGGATGTTTCTGCCTATTCTACCTCCAGGGGTATTTTAATTTCATCTTTAAATCATCATAGCAGCTACTTCACACAAAGTTTCACTCACTCACTTAGTCACGCACGCACGCACACACACACACACACACACAAAGAGAGGGGGGGCAGAACTAGAAACTAGTTGGATGCCTTCCCAAGTGTGGCATGGCATGTGAAGTTTTGAGAAAAGTATCCATCAAAGATTTATCTATTTTTAGAGTGCGACAAACTGGTGCTTGTTGGAAGAAGAAATTATGTTCATTAGAGATTCATGCATCTTTTTCTTACACACACTGTGTGTATGAGTATGTGACAAAGAGAAAAAAGCTGGACAAAAAATTAAACCCATAACTTTTCCCATTGATTACTGAACTATTTTAATGTGTTACTGCAACTTTGCTTCTGAGCATTTTAAGCAGCAGTTTCCAAGGAGAAAATAATGTTGTTGGTACGTTTGTACTTGTGTTGCAGATCAATTGCTAATGGCAACATTTTTAAAAAATTACTGCTATTTTAGCTTAATGTTAGTCAGCTTTTGTGCATCTTTGTGAATGGTTTTTGATACCCATTGCCATTACTAAGTATCACTTTTCAGAAGATGAAATTACATTTAAATGGAGCAGTTAGCTCATTTTAAAAATGTTGCAAGCTTTCAATATCAAGTGTGTAACTGCTGCTTTATGGTTTTACTTTTGAGGTTTTATGATTAATTGTGTTAATGTTGTGGTATTTTGTTTTTTGCTTTTCATTGTTAAGTTTTGTTTTAATGTGTATGTAGGCTCCATCCTGCAGGGTGGATGGATTTAAACCCTTTATTTCAATCAAGTTTGCCACTTACAGCTCTTTACATATTTCTTAAACAATGGTGCAGATCTGATTACTAAAACATGTTATACAACTCAGTAACACATTTTATAAAGAGAGTACACGTTGTGTAATGGTTTAGATAACTTGATTTTTATGAATTTAGGAAATAGTACATAATATTGCCTGTGTCAAGTTGCAATGCAGCTGTACATTAGGAATGGTAAGAACTAAATCGCAAATTCAATAGCACTTATATTTTATTAAACTAAATCTTAAATGTTATATAAAATTTATATAAATGTAACTCACTGGCACTTCTGTTTTTTGAGAAAAGTATAGAATGGAGTTCCCTAGAGAAGCTGAGTTATGCTAAAGTAAAACAGGGAATAGACTTCTGGCATCATCCTTATGGTCTGCCATGATGTTCCAAAATAAGGGACATGTTACAGGAACATGTTATGTAATATAAAATAAGAAAATGTCACCCAGTGGTAACTCTTAACTCCATCTTTCTGTACTGTACACTTGGGTAATAGATTCTAAACTTAGTTAGCTGATTAAACAAGCCGTAAGGAGATATGCTCCCCCCCATTAATATCCAACATAGCAAACAGCTTGGAAATGGTTGAATAACACTAATACTAAAAGTCATGGAAAATCTTGATGAATGATGCGTTTGGATAATGCATTACAAAGTGATTTATTCAATTTACTAACCAGTTGATCCATATTGTTCTTCAAACCTTGTTCTTCTTTATCCATACCATTTTCTCCCCCAAAGCAGGTTTCATTATAATGTTTCATTCCCCTTGCAACTAGGCCCTGCATCACCTTCTTGCACTGTTTACACTTTGCACATTTTCCTTTCTTATCCAGGGAAGGAATTTCCTCAAAATATTCTCAGATAGTGGCCTCTCTTATGCCCAGAAATCATGGCAGTTCTTCTATGGTGAAAGTGTGGAGGAATATAGGAACTGAAAGCTGTGTCTGTACTATAATGTCTTCCCTTTTTTCTTTCTTGTCCTCTCCATTTTTCCTTTGTACTCTGCCTCCAACTGTCCTTTTCTATATTGTCTGTCCCAGTTCCTTTGCCTTTTATGGCCCAGCTCCACCACCACATAAGCTCAGAACAATAACTATCCCATTCCTATCCAGCCTGTGTCTTTGCACGTGTAACCTTAGTCAGAGAAACAAACAGAAAGTCTAGAACTTCCAAGAAGGAAGAGTGTGAATGCTGGGCAGAGGCATTTTCATGAGATGAAAAACTGAAATGAATGCTCATGTTTGTTTGGTAGGTAATTCAGTGTGTATGAGTGTAATAGATCTATTAATTCATTTTTATGAGGCTCTAAGTATAGGTTAGCATGCTTATAATAATATAGAATAGAATGAAAGAGAAATTTTATTATTATTATGAAATATTATTTTATTATGAATTTTATTTTTAAAAATCTGATTTAAATAAAAAACCTGATTTAATTTTTAAGCATTTATTTTTATCCACCCTACCACTGTGGGATCTTTGGGTAAAGGAAGGGTCATAAATGTTCTTAATAAAAAAAAACATTCTGTAACCTAACTAGGTTGATGGATTCATGCTTGTAGTATGTTAGGCAACAAGTACCTGTGAATCCATATTGATTCTGTCATTGTTACCCATTAGCCTCCCTCACTTACCGTAACTCACATGATAATATTGCATATTTCCTGCTGAGCTGTTCAACTGCAGCCTCATGTGACTTGTGAAACAGCTGGATGCATTCTGTCTTCATGAGGTCATCTTGCTTTCCTCATAACAATATACTGTAAGAGAAAAGTGTTCATGTCATGACTGATGCAACATCGTAAGACTATAGTAAACAAGATACTAAGGTACACAGGCTGAATCTGACAGTTTATCCCAGTGACCTACATCTATATTCTCTGTTCACAGCATAGAGAATATTCTGTTTATGTCTTAGAAAATTGTAGTGGTGTGCTCCACCCAGTTAGGTAGAACCATCCACTCTTGTAGGGGAAAAGACACCCTCATTCTTTTCCTTAAGATTGCACATCCCCCTCCCCACTTCATAGCAACAGGAATGAAAAGAGTGTTACTTTTTCTTTTGAAAAAGAGGGATATTGTAGTCCTGGGGGCGCATCTCTCCTTGAGGGGAAACCCCTGTGATAGTGAAAACTCCATACTTTTCTCTCCTTTGTATTTGGCTTCCTGCCACTTCTAGAAACCAGACATTTATTTTCTGTCTCTGTGTTGTGCTCTGGAAGCTGATGGGAAACCAAGCACAATTCCAGAGTTCTGAAGCTTTGGTAGAAGTGTGCATAGCAATATCTCAGAAAGTACTTCCCTCTTGTAATGTTAGTAATGGAAGATCTTTAATCACCATAGAATGAATTTCCAATGGGTAAAACAGCCTTTGCTGCATGTGGTCAATAACTGCTCTCTTCCCTGTCCGCCAGGGCTGTGGAATCGGTACATCAAACCTTCGACTCCGACTCCTCTATTTTTTTACTGTCCAACTCCAGCTCTGGCTCCTCTATTTTTCTACTCTCCGACTTCGACTCCTTCATAAATGGCAAATGTATATTGATTTATATTAAAATATTAATATTAAAATATTGATTTTATTTTGAAGCCGGAGTCGGTACATTTCTACCGACTCCGACTCCAAATTGCTTCCGACTCTGACTCCAGCCAAAATTTCTTCCGACTCCCACTCCACGACTCCAACTCTGACTCCACAGCCCTGCTGTCTGCCACTCTTTTCAATATTTGGATGTTTCGTGATGTATTCTCCAAATTGTCCTTTCAGTAGGCTTAGAGATATTTCAAAAAGCCTTTTCTCCCATTTGACTTGCCTTCTATATTATCATCCCCTTAGTTTTCCCTAAGTCAGTTCTTCCAGTACTGAACTTGGTGGTCTCATGACTAGTAATTTGGCTGCCATACATGGCCACCCACAGACAAAGTAGTTGTTTCTTTGTTTTCAGGGGGATCCCCAGGTATAGAGGATAATTTCATTTGGTCTGCATTTTTAAAGTGAACTGATGATAATGCCACCCTAGGATCCTGCTGGGAGGAAGGGCGTGATATAAATCAAATAAATAATTTAAAAAATTGCACCTCCTGGATGTATGGATCAGAGTGTAATTCTTTGGATTTCACACATCTCCACGTTGTGTGATACACTAAAATAAAAATGTTAACATTTTTTGAGAACTGTGGCTTGCATTTAGAAAATGTCTTTGATAAAAATTTATGAATATTTCAGATTAATGAAATCAGATTAATGCAGAAATGGGACAGAGCAGGTTTACAAATGAACATGTGTGGAATAGACTTGAACTGTCCATTCTTACACAGAAGTATATTAACTATAAAATTAAAAAGGAAGAATCGCCAAAGCCTGATTACTGAGCATGCTCTGTTGGATTACATGAGCTGTGGAATGCTGAGAGTATTGGGAGGCAGGAGCTAAATAGGGGGAAGGTATTGGTCTGCTAAGCTCCTAATAATATGCTGTAAATAGAGGTTTGGGAATGTGTGCCATGCTGAGGTTTTATAAGTCCTTTCCTGTGGTATATGAAGGTGGTGTCAAAGGGGATATAGCTCTGTTCACCCCCAGCAAACTCAGACTGTGCCTCACGGTTCCTATTCTAGGTTGACTAGACCTCTGAACACAAGCACTCCTGTTGAGGATTGGGGATAATAACAGCATTTTGTTGTGAATTCTCATTTAAATAAGAACCTAAGAAAATCCTTCTGTTTCAGGCTAATGGCCCATCTAGTCCATCACCCTGATCTCACAGTAGCTAATCTGATGCCGGTGGGAAGTCTGCAAGCAGAAACTAGTGCAATAGCACTTTCCACACTTGTTTTCTCCAGCAACTGGTATTCATAGGCATGCTGCTTCTGATAGTGGAGATAGTACACAGCCATGATGGCTAGTAGCCATTGGTAGTCGTATCCATGAATTTGTGTGAACCCCTTTTAAAACCATCCAAGTTGATGGCCATTACTACATCTTGTTGTAGCAAATTCCATTGTTTTAATTCAGCATTGTGTGAAGAAGTGCTTCCTTTTGTCTTTCCTGAAATTTCCAGCATTCAACTTCATTGGATTGTCCCAGGTTCTAGTAATATGTGAGAAGGAGAAAAAATTCTCCCTATCCACTTTCTTCACATCATGCATAATTCTACACCTCTGTCATATTCTCTCTAAACTAAAGTCCCATATGCTGTAACCTTTCCTCATAGGGCAGTAGCTCAAGCCCCTTGATCAACTTGGTTGCTGTTCCCTAAACCTTTTTGAGCTTTTCATTATCCTTTTTGAGGTGTCCAAAACTGTGTGCAGTATTCTAAGTTTGTTTGCACCATAGTTTTGCATAACAAAATTATGCAAGTTCTTTAATTCATTCTTAATTATTCCTAACATGGAATTTGCCTTTTTCACAGCTGCCACTGGTCTAAATTTCTCTTTTTGTTTTAATCACCCTGAACAATTTGTTATAACCAAGCTTGGACACCTCACTGCTCATACCTAACATCAGATAATTCATTAATGAGTTAAGAAGCACCGGTTACACATATTTTTACACCTCTCCATTGTGAGATCTGTTCATTTTTTCCTAGTCTGTTTCCTGTTCTTTAACCAGTTACTGATTGTTCTCTTATCTCATGACTGCTAAGCTTACTCTGCAGTCTTTGGTGAGGGACTTTGTTGAAAGCTTTTTTTTAAAAGTCTTAAGTATAGAGTGTCAATTGGATCATCCCTAACCATATGCTTATTGATACTCAACTCTTAAAAGGTTAGCTGGGCAGGAGTTTTTCCCAGAACAGAACAGAAATATACCGTTTTCTGACAGAATGGAAAAATGGCTTAGCATACTTAATAAATGAACTTTATTAGGTACTGATCCATAAACGGAATGATTAGGGCTGAGGGATCCTGTTATTTTTCAAAGAATCCTTGAATGATTGCAGCTTGTAATGTGGTGTCACATACTTAGAACAAGGCATCACATACTGGAAACTGAACAGTCCACACTACTACAACCCATAACTCTAAAATACATTCTGGCAATGCTGACCTTTAGATCCATGGTATTTTATTCTTCTGTATTCTCTCCGCCCCCCCCAATTCCTTTATGCTTGTTTTATTTTTGTGGGGTTTTTGTTTTGTTTTTATAGTTTTGTATGCTAGCAGGAATGTATTTAGAAATGCCGCTTTCCCAACCCTAGTTGGTTAGTGGTTTGGCTTGCCAAGGAAGTACCCTAGAAGAAGGAAATTACATGCTAACTTCACTATGATGCATTGAGAAATGCTAAAAAGAATTAGTGGTGTTGAAAAGGGGTTAATACAGTTTGCCATTGTCTTGTGTTGTCTAACAGAGGCTTCATATGCAGCAATCAGGTTCCTTGCACTGCAAGGAACACCCTAATGTGTGCAAATTCAGTTGTTCTTCAAAGGCATAGGAGCACAGCAGCTGGTAAAGTTGGCAAGACTACAGTATATAGTACAGGTATGAGCAACCTTTTTTTCCTCTTGCAAGGGCCACAGTTCCTCCATAACAATCTGTCAGGAAGCTGGTAATGAGTGGAGCCAGTGCCAAAAAGCTCTGGATTTGCTCATGTGAATAAATAAAAGTCCTGCTTTAGTTTTCACTATGCCTGCCTCAGGTTAAATTTCCAATCCTGTGCAGATGCACTCAGAAGTAAACCACACTGGATTTGTTTGGGTTACTATCAAATAAGTGTATAGAGGGTGGTCTTTTTGTGCAACAGAACCAGTGTAGCTACTGTTCGGAAAACAAGTGGAAGTAATTCCTTTCCGACTTGCGTATGTGCTACCCACATGACAGAAGCCCAACTTTTTGTTCTTGGGCAATATTACCCTTTTCCATGGTACTAAGATTACATAAAAAGAAGGAAGCATATTAAAAAGTCCAGAAAAATAAGGAAAGAACTCTAATGGGATGGAAGAATCAAGACACTTTGGGAATCAATAAGGGGAATTTAAAATGGGGGGGGCATAGGTTCCCCACCTGTGCTATAGTTGGTACTTAATTATTTATAAAAATATTGATATACCACAAGTTCATATAGCATTATTTATTTATACAGCGCCATCAGATGCACATGGTGCTGAACATAAAATAAGACAATTTAAAAAAATCCCTGCCCAATAAGGCGTACAATCTAAATCTCCATTAGAAGTGTGTTCCACAGAATGGGACTAAATGCCTGACTTTTAGTCCACTTGACAATAGCTTCCCTGTTGTACAGACATATTCCTGTAGCAAGGAGAAGTTTGTGTATGGCCCACTAAAACCGAGGTTGTTAACTTCTAGCACCTATCTGAAAGAGCCTGCCTGCAGCTGAATGTGTAGGAAAGTTTGTTTTTCTTTTGAAGTTGGAAAATTTTGTCCTTTTTCTGTGTTGATTTTGAGTTGAATCATTTTGTATGTCAGGATTTTAACTGCTTCACAAAGCAATGTTGTTGTTGTTTTAAAAAAACAAACCTAAGAAACTACATTAACTACTCAGGCTGAGAGTCTTCTTTACTAGCTCCTATTCTGTATTTGTTACTTCATTTAATGTATTGACTCTTGTAGCAGCAACAACAAAAATGCAAACTTTGCTACTTTCAGTATGTCAGTAAAAGCTCTGAGCTATGAGGAAAGGACACTTTGATCAGATGGGCATAATGTTCAGATTGCTTGATCATTCTGTTGATCATTCTCTGTTGTGCTTGTCAAAGGGAGGCCAGCCTTGCTGTGCAAAGTGGGGAAGACTGCCAGATTCTCCACTTTTGATATTGCCCTTTAAACCTCCTCATGACAACATGACAGCAACAATTTTGGACAACAGTGGCTTTCAGAGCAATCCATTCAGAGTCAGATCTGGCATAAAACGGATGCGTTATTGCTCCTACCTTATTTGCTATCTTCATTGCTATGATTCCACACCTTATTGAGGGGAAATTTCCTACTGGTGTGGAAATCATATATCGAACAGATGGAAAACTTTTTAACATCAGTAGGCTGAAAGCAAAAAGTAAGGTAATGTCAACCTCTGTCGTAGAACTTCAATATGCCAAGGATAATGTAGTCTCTGCACATTCAGAGATCTTCAAACTATCCTAAATGTCTTCGCAGAAGCATATGGAAAACTTAGGGCTCTCACTTAATATTAAAAAAACCAAAGTGCTTCATCAACAGGTGCGAACTAGTTCCTCTGTAGTACCATCAATCCAGCTTAATGGTGTGATGTTGGAGAACGTTGATCACTTCCCCTATCTCGGCAGCCATCTCTCTGTAAAAGCTGACATCGATGCTGAAATTCAACATCGCTTGAGCTCTGTGAGTGCCGTATTCTCCCGAATGAAGCGTAGAGTGTTCGAGGATCGGGATATTCTCAGGGAGACAAAAATGTTTATTTACAAAGCCATTGTACTACCGACCTTACTGTATGCCTGTGAAACATGGACCATTTATAAATGTCACTCCCAACTTGTTGAAAGATTCCACCAACACTGCCTCCAGAAAATTCTGCAAATTACTTGGGAAGACAGATGGACTAATGTTAGCATTTTAGAAGAAGCAAAGACCACCAGTGTTGAAACAATGATCCTTCAACATCAACTTTGCTGGACTGGTCATGTTGTTCGAATGCCTGATCACAGTCTTCCAAAGCAGCTACTTTACTCCCAACGTAAGGATGGAAAACGGAACATCGGTGGACAGCAAAAGAGGTCTAAAAAAAATGTAACATGAACATCGACAACTGAGAAGTGTTGGCCCATGAACGTCCCAAATGGAGGTCGGCTATTATCAAAGGTGCTGTGGACTTTGAAGAAGCATGAATACAGGGCGAATGGGACAAACGAGCTAAGCGGAAGGCACGTTAAACAAATCCTTATCGTGACCAGCTTCCATCTGGAAACCTATGTCCTCACTGTGGGAGGCTGTGTGGATCTAGAATTGGCCTCCACAGTCACTTATGGACCCACTGTTAAAGACCTTATCTTGGAAGACAATTTTACTCAGCCACAAGTGATCGCAAATGACATACCACATTTGATGCTATGAATCACATTTCATTCATTTTGAGTGTAAAAGGTCTGAGGTTACATCCTATAGCCAAGGACCAAATTAATGAGCGGCTTTTGATACATGAACCAAAATTGGTGTGATGTCTGGAATGGAAGGGGGTTTATGGGCTGTGAAATAATCCAGTCTCCTGTAAAAGTAGCATAACTTCATTTTGTAAATTACTTTGAGTTTCACTTTTATGAGGGGAAAAAGCAATTTATAAATAATAACTTTGTTATAAACAAAAGCAAATATCTTACACTGTTGTAATGAATCCCTTCTTTTTAAAAAAAGTGTTTTGTTGTGCTAAAACTGATAGTATTATATTGTTGTACTTTGTTCTTATTCTAAGCCATCTTGTAGGTCTGGTGGAGCAAGATATAAATTGATTGTTATACTATACCCCACAAATGTATATCCAATCACTTCTTAATATATGTAGAGAGAAGAAAATTTCCCTGTAGAGCTAGTTTTCTTGCCCAATTTGTAGAGCTAACAATTCTTTCCCAAAGTTTGTTGTTGCATGCCTTCAAGTTGACTACGACTTATGGCGACCCTATGAACCAGTGACCTCCAGTCGCATCTGTTATAAGCCACCCTGTTCAGATCTTGTAAGTTCAGGTCTGTGGCTTCCTTTATTAATTCAATCCATCTCTTGTTTGGTCTTCCTCTTTCTACTCCCCTTTTCCCCAGCATTATTTTCTTTTCTAGTGAATCCTTTCTTCTCATGATGTGTCCAAAGTATGATAACCTCATTTTCATTGTTTTAGCTTCTAGTGATTGTTCTGGTTTAATTTGTTCCAACACCCAATTATTTGTCTTTTTCGCAGTCCATGACATGCGCAAAGCACCACATTTCAGATGAGTTGATTTTTCTCTTACCCGCTTTTTTCACGGTCCAACTTTTACATCCCTACACAGAGATCGGGAATAGCATGGTCTGAATGATCCTGACTTTAATGTTCAGTGATACAGCTTTGCATTTGAGGACCTTTTCTAGTTCTCTCACAGCTGCCCTTCCCAGTCCTAGCCTTCTTCTGATTTCTCGACTATTGTCTCCATTTTGGTTAATGATTGTGCCAAGGTATTGATAACCCTTGACAAGTTCAATGTCCTCGTTGTCAACTTTAAAGTTGCATAACTCTTCTGTTGTCATTACTTTAGTCTTTTTGACATTCAGCTGTAGTCCTGCTTTTGTGCTTTCCTCTTTAACTTTCATTGGCATTCGTTTCAAATCGTTACTGGTTTCTGCTAGTAGTATGGTATCGTCTGCATATCTTAATTTATTGATATTTCTCCCTCCAGCTCTCACATCTTCATCTTGTTCCAATCCTGCTTTCCATATGACATGTTATGCATATAGATTAAACAAATAGGGTGATAAAATACACCCCTGTCTCACACCCTTTCTGATGGGGAACCAATCAGTTTATCCATATTCTGTCCTTACAGTAGCCTCTTCTCCAGTGTATAGGTTGCACATCAGGACAATCAGATGATGTGGCAGTCCCATTTCTTTTAAAGCATTCCATAGTTTTAATGATCTACACAGGAGTCTTCTCTCAGCACCCTTCACAAACTACACTTCCCAGGATTCTCTGAGGGGAGCCCTGACTGTCTCAAGTGAAATCAGTCTAGTGTGGGTGTGGCACCCTGATTAGCCAAGCCCAGCAGCTGTGAGGCTTTTAGTACACTGACAGTTGGTTCTTACTGAGCATGCCTCGCGTTACCATAGGCTGTCAGCCAAAATTTCTTAAATTAATTAAAAATCAGCCAGGCATTTTTTTAACTTTTAAACTGCAGAAGATGAAGGTCAGAGTATGGGGCAAGGTCAGTATTAGGATTACAGGTACTCTGTGAACATGGCTCATTTTTAATGAATTTCAACAGATTATGAGAACTCTCAGAGAAACAAGTCCAAAAGGGCTGGGTTTTTCTCTGTTTTTAGACTTTGAACTCTCAATTCTCTCTGTTTTGTGTATCACCATGAAAATTGAGAGGGTTGTTAAGCAGGCGTTCCTGAGTTCAGGACTATATACGTTTTGTAAGGTTTTGTTTTCAAATGAGCTTATGGGAAGCATCAGAATGGGAAGGGGGTATTTTCAATTTAACATTGTGGAATGTGAAAAATCCATGCTGGCTATAGTATACAGCCACTCTTGTGGCTGTATAATTCATTGTTTGCAACAATGAAATCTTGCGTATATGAAAGTGACCTTGTTTAAAAAACACAGAAACACCCCTTTTTAATCTTTAAACTTCTGAATCAAACAATGAACAAACAGTATGTGGCATTTAATTTAGGGCCAAAGAGGCATACATGTAACTCTTTGGAGTGCTGTTTGGACATGAGCAATTTAGGTTCCAATTCTCCTCCTCCTCTGTGTGAGGAATCTTTATCTGGACACAATGAAACCTTTTCTAAGTAAAACATATACTATATAATTAGAAGTGAATTTGTTTTTCTGCCAAGACATTAAAGATTATCTGTTAAATTGTTTGAAAAGGGGTGTTGATACAGGAGTAAAGAGAGAAACACCTGAAGCAATATAAGCCTTCACATCTTGAGACAGGTCTTACAATTGAGCAAGTTGAGCAGAAGTAAAGCAGTTATTGAAGATGTCACTGAAAAACAATAACATTATTAAAAAGGAAAGTGTTTTTCTTTCTTGCACATATATTGTTTGATTCTTTGTAATCAATTATTTAAGGGGTGGTACATAACTTGAGTCTCTTCGAGAGCACCGCTTCAATTAATGTATAAATTAGAAAGTTACCTGCAGAAAAGTAAAATGCCCATCAGCCCCAGCCAGCATGGCCAGTGATCGGAGATGGTGGGAGCTGTAGTCCAAGAACATCTGGAGGGCACCCATAAAAACAAACACAACTACAGTTTCCCCTGGACCCTCTGTATATCTGACACCTTTCTTTAATTCATTTCTCTCATTCAACTTGTGAAAAAAAGAAAACAAAGTGATGGGCATTCAAAAACATGTATGAAAAAGAAAAGGGAGGAGCCCAGAATGCCAAAAAATGGGAAAGTCAAAAACTGTATCTTCAAAATAATATTTATTGTATAAACAATATTAGAATATGCCCAACGCGTTTCAGCCCAATCAGGGCTTTCATCAGGGGCTATAAATGTAATAATAAAAGACAAGAATCAGGACAGACATATTTCAATTGCTCATTGTAATTATGATCTATTAATCTTAAATATAATATCCCAAAATATTCTTTAACAATGAATTTCTTATACAGAACCATAACTTTATGTATAAAAGATAAATTTAAAAGACATAGTTTATATTTGTATACAGATTAAATAGAAAAAATTTTTTTATATTAAAACAAAGTGATTATATTATTTAAATAATTAAATAACATAAGCCAAATAATTTCAAATTGCTTAATAAATGTATGACATTCATAAATTCATTATAAAAAACCTTTTTGTTTATACTTACATATTGATTAGTTCTGGAAAAATTTTCTTATATTAAAGCAAATTAACTGCGAACACTTATGAGAACCAACATAGATAATAAAGTATTTGTATATTGATTCCTGAAGGGAGAGTGTATGATATATATAAGTTGATTTGAAATTATACAACACTGTAACAGAGGGGGGGAAAATTTGTTGATTGATTTGACCTTTAAATGTGAGATTAACTACACCTGGACCACCTCTTATATAAAAAATCAGATTGTAAGGGTTACATAAATAGTTTATAAATTTCTATAAGTTGTTATAAAAGAGGAACAAATGAAAAATCTTCATTTAGCCCATTAGGTATTACTGTTCTTAATCTCAAAATCCATTCTATTTCCTTCTTATTAAGCAAAAACAGGGGAGATGAACTTTGTATTTTTTGCAAAACCCAAAATTTTAACCCTGTGCTGACATAATGAGAACAATGAAGACAATGTGACACCATTGGTGCCCCTGTTCTTTTGTTCTTGATATTACTTAAATGTTCCCCAATGCGTATTTTTATTTTCCTGGAAGTTTGTCCCACATACAATTTCAGACAACCACATTGAATCGCATAAATCACATGATCAGTATTACAGTTTGAAAAATGATATAATGTGTATTTTTTCTGATCAATAGGATTAATAAAATAAAAGGTTTTTGAGGTGTGTTTACACATTGTGCAATGGCCACAAGGGTGATGACCCACTGGTGGATTGATATTTGGAAAAATATGAACAGAAGAAGGAGTATGTTCTCTAAAATGACTCCTAATCAAAATATCTTTCAAATTTCTGGTTCTTTTATGTGAAAAAAGAGGTAAATGTTGACAGCCTGGAACATGTTGCACTATGTGCCAATTATTCTTTGTACTATTTTGTATTTTGTTTGTTATATGGTTGTATGTTAGATTACAATGCATTCTAGAAATTGGTGTTCTTATAGTTTTCTGCAACACATCAGATCGTTTTTTGTGTATTGCTTTTTGTAAGTTTTGTTCTACTACTGAAGAAGGATATCCTCTGTTAATTAATTGTTGTTTTAAACACTTTAAACACTTTAAATGTTATCAATGTCTTGGATAATTTTCTGGACTGGAATGATGTGATGGAGCTTGACATAGAAAAAATCTATGGAGTTGGCTACAGATATGTGACAGTGGAGAAACTCTTAAGAGATGAGCCAGTGCATTTTGTAAAAAAGAACAGAGATATGACTTTGCAGCAATATAAAAAAAAAAGAAAATCTTACTAATGTTTTGGCATCACTGATCCCATTCGTACTTAAAGCAGCAAATGCTTGTGACCATGTCCTCAGCTTAAATGGCTGTAGTTCAGAGAGCTTAGGATAGTTGGATGTTCACGTAATACAGTTGTCGTGTAGTCATAGCACTTGGCATTGCATGAAGAAAGGCACGACTGAAATGCACACATCTGGTATTTCCTGGAAAGATATTAAGCAATGACAAATCATTCAAAAGTCAGTGTAGCTGAAAGCTGTAGAATACTGACCTTTTAAAATACTTCTGGAAGTGGAGCTTTCCATCATGCATAAAAATGTGCTTGTCAGTGAACAATAACCAGTACATGCAGATGTGGCTTGTTTCTGTAAATGGGAAGGGTTATGTCAGTTGATATTATCAATGTATGACATAATTGCATCATGCTTCAGGACAAGTGAAGATACAGCAAAGCAATTTTGGCCAAGAAGTGAGTTTTTTGTAGCATTGAAGTTACCAAACAGCAATGAATTATTTTTATTCCTTCTCATTTACTCTATTGTATGGCAAGCTAGGTTCGTGATGAAGTAACTGATCTTTCTATGATTTCCAGAAGAGTAGCCGTGTTAGTCTGTGGCAGTAAAAACAACAAAGAGTCTTGTAGCCCTTTAAAAGACTATCACTTTTGCTAATCTTTAAGGTGCAACAATATTTCTACAAACTCTTAACAGTGATCATGACACAAAGGTACAGCCTTTGTAGAAGTCTTTTAATGGAAAGATCTTGTTGATTTATCTAAAAGAGAAGTGTTAATAGTTGATGCTTACAGCTGGAGCTAATCAATTATACTAAATCCTAAGGCAGTCAGTGAGACCAGTGGTATGTGTCACAGTACCGGTGAGTCTGAATAACAGAATTGCTCAGTCTTTTTAGGAAGACCTGAGATAACAGATGAATGAACCTGGAGCCTTGTATGTATATATCTACCACTGAACTAACCTGTTCCTCTAAAGTGTAGCCCCTTTCCCTCAACTAGGATACAAAGCATTTGTTGTCAATATGGAAGTATGAATCTCCGGATTAGGCATTTCCCATCTCTTAAATTTTTTTTGCCTTATACAGTTCTTCAGGCATCTCTGCACAAAGCCAGTATGCATACTTCACGATGTAGTGCAAAATATGCAAATCAACAACTACACTGTGTGATTGTGATCCATAGATACTTGTGCATAGAACAAACTGCTTTATAGATGTATCTGTGATGGGCTAGCCATCCATTGTAACTGGTGATGTCAACTTTGGCAGCATAGGTGACCTGTCTTGGCCACATGAAAAGCCTGAGTCCAAATCTCCCTGTAGTAGTAGCTGGGAAAGATGGGGCTGGATTATATCTCAAGAACAACAGCAGCAAAAAAGAGGGCAGCACCAGTACAAAGAAAGGAGAGATTAACCTAAAGGTGCTGAAAATTGTTCATGAAAAACTACATTGATATGTTTGCACCTGACATGTTTTGAGAAAAGTTGTTTTACCTTGAACATGACAGTGACACCAGGTTTTCAATATAGTAAATTCCTCCATCCTCAAGAAAAGCATTTTCCTCTTTTGAAAACCAGAAGTTACTATTGTCTCTGAGGAAGAGAACCTTCTTTTGAAATCTTCATTTGGGAGGGGGGGGCAAACAAACAAAGAACACCCAACCATTAACTTTTTTCCCCATAAATTATTTTTCATCTTGGGGTTTACCTCCTTCCGTTGGATAGTCAGTGCCTCCCCTTCACCCAAATAGGGGAATGACAACATCCATGCTCACAATCTGATTGTTAGTGAAGACATAGCACCCATTTGTACACAGAGTGCCTATTTCAGTAGAGCAGAGGTTCCCAAACTGTAGTCTGTGGTCCACTAGTGGTCCATAAGCTTCATTCAGGTGGTCTGCAATAAATTATATTTTATTGGAATTTGAATTCTATGGAATTTAAATTGTAATACAATAAAATACAATATAAGAAATCAAAGAAGCAATACATATACAGTTAAAATCATGCAGCACCTAGCTGTTTTTATTGTATGGTTGTTTTTGTTTTGCTTTGTTTTTAACTTGTAAACTGCTTTGATGTTTTAATGAAATAGTGGTACACAAATATATTTATAAACTTCCTACCAATGGTAATATTTTTAGACTTTTTATCTGGAATTTTCTTTAAACTCGCTTTCTTTGCCTTAACTGTAGTTATAGATACTATATCCTTTAAATGACAACCGCATACACAATTCCCACTTCCCTCAAGGTCGTTCTTAGTATCATTACTTTTGGAGTATGCCAGCCCATCATCTTTCTTACAGAGTTTAGCCATAATGACTAACAGATCATAACACTCTGACAAAAAGTTCTTAATTAGTTCCAATTCTTTAATTATTAACTCAAGTAGTTCTTAGAGATCATTTCTTTAGGGACTGAGATTCCCTGCGTAAGAGTCCTGTCTTGCTGATCCTCATTAGAACAGGGATTTTGGTTTATGTTCTCAGGAGTCCCAACTCCTGTGGTAGATGTGTATTTTAATAGTTAATTTTTTAATATTTTTAATATTTAACATTGTAGCACTTCTGACATCTTGACATCGTCACATCCTAATAATTTTAACTAATTCAATTTTAACACTTAGTACTGTGTACTTGGTTTTTAGTTATTTTATGTTTAATTATGTTTTGATTTTTGGTATAATGAACTCATTTTAAGTTGTTTAACATATGGTTTTAATTGTATATTGATTGTCTGTTGTGAACCGCCCAGAGAGCTTCGGCTATGGGGCGGTATATAAATTTAATAAATAAATAAATAAATAAATAAACTCCCCCATCTCCCTCCAGAGATCTCAAATTGCTCCAGGTGCTATGGATCATCTCCAATCCAACTGTGGAAAGTGTCCTTTCAAAATTCCTGAGATCTCTATTTGTAATGCCAAAGTGTGTCACAGCTGTGGGCTTACGTCTCGAGGCCGGCCTTGTTTCTATCGAATGTGCTGCATTGTCCTTTGCTTTTAGATATTGGCTTAAGGTTGTCTTCAGCGATCCTTGTTTAGGCTACTTAAATCGTCTTTTGAAAGACGTTTACACAAGTTCTTGGTCTAAATTTTGTATTGTTAAACTGCATTCATTAGATTTTTCTTTTGATTTTATCCTTACACAAAATTTTAGGACTGCTAAATTCATTTTAGACCAATGAATGAGGGATATCGACTTTCAACTTTCTGTATCAAATGCTTGCAAAATGTACTCCCCTACCCATCTTGGTCTGAATTTCCTGTTCCCCAAACACGCTAACTATTTGGAGAATCTGTCTATTCCTAAGTATCAGCATGTATTCTCCAGAGCCAGGCTTAATTGTCTCACTTCCTCTCTCTTGAAAGGGCGATACCAAGGTACCCCTTATGCGGACCGGCTGTGGCCTTGTGGTGATGAAGCTGAAACATTGATTCATGTATTTTTTGTATGTAATTTTTATAGGGAGGATCGCAATAGACTACTTGGCCCAATTATGAGGAGCTTTCCTGGCAGGCCATTGGTCTGGTTTTTGAAATATTTCCTAGCTGATTTTAATAAGTCAACAACAGTGTCAGTGGCTAAGTTCCTCTTCTCTGCCCAAAGGAGTCTCAAGAGGATTCTTCTCTTTTAACTGCTATTTCTTTTATGTTGCACTTTTATGTTTCTGTATCTTAACTATTCTGATGTTTTATTAACTATTTTATTTGAATGGGTCTGTGACCGTATATTAATAAACAAACAAACAAACAATTTATAAACAAATAATTACAATGCTCCAACAGGAAAAAAAAATCATTAAGTGGTCTGCCAAAACCATCAGCAACTTTTAAGTGGTCCATGGGGGGAAAAGTTTGGGAACCACTGCAATAGCAAATACATTTGCAGATGTCTACTTCTATAGGCATCACTTTGGCTAGAATAGGGCACATGATGATGATTTCATTTCATTTCATTTCATTCATTTCATTTTATTAAATTTATATACCGCCCATAGCCGAAGCTCCCTGGGCGGTTCACAACAATCAGCATAAAATACAATGAAACACATATTTAAAACAGTTTTTTTTTAAGCTTAAAATTTAAATTTAAAACATAAACATTTTTACACATACTAAAATGCCTGGGAAAAGAGGAAAGTTTTAACCTGGCACCGAAAAGATAGTAATGTCGGCGCCAGGCGTACCTCATCAGGAAGACTATTCCATAATTCAGGGGCTGCCACTGAGAAGGCCCTCTTTCTTGTTGCCACCCTCCGAGCCTCCCTCTGAGTAGGCACCTGGAGGAGGGTCTTCGATGCTGAGCGTAGTGTACGGGTAGGTTCATATCGGGAGAGGCGTTCCATCAGGTATCGTGGTCCCATGCCGTATAAGGCTTTATAGGTTAAAACCAGCACCTTGAACCGGGCCCGGAAACATATAGGCAGCCAATGCAAGCAGGCCAGAATCGGTGTTATATGTTCGGACTGCCTGGTCCCCGTTATCAATCTGGCCGCTGCATTTTGCACGAGCTGCAGTTTCCGAACCATCTTCAAAGGTAGCCCCATGTAGAGCGCATTGCAGTAATCTAGTTTAGAGGTTACCAGAGCATGGACAACTGAAGCGAGGTCATCCCTATCCAGATAGGGGCGAAGTTGGGCCACCAAACGAAGTTGGTAAAAGGCACTCCGTGCCACCGAGGCTACTTGATCCTCAAGTGACAGTGAAGGTTCTAAAAGAACTCCCAAACTACGAACCTGCTCCTTCAGGGGGAGTGTAACCCCGTCCAGAACAGGTTGAACATCCACCATCCGGTCGGGAGAACCTCCCACTAACAGCATAATGAATGATGCCAGTAAAGCTGTCAGCTACATGTGAATTAATGAGGTGGTTGCATGCCAAATTCAGATACCTGTGAAATGGTGATCGTGATCGCAGGTGTGTTTGGATAATAGAATACAGATATTGTAACCTTGATTGTTTAACCCATGCTGCTGTTGGTTGTTTTTAGCTACCTCAATTTGTGGATGTGATGTTTAGAACTTTATTGTTGTATGGAGGTCTTTATATATTGTGCCTCACCCTGGTATGTATCTGGATGAAAAGCAGACTATGACCATATTTAATAATAATTTTTGCACTTCAGTATTGATATAGTTTGCTAAACTGAGCATTGTTTGAAAAAGCTGTATTTCTTTGTATGCATATGCTTGTGCTCACATATTCTGAAAGCTGTCAGTGGCCACCACTAGGTATGATGACTATATACTGCCTCCAGGATTGGAGGTAGCATGCCCCTGAATACTAGCTGCAGGGAAACAACAGCAGGAGAAGACTGTTGCCTTCATGTCCTGCTTATCGGCTTCCCATTGGCATCTGGTGCCATGGGATAGTCTGAAGGCATATGAGGCCACCACCTTGCTGAAGCTCAGAAGGTCAGGATCTCATCAATGCTTGGATGGGAGAACCACATGTGCACCACCTTTCATCATGGAAGAAAGGTGGAATATAAATGCAAGAAAATGAATAAATCTTGTTGGTCACTGTGGGAAAAAGGATGGTATATTGTTACAGTCGGTGACCAGCATAGATGGTTGGTTAGATATGTTTTTGGTCTGATCCAAGCATTCTTATGTTATGATTCACAACAGGCATGTGGAAGATGCTGTGTTACACTCCCCCTTGCTTTCCTGCCATTTGCAGATGTTTTCTGCTGTGGGAGAGGATAGTGTCTGATGCTACTTAATCACAGCAAGCCAGTGGAAAGGTTGTCTCTTCCTCTTCTCTTACAGGTTTCGCATGATAGCTAATGGAATCTGAGAGGGAAGGAATAAACTTGTTGATAGTTGCTCCTAGCATGCCATGGCAAGGATCTTGCTGTCCTGTTAGTGATTAATCCTTGACCAGAAAACTTCTCTTCTTTTTTTGTTTTCCGTTTTTATCCTGCATATGTATTTGTGTGAACGTTTTACTGAAGGGGAAGGGAAATCAGTATATTATATAAGCTAAATGTCTTGGAGAAATTATATGATACAAATTTTATTTTAGGAGCACCACCTGTCTCCTCCGTCTCTGATCTACAATGAGTGCCAAATCTGCTATCAGCAAAGAGATTTTTGTTCCACATGATGAAAGAATGCTGGGAGCAGTCCAAGTAAAAAGGAGAACGAAGAAAAAGATTCCTTTCCTGGCAACTGGAGGTCAGGGTGAATATTTAACCTACATCTGCTTGTCGGGTAAGATAAATGATTTTGACATCTAACTGTCCTTTCCGTTTATCTTTGAAGTTTGATTAACTGATTGGATGTTGTGATTGCTAAAAAATAATGTAGTACCATGAATTTTAATCAAACAAGTAGATGAACAATATGCTGTATCATTTGCTATTCATAGGTTTAACTACATGAAGCAAATATATGAATGGCTTTAGTGATACCATGCTGTCAGTGGCAATGCTGCACTACCTTTAAATTACAAACATCTTTTTAGTGTTGGACGGGTGATTATAGCAAGTTGCTTTGCCATTAATGTGTTTGGAGAGTGAGATGGATATGTGTTTCTGCTGTTGCATTAAGGAATCTATTTATTTGGCACATGTTTTCTGTGGATTTAAATTGCCTCCAAACGTCTGCAGGAAATATACCTCTCTTTCCTTTCTGAGAAATGGTTAAGAAAAAGTCTAGGGATTACCTTGCTGCATGAGACCAAAGTTCCATATAATCCAGCATTCTGCCACTGATTGTGGCCAATTAGTTACCTCTGGGCAGTTCACAAGCAGGGCATGATAGAGGCTTTCCTTACTTTGGTCCTGCCATTTAGAGGTATACTATAATTTTAGTTGTTATGGTTAATATTTGCTGACAGACCTGTCCTCCCATTACGTTTGTCTAATTTTTTAAAAAAGTGACATATGATAGTGGCTAATGTTGCTTTCAGAGGCAATAAACTGCATAGATTTATTTTGTTTTACATGTGGAAGTATTTGCTTTCACTTGTAATCCTGTTTTATAAAATAATTATGAACTGTGTTGTCTACATGTACCAAGACTAACCAGCCTCCCTCCTTCCACACTGTCTAATACGTTATCAAGGCAGCCTGCTTGCTGGCATAATGTAGACATCTCACAATGTCACCAGCCTTTGTACTAAGCGGGCAGTGCATTCTATTTTTATTTCTGTCAAGTCAGGCTTTTCATTATGAGAATCCCCTCTAACTCACCCTATTCACCTATGAAGGTTTATTGTTGGCACGAGATCATCTGAAAAACGGATCCATGTCCCTTCTTCTTTTAAACATTCCCAGCATTCTTGTTGCATGACCCTGCTACCTTGCTCTGTCTTTTGAGGACTTTATAGTCCAGCCATGTGGTCCATCTGAAGAGGAAATTTCACAGAAGTCTTCTAAATTTATGTCTTTTATTAGCTCTGTCCTGCTTCCTGTAGTAGGCAAATAGAATATTTGGTTCCTAGAAAAGATGTGTAGAAGTGGAAGGTTTATTAAATTCTGATAATGGCTATTTAAGCTTGAAATGTTAACTTTCTGCAATTTAGCTTTAATTTGCAACTTTAAACTCTCTAGGCTTTACTCAAAACTTTTCAGTTTAGCTTACCTAGAGTTTCAGACTTTTTTTCTGCAAAGGTAGGCTCAGAGCATCCATGTTGCAGTAGAGTTGGCCTATAGTAATCATTCAAATTTAACTGTGATAAAATTGGCAGACACAGATGGAATGGTAACTAGAACAGCTTCTTTAAAAAAGAAGATAAGAAAAGAATACTGTTTTCTCAGGTCAAAACCAATTTGAACAGTCCTTAAGAAATGCTACCATATATTGAGCTATGAAGGAGCATTGGCGGTTTGTTCAGTTGGTGATTGTACTTTTAAAGAGTTCTCTTCAGATTTGGGGATCAACTTCCTTCCCATTTGTATTTTGCTGTTGAGATGTACACTGCAGAAGTCAGGCAAGGCTTGTTAGATTGCAGTAAACTCACTGTAGAATATATTCTGTAATTGTGGGCCAGTAGTATCGAGAATTTAGAGTTTAAAGTTGAGCTGACATTTAGATCCTGAATGTTATTTTATGCATTTGCAATCCACATGTGCAAAGAACAGGAATTATTGGCGAGTTTATACCTCAGCCTGCTGTGTCAAGTAGGGCTTAAGTTGTTAGGTGATATGCTGGTTTAAACACATTGCTCTTATCTAATCAATTTTATATTTCACTTTTCAAAAGCTCAGGACTACTGAAAACCTTCCTTGTAATCTGTTATCTTCTGATTTAGACAGCTGGTCTCTAAAGGCAAAAACATTACCCTCTAATCTTCACTCCCCCATCCCAGTGAATTGCCTTCATGTGAAAATGTTGGGGATGAAAGGCTTACCTATGAAAATGCAGAATGGAATGCTTCTGTTTTCTTCCTGAGCACATCTACTAGATGTGAAGGTTATAGTCAGCTCTTGGAAACAATGGCAGGTTGGGGCTCTTACCTCTTACCTTAACTTGTGAATAACCCCTCTGCACTGCTGTTTCAAATGTCAAAACTTCTTTGTGAGGAAAGCAAGTACATCAGTAAACAGGTGCTTGCATGTGGGATATTTTTTTCCATTTTGTCAATTGCTCTTTTGTGGACCCATTTGAGGGGGGTGGGACAAGATAGAAATACTTTAACCTTCATCCTGATTTGTGAGGTCCATTTGGATCCCCAGGTGCACTTTTCATTGTGTAATTTACACATAAGTAGACCTATAGGGGTGTCCTCCTAGGACATTGTCACAAATTTTAACTTGCACAATATCCCTACATTTCAGCCAGTTACCATTTTCCTTCTGGAAACAAAAAGTCACTGGGGGGCAAAAAATACCCTAGAAGCCCTGGGGGCAAATTTCTGCCTTTTATTGTGTAATTTACACATGAGGGTTTTCCTTCTAGGACATTGTCACAATCTGTCACAAGTATGTCCTCAAATTTCAGCCATTTACCACTTGCAAGCAAGTGTGATTTTTTTAAAAAAACAGACTGGATGAAGGTTAAATTAAGAAATAACAGAAAGATTACTTTGTATGTACTACAGAGATCTCTAAATTTCTCTAAGGTGTATCTGGGAATGCTCCATATTTGTTGGTTGCACTTCCACTTCAAGAATGAAAGGTAGACTTTCAAAATGAAAAACAAAAAGCATTTTGGAATCTTATAATAAGGAGTCAGAGCCTTACTGAGTTTCTCTGGTGATGCTCCAACTTACCCATATGGTATAAAGATAGGGTGGCATTCAGCGTAATACTTGTGCTAGTGCGATAAGAATTCCCCCTCTCCTCCCCACGTGAGCATCCCATGCTGCCCCCACATCTGCACCAGAGGGTTGGGGAAATTTCTAGGACAGATTAAGGGGATGTGCAGGGGGAGGAGAAGATCAGGACGGTCCTTAGTGTAAATCCATGTTGAATACAATCCATATTTTGAAAACTAAAACATTCTCTTGCAATATGTGTCAAATGAAATAATGAGGATTTCCTTTCCTAATACAGGAAGAGGAAGGAAGGAGTAAGTGCAAGGACTCTATCATCTGGCTCTCAGTCATCTTGAAGGCCCACACTATCCAGAACCAGACTAGGCGCAATGCTAGAAATCCATTTTAAGGTCTGCTGCCTCTCCCCCCCCCCTTTAAACTAGTGACTGTTGGCAAGGGGTGATCCAGATCAGGATTGCAGCAGGAGTAGTGGTTAACTATTCTCCTCACCTTATTTTTCCTGATGGACACATAAGATTTTACTAATGGGATAAAGCAGAGGTGGGATTTTTATTATGCAGATAGTGTTGGGGGAAGAGTTAACATCCTCTCCCACTGTTACAGTTCAGATCAGGGCTCACTATGATTGCTATTTTATAAAATTTAAAGAAAATTGATAATGGATCTCCATTACCCTCATGTAGTTTGTCCCTGAGAAGTCTGGGACTAAAAGTTACTTTTCTATTTAACCATTTTTCTTTTATTTTTAGTTCTTGTAGATTTTGGTAGTTACATTTCAGAGTTCCCCTTCACCCCTGAACTTTGGTGCTTGATGCTTTGGATGGTTGTTCTCAGTTTGGGGACTACAGGAAGGGGTAAAGTGCTTTAGGGCCAGACTTTACTTGTTTCTACATCTGCCTTCCTATACTGAGCTGGGACATTACCCATAAATATAGAGCATCATGAGAAAACTTTGATGGCTGTGCTCTGCCACCCTAGTCAGAGGCAGCATGCTTCTGAAAACCAGTTGCCGGAAGCCTCAGGAGGGGAGAGTGTTCTTGCACTCGGGTCCTGCTTGCGGGCTTCCCCCAGGCACCTGGTTGGCCACTGTGAGAACAGGATGCTGGACTAGATGGGCCACTGGCCTGATCCAGCAGGCTCTTCTTATGTTCTTATGTTCTTAAGTTAAGTCACTGTGAGATAATTTATAAGTAAGACAAACTGTTTTCTAGCCAGTTAATTGGTGCCAACCCTGTCATGGATAATGTGACAATAGCTGCATTCATGCTGTGAGTGGCCTTTAGTCTACCACTTGCAGATTCAGAAACAGCTGGAAGAAACTGACTGCTGCTTGGAGGCATGTCAGCCGAAATTTATATAGATTGCCAAAATATCTTCTGTCATCACTGTCGCCATTCTAGTAGCTGATTAGTGACAGGGTATTTGCTCACTGTTCTAGTATGCCTTTTTAAAAACTTTTTTTTCCTGAAAACAGTTCTTAAATTTAAAGAATCCTTATTTTTCCTACTTGCTGTGAAATGTAATCAACTACTCCCCAATTGCCATGGGTTTCTAAATAGCAGAAAGTGGTTTGTGCTGATATTTCCCCCAACCCCTGGTAATCTCAGTTGGTAAACGTGAATAGGGATGCAGCTAGGTTGGCACATAACTTTTAACAAATTTTCAGAATTCCTGATGACTTTCAGACTTAATTTATTGCCAGCCTGTAAGACTTTGTGTAGAATGGATTTATGATGTATGTGGCTTTTGGAGTGATTTCTTTCCAACAGTTAAAATACAACATTTTGTTTTAATTAAAGAAAAAAGTATTGTATACTTGTAGCTTATTATTGCTCTGGTTTTAGAAAGACCTCACCCATGAGTTCCTAAACTGTAAATATGTACTTATGATGAAAGTCATTTTTGATGTAGAATTAGATTTTGCATTGTTTATTGCTAATTAGACCTGAAGTGAAATCTTAAAAGGCAACATTGGTAACAATAAAATTGCATTGTATTAAACTCTTGCATCCATTTCAATTTATTTATTTTATTTTATTTATTTGGTTGCATTTATATACCGCCCTTAGCAAATAGCTCTCAGGGCGGTAAACAGCATAGGGTAAAATACATATATGGCAATAATAAAATCACAAAAACATATATGACATAAAAACAAATACAGTTAAACAGAAAATAAAAATAAAGACTTAGTATACAAGATTAAAAAGCTAAAAAGATTAGAGTGATTAAAATGCCTGGGAGCATAAAAAGGTCTTTACCTGGCGCCGAAAAGATAATAGTGTAGGCGCCAGGCGTACCTCTTCGGGGAGGCTATTCCACAACTCGGGGGCCACCACAGAAAAGGCCCTAGATCTAGTAACCACCCTCCGGGCTTCACAATGAGTTGGTACCCGGAGGAGGGCCTTCGATGACGAACGAAGCGAATGGGTAGGTTCATAGTGGGAGAGGCGTTCCACCAGGTATTGCAGTCCCACGCCATGTAAGGCTTTATAGGTCATAACCAACACCTCGAATCTCTCCCGGAAGCAAATAGGTAGCCAGTGCAGGCGAGCCAGAACAGGAGTTATATGCGAAGACCGACTGGTCCTCGTCAATAATCTAGCTGCCGCATTCTGCACTAGCTGAAGCTTCCGAACTGTCTTCAAGTGCAGCCCAATGTAGAGTGCATTACAGTAATCCAATCTCAAAGTTACCAGAGCATGGACAACTGAGGCGAGGTCGTCACCATCCAGATAGGGGCGTAGTTGGGCTACCAAACGGAGATGGTAAAACGCATTCCGTGCCACCGAGGCCACTTGAGCCTCAAGAGACAAGGAAGGGTCAAAAAGAACCCCCAGACTACGGACCTGTTATTTCAGGGGAAGTGTAACCCCATCCAGAACAGGATGCACATCCACCATCTGAGCGGGGAAGGCATTCACCAACAGTGTCTCAGTCTTGTCTGGATTGAGTCTCAGTTTATTAGCTCTCATCCAGTCCATTATCGCGGTCAGGCAACGGTTCAGCACATCAACAGACTCAACTGAAGAAGATGAAAAGGAGAAATAGAGTTGCGTGTCATCAGCATACTGATGACAACGCACTCCAAAACTCCTGATGACCGCACCCAGAGGCTGCATGTAAATGTTAAAAAGCATGGGGGACAAAACCGACCCCTGAGGGACTCCACAATGGAGAGTCCAGGGTGTCGAGTGATGTTCCCCAAGCACTACCTTCTGGCGACGATCCGCGAAGTAGGAGCGGAACCACTGCCAAGCAGTACCCCCAACTCCCAACTCCATGAGTCTCCCCAGAAGAATACCATGGTCAATGGTATCAAACGCCGCTGAGAGATCAAGGAGAATCAACAAAGTCACACTCCCCCTGTCCCTCTTCCGACAAAGGTCATCATACAGGGTGACAAAGGCTGTTTCAGTGCCAAAACCGGGCCTAAAACCAGATAACCGGTTTCATCCAAGAGCACCTGGAGTTGGCTAGCAACCATCCACTGCAAAACCTTGCCCAAAAAGGGGACATTTGCCACCGGTCTGTAGTTGTTCAAATTATCCGGGTCCAGGGAAGGTTTCTTTAATAGAGCAATTGAGCAAGTGATTGTGGTGGTTTTGCAGCTAATGAACTCTCTAATGTGTACAGTATATCAGCTATAATTAACTTCAACAATTTTTTATTACTGCATTTAAAAACATGTTGTCAACATAGTGTTCTGCACAGGAAAAAGTCTTTTATTTTACAAGAATGTGATTTGCACCCACAAGTTGGTTTAAATGAAAGGCTCTGCTCCAGAGAGTCTAAAGTGCTTCTGTGTACAGTATCTTCTACAGGTATATGTATCCATTTTCCTTTCCAGTACAGCATCTCACAAAGTCTTCATCAAATGCTACTCTGGAGGGTTTTTCCTGGGTTGATATGCCAGTCAGTGGACCATCCAAATATTGTCAATTTGATCATCTGTTTGATCCCGGCTAAATATGATCAAATATTTTAAGAACACAATAACAATATTTCTAGGTTGAAGCTTTTAAAAACTGCCTTTTAAAAATTGATTTGTTCTAATACTTGCTTTTAGCTTGCTTTATTTCTGCATTATAGGCCAACTGGTGTTCCAGTATAAAAGCCCAACAGCAAATGTTCAGTAAATTGTTCATACTTACCTAGGCCTCATTAAAAGTCATTAGAAGTCATTTCATCAAAAGCTAATCACTTCAAAGTAACAGCTCTTTTGTAGTTAGAATATGTACTGTTACTAATTTAAGTGTGTGTGTATCTAATACAATTAATGTATTAGATGCCACCCTGGGCTCCCGCTGGGAGGGAGGGAAATAAATAATGCTTTGACTGTATTTAACAACATTTGTCCAGTGTTTGACTGGTATGTTGAGCTTTTTATTTTATTTGGTCAAGTCAAATGCGTCCAAGTCCCAGGTTTCCAGAATAGCTCTTTAGATAGACTACAGTGGGACACCTCCTTCCTCCAAGACCCTGTTACTGTATGTGAGAGCAGAACCTCACATGATACCCTTTATCTCCTGGCTATAACATTCTTGATATTTAGAATGTGACAGCATTCTTCATACTTGGATGAATGCTTTATGTATGGTGTTATGATATATGAGAGAACCAAAAGTGTGAACATAACTGATTGCTGATGGTTTTTGAGGATAGTGTGGTGTACACAACAACTTTTCAAAGCATTGACCAGATGGCTTCACTGTCCTTGAAAAGGAAGAAAAGCTACAAAACTCGTCTTTCAGAGCTCATTTCCATTAAGATTCCATCTGCAGGGTTATAGTTGTGTACTGAGCTGATGAGCTTCAGGTTTTTGTGCCCCCCTCCAGCATGTCCAATTCCATGTCCTCATCTCCGCTGTGTAATTTCAAAATATGACAAGTAGCTCATACTATATCTGCTGCCTCTTATTCATTTTGTAAATAGTCCATCAGAGGGCTATAGCATTGGGCCCATTTATTCTAAAATGCAGTATTGTGCAAGAATAGGATCATTTTCCATATTACTTGATAATTTTGTAAGTTGTAAGCATGCTATGAATGGAATGGGTGATACCTTTTGATGCACAAAATAATTCATTTTCTGTGCAGACATACCTATGAGTAAGCCAATTAAAATTAGTGGGACTTATGAGTAGACAGGTATAGGCTTGCACTGCACAGCATGCCATGCACGTTATTTTATAGCCCTTAGTGCTCTACAGAATGCTACTGATATTTTGTCACTATTTATTGCCAACCTTTCTCATACTTCTCTCTGAATAAGATTTTCCATTTTTAAAAGTACATGGCAAGTACTGAAATACTAACTCTGTCTCCTAGAAATTCCTTGAGATGTTATCACATAGAGATGACACTGAAAATACTGGAAGGCTAAATCACTTAAAATAGCAATACCCTTATTTTGTATGGTGTTGCTGTTTGTTTACTTTTAAAATTGACTGAAGACTAATTCATCTAACCCATTCTATTAGTAAGGCATTTCTACCTCAGTTTTTCACTTGATGGAGTGATATTTTAAACACGTACCCTCCCAGTAAAAGAAACTGATGTATAAGAACACTGGATAAACAGTACCATTTGAAATGTGAAGGAACTTGATAAATAGATGTATGAATTGAGTTGTGATATAAGTTGTGCAGCATTGAAGATGGTATTAGATCACACCTGCAGAATTGTTTGGAATGATGTGGTTCTGGTCTTCCACCCACCCCTTGTTGCAGAAACACACCATTTGGTCTGCCTTTTAGATTTACTTATTATTTCAACTTCTCCAAGGACTGTCTCCCTTCTTTATTTCCTTGGATAAACTGCCCCAAGATTTGTTGCTAGCAATTTGGCACACCATCAACACTGACTTTTATAAATCCCTTGTGAAGAATTAGTGCTGAGAGTAGGATGTGCTCAAATTTTGCAAAATTTGAATTTGACACCAGATTTCCTATTTCGCTTTTGATCGTTTTTTTCTAGCTGTTTTCTGAATCTGAAGCGGACTTTTTATATAAAAAAAAAAATCACCTCAAAAATATCTATATCAATATTTTTAAAAATCTATGAAAAAAATGAAATGTTTAAAAATATAGATATTAATACTGATAGTTTTGCAGAAAAAATCCAAATCAGTATTTATTGCTGATAGCAAACATTGATCCCCTACAAAGTGGTACTGGAAGGAAGTTCAACAGAGTGAAAATTGAACTGGCACTGAAATGCAGATCCCATCCCTTGATGAGACGCTGCTATTATATCACTGATATGTTATCTTTCCATTGTTTGTTATTTGCTGCTGGTGATTACCTGCATTATAGTATATGGGTGATTCTAGCTGTTCCCTAGAGAATGGTGCTGTCTAGTACAGCAGAAGAGGGGCAGGGTTTTTTTGGGGGGTACAGCTTGGAAGGAAAGGATTAACACTTCCCCCCCATATGTGACAATCCCTCCCTAAGTGAAAACTCCCTGGTCTGCATGGCAATTGTCCTCAAAATCAGACTTCTGTTGGGTACAGTTGTGTGTTTGCCACCCTGGGCTCCTTTGGGAGGAAGGGGTAGATATAAATTTATTTTTTAAAAAAAATATAGAATTCTTTCAAGCATAATTGCAACAGAAGAGTGGTGTGTTAAGCAAGGGCAATCACATTTTATTTATTTATTTATTTATTTATTTATTTATTTATTTATTTTATTACATTTTTAGACCGCCCTATAGCAATAAGCTCCCAGGGCGGTGTACAGCTTAGTAAAACAGGTTAAAATACAAGTGGATGTGAATACAATACACAGTAAAACATAATTAAAATTTTTCAGATTTAAAGTCAGATTTAAGAGTTAAACCCTTCCCAGCTGTGACACCCCCTCCGTAAAACAGCTTACAAAAGACAGCAGTAGTCAATTTTTGTATATGCAATGAATCAGTGAAAGAATTGCATGATACTTCTTGCATACGACCTTTAAATCAGGGCTGTGGAGTTGGTACGCCAGACCTTCGACTCCGACTCCTCTATTTTTCTACTGTCCTACTCCGACTCTGACTCCTTCATAAATGGCAAATGTATATTAACTAGTAATAACAAATTTACTGTATTAAAATGGTAGCACAAGGCATTTCATCACCACCACGTGATCCAGAGCTTGGAAAAGTTACTATTTTGAACTACAACTCCCATGAGCCCAATCCCTGGGGCTGATGGGAGTTGTAGTTTAAAAAAGTAACTTTTCCAAGCTCTGGATTCACGTGGTGGTGATGAAATGCCTTGTGCTACCATTTTACAACAGTAAATCTGTTATTACTAGTTAATATACATTTGCCATTTATGAAGGAGTCAGAGTCGGTACATTTCTACTGACTCCGACTCCACCCAAAATTGCTCACGACTCCGACTCCACAGCCCTGCTTTAAATTTCCCTTTTTACACTCTTTTAAATTAGTGATGCTTATATCTAACCTAAAAGGTATGTGAGAGAAAACCCAGACTTGGCAATATCCCATATGCTGGAAAAATTCTTACAGATGATAGCCATATATAGGTGTGTATGCGCTGGGTGTTCAAGTTCAACCAAGCAGATTTCAATTTATTTTTCTTTTCAAGATGCAGCTCCCCACTCCCGTTGTTCAGTACGGACTAGAATTACTATATGGTTTTTATAATGGTAGAATTTAAAAGGCTTGCAACCTCAGTCAACACTGATGAGAAACATTGTCTATTTAACTTTTTTTAAAAAAACAGTTCTAAATCTTGCAAAGAACCAGCTCTCCCGTTAACTCTATTCTTATGATGAGTATATAAACTTCAGGCTGATATACAGTATACCAAAGGAAGAAGCAGAAAGAAATGCACATAAAGCCATGCTTTCTGACATTTGCTACACAGAGCAACGTTGTAATACTCATCATGTCATGGCCATCTGCCAGGATTTAAATGTAACCTTTTGTGAACTGTTTTTCACTCTCAAACTTCTTGAGAATATCACTCTGCTAATAAGACCCATGCCCGTCTGAGCCATACACTGTGTTTTCAGGCTTCCTTTGTGGTTGTCCCTATTTCTATGAACAATGAGCATCCGTAAGGAAGGCCATGCTCCAGTTCTCATGATCTGACACCTCCTCACCCCTGTCTGTAATATACTTTTCAAATCCCCAATTTCCTTCCTTTCTGCTCTGTCTAAAATAGTTGCCTTTTCTAAACCAAACCATGTAATTATTGCTCAGAATGAGAAACATCTAGAAGATAATGAACAGAAATTCTCTATTACCTGTTCTAATGAGTTGCAAAGGCCTGGTTGAAATATTTTATTTTTAGAAAGTCGTCTAGGTGTATAGGACATATTCTTATGTAATGTCACAGTGGTAGGCATGTTAATTTGGATTATTATCTTCCCTTTGTCCTCTGTAACCACTCTGCGTTTCAGCATGCTCACAGGTTTGTTCCTTCATGAAAGAGAACTGATTGTGAAAAAACACAGGCAACAAAAAATCGCAATTTTCATCGTAAACAATTTTATTAGGACCAGCCTTGCATTCAGTATAGTGGGTCCAAGCCTGTGAAACTCCCTTCCAACTGAGATTAAACAGGCACCCTCCTTGTTGAACTTCAGGTGCATGACTAAGGCCTTCTTGTTCCAGCAGGCATTAAAGGTAGTATTTGGATTTATGTTAAAAAATGTTATTCTTTCATTTTCTGTATGGCTTGTTTTTATGTACACTGCTTCAAAACACGAATTATTAATCAGTGTATAAATGTCTTAAATAAATAAATAAATGGAAGACAGGGCTATGCACTTACTATTTTGGATTATAATAGTTCATATTTTATATAGCGCTTTTAAATTGTTCAAAGTGTACAACAGTCTTGCAGGGCTAGGCCAGTTTCATTAAGCCCCATCTTGGTTCTGCTTTTTCTAGAAAGGAGCTCCCCTTTATGCCAATCTTGGAAGAAATAGGGGAGAGAGCTAATATCCTTCCTTATGTCTACTACTGGAGGGAATGCTTGGCATCCAGAAGAAGGAAAGGGGGGCTCCTCTGTGATTCCCTACAAAGAAATAAGCTCCCAGCTCTATGTTTGTTTGCAGAAACATGAAGAATATTAAATTATTGGAAGCCTTGTGTGAATTAATCTGCTCAGTATGAGGACCCTATTGAAGTAGCAGTTGTGTGCAATTTTGTTCTGATGTAACGAGTGTTAAAAGTACACACACTAGGGAAAAAAACCCAAGAGTCACCAGCAGGAGATGTGAAGTTGAAGCCCTTCTTTCTGGACTAAATTTGAATGTGCAAAAATGAGGAACCCATGTTGATCTTGCAATTTTTGTGTAGTCTAACTATATGCAGTTCTGCTTTTAGAATGGTGTTGAAGTGGACAGAAATCTAAAGATGAACCACAGCATTTCAGGGTCGATGCTTTTTAGGATTACAACTGTTCCTATGAGATAAGATATGCACAAAATGATGTAACAGTGTTTCCCAAAATCCCAGCCCCTGGATCACTTAAAAATTGCTGATGGTTTTAGGCAGACCACTGAATTATTTTTCTGCCTGTTTGAGCAATTGTAATGCACTGTGCTAGATGCAGCATGATTTTTAATTGCATTTTATTGCTTCTTTGATTTCTTATATTGTATTACAATTTAAATTCAGTGGAAAAATACAATTAAAAATCAATATGAATATTTAATATGGACATGCTGTACGCCACCTGAATGAAGCTCATGGACTACTGGTTGTCTGTGGATCACAGTGTGGGAACCTCTGTGCTAAACAGATACTAGTAACGCAATAAAGTACAGCTACAATATGGTTACAGTCTCTTTACACAGTGGGCAGATGTAATATAAGTTAGAAAAGTGTTGCACAAATTCCAGAATAAAAAGAACCACTAACAAAACACAGGTCCCCACCCTTCAAAGATACATTGCAAACTATAACTGACTAGGGAGAGACAAGAGTAACAATGAATTAATATGGGCAAATCCTGTTAAATACTTGATTAATATTAATTACATTGGGGATAGAAATCTCAATGTTACACTTACCTCCTCCCTTCATCTTGTGGGGTGTTTTTTTCTATAATCAAACATCCCTTTTTAATGACCATGTTCATGACATTTTGTTTCCCTGGGCAGCAAGGAAAAATACACATAGTATTAATACAAGGGTGTAGGTGTAGTACCATAGCAGTCTCTATCCAGGCATTTTGTTTACTGTGTTTTATCCAGGTTTATGAGCAACTTTGTGATTTGTGTAACTTAGGTTTAGGTTTATGCCCTTCGTGTTGAAATTAGTATATGTCAAAATGAGGTTTTGAGCAGGACAAATGCTTGCCCTTTTTAGAAGTGAGGGAGTTGACTGGTCTAAGACAGCTCTTGTCAACCTTTTGGGGCCCATGCTCATGTACACTTGCTCCCCATCACAACTACCAGCAACTCAACTTGAAAAAAGTGTTTTTGTTTTTTTTCTCTCTCAAGCCTAATGGGTTTTCCTGGAGAGTATAGCTGGGGAGGCAAAAGTTAATCTTCCCTTTCCAGCTGCAATTTCCAGGAAGATTTCTCCTCTTCTCCCTGCCCCCAACAATCAGACTGGGGGGGGGGAAGCCATCCATTAGAGCCAATACAAGGATTTTGTTTTCTGACCCCAATTGCAGTGGTGAAGAGGAAATAGGGGTGGGGGAAGTCAGTGTTGGGTAGGAAAGGGGTAATACTTCTCTCCCCAGCTACACCACCACCAAATCACCCCTTCTCCATCATAATTAGGCTTGAAAGAAACCTTCTATGTAGCCAGTAGAAGTCTCCTTTGAAGTCTCAGTTGAGGTGCAGAGAGCCATTTTTTTTTTTTACTGTGCGTGTGATAGATCACAGATAGGGAGGGAAGGATTACACTGTGTCTTTCCATGGAGGTTTGAAAAAATCTTCTGTTGGCTATAAAGCTTCTTTCAAGCCTTGGGGGGATGGAAGGGATCCTGCAGGCTCCTGGAGGCCTCTGAGGCACCGTGTTTGCAACCCATGGTCTGAGACTTCATTCATTCATTTTTCAACACTTGCAATATTCAAACTCCAATGTGTATTTGAACTCTCCCTCCCCCCCCAATGCATTTAAACTTCCACTGCAACTCTGCTGGCTCCCTAGTGCCTGCCCCCTACATATAAGGCAGTCTCACCATTTCCATCTATCTCTGTAATAGGAACTGTTGTGTTTAAGTATATTTATTTATTTATTTATTTGTTGCACTTGTATACCGTCCCATAGCCGAAGCTCTCTGGGCGGTTTACAGCATAAGTATAAGCTTATGATCCAGGCAACATGGGTTTGGGTAGCCTGTAACCACTAGTCATTTTCCCTGGATGCCAGTCCATCATGTTGGTTAACCTGCCATCTGATGTTCAAGGACCAGAAATACACTGTAGCTGTGAGGAAGTAGTCAGCCTTCGCTGGCTTGTAGAGGCCACTTTGTTTCCTGGTCTGGCCCAAGGTGGCTCTTTCAGTCATGGCTCCTACATCTTCTACTGTGTTTTTTCCCTCCCTTCCTCTCTCTTCCTTGACTTTTATTTAGACTTAGTATTTTAAATAAATAAGGATTCCCCCCTTTTCTACACCCTTTGTAACTTGTGGGGTCTTTTTATTTTATTTATTAATTTTATTAAATTTCTATCCCACCCTTCCTTCTAGAAGGAGCTCACTCTAAACATGTCAAAAACAGAGTGTAAAATATATTTTCTGCTGGGGGGTGTTTTTTTCCTTGCCTCCACCAACAAAAAAATGGGGGAGCTCGGCGGGGGGGCTTGAGTCTCTTTGTCTCTTTTAATCCCCAGAGATTACTCTTACTTGTTGACTCCCAGTCCCTTTGTTCTCAGGAACCAGCACAGCAAGATTGACTGAGGTGCCTGCCTTTTTTGAAAGGGGGCCAAGTGGCAATTGAGTGGACAGCCAGAGTCTATTAAGATCCTACTTTTCTTGCCCCTTTCTCTCCGTGTGGCTGCCCCATCCAGCCCTCCCTGGTTTTTTCCTTCCCCACGCTCCCGCCCTGCCCGCCCTGCCACAGACATTCTTTTGGGGCCTTTTTCCTCCTGCAGCTAGATCCAGCAACACCACATGGAGACCCCTTCTGTTCTTTGCATTTCAGAAGTTTCTTCTACCGACTTCCGGGAAGGGTGACTTCGCTTGTGCCTGCTTTTGGGACGGGCTCCCGCCTCAAAAGAAGCTTATTCAGATATAAATCAGTCAGAACATTTTTTTTTTTGACTGATGAAATTTCTCCCGGGCAGGGAGAAACGTAGAGATCCACCTCAAAGCCTGTTTTTGTTGGGAGGACTGGATTTCATTAATTTATGAGATAAGGTCTAGCCAACAATGCCGGACGGACTTCCTAACAAGCTCTATCTGCTTAAGCGATACGTTTATCTTTTCTTTAAAGAGAGAACGGACTAACAGGCAAGCACCCTTCTTTCTATTATTTTTTTTTACTTGGTTTAAATTGTTGCAGCAAAAGGAGATTTGTCAGATTGATCGGCTTTGGACAACTTCTGGGTGAGATATAGCTCTTCTCTGTTATTCACGAAATTAACAGCTTATCTCTGTTTCTGTTGCAAAAAGCTGTCCTGGAAGTGCATTCTAAAGATAATAAACAGAAGAGGGATTTCTATTCCTGATTTCTATTCCGAGGAATATTATATTGTCTGGGACTATTCTCTTTTTGGTCTATTTTATTTTGACGAATCTGCTTCTTCACGACGCCACTAACTGTTTTGATGCTGGGAACTAAATTTGTTTTGCATTCTTGAACATAGAGAGATAAGGCAGGTTGCTCTGTTTATACTGTGATGTCATCAAGCCTGGAATATTAACCCAATTGTTGCTGAAATAAGAAGTGGTTCTTCTTTATTTTTGTTTTGCTTTGTTTTTGTGGTTTTAAAAATGGCAATCAAGAAAGTGGCTGAGAATCTGGAAGTAATTATGTTTCAGAAAATAATGGATGAGATTGAGATAACGAAACAAACCCTGCGACAGGGTAGTAAGGAGCTGAAAATTGAACTGAGCAAAATGACGCAGGAGTGTAAAGAAATAGGGGATCCTGTGAGACAGGAGAATGAGATCAGAGATGAGAAAAGAAAAAATAAAGGGAAGATACAAGCCCTGGAGATTGGAACAAATGTGGAATTGGAAAAAGATCTGGAGTTTATGGATTTTAGAAATAAAATCTACTGTTTGGAATTTAACGTTATCTCTGAAGAAATTAATGAAGATATTAGAGATAAAGTTATCAATGGCTTGGATAATCTTCTGGACTGGAATGATGTGATGGAGCTTGATATAGAGAAAATCTATGGAATTAACTGCAGCCATGTGACAATGGAAAAACTCTTAAGAGATGAGCCAGTGCATTTTGTAAAAAAGAAGAACACAGATATGACTTTACAACAGTATTTCAGCAACTTATTCAGAATGGATGGCAAGAAAATATTTGGGATAGAGGAAATTCCCATCAGACTCTTATTATATGACTATGGCTACAACAGCAAGATTATTATGGAATACTGATAATGGAAGATTGGACACTGAAATTACTGGACTTAACAGGACTATTGAAGATGGAAGATGGAACTAATAGGGATAATGGAATAATGGCTATTGAAATTATTGGACCTAACAGATTCTGATGAGATGGATTAATCGAAATGTTTATTTGGACTATGGTTATGACAATAAGATTATTATAATTATTAACGAGATGGATTAATTGACATGTTTATTTGGAGAAAAATTGATAGATATATGTCTTAAAGAATTGAAACCTCTCTTTGACTTTTTGTGGAAAGAATAAAGTAATGTTTATGAGATTTGATGATTAATTAAGATAACTACTGGAGGAAAGTGATTTTATAATATGATTTAAGAGACAGGATTGTTATATATTGTAGACCTATAACTGATTTGATATGTGACAAATGGGAAGTCAACATTTTATTTTTTTTTGTTTAATCATTTTTGTTTTGTTTTGTTTTTTGTCTTTGAATGTTTTATGATTTTGTTTTCTATGTTTTATGAAAATTTGAATAAAAATTATTGTAAAAAAAAAAAAAGAAGTTTCTTCTACCATGTTTTTTTTGTCCTCACCAGCTGCCTGTCCCCAAGAGGCAAGGAAATAAAAATTTGGATAATTTTGCCTCACCCTTGCGTTCTCCCTTTTCTCTGCATTTTGCCTGGGTGATTCCATTACAGCTGAAGGCCTAGGGCTGCAGCATTCCCTGTTGGTGAACCTTTTACCTTCATATTGTTCATTATTAGTATTGTTAGGGGGGGCTCTATATCACTGCCTACTTTCCTCTCCTTTTATTATTCTCATTCCCTCAGGCAGGCTAGAGACAGAGTCCCCATAGGCAGCAATTCCCTCCATAGAGGGCAGTCATTAAGAACATAAGAAGAGCCTGCTGGATCAGGCCAGTGGCCCATCTAGTCCAGCATCCTGTTCTCACAGTGGCCAACCAGGTGCCTGGGGGAAGCCCGCAAGCAGGACCCGAGTGCAAGAACACTCTCCCCTCCTGAGGCTTCCGGCAACTGGTTTTCAGAAGAATGCTGCCTCTGACTAGGATGGCAGAGCACAGCCATCACGGTTAGTAGCCATTGATAGCCCTGTCCTCCATGAATTTGTCTAATCTTCTTTTAAAGCCATCCAAGCTGGTGGCCATTACTGCATCTTGTGGGAGCAAATTCCATAGTTTAACTATGCGCTGAGTAAAGAAGTACTTCCTTTTGTCTGTCCTGAATCTTCCAACATTCAGCTTCTTTGAATGTCCGCGAGTTCTAGTATTATGAGAGAGGGAGAAGAACTTTTCTCTATCCACTTTCTCAATGCCATGCATAATTTTATACACTACTATCATGTCTCCTCTGACCCGCCTTTTCTCTAAACTAAAAAGCCCCAAATGCTGCAACCTTTCCTCGTAAGGGAGTCGCTCCATCCCCTTGATCATTCTGGTTGCCCTCTTCTGAACCTTTTCCAACTCTATAATATCCTTTTTGAGATGAGGCGACCAGAACTGTACACAGTATTCCAAATGCGGCCACACCATAGATTTATACAACGGCATTATGATATTGGCTCTTTTATTTTCAATACCTTTCCTAATTATCCCTAGCATGGAATTTGCCTTTTTCACAGCTGCCTCACACTGGGTTGACATTTTCATCGTGCTGTCCACTACAACCCCGAGGTCTCTCTCCTGGTCAGTCACCGCCAGTTCAGACCCCATGAGCGTATATGTGAAATTCAGATTTTTTGCTCCAATATGCATAATTTTACACTTGTTTATATTGAATTGCATTTGCCACTTTTCTGCCCATTCACTCAGTTTGGAGAAGTCTTTTTGGAGCTCTTCGCAATCCCTTTTTGTTTTAACAACCCTGAACAATTTAGTGTCATCAGCAAACTTGGTCATTTCACTGCTCACTCCTAATTTTATTATTTATTTATTTATTTAATTTCATTCTAGGTCATTAATGAACAAGTTGAGAAGTACAGGTCCCAATACCGATCCTTGAGGGACTCCACTTTCTACAGCCCTCCATTGGGAGAACTGTCCATTTATTCCTACTCTCTGCTTTCTGCTTCTTAACCAATTCCTTATCCACAAGAGGACCTCTCCTCTTATTCCATGACTGCTAAGCTTCCTCAGAAGTCTTTGGTAAGGTACCTTGTCAAACGCTTTTTGAAAGTCTAAGTACACTATGTCCACTGGATCACCTCTATCTATATGCTTGTTGACACTCTCAAAGAATTCTAATAGGTTACTGAGACAGGACTTTCCCTTGCAGAAGCCATGCTGGCTCTGCTTCAGCAAGGCTTGTTCTTCTATGTGCTTGGTTAATCTAGCTTTAATAATATTTTCTACCAGTTTTCCAGGGACAGAAGTTAAGCTAACTGGCCTGTAATTTCTGGGATCCCCTCTGGATCCCTTTTTGAATATTGGCGTTACATTTGCCACTTTCCAGTCCTCAGGCACGGAGGAGGACCTGAGGGACAAGTTACATATTTTAGTTAGCAGATCAGCAATTTCACATTTGAGTTCTTTGAGAACTTTCTGGTGGATGCCATCCGGGCCTGGTGATTTGTCGGTTTTTATATTGTCGATTAAGCTTAGAACTTCCTCTCTCGTTCCCACTATTTGTCTCAGTTCCTCAGAATCCCTTCCTGCAAATGTTAGTTCAGGTTCAGGGATCTGCCCTATATCTTCCACTGTGAAGACAGATGCAAAGAATTCATTTAGCTTCTCTGCAATCTCCTTATCGTTCTTTAGTACACCTTTGACTCCCTTATCATCCAAGGGTCCAATCGCCTCCCTAGATGGTCTCCTGCTTTGAATGTATTTATAGATTTTTTTGTTGTTGGTTTTTATGTTCTTAGCAATGTGCTCCTCAAATTCTTTTTTAGCATCCTTTATTGTCTTCTTGCATTTCTTTTGCCAGAGTTTGTGTTCTTTTTTATTTTCTTCATTCGGACAAGACTTCCATTTTTTGAAGGAAGACTTTTTGCCTCTAAGAGCTTCCTTGACTTTGCTCATTAACCATGCTGGCATCTTCTTGGCCCTGGCGGTACCTTTTCTGATCTGCGGTATGCACTCCAGTTGAGCTTCTAATATAGTGTTTTTAAACAACTTCCAAGCATTTTCAAGTGATGTGACCCTCTGGACTTTGTTTTTCAGCTTTCTTTTTACCAATCCCCTCATTTTTGTGAAGTTTCCTCTTTTGAAGTCAAATGTGACCGTGTTGGATTTTCTTAGCAATTGGCCATTTACATGTATGTTTAATTTAATAGCACTATGGTCACTGCTCCCAATCGGTTCCACAACACTTACATCTCGCACCAGGTCCCGTCCCCACTAAGGATTAAGTCCAGGGTTGTCGTCCCTCTGGTCGGTTCCATGACCAACTGGTCTAGGAATAGTCATTTAGAATATCTAGAAATTTTGCTTCTTTGTCATGACTGGAACACATATGCAGCCAGTCTATGTCCGGGTAGTTGAAGTCACCCATTACTACCACATTTCCTAGTTTGGATGCTTCCTCAATTTCATATCTCATCTCAAGGTCTCCCTGAGCATTTTGATCAGGGGGACAATAGATCGTTCCCAGTATTAAATCCCTTCTGGGGCATGGTATCACCACCCACAACGGTTCTGTGGAGGAGTCTGCCTCTTTTGGGGTTTCGAGCTTGCTGGATTGAATGCCTTCTTTCACGTATAGAGCGACTCCGCCACCAATACGTCCTTCCCTGTCCTTCCGATATAGTTTATATCCAGGGATAACCGTATCTCACTGGTTTTCTCCATTCCACCAGGTCTCCGTTATGCTCACTATATCAATGCTCTTCTCTAAGACCAAGCACTCCAGTTCTCCCATCTTGGTTCAGAGGCTCCTAGCATTAGCGTACAGGCACTTGTAAGCAGTGTCTCTCTTCAAGTGTCTTTGGCACTTGTGGTTTGGTCTGTGGTAATTTTGCCCTTCTGAATTTATATCCTGTGCCTCTGCTGTCACAATGCCTACTTCTAGGCCTACCCCTTTTAAAATTTCATCATTTCTTTGGTATTTATCCCAGGGGGGAGGTTTATTCCGAACCGGACCTTCCTCAGCTCCTGTTGGGCTTCCCCCCTCAGTCAGTTTAATAGCTGCTCTGCCACCTTTTTAATTTTAAGTGCCAGCAGTCTGGTTCCATTCTGGTTCAAGTGGAGCCCGTCCCTTTTGTATGGGCCCGGCTTGTCCCAAAATGTCCCTCAGTGCCTAACAAATCCAAACCCTTCCACCCGACACCATCGTCTCATCCACACATTGAGACTGCAAAGCTGGGCCTGTCTGGCTGGTCCTGCGCGTGGAACCGGTAGCATTTCAGAGAAAGCCACCTTGGAGGTCCTGGCTTTCAGCATCCTACGTAGCAACCTAAATTTGGCTTCCAGGACCTCACGGCTGCATTTCCCCATGTTGTTGGTGCCAACGTGTACCATGACCACTGACTCCTCTCCAGCTCTGTCTACCAAACTATCTAAACGACGGGCGATATCCGCAACCTTCTCACCAGGCAGGCAAAACACCTTACGGTCTGCACGCCCATCACACACCCCACTGTCTATGTTCCTAATGATTGAATTCCCACTACAAGGATCCCTCCACCCCCTGGAGATATATCCTCAGCACGAGAGGATAGCTGCTCATCCCCCAAGGAATGGGTCCCTTCTAAGGGATGGTTTCCCTCTTCCTCAGCTGGATGCTCTCCTTCCCGGAGACCATCGTTCTCCATGATAGCAGAAGAGCTATCATCCTTGGAGTGGGACACAGCTATAACGTCCCTGAAGGCCTCCTCCACACACCTCTCTGCCTCTCTCAGCTTTTCCAGGTCCGCCACCTTGGCCTCAAGGAAATGAAGTCATTCCCGGAGAGCCAGGAGCTCATTGCACCAAGAGCACACCCACGACTTCTGTCCAACAGGCAGATAGTCATACATGCGGCAGGCGGTGCAAAACACTGGAAAGCCCCCACACCCGTGCTGGCTTCTTACCTGCATAGTTTTGTTTAAGGTTTATTACGTCAATGGGTTGGAAACTGCTGCTTAGTTGAGGTCAGGGAACAGATGGGCAGAGTGTCGGGGCCCTGGCCTCCTCGCCCTGCTGCCGAACTCGCTCTGCTGCTTAACTCGCCTTGACGTTTTGTCAGCTGGGGCTCCCTCTAGCTCGTGGACCAGGCTCCCTCACTAGGGTGCTCTGAATTTATATGTGTGGCTGGTCCCTCCCAGCTACTGCTGCCAGCCAATGATGTGTTACTTGAGGCTGATGGCTCAACTATCAGCCTGGGCTTAACTCTTTAGGATTATCTCAGGCTTCCTTCCTTTGAAGGCAGGAAGGCAGGCTTCCTTCCTTAGCAAGGGGCGGGGCTGTTTAAGGACTTTAACTAGTGGTACTAAGAAAGGTTAACTAGCTTTTACTCTATTTTTATTTTATTTGCTGACAACATTCATCAAGGACCCAGAAGGGCATATGATGCAAGCCTCTTCAGGAATAACTGCAGCCCTCTTTTCATTCCCTCCCCCCCCCGGGCGTTCAGCCTCTGCTGGGAAATCAGCCCCCCCCACTCCATTCCTCTCATCAGTTCCCCATCACAAGGATGCTCAGGCCACATGGGCCCATTCCATTACCACAGGAGGCCTGGGGCTGTGGCACCTCCTACTGGTGAACCATTTTTGGTCATTATTATTATTATTACTAATAGAAGTATTATTACTACCTAACCAAGCAGTTCAAAGCTAATCACCCCTACTATAAGGGACACTCTGTATATTCTCTGGCTCCCTCCCTCCTCTTCTTCCCCTTGCCTTGGACAGGGTTAAGAGAGTGTGGAGCCGCACAGAGGACACCTCTCCCAGCAAAGAGGGGCATATACTTCAACCTTCCTCTGGAAAAACAGCAGCCACCGTTTACCTCTTTCCAGTAGCAGTGAGCCGAACAGGCTGCCTCAACAAGGAAATATGACAGCAATGCAAGACGTCCCTGACCAGCCCTGCTCATTGATTACTGCAATGCGCTTTATGCGGGGCTGCCCTTGTATCCAGTCTGGAAGCTGCAATTAGTGCAGAATGCAGCAGCCAGACTGCTTACATGAGCAGATTACTAGCAACACGTTACCCTGCTGGTGAAAGAGCTGCACTGGTTTCCAATTTGTTACCGGGTCAGGTTCAAGGTACTTGTGTCAATTCACAAAGCCCTAAACAACTTGGGCCCAAAGTACCTTAAGGCTTGCTTGACTTCCTATTTAATTTTAATTTTATGTTACTTTTATTATTTTATTATTATTATTATTATTATTATTATTTTATTTATTATTATTATTTTATATATGAATCCCACCCTTCCTCCCAGTAGGGAGTAAATCTGTTTTCCAATTTGATTACTGAGATCTTCTCATAGGGCACTTTTGGTGGGTCCCCATGGCCTTGAGGTTCAGTAGATGACCGCAAGGAACCGAGCCTTCAATGTGGCAGGCCCTGCCCTGTGGAACTCCCTCCCAATAGAGGTTCAGCAGGAATCATCCCTCCTCTTTTTCAGGTTTCTCTTGAAAACTGAACTTTTTAGACAGGTCTTTCTCCCTAACCAATGCAGTATTTATTGATGCTTTTATTACTGCTTTTAAGGATGTTTTATTGGCTTTTAAATTTTATTGTGTCTTTGTATGTTGTACGCCTTGATGTACTTCTGTGAAAAATGCAGCTTATGAATACTTCAATAAATAATAAAAACAAGCATACCCTTGTCACACATTGCACCTTTTTGCAAGATCAGGACCCAATCCTCAGTTTCCCTTGCCAGCTCCAGTTTTGGGGCTGGAGACTGTGATGGGAGCTTGCTGGTTTTCCTTTTTCTATAAGAATGAGCATCTGGCCAGAAAAGTACTTCTAGGTTTTAATCCTATAGCTTCTTACCTGACAGCAAGTCAGGTTGAACTCAGTGGGACTTTCTTCTGACAAGATATGTACTGGATTGTCCTGTTAATCTCTCTCTGACCTCTTGAGGAAAAGTAGCGCAGCATTTTCAAACTTTTCTCCCACTACTCTCATTTATTGTGTTTATTTTATTTTTAAAAAGTTAGTAGAATCACTTCATGAGAGGAGCATAGCTTAGGCCTTCAGAGAGCAAGCCCATTCCAGAATCATACATGAGCTATATTTCAGGAACGCAAAGAATCTTAAGATAAGGTATTTGTGTGGTCTTTTCATAATGACTAACATGCCGTTGATAAAGCCAAATGTAAACAGCATGAAATAAGTAAACCATGCTGTTAAAGTAGAACACTATTCCCTTGATCATAAATAAAAAACTGTAGAAATAGGAAATATTGTCAATTAAACTTAAAGGAAAATAGGTTTGGATTAAAAAAAAAATCCATCAAGGTGGAAAAGTAGGGTGAAAATATGACCTGTTAATTTTGGCTATAAAATGTGTCTGACTAAAAATTGGCTTCTACTTAGGAGCATTATAGCCTTTGTGTATGGACATGAGTTATGTTGTCAATATTTGTATTTTGAATATTTTTTTAAAAGCACAATTATAAAATCCACATCAACAACTTAATTAAAATAGCTGAAAATGTAAATCTTTTACTTTTGGATTATTTGAATACCTGTGAAGTCCAAAATGTCAGGATCCTCTGTTAAAGATGCACCCAGCATCTTTAGCTTCTACCTAAAATGGTACTATTGAGGAAATTAAGCAGTTTGCTTTCAATTCTACTGTTTGTTCCCAGTTTGTAGGTTTATAGATCTGCCTGAAAGACAAACTTTTCAGTCCTTCTTCCCCATATTGCAGTGAAAGCTGGGAAAGAAGAGGTGTGAGTGACTTGCACATCTTCTTCCACCTCTCCTGTTGAACAATAGCAGGAATTGAAGTCTCGAAGCGTTGATGGGAAAGCAAAACATGCCCTATACACAAATCCTTAAAATTGTGGAAACATTAAACCTGTTGATGAATGGCTTTTCAAAGGTTGAACATTTCAAAGGATATAGTGACTTGATGGTAAATTACAAGCCTTTTAGAATCATAGAATAGTAGAGTGGGAAGGGGTCTATAAGGCCATCAAGTCCAACCCCCCCCCGCTCAATGCAGGAATCCAAATCAAAGCATTCCCGACAATTGACTGTCCAGCTGCCTCTTGAATGCCTCCAGTGTCAGAGAGCCCACTACCTCTCTAGGTAACTGGTTCTGTTGTCGTATGGCTCTAACAGTTAGGAAGTTTTTCCTAATGTTCAGTAGAAATCTGGCTTCCTACAACTTGAGCCCATTATTCCATGTCCTGCACTCTGGGACGATTGAGTAGAGATCCCGGCCCTCCTCTATGTGATAACCTTTCATGTACTTGAAGAGTGCTATCATATCTCCCCTCAGTCTTCTCTTCTCCAGGCTAAACATGCCCAGTTCTTCCAATCTCTCCTCATAGGGCTTGGTTTCCAGTCCCCCGATCATCCTTCTTGCCCTCCTCTGAACCTGTTACAGTTTGTCTTCATCCTTATTGAAGTGAGGAGACCAGAACTGAATGCAGTATTCAAGATGAGGCCTAACCAGTGCTGAATAGATGTAAACTAATACTTCACGTGATTTGGAAACTATACTTCTGTTAATGCAGCCTAATATAGCATTTGTCTTTTTTGCAGCCACATTGCACTGTTGGCTCATATTCAGCTTGTGATCAACAACAATTCCAAGATCCTTCTCACATGCCATATTGCTGAGCCAAGCATCCCCATCTTATAACTGTGCATTTGGTTTCTTTTTCCTAGATGTAGAATGTTGCATTTATCCCTGTTGAATTTCATTCTGTTGTTTTCAGCCCATTGCTCCAGCCTATCAAGGTCCCTTTCAATTTTGTTTCTGTCTTCCATTGTATTAGCTGTGCCCCCCCAATTTTGTATCATCTGCAGATTTGATAAGCATGCTCTGTACCTCCTCATCCAAGTCGTTAATAAAAATGTTGAAGAGCATTGGGCCCAGGACCGAGCCCTGTGGTACCCCACTTGTTACTTCCACCCAGTTTGAGAAGGAACTATTGATAAGCACTCTTTGAGTACGATTCTGGAGCCAACTGTGGATCCACCTGATAGTTGTTCCATCTAGCCCACATTTAGCTAGCTTGCTAATCAGAATATCATGGGGCACTTTGTCAAAAGCTTTGCTGAAGTCAAGGTATATTATGTCCACAGAATTCCCACAGTCTACAAGGGAGGTTACCCAGTCAAAAAATGAGATAAGATTGGTTTTGTAGATTAATTAAATCAGGGGTCACCAACCTTTTTGGACCAGGGCAAATCTTAAATTTTGTGAGAATTCTGGGGGCACCAGTCAAAAAATGGCTGCCTCAGGGGGCGTGGCATAACACAAAATTAGTGTAAACCATTTCTCATAATTGTAGTTCCATAGTAGAAAAGGCTTGACCTGTTAAATTTCTGCCTGCCATACAGTTGTTAAAGGCACAAGAACCCAGTTTTCCCCAATGCCAATCCAAAGCCTAAGCTGCCATTCTGTACCCAATTAACCTAGAAGTAAGCCCCATTAAACACAAAGAGACTTACTTGTGAGAAGACAATATATACCATTGTACTGTAAGTTAACTATATAATGAATTCTTCATAGTCCCTAGTCCTTAGCTCCTGGAAAGCAGAAAACGTACCTAAGCCTCTTTGCATAGTTTTCGCATTTGCCTTTGCAGGTGCGGGATTCTCTAACTTTCACTTACAATTATTATGTAGTGATATTTACAGAAAATAATTTCTGATCTTGGGTGAACTGTCCAGCTGCCTCTTGAATGCAGAGAGCCCACTACCTCTCTAGGTAATTGGTTCTGTTTTCGTATGGCTCTAACAGCAAGGAAGTTTTTCCTAATGTTCAGTCGAAATCTGGCTTCCTACAACTTGAGCCCATTATTCCATGTCCTGCACTCTGGGACGATTGAGAAGAGATCAAAATGCAAAATGCATCCTGATCGCTGGGGGATGGGGAAAAGGACTAACTATGAAAATTCAGGGGACTAGGAAAAAAGACAGAATCAGGAAAGGTGCACTAAAAGGGAGGGCAAAACAACAGCTCTTTAGGACACCAGAGATTCCTGTTGCCTGGTGTCCACACAACTCATTTATCAGTCACAGCTCTGACCTCACTCATTGGCTAGTAACACTGACAGGCAGGAGCAGCCAAGCTGGCTCATTTCACAGAAATCGCTTAGAAGGGTACCTGCACATTGCTTCATGTCTGTCTTTCTAGAGACTTTCTTTTAATGAAAGTTCAGATTCTAGGCTACTTGCTGGCAGCGCCACTGGAGGACTTCATGGGTGCCTTGGTGCCTGCGGGCAATGGGTTGCTGACCTCCTGAGCTATATTGTACAGCAAACATACAGTTCAATTTTCAAGGGACCCAGGCATCTTTTTCACAAATGTAATACTTCTGATGTGGGTGAGTTTCACTTTTCCAAGGACCTGAACAGTGTCCTGTGTGCTGTGCATGTGGATGTATACATCATGCCCTCTTCCCCATCGTTTCATTTGAACAAGAAAATGTTTGGAGGCTGAGCATACCTGCTGTATCAGTTAAGTGAAAGAGCACTTGCACGGTATTCCAAAATAAAGACATTCCCTCCATTGCTGCAATGCTCTTTTGTTCTGTGATTGCCTTCCTGTTCCCTTTTGTTTTGTTTAGGTCTAGGACAGAATATTTCCCTGTTCCAGTACTGGAGTAAGTACGTCACTTCTTTAAAACACTATTGAGCAGATGAGGCTGCTGCAAGGCTGCTAACCCAATCCTTCAGAACAGGTCTACCAGGGTAAGGTCAGGATAGCCTGTTGCACAGCTATTGCTGGATTGGGGCTAGGTGAGATTAGCCACAAACGGGTTTTTGGACTTTTGTGTTGTGATTTATAGTGAAAGAACTTGCTTTGCCCTGAAAGCAGTCCAGAAGGATGAAATATTATTAAAGTAGAGAATCTAGGTTCTGTATGCAACTCACATTAACATCCTGAATAGCTTTTGTTTATGTATTCGCCTTTGTCCCACGAAAACAAATGTTTAAAGTATATATTCTTTCTCGTCCTGTGATTATGCAACTGTTTTTATACATTAACGTAGACTTGTTATGCATTCCTTAGTTAAACATGTTAGATGTTAAAGAAACATGTTAGATGTTTGCATATGGGACTGTACAACAGGGGATGTATGCAAAATCAAATAAAATGTTACTTGAAAATGAAGAAAAAATACTAAAATGTGGCTCCACATGCTGTGCTCTCCAGGTTTCTGGGAAATATTTCTCCACTGCCAGAAATAAAGATTTCTTAGTGTCATGAAGGAGAGGGAACAATAAGGGCACAGCTGAGAGAAAATCAGAATTTGTAATAGGTAACAGAATAGTGAACTAGGACATAATTTCTTAGGTGTTTAAATATTGTAAATAGTCACCTTTTTGTGTGTGGTGGTTGGGAGTATTATCATCCAGGCATTTAAAATAAAATGTGTCTGTTTTGCTGTGATTCCATGTATTGGAACCAAGAAGAGACTGATTTGCATCCATGATAGGTATATACTTGCATGTACAAAATTCTGCCACTTGTGAAGTGGCCCTAAGAAAAAGTAATTGATTCAAGTAGGGGTTTTCTCATAGAAGTCCACAAGCCATTCCCATGTGAAAATCTTATCAGAATGGTATGCTTGCATATGGAATTGTACAGGTGGGCAAGTGAGTGCAAAATCAAAGAAATGCCAGAAAATGTTTGGAGCCAGCTGATGTTTGCCCAGCACTAAGAGGAGACAGAGAACTGCAAGTGTGAATAGCATGACAGAAAATCATAAAGGAACAGGGAATTTATCCTTGGCAACTATCTTGCCTTCTGTTTGTAAGTTTCCCTCCCCCTCCTGAAATCGGGAATTTCTTTCTGCTGAGGCGGTTTCCTTCTGTCCAGTACCAGCACGGTTCTCAGGATGTGTACATGCTATACTTTTAAAGCACATGACTTCCTCTAAAGAATTCTGGGAAATACAGATTATTAAGTGTGCTGAGTACTGTAGTTCTGTAAGCAATAAGCTATCGGTTCCTGAATTATTTGGGCAAATGTGCTTTAAATGTATGGTGTGTATGTAGCCATAGTAAAATTTCTTTCTCAGTGGCAATGATATATAAAAGGGAGAACAGCAGGAGTGGTGCCAGTGGGGGCAAGCACCCTCCAAACAAGGAGCTTAGCATATTTTGCCCACCTAGAACTATATTTTGCCCCTTTTGTACCCCCCCAAATTTTTCTGGTGCTGCCACTGGGAAATAATACTATGAGTCTTGTTTCGGAGGTTGCTTTGTGCTATGACAGAATTTGAAATACTGATTAGTAGGAAAGGATCCAGAAAAAGAGCAGAAGCAGAAAATATATTAGTGCTGTTCGGGAAACTCTGTGGCTCTGCACTATGTGAGTGCTTGCACAGATATATCAAGAGTTGTATTACAGCAGGTTAAGCATGTGAAGAAGTAAGATACAGGCTATAGCATATAAAATATGAGGTACCATAAGTGGGGCTTTGAAGAGCTTGTACTTCTATGGATTTGTGTTCACTTTCCTCACAGAATGCTCTGCTATTAGATCAGAAACAGCATTTATGTCAATAGACGAGGCTTTCTGCTAGTTAGCAGAACACATTTACATCTAAACCATGGACTTCTAGTCTAAATTTTAATGTCCTTGATTCTTAAGTGTTCATACAGAGATGTTAATGTGGATATAGAGCAGATTTGTCAAAATATGGTGTACCCCTTCAATATTGTAACTGCATTCATTTGAAATCTAGCTTCAGCAGTTCAGTGATTAGTGATTTTATGCTCATTGTCTTATGCTGCTACTCCTCATGCTAGCTGTGGATTTTGCTTTCCATTGTCTCGGTGCTCAAACTGTTCTGAAGCAATAATTGGAATTGGGTCATCCTGTACATGACTTCTACAAAAATAAAAATAGAACTGCACTAGTTATCAATCTTCAACCAGCCCCATTTATCAGAAAAATCTCCTAAAGGCTTCTGCATCAGCAGAACTGAAAAGGAGATGATCCATATTAGTTCTGAGCTATGTACATGTTGACAGTGCCAGAATCTTGATAAACCCGATCTAATTTCCAAGGGCAAAGTGAAAAAAGAATAGGAAATTTTTGTAACTATTTTATGTTCTCAAAATTTCTCTGATCTCTTTTTAAGCGTTACTTGACCCAGCTCTGAACAGCCTTTATTATTTATTTATTTATTTATTGAATTTATTAGTCGCCCATCTAGCTGGTTATCCAGCCACTCTGGGCGACGTACAAAATAAAACATCCAAATACATTTACATTAAAACATTTAAAATCTCACATCCAGTCATTAAAACCTTTTGTGCTGTATCTTAGAACTGCAGTATGACACATAGTATTTTGCTTTCTGTCTGATATGCTGTCACATTCAGAATATTTTCTAAAAAAAAGAGTACTTTTAACCTTTCCCAAACTGACTACCCTCCAGATGATTCCCCCTCTTCTTTGCAGCTTCTAAACAGACTCAACAAAGTTTGAGAACAGATTGAAGGGTGGTGTTGGGGGACTGCAGGAGAAGGGCAAATTGGGGCTGGTTGAAGATCTCATACCTTCCTCTTCTATTAGCTGGATCAAAAGCCCCTCTGTGACTGCAGGGGCACCGGCTGGATTCCACTCTGTGTATTTGCTCACCCATTTTCTTGTTACTTTACCTTGTGAGCAGCCCTTTTGGAAGAGAGGGACTTATTAGTAGAGCTCCCACAGGCAAGCACTTCTTCAGTTCCTGCCATCTTCATGGACTCTGGCATCAGGTGATGGGAAGGACTTCTCCCTGAGACTTTGGGGAGCTGTTGCCAGTGTTGGTAGCCTATATGGGGCTAGGTGGAACTATTTTAGCCTGGCTTGTTTTAGCTAATCAAAGTGACGATTAATCACAGTTTAGTGTTAAGATGACATGCTAAACTAGGAATGGGAAACCTGTGGCCCTCCAGATGTTGTTGGACTTCAACTCTCATCAGCCCCAGCCAGCATGGCCAGCGACCAAGGATTATGGGAGTTGTAGTCCAGCAACATATGGATGGACACAAGCTCCCCATCACTGTGCTAAACCATGGTTAATCTAAAATGGAAACAGAAATTGTTGATTTCATGCCTGCAACAGAGGAGAGGGGAGTGGGAATGTGCAAGCCTGAGGTTCATTCTTGTAATGCTAAACCATGGTTTACCATTGTATCCAAATGTTGCCATTAGATCCTGTTTAAAGAGAGAGAAACTTATATTAGCCAAATATTTTGAAAACACGTTGGATGGTAATTGTTGAAGGTTATAAATGTGGTATGGTGTGATAGTTTAATATTCTGTTGAATAAATGGGAATGTTATCCCATTCTGGCTAGGAACACATAGTAGTCTTTTTGTTTGGAAATTTGGATTCTGAGCTAAAATTATCCTGCTGCTTTATTTCCCTTAAGTAAATTTCATTTATTTATTTATTAAATTTATCTCCTGCCCTTCCTCTCAGAAGGAATTGGCTCAGTTTACCAGCCCTCACTTTAGGTAAGAATAATCCCAGTTCTTTCTGAAGGGCTTTGCATTTTCACAACAGTATTCTCACAGCCAGTGTTACAACTTCAGTGTTCAAAATTCTAGTTAACATGGCATGAGATTGCACCCAGAAGGCCTATCATTTTAAGAATAGCTACAGGAGAAGATCTGCCCAGGGAGTTGAGTACTTTACCATCTGTGTGCTTTTGGTGGCTCCCTGGGCTGCTATTCCTGAGACAGCTGAGGCCCCCTGTAAGTGCTGGAAGAACTGGGACCCTGCCTTCTTACTGGCCAAGATGTTGCCCTTGGCAGAAAGATTTACTCTTGTAGCCTCTTGCATCAGGGGACATAAAATACCAGCACTCCTTGGGCAGCAGGCTTGCTGCTGGTGGGGATGACACCAAAGCGGGGGTTGTTGCATGGGAACCCATTAGGGTGCTACCCCCTTTATATTTTGATTTCAACCAGGAGAATGCTGGATGGTAAGGAGGCCAGAAGGCGGGTGTGTCTTCTGCACAGGGTGAGACCTTGTGCAGTGAATTGTATGATGGAAGAAAGTTGCCAGATGTCCTCAGGAAGAGAGACTGTAATTGGTAGAAGGGTGGCCTTCCCTGCATGTGAGCCAGGGTGGGAGTACAGGTGCTTTTCTGTGGCCGTGTGGGACTGGGTCATGTGTGGTTTTAGTAAAACTGTCAGATACCTTCTGAGATAACTAACTGATCATAGTAGATGTTTTAGTCAGTGGGCTGTTGCCATTTCATCATCATTGTTGTCATCATTTAATTAATTAACTAACTTTATAGCCTGCCCTTTCTCCCAGAAGGAGCACAGGGCAGCAAACAAAAACACTAAAAGCACTCTGAAACATCTTAAAAACAAAAGACTTTAAAACATATTAAAACAAAACATCTTTAAAAACATATTAAAACATAACATCTTAAAAACATCTTTTTTTAAAAAAAAATCTCAAAAAGCATTTCCAACACAGTCACAGACTGGGATAAGGTCTGTACGTAAAAGGCTTGTTGGAACAGAAAGGTCTTCAGTAGGCACGGAAAAGATAAGAGAGATGGCGCCTGTCTAATATTTAAGGGAAGGGAATTCCAAAGGGTAGGTGCCACTATACTAAAGGTCTGCTTCCTATGTTGTGTGAAACTTCCTGATAAGATGGTATCTGCAGGAAGCCTTCACCTGTTGAGTGTAGTGATCGACTGGATATATAAGGGTAAAGCTATCTTTCAGGTATCCTAGTGCCAAGCTGCATAGGGTTTTGTATACCAAAAACAACCTTGAACTTGGCCTGGTAGCTAATAGGCAGTCAGTGCAGTTCTTTCAGCAGCAGAGTACCATATTGGCGATTCCCTGCCCCTATGACCAGTCATGCCACCTCATTTTGCACCAGTTGCAGCTTCCGAACCAACCTCAAGGGCAGCTCCACATACAGTGCATTACAGTAATCCAGCCCGGAGGTTACCAGTGCATGGACAACAGTGGTCAGACTATCCCGGTCCAGAAATAGCTGCAGCTGTCTTACCAGCCAAAGCTGGTAAAAGGCACTCCTAGCCACAGAGGTCACCTGGGCCTCTAATGATAAAGATGGATCCAGGAGCATCTCCAGACTTCAAACCTGCTCTTTCAGAGGGAGTACAACCCCATTCAAAGCAGACTAGCGTGTTGTAAATTGCATGTTGAATGAAAAGTCTTGACTACAATGGAAAAGTGGGAAATTGCACTACTTATTCAAATATGCTTCCAAATACCAGTTGCTGGAAACTGCAGGAGGGAAGAGTGCTCTTTGCACTCAGGTCCTGCTTGTGGGTTACCCTTGGGCAACTGGTTGGCCACTGTGAAAACAAGATGTTGGACTAGGTGGGCCATTGGTCTGATCCAGCAGACTCTTCTTATGATCTTATGCAATAGCTATGTATCAGGTACATCATAGTATTGACATGCTTGTTTAATCTAGGTGTTATAGCTTGGGAGAGCATTTTAAACATCTAGCCTACTGCATATCAGCACATTTTCTAAACACAAGCAATTACAGAGGAATCTACTTCTATTTATAATTCATGCAGTGGAAACTTTAAAGTCCCATTAGTTAAACCACAACAATTATTGCCAATTTTTTCTGTTTGATATCCTGTGAAAACCAGTGCTGTATAATTATTCATTATGTAAACTTTAAAAAAAAAACTGTGTATGATAGTTTAAAAGAAAACACATCCACACTTCTAGCTGGAAAAAAGACCTCTAAATTATATTTTAGAATCGGACAGCAGGAGAGAACAAAATTGCCTTTGTCTTTGGAAATTGCCGCTGCTGGTTTTTTGTGGTATTCTTGTAAAATCCTCAGCAGTATTTAAGAGAGATTTATTGCATCTCTGGATGAAAACATCAACTCAAATGACTTCCCTTTCTTTCTAATGTGTGTCCTGCTATGTGAATATTAATAATAGTGCCAGAGCTTGAAGGTGATCATTATCTCTCAGAGGATGCTAAAACCAATGCATTGGAGGGGGGAGGAGAGAAGACTTAAAGAAAACAATTAAAATGTCTTAAATCTAGACAAAACTTAACAAATTATAAGGACAAAAAAGGCTACTGTTGGCAATGTAGCTTTAAAACTGTAGTTGTCTTAATAATCCATGGTACCAGAGGAAGGAGAGCTTCACTGATCAGAGTAAAGAGTGATCCTATTGAATGAAAAACGTGTTTGTGTTGAGTGTCAGTTTTGTCCTTTTTCACAGAGTATGACTGAACCCTGCCCAAAATAGCTAACCTCTGGCCCTCCAGATGTTGCAGGACAACAATTCTTGTTATCTCTAACCATTTAGCCTTATTGGCTGGGGTGGATGGGATTGTACTTCAGCAATACCTGGAGGGCCACAGGTTAGCCACTCCTGCAATACAGTAATACCTCAGTTTGAGGAATGGTCCAGGAAAGAAGCTCCTTGTAAAAGGAGGCTTTAAAAAGGTGAAAGTGACCAGTTTGCTTTCCTATGGATAAACTTTCAAACCTGTGCCTGTGCTTTAAGGTGAAACTGTGTTTTCTTTCCTATCAATACACTGATAAGCCTGTGCCTTTGCTTTGCTAGGGTGAAACTGACAAGCCTGAGTGCTTTCTTTACATTGAAGAGAACTCTTGCTGGGGAAGGAAGGATCCAATACAATTCAGAGGATGAGGAGAAGGGAAGGGAGAAAGAGGGGGAGTGGGTGGGTGCCGGGTTGGCACCCTTTCAAGCCCCTGTTGAAGCTGCCCCTACCATCTATAAGCGGGTGTAGGGACCTATCGCTATTGTTCCTACCTCTGGTACCAAAGTTTCTGTTAAAGAAGTAATGTCCAGGAACACATCTACTTTGTTAACTGAGGTATTATTGTATGGGAAAAACTCAGTTTAAAAACACAGTAATAGCTTAACCAATGAAGCTATAGATCAGGGATGGGGAAGCAGATGTATTTAGAGCAACTCCCATCAGTCGCAGCCAGTATGGTCAGTGGTCAGACATGATGGGAGTTTTAGTCCCACAACATCTGGAGGGCTGCAGATTTCCCATCCCATCTTTAGATATAGTAGTGATCAAGGCTCCCATCTACAGGTCGCTATCCTACTAAAATGGGGGTTGTGTTGAACTGGATCTGGCACAATCCATGAAATGTCAGAATCAGTGCAATGAAAATGATAGTGGCTGGAGGGTATCCTGAGGGGGATGATTGGAATAAAGATTGTGGTGTACGGCACAATTAAAAGCTATGTGGGATATCCCTGGCAAGCATGAAATTCCCCATTCAGTGAACTGCTGGAAGCACTGCTTCTTAAGCAGTGGAGGGACATTTCTAGACTTATCCCTGATATGTCAGTAAACAGAAAGCCCTAGTACCTATGAGGAGCTATAGTGCTTGATTGGGTCTCTTCACAGCCAAGAATTTTCTAGCTGGTGTTTGTTTTTAACTGTTATGGAAACTAACTCCACCACATAGGTGTTGGTGTGGCATAGTGCTTAGAGTGTTGAACCAGGCCCTGGGAGACCAGGGTCCAAATCCCCATTTGACCTTGAAGGTTACTGGGTGACCGTGGACCAGTCACTGTGTCTTACCCTCACTTACAGGGTTGCTGTGAAGATAAAATGGGGAGAAGGAAACCCATGTATGCCACTTTGAGCTGCTTAGAGGAAAAGTGGGATGTAGATGTAATAAATAAAATAAAATAAAAATGGGTGGAGAAACGTTCTGAGTTTACACTCCCCATTTAAGGGCAATTGCAAGCAACTCATCAGTTCAGGAATAAAATCAGTGTCTGAGCATAAAAGGAACAATGTGGCACCATTTTGTTCTTGTACTTGTGTGACTACAAATATGTGGAGTCCTAGCTTTCACATCAATCACCCTAACTTTGCATTTGATTTCGTGGATTTTTATATTTCATCTCTTTTGTTCATGGACAGCTGCCTGCAGTCCACAGAATTTTGATCCATTGGACTGATGTATCTAAAGGATTTCATTCCAAATGTGCCCACTGGGCAAAAGGTTGGCAACCTCTGGAACAGAGTATAGATCATTGCTAGTTTCTTGGGATGTGCAGTTGTGGCAAGCCAGGAAGCAGAGCCCAACATAAAAGTTATCTGTTAACCTAAGGCAGGAATGGGGAACTCACCCACCCTGGGCTGCATTTCCTCAGGGGTACTAGAGCCAGAGCCCCAATCAAGTCCTGCCCCCTCTCTCACACACTCACATGCTGTCTGTATATTTTTGTTCTCTCTCACTATCCCCAGACAGTAGAGCCCCAATCTAGACTGAAGCCCTACCAAGGGGATATAGGGGGCTTTCATCCCCAGTTGTGGTCCCAGCTCAGATTGGGCCTTGGCACCCCCAGTTTGCATCAGGGAAAAAGCTCACAGTGAGTGGGAGGTTTTTTTTCCTTAAAGCAAATTGTGTGTGGATATATGATTTAGCAGAGGAAAAGGTTAAATCCCCCTTGCATCCCTCCAGGCTAGGGTCCCAATCTGAACCAGCACCCCTCCCTGCAATTGATACCATGACTTTAAGAGTAAGAGAAGTGAGGAGAGGCCCCATGAGCTGCATGTGTTTTGAAGGGCACCAGTTCCCCATTCCTGATAAAATATTTACAGCTTTTTAAAAAAGAGAGTCTGTGAGGGAGAGGAAACAGCCTTTCCCCTTGCTTCTCTGGTCCAGTAGCAATCCCAAAATGGCTCAGGTTCTCTGCCTTCACCTCGTTAGTCAAAACCCTCATTGTGAGCCATATAGTACTTGAGCCAATAAAAGGAGCTACCTGCCACATTTGCACCCCTGATAACCCTTTAATTAGGGAACTCCAGATTGAGGAAGTGCCAAATGAAAAGTTGTGGGCCAGCTGTAGTTCCTGTGTATTCTGTGTCTCGGCTATTCTGTTTGTTACATTGGAGAACTGCCTGCCATAGACTGGCTTCAGCATCTATTGAATCCGTTACAACAGTGGTGGAGAGCCTCTGGCCTCTGGGCCAAGCTACATGTACCTGTTCTACACCACAGTCAGGTGTGGGGCAGGTAAATACAAAGCTGATTACATATGCCTGAAAAGCCCTGTGCCTTTTGAAGGCACCGACAATCAGTGGATTGCTGACTCTTGCAAAATCCTGTGATTAACAGGGTAAAAATGGCTTGCAGGGGGTGGGGGACCATAGCATCCAGCCCTCCAGCTGGAAACAGTTCCCCATCCCCACCCCATGAGATTACCCATCTACAATCCACGTTGCTTTCAGCGTGTTGAGGTGCTGCCACCGACTCCTTTTTTCCAATCTCTCGCTTATTCAGTTAACAACATGGGTCCCTAGCTTCATGACCACTTTTGCTGGGAACCTAAGCATGGCCCACATTGTCTTGATGTGGAGACCCTTCTGTTTATTATCTTTTATATACATATACTGTACAATGGACTGTTCTAGCACTTAAACGCTGGTGGATAATGTAAGCACTTAGAATGGGATGCACCACTAGCTATTCCCATACAGTTTCAGCAATCTACTGCTACATCAACACTGCAGCATCTTAACACCTGGGGCAAATGCTATTAGGACACAAGTTTAATAGCACAGCTTGAAATTGTACTTGTCCTTTTAAACAGTGTTGTAAAAAATACAATGCTCCAGTATATAAACTAGCTATTGATGCTGCCTGATTGTTAAACGGTGCAAGAGGAGGCTATTTAAGGGGGGAGGAATTATGCCAAAGCTTCTTGTCTTGCATTCTTATCTTGACTTTGAAGATTGTCATGCTGTAGCTGTAGGGCTCCGATAGGAAAGAAAAAAGTTCTGACCTCAGACAGTCATGGCATGTAATACAAATGTGCAGTTCAGCCCAACCCTGACAAACAATGATAAATTGTTCTAATCCTGCACTTCCTATCCCCACCCGTTCAGAATTGGCCTCTGCTGACCCCAGTGATGTGATAAATAAGGATGACGACGAACAGAGAAAGCTGAGACAGAAGAGACTAATGCTTCACTCCCTGGCCAATGTTCTTTAGAAAAAAATGGAGCTATTCCCACCCTCCTGCTTCAAATGGAATAAAAATGCTGTTTGACACCATGCATAGATATATTAGAAAACATGCTGAAATGCATGTTAGAAAATTTGCAGCACAATTGGTACAAAAGAAAGATAAATGCCCTTCTTTTAAAATATTACTGTCACTTTGCTAAATTCAGCAGAACAAAAAAACGTAATTGTTTTATAAGTTAAGTGGTTATATAGTTTAGCAGCAAAGAGTATTGAGCTGTGAGCCAGGAAGTTCTTGGTTCAAATATTACTAGATAGTCTTAGGCAAGTGACTGTTCCCTCAGCCTCAGGCCCCCATCAGTAGTATGAAAGGCTCATTTGTCCATGCCTTCTCTCTCTCTGCCTTTTAGAAGGCATGCAAAAACTCTTTTTTTCCAGAGAGCATTTGCCTTGTCTGAATTTTAAGCTTCATTGCTGTGTTTACTGGCTTGCTGTTGATTTTTCTGGCCTGTGGTGTTTTGCAGGTAGGCTTTTTTTGGGTTATATGAATGCTCCATAGTAGAACTCAGGCGTTGCCCTTCATGTGATTAATGGCAGAAGAGGGGTTGGTGTGGTCCTGCTCTGCTATTTCCCTTGCATAGTTGTTAATTGTGTAACAAGGGAATGCCTGAAATGGGCTAGTGTGTCTTATTTTATGGTACTTTATTATTATTTTCTGTTTGTATCCTGCCTTTCTTCTGTCAGAAAATCCAAGGCAACATGGGACTTCCCAGGAGGATCCCTTCGCCTGTGCAGCCTCTGAGATGGCTCCCGTCTTGGATGGAACTTTTTCAGTTTTAAATCCAGTCAGAAGGGTCTTTTTTGACTGGGGATAATTTCTTCCAGATAAGGAAGAAACGTGAGATTTCCCACACAGCTTTGTTGTGATTGTTGGAGATTGGAACTCGTCAGAATTGTCTGTGAAAGAAGGTCTTCCAGCAGCTCGGACGGAGCGAGGATTTCCAGCTAGCTCAGCTGAAAAAGTGACCTGTTTTTTTTTCTTTAAAGAAAAATGGCCTAACAGGCAAGTATTCTCCTGTCTACACTTATTACTTTCTTATCTACACAGCTAAAGAGATTTGTCAAAGAACCAGCAATTAAGAAAACCTGGGTGAGCCAAGACTTTCCTTCTCTTTTACTCACGGAACTAAGGGGGAAGAAAATAAAAATAGCCTATCTTTTTTTATTGCAAAAAGCTGACATGGAAAATAGCATTATAAAGATTACAACGGATGAGGGTTTTCTTTTTGATTTATAAGACTTTTGTGTAATATATGTCTGGGACTATTTTTTCTGATCTACTTTTTTTTTGACGAATCTGCTCATTTTTTCTGCTACTAGTTATTTGGACGCTGTGAACTAAAGCTGTTTTTGCACTCCTGGGCATATAAGAGATAAGGGCTGTCTAGAGTGTGACGCCAGTTGGTTTGAAAGATTAACTCCTTTGTAACTGGATAAAGAAATAAACTGCTCTTTGCTTGGGACATTGAAAATTGAAGGAGTTTTGTTCCTTTGGCTTTAAGAATGACAATTAAGAAGATTATGGATGTACAAGAAGGGACTTTATCTTTAGACATGTTTCAGAAAATAATGAATGGGATTAACTCAATAAAACAAGAACTGAGAAATAATAGTCAAGCGTTGAGAATTGAATTTGACGAAATGAGACAGGAGCTGAAAGAAATTCAGGATTCTATGAGAAAGGAGAATAAAGATGGATCTGGAAAACCAAAAAAGGATGAAAGAGAAATTAAAGGCAAGGTTCAAACTATGGAGATTGGATTAAATATGGATATGGAAAAAGATTTGGATTTCCTGGCTGTGATGGATCCTGGAGACAAATATTACGGTTTGGAACTCAGCGCTGTCCCTGAAGGAATTGAAGAGATTGGAGATAAAGATATTATCGGTTCAAAAAAATTCCTGGACTGGAAGGATTTGATGGAACTTGAAATGGAGAAAGCTAACAGAATTAATCCCTGTTTTGTGTCAATGGAAAAATCTTCAAGAGATGTGCTAGTGTATCATATAAAAAAGAGGAACAGAGATGCGGCTTTGCAACAATACTTCAGTGATATGTTCGGAACTGATGGCAAGAAAATATCTGTGAAAAAGGAAATTCCTATCAGACTCTTATTATATGACTATGACAGCAAGATTATTGGGCGCGTAAAGATGGAAGATGGAACCAATACGGATAATGGAAGAAGAGCGATTTGAAATTACTGGACTTAGTAGACTTGATGAGTTGGATTAATTGACATGTTTATCTAGAAAAAAATTGATGGACATATATCTCAAGGATTGGAAACTTCTCTTTGACTTTTTGTGGAAGAATAAAATGATATGATGTTAATGAGATTTGTAACCAATTAAGATAACCGCTGGAGGAAGGTGATTTTATAATCTATCAAGATACAGGCTTGTTATATATTATAGACTTATAGCTGAACTACGACAAATCGGAAGTCAATTTTTTAATATATTTTTTTCTTTTTATTGTATTAGTTATGGATTTGTGTTTTTTCTTTTTGTATTGTTTTGGTTTTGAAAATTTGAATAAAAATTAATTGAAAAAAAAAAAAGAAAATCCAAGGCAACATGCATCAGTGAAGTGGTAGCCTCTTGTGCCTTCGAACCATACTCTGGGACACTGTTAATGTAAACCATTTGGAGAACTTTTGCTGGAGAGTGGTATGTAAATTTTAGCAGCATGAATAGTGATAATCAGCTGCTTTGTAGAGCAGTTGTAACACTCTTCATGTGTTACTTGCACAAACGGGCAAAATGGGTGGGGCACTGCATGTTCAGCCATGTATCTTGAGCACCATGCATCTCCTCCTGTCCTCTACATGTTGAGAGAGAACTTCTGAGGGTAGCCATTGGTGTAGGCTCTCTGCATGATTTAAAATCCTCTTCTTCCAAGGTTTTAAATCATGCAGGAGGCGGAAGACGGAAAAGGCTCCCCACTTCAGACATTATCCCTGAATATGTGTGGTGGCATGAAATGGTGAGCATCTTGGAAGCAGGGCTTGGGAGCTGGGTTGCAGAGACAGGACAGGGATCTTGTTGGTGTACCATTCACCCTATTGCCCAACAACCTCCCTGACTGAAATGACAGAGGAAGTCTCTGGTGTGGTGTTGGAGAATCCCAGGAACTAGTTCTGGGGGACTTCAATATCCATGCCGATTCTGCCTTGTCTGGGTTGGATCAGGATTTCATGGCTACCATGTCAGTCATGGGCCTGTCACAGTACAAGTGCACCTAACACATATTGCAGGTCTGTTTTTGCTACAGAGGAGGCTGGAAAGAATCCCGTAGTTGTGGGAGGGTGAGTATCACCCCTTTGACATAGATGGATCACTCCCTGGTGAGGTTTGGATTGGCAGTGACTGATTCTGGCCCCCTGTGGGGTTGGAGGACCAGTTAAATCAGTCCATCCCCATAGATTGAGGGATTTCTGAATGCTCTGGGGAATTTTCCAGGTGACATAGCTGATGCTCCTGCTGAGGCCCTAGTTTCACTGTTGGATAGTAAGATGGAGAGGGCCATTGACAGGATACCTCTGAAGCACCCTCTCCTGCCACGGGTGGGGGAGGCTCCTCGGTTTTCTGAGGAGTTCTAGGCGATGAAGCGGGCTGGCCAGAACACAGGTTGCAGAAGTCCCATTGCAAATCTGACTGAATAGAGCAGCCTTTCCCAACCAGTGTGCCTCCAGATGTTGTTGGACCACAACTCCCATCTTTCCTGACCATTGGCAATGCTGGCTGAGGCTGATGGGAGTTGTGGTCCAACAACATCTGGAGGCACACTGGTTGGGAAAGGCTGGAATAGAGGTATGAGTACACAGCCGTTCCTACCATAGGGCAGTGGCAGCAAACATATATCTCCTGGCCTCTGTTGCAGCTTTGGTGAATTGCCCAGCAGAGCTGTTTAGGGTAGTAAAACAGTTGGTCTAGACCAGTTTTGTGCCATTGGCAATGGATTAGTCATTGCTGTGAGAGATTTGCTAATCACTTTGAGGGCGATATCACTCAGATCTGAGTTGAACCTGATACCAAAACTGCTTCAGGTCCATTAGAGGTTCCTGGAGCACCATCAAATTTCACTGTGTGGAATCAGTTTCAGTTGTTGCAGTCCAAAGATTGGACAGGACGCTGGTGGTGGTGAGACCGGCAGTGTGCCCTCTTTATCCCTGCCCATCATGGCTGATGAAATCTAGTAAGAGAGGACTGACTGGATGAGTCCAGGGAGTGGTTAATGCCACTTTACAGGAGGGAGTCGTACCTGCTTCTTTGAGACCCCTCTTGAAGAGGTTCTCCCTGGATCCAGAGGTTTTAGAAAACTACTGTCCAATCTCTAATATTCCTTTCCTGAGCAAGGTGGTCAAGAGGATGATGGCCAGCCAGCTGCAGGAATGCCTGGAGGAAGCAGACTAGATCCATTCCTGTCTGGTTTCAGGCCTGGGTTTGGTATCAAAACAGCCTTGGTCACCCTGATTGATTACCTTTACTAGGAGACAGATAGGGCCAATCCGATTCTGTTAGTTCTCCTTGACTTCTCAGCGGCTTCTGGTACTACTGGCTGTGAGGCCCTTCTGGAGCGACACAAGGAGGTGGGAGTTGGAGGAACTGTATTACAGTAGTTCTGTTCCCACTTGGATGGTTGCTACCAGAAAGTAGTATTAGGAGACTGTTGCTCGGCCCCATGGTTTTTGAATTGTGGGGTCCCACAAGGGTCTATTCTGTTTCCTATGCTATTCGACATCTCTGTAAAACCATTCAGAACTGTCATCCAGGGATTTAGAGTATGGTGCAATCAGTATGCTGATGACACACAGCTCTATCTCTCCATTCCCCAGAGGTTCCTGGAGGACAGTCATTGGCCTTGGGAATGGTGCCTCCCTCTGGGTCAGCAGGCAGGGTCCACTTCAGATGACTTTGCTGTGGGGGAGGGGACATCCTGCTCTCTCCAGATCGGCCCTGCTTGCTGCAACGTTCGGTTGGGTCCTGCTGAGCTCCATAAGCTCAGCAGTTTCAGTTTTAAAACTTCACCCTTTTATCATTTTTTTCTCTTTCTTCTTCTGCCCTCCCTTTCCCCCCCGCCAGGCGTCCTTAGGTTAGCGCAGGGGCAGGGATTCACTTAGGTGCATCGGCGCGAGGAGGGAGACTTTTTGCAGCGGGACGCATCTCTTCCTCTCAGAGGCTCAACTGCTACCCGGACAAGTGGTGGCTGCTGCTGTGCCGATGAGACTTTTCCCCTGACCGCACTTTGAGTGGAGAAGCTCAATTTCTCAGCTGCGGAAGGAAGATCAGTTTTATCAGCCCCCCCCAACACTCACCATAAGATCAGGTGTATTCCCTGTACTTCCTTGGCCACTATGCCCTTCACCCAATGCAGGAATTTAGGGAACTCTTATTCCCCTGGGAAAAGCAAAAAATCATCACTCACCTCCTCCATTTGCTGGTTGCACGTGTTTGGTGCCAAAACCTGGCCACACCCCTCCTGGCCAGCCAGATAAGGCTGTGGCTGGAGGCCTCAGGCTCCTCCGAGAGGAAGCCTAGATCCGCCTCCTCCATGGCACCTCTGTGCATTGCGACCCAGTTCCTTACAGCCCAATGCCCCCCACTTGTGAAAAGAAAATGAGGAAGCCTTCCTAGAAGAGGGCTCAGGCAAAGAGGAGGGTGAGCTAGGTCCCCTTCCCCAGTTTCTTCCTCCTCTTCCTCCCCCTTCTCCTCCCACCATTCCCCCCTCTCATCTTTCCAGTCATCCCCAGAGCCAAAGAAGAGCCACGGCAAGGGCCACAAATGCTCTTCTAAGTCTAAACACAAAACCAAGGGGGAAAGGGTTAAGAAAAAGAGACATAGTAAGGCAGTGGTGACTTTGGGGCTACTTTCAGATTCAGAGGGGCAGTATTCGTCGGAGAACATGGAGGAGGTGGAGCTTTCAGAGGAAGAGCTGGAAGCCCCGCCTTCCAAGGGCAGGCTTTTCCGGGCTGAATTTTTTCCACCCTTAGTAGCTAAGGCTAGGCGGATCCTGGAACTCGCTGAAGAAAATGAGAAGAACCTGGAAATGTCAACACCCTCTACTTCAAAAGGTTCCAGATCTGCTTTTCCGGGGGGTCGACCATGAATGGCCAGCCTTCCCTTTCCAGATTCCTTTCATGTTTTGTGGAAGCAGGAATGGGCGAATCCCACAAAACATAAACCAACACGGGCTTGTTGACAAGCACTACTCCTTCCCAGTCAAAGTGATGGAACAGTTGAGAACTCCCGCTGTGGACCCACCCGTGGCTGCCTTATCTTCATCATCAATCATTCCGTCGGAGGGAGAAGGGGGCCCCAGAGACTCTTGCGACAAGCATGTGGAAGTGGCACTGAGAAGGGACTTTGAAGTGGAGGCAGCTGCATTCCGGGCTTCTGCAGCTACATCAATGATGGCAAGGGCTTGCATGCTCTGGGCAGAGGAGCTCGCGTCCAGAGAGGATGTTCCCAAAGACATTAAGGACGGGCTGAAGAAAATCTCTATAGCATCAGACTTTCAAGCAGATGCTTCCAGGGATGCCCTGCAGTTCAATGCTACAGCAATGGCAGCCAGCACAGTAGCACATCGGAACGTCTGGCTACGAAGCTGGGAGGTGGATCCTGGCTCCCAGAGTCATTTGGCAAGTTACCCCTTTAGAGGGTCCAGGTTATTTGGGGACCCTCTGGATAAGGTGCTGGTGGAAACAAGAGACAAACAGAAAGCCCTCCCGAATGCCAAGAAGAATGACCGCAAGTACAGGCAGCAACAATCCTTTCGGAACTTCAGACCTTATAGCAAACAGCATTCCTCTGGAGGCTACATGCTGGGGGAAGTTGGACAAACCTTCAGGAGCATCCATCTCACACACGACACACCACCTACTCTTCTGGAAACAAATTCCAGAAAGGAGCAAAGAAGGACCAGTCGCTATGACGCCACATCTCCAGTCCCACAGGGAGCCATTGGGGGCAGGCTTCTTCAGTTTGTACACGTGTGGGCAGAAACAACAACAGACAGATGGGTTCTCAAAACTGTTTCTTACAGATACTCCTTGGAGTTCTCCAAACAACCAAGGGAGAGATTCATAGCCACACCAAGGTCCAGGAATCCACACAAACATCAGAACTTTACAGTGGCCATCAGTCACCTATTGGCGATACAAGCAATAGAACATGTCCTGAGTCAGGAACAGGGGAAGGGGGTGTATTCCATTTTCTTTCTAGTTTTGAAAAAAAAATGGGAGTACCAGAGCGATACGTGATCTCAAGTGGCCTACAAATGCTTCCGGATGGAAACGCTAAAGTCCATCTCGGAGGTCATCTGTCAGAATGACTGGATGACGTCCATAGATGTGTCAGAGGCATATCTTCATATTCCTATCCACAGGGAGCACAGAAGATTCCTGCGCTTCTCCTACGGTCAGAGCCATTTTCAGTACAGGGCACTTCCCTTTGGGCTCACCTCCTCCCCCAGGATTGTCACAAAGGTCCTGGTGGCTCTGGTGGCGCATCTGAGAACGCTGGAGGTGAGGGTACACCCTTATCTAGACAACCTACTGGTCAGGGCACCATCAAGAGTTCAGTGCCAGAAGGATGTGGAAACCAATCTGGAGTGCCTTCAGAGGCATGGGTTTGTGGTAAACTTGGACAAGAGCATGTTGGTACCATCACACGTGATTTCGCATCTGGGGGTGGTGATAGACTCAAGGAACTTCCGGCTCAGTGAAGAGAGGGTCTCCAAGATTCAGACTCTTAACGCAGAAGGCGTTCGCATTGGAGTCAGCAGACTTGATGACATTAGCCAAGCTACAAGGCATACTGGTATCCTGTCAGGACTTAGTAAGCTGGTCCCGGTTCCACTCCTGCCCATTACTCCAAAGGTTAATTCCATTTCAACTCCAGATCTCCCAGTCGAAACACATGTTGATATCAGTTTCACCAACCCTACGCCAACAATTGAGGTGGTGGCTGGACTGACACAGGGGGTGAGTCTACACTCCCCAGTTCACAAAGTGGTGATGACGGACACCAGCATGTTGGGCTGGGGAGCACACTTGGAGACACATGTGGCTCAAGGTACATGGTCGACCAGCGAAACCAAACAAAGCATCAGCTGGCTAGATCTTTGGGCAGTGAAGCTAGCTTTGCTGACTTTTGCTCTGCACATCCGAGGCTGCTATGTTCTTCTTCGGACCGACAGCATTTCTTCGAAAGCATATCTCAATCATCAGGGAGGGACCAGGTCGAGGACCCTGATGGAAGAGGCACAGCACATCTTCAACTGGGCAGAGCTACACCTGTGGGCGGAACATGTGGCGGGACTTCAGAATGTGAAGGCGGACTGGCTTAGTCAGACCATGATCTCCAACTTGGAGTGGCAGTTGCATCCGGAGGTTTTTCACCAGGTGACCAAGCGTTTTGGTTGCCCGATCATCCACCTCTTTGCAGATACTCACAATGCCCAGGTAGTCCGGTTCTTCTCTCAGTATCAGACCCAAAGGACACAGGGAGTGGATGTCTTAGTGGTGGATTGGCCGGAGGGCTTACTGTATGCCTTTCCCCCCTTCAATCTCTTACTACAAACATTCAGGAGAATCGGAATGTTGAGGGCAGAGGTGATTCTGATAGCACCCTTTTGGCCAAGAAGGCCATGGTTCCCAGAAATAATGCACCTGGCCTGAAGGAGACCATGGATGCTGCCTCACAGGGAGGACCTGTTGAGGCAGGGCCCAGTGGTTTATCCCAGGCCAGAACTCTTTCAACTGACAGCATGGCGGTTGAGCGGCTCTGGTTGAAGGAGCTGGGTTTTTCAGGGGCTGTGTTGGATACTTTACTAGCCTCCAGAAAGGCTTCAACTAACCAGACTGTTCTACATGGTGGGTCTTCCTTATCTGGTGTCAGGTGAGGGGGAGGGACCCATCTTCCAGGAACATTGCAGATATCCTGGGGTTTCTGCAGTCAGGTTTGGACCAACACAATTAAACAACAGGCAGCAGCCATTAGCAGTATTTTAGGATGCAGGTGAGATTTTTTAGTTTCTTCACATCCACTCTTTAAACGGTTTATCAGGGGGATGGGCCTGAGGAATCCCCCGGTGGTCCATCGTTTCCCCTCATGGAACCTCAATTGGGTCCTTACGGTGCTCAAGGGTCCTCCTTTTGAACCACTAGCCACGTGCAGTTTAAAGTTACCCTGAAGACAGTGTTCCTGGTGGCAATTACCTAGGCTCGGCGGATGTCAGAGCTCAGGGCTCTCTCTTCTGATGCTCAGTTGTGTATCTTTCACACGGGTAGGGTGTTCTTGAGGACAGACCCCTCCTTCATTCCTAAAATCAACTCGCTCTTTCACAGGGCTCAGGAGGTGGTTTTGCTGTCATTTCCCCCAAATCCTTCTTCCCCTAAGGAGAAGGCATGGCACACTCTGGATGTGTGTAGGGCTCTGCCTTTCTACCTGGACAGGACGTCAGGGTTTAGAAAATTGGAAGCACTGTTTGTATCTTTTGGAGGGACCTCCCAAGGAGGCAAGGCTTCCCCCTCCTCAATTTCCTGCTGGCTTAAGGAGGCGATAGTTCAAGCCTACCAGTCTTTGGGAAAATCTCCCCCTGGGGGTTTAACAGTATATTCTTTGAGGGGGGCTTCTACATCAGCAGTATACAAGGGTAGCTTTCCCATACTAGACATTTGTAGGGCAGCAAGATGGGCTTCTGTTCACACCTTCGCTAGACACTATAAAGTTGATTCGTGGGCCTCTGTTGATGCAGCCTTCGGGTGGAGAGTCTTGCAGAGGGTGGTTAAGATGTGACCTGCATTACTGGAATCCCACCCTGTTTAAGGGCTCTGGTATGTCCCAAGGCCAATGATTGGCCTCCAGAAACCTCTGGGGGAAAATGGAAACTCTTACCATAAATTTCTATTCCCCAGGGTTCCTGGAGGACAATCCCTGATGCTTCATTCTGGGGTTTTCGGTCTATGCAGGTAGGGGGTTAGTGGCTTCTGCCAGCGTCCTACATGTGGGGTGGTAGTTAGGGCCACCTAGGGATTTCCTGGCAATTTCTACTCCTCTCTTCAGTTTCTGTTCAAGTCAGGAAACGTCAGAAGGATGGACTCTGACACTCAAGTCAGGTGATCTGGGTTTGTGTGAAGGGGTGATCTTGCTTGTCCAGCCGGTCTGGAGAGAGCAGGATGGCCCCTCCCCTAGGGTGAAGTCATCTGAAGTGGACCCTGCCTGCTGACCCAGAGGGAGGCGCCATTCCCAAGGCCAATAACTGTCCTCCAGGAACCCCCGGGAATAGAAATTCACGGTAGGAATTTCCATGTTTCCATTGCAATCAGGAGATGCTGTGAAAGTGTTGGACCAGTGTCTGGAAGCAGTGATGGAGTGGATGGGGGCCAATCAACTGAGGCTGAATCTTGATAAGATGAAGATGCTGTGGATGGGAATTAGATGTAGATTATTTTAGAGGAGGTTGTACTCCCCCTGAAGGAACGGTCATAGCCTGCACGTGCTCCTGCATGTGTCACTGGAGTTTCAAGTGGTTTCATTGGCTAGGAGTGCCTATTTATTTATTTATTTATTTATTTCATTTATATACCGCCCCATAGCCAAAGCTCTCTGAGCGATTTACAAAAATTAAAAACATTGAACATTAAAAACAAATATACAATTTTTAAAACCATACAAAGTTTAAAACCATGAAGCACAGATAAACAAGGCAAAAGACCTGGAGTCAGAGCTCAGCACATGCTGTTAGAATGCCTGGGAGAAAAGGAAAGTCTTGATCTGGCACCAAAAAGATAACAATGTTGACCCAGCTTGGGCTTGCTTGCCAGCTATGGTCATTCCTGGATTGGGATAGCCTGGCCTCAGTTGTCCATGCTCTAGTGACCTCCTGTCTGGACTACTGTAATGTGCTCCGTGTGGGGCAGACCTTGAAGTTAGTGCTGAATGCATCTGTTAGGTTGGTAAGTGGGGCAGTTCGATGGGACCATGTATCACCAGTCCTGAAGGCACTGCACTGGCTGCCAGTGAGCTACTGGGCCCAATTCAAGGTATTAGTACTAGCATACAAGGCTCTGAATGACTTGGGACTCAAGTACCTAAAAAACCCCATCTTCCCCAGTATCAACCATCTTGGAACCTACGATCATCAGGGGAAGCCCTGCTGGTTGTGCCACCACTGGAGGCTGCCCAGTTGGCACTGACCCATGGCAGGGTGTTCTCGGTGCTGGTCCCCCATTTGTGGAATGCCCTCCCTGATGTGCATCAAGTCTCCCTCACTATTAACTTTTAGCAGAAATTTAAAATATTCCTGCTTTCCCAGGCATTTGATGGCTGAAAGCCCTGTCCCTAGCAGCCCAGAAATTATTAGTTTGAGAGTAAGTGGTTGCTTTTAGGAGATTTCACTGTTTTTAGAAAGTTGCTTTTAATTGTTTTAGAAGGCTGCTTTTTAACTGTTTTTAGAAGTTTTAATTGTATTTTTTATTGATATGTTTGCTGCCCTGGGCTTCTTCGGAGGAAGGTGTAGAATATACATTTAATAATAATAATAAATAAAATTTAATAATAAACACACAGACCTGCAGCCCCTCTGAATACATGTTGCCTCTTTGAGTGAGTCATGTATGAAGAGGGCTTCAGTGAATGTATGTATAGGTCTTTGAACTCTTGAAATGTGCTAGAAATTCTAAACTACTATTGGTTGTGTAGTATTAATATTTTTTTCCTGTTAACAAGAAAATTCATTCTCACTGATAAGATGTTCTGAGATGCTTGTTTTAATACTTATAATTGGGGTGGGGAACCTTAGGTCCTCTAGATGCTGCTAAACTACAACTCCCATCAGCAAACATGCCTAGTGGTTAGTTCAGCAACATCTAGTGGGCCAACTATTCCCCGCCCTCGACTTAAAGCATAATATGTCCATCCTCCAAGGTTACTTGAGGGCCTATGGCCAGAAGTCAGAAGTCCTTGACTATACAAACTGAAGCATTGCTTCAATTGAGTAAACTCTTTTTCAGATTTCCAAACTGATTTTCCTTACCTGATAATTAAATCACTATGCATGGTTTGCTAGGCTGCATTGTTCAATTAAAATGTACACAAATGCTTACCTTAATCAGGGATCCGAACTACAAAATAACCCCTTGTTAATCAAAGTAATTAAGCAAATTTTTTTTTTTTTTTTGCATAAGCACAATGGAAACTCCCGATAGTTGAAGGGGAAAATAAACATGACTGCATATGTTCTTTTTTATTACAGAGTCTTAAAACAAAGGCCTTGAGGTTTTCTCTTGAGTGAATATCATCATGTCTGGTGTATCTTCATGCCAGGAGTATAATAAGCTAAGGAAATGGGTTGGGCTGCAGGTCTTTGTCATTTTCTCCTTGCAGTCCTCTGTGCCCCCTGAAAAGTAGTTCCAGAGGGTTGTGTGATTATCCAGAAGCTGCAGAAGGAATTGAAAATTGGTGAAAATCACCATCCGTCTTCTGATAGAGAGCCTCTCCTAGATCCCCCCCCCCGATCTGCAAACGTTCATATACACATAACTTTCACCTGAAATAGTCAGCTGCTAGCGAGAATGGCACTATTTTTGCATCAAGTTCTTGCACCATTGTTCATTTTGGTGGATGCCCTGTGGGCAATTACACTTGATTTTCATAGAACTCCCAGCTGCTTTCAGTACCATTAATTATTGTATCGTTTTGAGTTGCTTGGAAGGATAAGGGATACCACACTGTTTTGATTCCACTGCTACCTGTCATATAGGTGTCAGAATATATTGTCAGGACTGCTGTTTGCATCTTGTGAAATCATATTTTCTAGAAAATACAAACATATTAGACCCTCTTCACTATTCAGCTAGGCTACCCAACTTATAATGTGTTCAATTCTTCAAACTCAAGAATAGTACCAAATGTCTAGCTCAAAAAATAATAGGATTAAAGGATTTAGATAATCTCATCAGTTAGCTTTGTATTTTTTAAAAAATGTTTTCTGTATTATAGAAAGAGGTCGAGCTAAGAGAGCCAATAACTTTCTGAGAGAATTGAAGGTGACAGGAGAGAACCATTTTTGCCTGTTGTGCGCTATTCATCAGATTATTGTGTCTGGTCATAACAGCAATTTTGCAGGGTTTTATAGTTCATCAAAAACCTGAAAAACCTCTTTAACCAGAGACTATAATGTGACAAATGAAATGCTAGGGTGTGCCACTAATAATAATCTATTTGTATGCTACTTGCCCACAAAATTATGCACAAAGTGGCTTGTAACATATCAAATGAACAATAAATATGATCATTCAAAGCAGCATTAACCATAATGTCAACAAATAGAGAAATTAAATCCATGCATTTATATATGCTTTTATGGATACTGCTCAGAAATATAAATGATTAAGTGGCATATAAATTGTTTAAATAAATAAACAAACATAAAACAATACAAATAGGCTAATCTATTTAACAGCTTAAAACTAAGGAGAGACAATAATGCCTAACAGAAATAAAATGGCACTATACAAAAATTATGACTGTACTAAACCACCTTTTACTCCTCTTTAAAACCATCTTCTCTCTCTATCCAAGCAACACAACTTCAGTTTCATAAAGCAGTGCTGCCTGGAGATAATACCTAACTGGAATTTCTGACTATTTGTGATTATTAACTGTTAACTTGACCAAATCACTCTACTTTCTCCTCTTCTTTCCATATCTTTGTCTTGTTTGAGCATTTGAACTTTCATAAGGTTATGCAAACTGCCGTAACTGCTCCCACCTAGGAGAAGGTCCCTAGCAGATGAAAGCACATGCATCATATCTTTATTGCTGTTTAACTCTCCTGCCTCCGCTACACACAGAATCTTATGCTAACTAATAGGGGCTGCCACCCCTTGCTTGCTTTGCTTGCCAACCCTGCCTACACCCCACCCTACAGCATCCCCAAGGCCTCCCCTCACCCCCTCTGCCAGGAGCCACATAGGATCTCTCCATCCCCTCTGCCAGGTCCCTCTAGATGTCCCCCCACCCTCTTGCCAACCCCATCACCCATGGGTTGCCATAGCCCCCCTGCATCATTAGACACTGGATCTCTTCCCCTCCTAGAGTCTCCAAAACTACCCCTGCCCCTTCCATGGGTGGCGTGACACTTACAAAAATATAATATACTAATAAAAGAGGAACTACTGACTGGTTACTCATTGCATAGAGCAGCCTTTCCCAACCAGTGTACCTCCAGATGTTGTTGGACCACAACTCCCATCAGCCTCAGCCAGCATTGCCAATGGTCAAGAAAGATGGGAATTGTGGTCCAACAACATCTGGAGGCACACTTGTTGGGAAAGGCTGGCATAGAGTATCTAACCAATCTTATGTTTTAGTATGGTATTCTGTGACTGTACCTTGCGTTTCATTGAATCTGAAGGTTTAAAAATATGAATTGGTAAACAGTGGATGGTGGCACAAATGGAACATTTTATGAGAAAAGGAGTATGAGGTTATAAACTATTACAAATAAATTCACTAATAGGCAAAAAAAACTAGTGGTTTAAGAACTTATCTATAGCCAACAGATATTTCTATCAAACTTTAAAAAACAGGGAAATTGGGCAGGTATAGTGAATGCACCAGGGGACCAGGGGAGCTGACCTCCTCTCTGAGATATTGTACTCCCTTACCGATTTGTCAAAATGCAAACACAATTTGGGTTGGTCTTTCACAGCCCAATCCGGATGGTGGATGTCCAACCTGTCCTGGATAGGGTTGCACTCCCCCTGAAGGAGCAGGTTTGTAGCTTGGGGGTTCTCCTAGAATCATCTCTGTCACTTGAGGCTCAGGTAGCCTTAGTGGCACAGAGTGCCTTCTACCAACTTCGGTTGGTGGCCCAACTATGTCCCTATCTGGACAGGGATAACCTGGCTTCAGTTGTCCATGCTCTGGTAACCTCCAAGTTAGATTACTGCAATGCACTCTACGTGGGGCTTCCTTTGAAGATGGTTCGGAAAATTCAGCTTGTGCAAAATGCAGTGGCCAGATGGGAACAGGGACCAGACGGTCCGAACATATAAAACCGATTCTGGCCGGCTTGCACTGGCTGCCTTTATGTTTCCGAGCTTGATTCAAGGTGCTGGTATTGACCTATAAAGCCTTACACGGCTTGGGACCACAATACCTGATGGAACGCCTCTCCTGATACGAACCCACCCGTACACTACATTCAAGATCAAAGGCCCTCCTCCAGGTGCCTGCTCTGAGGGAAGCTCGGAGAATGGCAACAAGGGAGAGGGCCTTCTCAGTGGTGGTCCCCAAATTATGGAATGATCTTGTTGACGAGGTGCGCCTGGCACCAACACTGTTATCTTTTCTGTGCCAGGTCAAGACTTTCCTCTTCTCCCAGGCATTTTAGCATGTGTTCTATATTGTTTTAAATTTTTAAATTGTGTTTTAAATTGTTTTTTAAATTGTTTTTTAAATTGTTTTTTAAATTGTTTTTTAAAAGATGTATTTTAAATTGTATTTGTTTTTAGTTATTGTTAACCGCCCATAGAGCTTTGGCTATGGGGTGGTATACAAGTTTAATAAATAAATAAATAAAATCCATTTCCTGTGTAGCTGGGAAGAATTTGGTAACATGTGCCTAACAAGCAGCACCTGTTTATCTCTGTTATCTGTTGAGAGTCTGATACTCAAGGCCATGCGGGCCTGAGGTTTGAGATCAGGCAGGGAGGGGGCCTGCCAAGGTGCAAAAATGGAAGAAGATTCAGGAATATTACTTCACCAGGAAGCCCCCTGATTGGCTGAATCATTATGGACTGTTGCTGGGGTTTTTTCCTTAAGTATAGGGGATGAGACCCATAGCTTTTGTTCCCGTGGATTCCATCTGGAAGGGTGGTTATCCATGTGGGGTTCCGCTGCTTTTAACTATCCTGATATCATCTCTCTGGGGAGAGATGAGATCTGCAACAACTACCTCTTCAGTAAGTAGAATAGGCTAGTTAGTTTGTTATTTTTCTGTTGTGTCTGAACTCTCTTATGTTTGACCAGAACCCCTGGCTGGGTGTGGTTTTTGAAGAACTGTTTTACTGCTGTTAATTTTGCACTTATGTTTTATTAATAAAGCTACTTCTTATTATTTATGTGTGTTCACTGAGTGAGACCAATTTGGTTCTGAATCCAGCACCTTGACCACTGACCATAACTACCAAAAAAGGAGTGTATTTTGGCTTTACCAAAGGCTTCGGGACAAGGAGTGCCTGTTTGGCTCTTGTCTTTAGGAATCCTTGGTTTACCTATGTCTGGGCTCTGGGTTTCCTCTAACTCAGAGTAGAACCAGTTGAAGGGGTGGTGGCAGCCTATCTTCTACCTTGTAGGGTTGGTGTTGGTTTGCACAGCCTCTGCAAGGGGGGTATTGGGTTCCAGAACAATTGCCCAGGGTGGGGAATTGGGTCTGAAGCATGTACCTGGAACCTGCAGGGTGGCACGAGGGCATTTTTATTTCAACATGGGAGGACATCTGGACCCTCTTGTTGCCAGTCTCCACATCCCTACCACTTTTTATTGGTGGCTCCTGATGAGGAGTGTGTAGACTCAGAATGTGTTAAGTCTCCACTCTGCTACTAGCAGCTACCAGTAATGGGAGCAGAGGAATGGAGACTCACAATGTGACAGCTGGTTCACATGGCACAATAAGCCAAACTATGCCTTAGTGACACCATGCCTGCAGCCACTGTCATACCACACCGAGTTAAAGTAAGGTTTGTCTGATCATGTCCTCTGAACCCAGGCTTGGGGTTAAGCTGTTTCCAGTCTAACCATGAGCTGTAACCAAAAACAAACCTTGGCCACTGGTCACGGTTAGTGAGGAGAGAGCTTAGCCATGACTCCTGGTTCAGATGACACACACTAAGCCAAACCTTGGCTTACTTTAGTGTGTGGCACAGTAGTGAAAAGGACCAGGGAGGAGCAAAGTGGCTTTGAGCACCTCTGCAGGAGCCCACACATTCATGCGGTCTCATTAGACCATAGTTTGGCTTACCGTGTCGCGTGAGCCAGGTCAGGGGAGTATCACATTGTAAACATTACAGCAAGGTGAGGAATTGCTCAACATCGGGAGGTTGATGTGGGAAACAACCCCTTTCCCTGTCTCTGGCATATGCAATTTGTGCATCATCCCTTAAACTGAAGAGGTCTGGGTTGATCTACTGCTTTTTTAAAAAATAAGTAATGTTGCTCCTTTTGAAATAGTCATGGTAGAGTGATAAATGCAGCCAGTATTGATACATATATCATAGAACTGCAGTTGCTTGATAAACATGCTCTGTCTAGAAAATTATATTATTTCCCTTTCTAAGACCTTTAAGAATCTGCTAACGTTCAGCCATTTATAGAAAGAAAACAACAGATGATTTTGCAAAAGGTCATGTGTGGCATAAGAAATTGGAACTGTCTGATTTATGCAATGAGGATTAAAAATGTAAAATTAAAAAATGCTTTAAATCTTTTTGCTATATCCTATAATGAATGAGTGACATTAGCCCCTTTAAGTGGTATTAGCTCCCATGATGCTGCACTTAGGAGCAAGGAGTTTGACCATGCCGAGTTAACCCACCCTTGACATTGCACTATAGTGCAAACCACTATACCAGGCAGCTGTATATGTAAAGTCTTCCAGAGTCTAGAACCCTGAACTATTGGGTTCCAGATTCTGTGGAAACATTTGCATGTACAACTATGTGTAACTGGGCTCCTCCTGGGATGAAGGGCGGGATATAAATCAAATAATAAATAAATAAATAAATAAAATATATGCACAAAGGGTCACTCTTGAGAGACATTTGTCCTGTACATGTAGACAACGAGGGAAGGGCTGGATAGAGCATGTGATTTCAGGCACGGCCCCACTTCTTCCCCTGTACAGCAACATGGGAATTAATAACACTTGAAGAGGGCTTACATAATCAAAAATCAACAGTATTAGCATCAGCAAATTGTTGTCTGTTTTGTTCACTTGTTCAGCAGAGGTGTGTGTGGTAGGGCGGAGCCGCAGAGCAGACCTCTTGACACTGGCCTTGCTGCTGCTTAACTGGATGGGGCTGCGGTGGGACTAGTTTTTCTAGTGCAGCCATGTAGCCTGACCTCACTGCTGCTCACCTCAGCCTCATCCAGGGAAGCAGCAGCGATGCCGGTGTCTGGAGGGCTGCTCTGCAACTCCACCCCATCACACATACCATTACTGCATTTGTACATTTAACTTCTACCTGCCCTCAACCAGGAATACTGTGTACATAAAAGCCTCACCATGTGGTTACAGCATAATCTTCTCTGATAATGGTATAACTGACAGCACATACGTGTCTACTCAGTTAGTCCCACTGAGTTCAATGGGGCTTACTCCCAGAGAAGTGGGTACAGGATTACATCTTAAACTGTGATGTAGAAAAGAGTATAGTTCCATTCCAAACTGTTTCACTAGAATTTTTCCAAAAGAAATACAGATCCCCCCTTCCCCCATTTCTTTTATTTTAAAAATATTAAAATTCTAAGATATTACTGTCCTATTTAAGGGATATATAAATATGTTAGAAATGTTCTGAATAAACACATCATTAAATATACAATTAATCAGTATCACTGTATGCAAGTAAAAACACAGGACACTTTTGTTTTCAAATCTATCTAAATCAGGCAAATATTTCTCCTCCCTAAAGACCCCACTGAGGTAGGCAGAGCCTAGTGTCCTGATGGGAATGCAAAGTCCTTCTTTCCTTGGTAATCAGATCAACCATCTGATGAGTATCAGCTTAGGAGGGGAGAGAATCTATGTACCCTGTGTGTGTGTGTGTAGGCAAGAATATGGGATGGTCACCCCCACTTCAGGTCACACGCCCCACACTATCATGCAGCCCTTGGAGGATTGGACAAGGGCAAATGTGGCCCTCAGGCCAAAAATGCTAGACACCTTGATCTAAATCCACATTTTTTTTAAGTCAGAGAGGAGACGATTTCCATCACCACCTCCTTTCATGGAGGTATCCCAACAATCCAAGATGCTAAAATCCAAGTTTGAATCATCTTTGTAGCTTATTAAAAACTATGGGTGGTATTTAACTAGATAGGATTAGTCCTAGCACAATGGGATTTCCAGTGTGTGCCCTATGCTGTCCCCTGATCTGGTCCAGAGGGTTGGGAGAACCCCCAGAACAGATTTAGGGGGCACACGGGCGAGGACAGGGGGAGAATGTTCAATTGCACAAGGAGAAATCCTTGTGCTAATGGAATGTTCACCTTAGTGCTACATAAAAATTTAGAGGGTTGTTAAGCAAGTGTTTCTGAGTTCAGGACTATACATTCTGTAAGCTTTTGTTTTGAAATGAGCTTATAGGAAGGATCAGAATGGCACGGGGGTTATATTCAATTTAACATTGTGTAATGCTAAAAATCCATGCTGACTAGTATACAGACACTCTCGTGGCTGTATAATAAGTCTACAGATTAACTACTGAGTATTTGTCCAAGGCAGGAATGCAAAGACACACAAATAAAATTAGCAAGTTTTCTTTCCTCATATCCAATTCTGTTATTAAAAGTAAAATGAGCTGTCCAATGAACTAAAATTAATTTAGTATGTGCAGTTTCTCGCAGTGAAATGTTACGTTTCAGAATCTTTTTGGTTAAACGTGATAAATCCTTCCAGACTCTGTGTGTTGTAATTCCAAGACAATTAGAAGTTAACAAAATGACATTCAAGATGTCAGGAAGAACGGCCTCGTATGAGATTTCTCATGCTGCTATAGGATTGCATGGAACTGGTTTCCTGTCCCATTTGTGTCTTTGAAGATTTCATAATTAAATAAATTCTCCACAAAAGATGTGCATCAAAATATGTGTTGCAAACTGAATTTAGTATAGAACACATCATATTCAGTTAGATGGGCTGATGGTCTGGCTTTATTTAAAGCCTCTTAGGTTTATCTCTCTCTTTCTGTGTACATGTAAAAGAAAATATGTATAAAAGTCTTTTGAGGCCTTTCTTTGCACCTTCCCTTGCCCCCTTTGCCCTGCTGCTACTAGACTAGGTGCCATACAGTCTTCCTAGACATTCCCAGTAATGCAAGGCCTTTGTGCGTCCTCCCCATAAAGTTATCCCATAGCTTGCTCCTCTCCAGCCCCTCTGGCATGCAGTATACTTACACAATTGGCCTTGCCTACATTCTTTTCAATCCAGTTACACCACTGCACTTCATACCTTTTCATTGAATGTGTCTGCTCTATAATCGGTACAGTGTAATGTCAAAATATGTTTAGTTTTAGATTAGCACTTCCTTCCTATTCTCAATGAAACCTAGGAAAAATAATAGTCTCTAGCCTGTGAAATGAATCCTTGGCATCAATTTGTCTTCACTATCCCATCTTTCCTTTTGTGAATTTTTATTGTCTATTAACCTTTAGTGACAGTTGCATATGAGAAACAAGAAGTCTCTATCACTTGATTTTGTTTGTCATTTAACATATAGCTCTGATGCATAAAATCCTGTACTAAAATTAATCCTTCTTTAACCTTATCCCTTGGTACCCTTATTTTTCCCTCTCTCCCTCTGCTGACTCCCTCACAGTCTTAGGCAAATAGGAAGCTGCCATAGAATCAGATGAATAGCCCATCTAGCTGAATATTGGCTACACTGACTGGTAGTAGCTCTCCAGGATTTTAGACAGTATTAAGTAGGATATTAAATAGATTAATTTTAAAGTAGGCACCAAGAAGGGCACTCTGGGAAGGGTATTCCACAGCTAAGTGCTCTTTCTTTTGGAGTATTCATATAGCTGTTTTCTTTTTACAAACAGGCTGGATCTGTGGTAGTAATCCCTAATACATGTATTATCATAAATGGTGACATTACCAAGTGTCTGTGGCACCCTGGGTGGATTATATAGGAAGTTCACATAACAGCTTCAGTGTCTTTGATGTGTTGTGCCATTGTAGGAACCACCTGCACGATTCCCTCTCTCCACCCCACCCCCTGAACTGGTGACACTTTCTTTGTAGCTCCCTTTGACAAAAAGATTGCTGTTTGTCTATTAGGTCTTTCCGACAATAACATTACAATACCTCAGGCTATTGTATCCTTATGGTCTTGGTGATGGCTGCATTCTGAAGCAGTGTGTTTTGTTTTCAGCGTTCATCTATTGCCTCTGAGTTATCATCATTAAACTTCACCTACCCTATCTGTGACATTAAAAAACCCCTATAAAAACTTAAAACTGGGAAAGAACCTACAGATCCAGTATCTTTATTCTCAGACAAAATGTGCACATAGCTTCCCCCAGATTAAGTCCCAGAATCCAGATCATTATGTGCCATAAACTGGTTGCCTGCAAGATGGTTGCAGGAAATATAATTTCAAATGGATTCAGAAATATTACATAATTTCGAGGGCTTACCTTTGATAATATGGTGGCCCATTCAGAGAAACGTTATCCCTTGCTATATAATGTCATCCAGTTTCCCTTTGAACAGATTCTGGTTGGTAAAGCAGATGTATTGCTTGCTGGTTCTTCACTGGTCATTTATACATCAGTCATTATAGTGGCTTCCATACACAGGTTAGTGGTATGTGCCAGGAGCATACACAAAACAATTGATAGAAAATGCCCAAATTAGTGTGCTTGATATATATCATTAGCAAGTGGTTTGAATAATATATAAATTAGGCTGTCGAGCCCCCTTTAGGATGCACACCTTAACATGGTGAGGGGTTTTGAGAGTGTTGAAGTGTTTGAGAGAGCAATGCTGTCAGGAATCTAGACCAAGAGGCTAGACAGCAAAGCCTTTCATTGTGTAGATCATGAAAAACTATGGAATGCTTTAAAAGAAATGGGGGTGCCACAGCATCTGATTGTCCTGATGCTCAACTGATACTCTGGACAAGAGGCTACTGTAAGGACAGAATATGGAGAAACCGATTGGTTCCTAATCGGAAAGAGTGTGAGACATGGGTGTATTTTATCACCCCACTTATTTAATCTGTACACAGATCATAGGGAAAGTGGGATTGGACCAAGATGAAGAAGGTGTGAAAATTGGAGGGAGAAATATCAGTAATTTAAGATATGCAGACAATACCATACTACTAGCAGAAACCAGTAATGATTTGAAATGAATGCTGATGAAAGTTAAAGAGGAAAGCACAAAAGCAGGACTACAGCTGAACATCAAAAAGACTAAAGTAATGACAACAGAAGATTTATGTAACTTTAAAGTTGACAACGAGGACATTGAACTTGTCAAGGATTATCAATACCTCGGCACAGTCATTTACCAAAATTGAGACAATAGTCAAGAAATGAGAAAACGTTTAGGACAACCAGCCAGATGGGCGACTAATAAATTTAATAAATAAATAAATATGTCACAGTGGAAGGGACTCATCAGTGGTCTTTCCAGCAGTAAATACACTATCATAACTGCAATATCATGTATACAGTAGCATCCTACATAGTGTATGGTTATGTAGAAGGGGTAATGGGCATGTTTTGCTGGCTCTGCCTCAGATGTCATGTGTCTCTCCAACCATCAGCATCCAAGCAAGTGTGTTGCTTGAGCAAGGAAGTCTTAACCACACAGGCTTCCTTGCTCTGAAGTCTATCCTCAATGCACAGACATCAGTGGTCAAGGAGTCATACAGGAGCAGAGTTGACAGTGCAGACCTGCTGTCTCTTCTATGTACATGTGAAGAGTCTTCTTCACATCTGTAATGTGTAAAGGGAACTATATTCTAGCATGTTTTAATGTTGTTGAGGAAAATAATAGTGAAACTACTTTCTAGCTGCTCTAGCTAATTATGAGTGTCTTGTCCTAAGAGGTAAAACAAGGTCACTGTCTTGGAACTATAATAAATTAGTAGTGGAAAAGACTTAATAGAGCATAATGCCAAACATTTTGACTTTGTACAATTAATATTACTTTGTACAATTAATGCTTCAGGGGAGGCTGAAGAATAATATGGAAGCACTAACAGTTAACATGTCTGAAACCTTTCAGGAAGATAAGAATTATTCTTAAGGGAATGACCATAAGACAGAGACACTGTTACCTGTATACTTCTGAACCTCTATGTGTGTACACCCTGCATAAGTCTTTTACATACCACCCAAGCATGTCGCGAAACCTTTTGCTGGAATTAAAACCTGCACATTCCTCCAAATATGTGATCCTACCCTTAATAATTCCAAGAAAAAAAACACAAATATATAATAAAGGTTGGTTTATTAAAAGAGGAAAAGGAAAGTATAGCATTCACTTTACATATGGGCAGCGTCTAGTTAATACGATTACATACTACAGCTATGAGAAAATAGTGATGCCCTACCTCTATTCACACCCATGATAGTGGGCACATAGACTCACACCAAAGAAACTAGAGAAAGAGGGAAGAGGATAGTGAAAGAATATACCTTTCCTGAAGACCATTGAGACACAAAGTCAGGAACAAGGCTTCTGTCCCTGGCAAGAGTTACGCTTTCCCTTCTGAAATAGCCAGCAAACAGACACAAAAGATGTCACGCTTCTTTGGACTGAGGTCCGGTGCAGCGAGTTGATGTTCCGAGAGAACGATGTGAAGTGTCCAGGAAACCATTGGGGCCAATGCCCTGGGCAAAACCTTTACCTTAAATGTGTTTTGGGGTCTCATTGGGTTGCATGTGAACTAGGAGCAGGGGACAGGTGAGTGATCTAGGGACATGAAAATTTTCCTTTGGACTATTTGCTTTCCCTAGATGAAGTTAAAGATCATACCTACTCCTACTGCCTCCAGTGCTATGTGTGAGTGTAAATTCCTCTTTCTGGGAAGAACTAGTTTGTCTTGTGTGTATTACGTTAACCTGACCTATGCAACAGCTTAGGGGCCAGTGTTCAGTTAAAGTGATTATTTCTGAAGTAAATCTTTAGTTTGAAACCTTCCTCATTATTCACTAACAAATTGGTACGTGTCTTCCTGAGATCAGGAAACCAGTTCTGGCCATCCTCAAGGATTTGGAGTCATTGTGAGAGCTGTTTCTTGGTGTGCACTATAGCTTGAGCTTCTGTGCCTTGATCCATTACTATGAACCAAAGAATAAAACCCCCAGAATGTGCATACCTCCTTACACCTCTGCAGTGCTTGTTGTTGTCCACCCTTCACCCAGAGGTCCCAGGGCAGTTCCAACAACACTAAAACACACAGTTTGAACACCTAAACAACATCACAGAAAATAGGGTGAGTTCTAAAAATGTGCATCTTCAACCTTTGTTGAAGGCCAGGGTGAAGAAGTGCATCTTCAGCATTCGCTGAAAGTAGTACAATGAAGTTGCCAGATGCACCTCAGTGGGGAGGGAGTTCCACAGCTTTGGGGCTGCCACAGAGAATGCCCTCTCCTGGGCCACACCCCCGATCATCCAAGGGTGGCGGAACTACCAAAAGGGCCCCCTTTGCTGATCTCAATACACGAGAGAGTCGTAGGGAAGAAGGCGGTCTTTCAAATATTTGGGACCTATATAATTTTGAAGCACTAACATGAGCACCTTGAGCTGGGCCAAGAGACGAACTGGCAACCAGTGCAGCTGTTTTAAAACAGGGGCTATATGAGTTATGAAAGAACCTCCCGCCAGTAATCTTGCTGCTTCCTTTTGGACCAGTTGAAGTTTCCAAGTCGTCTTCAAGGGCAGCCCCGCATAGAGTGCATTGCAATAATCCAGTGTGGAGGATACTAATGCATAGAGCATTGTGGCCAAGTCTTCTCTGTCCAAAAGGGGCCAAAGCTGGCAATCTAGCTGGAGCTGGAAAAATACACCCTTAGCCACTGAGGCCACCTGAACCTCTACTGACAGTGTTGGATCAAGGAGTAACCCCAGACTGCAGACCTGCTCCTTCAAGGAAATAGAAACCTCATCCAGAACAGCCCGTCTTCCCACTTCCTGGACATGAGAGCTCTGGACACATAACACCTCGTATCTTTTCAGGATTCAGCCTCAATTTATTGGCCTACATCCAGTCCATCACTGCCTCCAAGCACCCGTTCAACATCTCAACTGTCTCTCCTGATTCAGATGGAATAGAGAGGGAGAGCTGGGTGTCATCTGCATATTGATGGCACCCTGTTCCAGATGCCGTAATGACAGCTCCCAGTGGCTTCATAGAGATGTTGAATAGCATGGGAGACCAGACAGAACTGTGTGGAACACCGCAGGATAATTCCCATGGTGCTGAACAGTAGCCTCCCATGACTACTTTTGGAAGCAGCTCTGGAGGTGTGAGTGGAACCACTGAAGCACAGTGCCGCCAACCCCTACCTCCAACCCTGCTTTAGAACTTCGATCATGGAGGTATGGGTACAGCATTTTTTTATTGGCCGTGATGGCTATATGGAACCCCCATATAGAGAAGCAGTAAACCCACAGAATACCAGTTGCTGGAGAACAGCTGTAGGAGGCTGTCTTATTCAAGCCCTGGTTTTGGGTTTCCCTGAGGCATCTGGTTGGCTTCAGTGGAAAGAAGGATGCTGGGTTAGATGGTCTGATCCAACAGAGCTCTTATGTTTTTATTTCTGTGCTGTGACATCCCTAGTTAATTACTCCTTCTCTTGTAATGAGAAGTCCTGATTATAATGTGGAGAATGTGACTAAACATTTGGCTAGCGCTGGCATCTTTGGGGTTAGGGGCTGCACTGCATTATTTGAACATTCCCTCCTATGCTCTACGTCGGGAGGTGATAATAAAATTTGCACTAACTTTTTGAAAGTAGCATGAATTGAATCTATTTACTGATTTACTTTGACCTTTTTAGGGAATGTGGTTATGTTTATGTTCGCATACATATTAGGAAGGGCTGAGGAACATGGTCCAAATTTTGTTGGACCCTGGCTTTATCCACCCCAGCCTGTATGGCTATCAGAGACATCCTGAAGAGCCATCAGTTCCCCACTCTGGTATTAGGGGAAATGATGATTTTGCCCTTTACATTTGAACAATGTACATTTGAAAACACCAAATACCATTTGTTTAGGTAGTGAAAATAAGTAAAGAGCTCTGGAACAGAGAGCAAAACATAGCAACTGCAGAATGAAACATGTCTTTTATATTTGTTCTATTTTACTTTACCTGGAAGGCTGTGAGCATGGGAATTAAAACCTGACATACAGATAACAGAAAAGCTACAGCATGCCAATGAAGACAAAGATGATAGTTTGTTTTCAGCCGTACAGTTGAGAAGGGATGTTGAAAGGAGAACGTTAAGGTGTTTTGGCAGATGTTCTCTATCTGTTCTCACATCTGGAAATGGAATTTCCTCTATTCTCCACCCTACTCCACTCCATTCTTTCTTACTTTCTTCTTCTCCCCAAATAAATATCCGTTGCTGGTCTGTGTGTGGACTAGCAGGTATGTGGAGATGTTAAATTTAGTTGTTTTGCAGTATATGCTAGTGCTTTGGTAGATTTTATAATTCACAAATGGTGCAGCTCATGAGCTGGATTTTAAATCTATTGCATTTTTGCTTGGCCCAAACTGTTGTGCCTGAGCTGAATTTTAAGAATGTGTGGACTTTTGGGGTGGGAATAGGAAATAACTGATTAAGAGGTGACCTCATTATTTATCTATTCTCTGCGTAAACATTTTGCTGTTAATTTTTCCCATTAGCACACACAATTTTCAAAAGATTTAGAAAGTTATGGCTTTTCTCCATGGGAGCAGAACCACACTCATCTGTTTTTCAATAACTCTCTAGCAATAATACATTACTAATCCCTGAATGCAGCCAATTATTTTTGTTGCTTTCTCATCTAGTCACACAATGAGTTATCATCCCTTGATACTGCTGTCAGCAACAGTATAATAGAAGGACTTCTTGAGGTTGGTAGTTTGACTGAATTCAGTAGACATTCAATACTGACATCAGACAGCTGATACAATTTTGAGATTTCAGAATGTCACTTCATCTCGCTGCAGAGAGTTTCACCTCTGTATGAGTCATGCCAGTTTGTTTTTGTTTTAAAGATTTCTGTTCCATTTGCAGTGTTTGCATTATGTTAAATCATGGATTAGCAAAACATACACAGACAGTAAAGAGCTGCAGGGAGCCTTAGGTCTGAGTGCTCCTCCCCTCTGTAGGAAGAGAACTTAGAACTTTTCATTTCAGTTTTCTTGAACCTCAGTTTGTCTTGTCTGGACCAGGGATCATGGTATATTAAGTGTGGTTTCAAGTTGGCTTGTTTTGAAACTGATGAGAGTTTGTGGGAAAATAATCTCTTGTGTCTGCATAATTACGTTGCTTTGGAGTACTGGTGTAGTATTGCGGCCTATTGCCGAAATAAAACACAAACACCATTCATTGGGTTAAATCATGGGCCACTTTATTAAACGGAATCAATTAGAATAATGAACCTGCAGAGGGGAAATCAAGTGCGGGAGCATTCTGATGATCCAGGCAAAGCCTGCTTGCAGCCATAGGGCGACCAAACCTTGCCTGAGCCCGGGGCTGCCCTGTGCCCGACCCCAGCTCAGGCCACACCCTGAAGATGTGTAGGGGGTCCAACCAGCATCATCGCCCCCCGGAGCCCTGAAACTCAGAGCGGATGAAGCACATTGGCCCCAAAGGCGGCCCGTGTTCTGCCCCCCGGGCCGTATAGCCCTGAGCTGCAGGCCCCCGGACCGCCAATCGCCCCCAAAGGTGCCTAAAGGTGTCACCTAGCTGCCCTTTCCCTTTAAACCTTTTCCCGTACTTCTTTGCCACAAGTGACCATTGACATATTAAAGCTAAAAACAGACCAATCAGCCTATTAACCCCAAAGGCACCCGTGCTAACCCTTGACCCATCCCCCCAACCACAGTGTGGAGTAGGGAAAAGAAACCTGCCAGCAAAGCGAGGCAGGCTGGCCAAAAATTCCTAGTCGGCCCCATAGCGACCAAATGAATCACACTGCAGCAGAGGGAGGGTCGGGCGGGCGCCGCCAAAATTCAAAGGAGGGCGGGAGGCTGGTGGAGTGGCCTTAAATGGCCTTCAGCCACCCCGCCTCCTTTCTGTGTGTCACGATGGCGCACTGGCATGCACACACACACCCCTGATGGCTGCCTGGTCTTCGGCTGCGGCTGCAAACTCACCCCTTTGCCCGGCAAGTACCGGGCACGGAACAGGATTGCGGCCTATTGCCGAAATAAAACACAAACACCATTCATTGGGTTAAATCATGGGCCACTTTATTAAATGGAATCAATTAGAATAATGAACCTGCAGAGGGGAAATCAAGTGCGGGAGCATTCTGATGATCCAGGCAAAGCCTGCTTGCAGCCATAGGGCAACCAAACCTTGCCTGAGCCCGGGGCTGCCCTGTGCCAGACCCCAGCTCAGGCCACACCCTGAAGATGTGTAGGGGGTCCAACCAGCATCACCGCCCCCTGGAGCCCTGAAACTCCAAGCAGATGAGGCACGTTGGCCCCAAAGGCGCCCCGTGTTCTGCCCCCTGGGCCGTATAGCCCTGAGCTGCAGGCCCCCGGACCGCCAATCGCCCCCAAAGGTGCCTAAAGGTGTCACCTAGCTGCCCTTTCCCTTTAAACCTTTTCCTGCACTTCTTTGCCACAAAAGGGGGACAAGCCTCTGCTTAGTCTCCCTTTACCCCACACCCAATAAAAATCTCGTGCAGACCCCTCTGCAGGTCCATCAGGAAGATGCCATCGTTGCCTCACGAACTGCATGTCCATGCATGCCTGCCACTGAGGGCCTTCTCCATGTCTGACCACAGCAGACGACCTCAGGCTACCGAGGCCTCAACTGCATGTCCTCACATGCCTGCCACTGAGAGCCTTGCCCTCCATGTCTGACCACAGCAGACGACCCGAGGCTACCAAGGCCTCAGCTGCATGTCCTCACATGCCTGCCACTTACAGCCTTGCCCTCCATGTCTGACCACAGCAGATGACCCGAGGCTACCGAGGCCTCAGCTGCATGTCCTCACATGCCTGCCACCTGCAGAACCTTCCACCCTGAACCTTGCTGGAACAACATGGGTAGGAAACCATTCCAGCGCATACTCTGTCGACCCAGCCACCAAACCGTGGCCCACCATCAGAGGCCTAGCTGTGAACCAATGTGCGTTTGCGGCCCTAAGGCCAGCCTATGAGATCATGCCATGGCTGCAGAGTAGGCTGCACATCTGCTCCATCCCCATCCAGCAACCTGCCAAAACAGAAACAATCGTGAACAGTTGGGTCCTGGACCTTCAGACTCGCCCCCAGGGTGAATGTATTCCATGGGCCCGTACTTCCCCCTCCCGACGGCCTGCACCTGCATATACCAAAACCAAATAGACCGTCCCAGGTAGGCAATTCCACTGCCAGGTAGGCAACCCCAAGTCCGGAGGAGCATGTCCCTCAAACCCCCATGGGTCTGCTCCCAGGCACTGCGACACTAGACCGAAACTTTTTGAGGGAAGATCCCTCCCCCTGAATATCAGGCAACCAGGCCTGTAGCTTCAGGCCAAAAACACTATGATGCCGTCATGGGGAAGTGTCCAGTCCAGGGGGAGGGTAAAATAATGTGGAGTGACTCTTGCACCCCTGGTCTGCCTGGAAACAAACCTTGGACCGCAGGATGGCTCGAAGGGAAGTCTGACCTGGCCCCAAACAGCCCCCCATCCGGAAGGCTCCAAAATTAAGTGTGAGGGCCGCTACATGCAACTGCTGAGCTTTGAAGCATGATGGTCACAGGGCACCTCCCTGATCAACAATCCCTGGCGGGTCAGGTGAACACGGAGGATAAGGATAAGGGGTATGGGGGTGTGCATGGGCCAGCTGGCCAGCACATGACATATCCCAAGACGTCTGAATGGTCCTAAAGGCCCCCTGCCAGCCTACCTTGCGACACACTGACAGACAAGCTTTACTCCTACCATCTGTGATGAATTCCAGCATGTGATTCATAGGAATAGGCCACACTTTGCATAGCCCCTGCCAGCCCCTAACTCCCAGGAATCCCCTCCTGCCCTCTGATAGCTGGTGAGCATGCTGGGGCAGCAGATAGGCATATGGCCATATCTGACTCCCCTCCCCCATCTCCCAGTATGCGGTATGGGACTAGCGGAGTCGGTCCTTCCTCTAACTGAAACACCATTGACGCACCGCAGGAAAGGAGGGGGCCACACCACAGGTTGGCGCATAAGGCAGCCAAAAACTTTGAACCTGTGGTAAGGCTGTGAAATCCCTGTTATGGCACCATAAACCCCACCGTAGAAGGCCCCCAACACCTGAAGGGCAGAAAGCAAACACCTTCCCCAGCCCCTGAAAACTCCAGGATCTTGATCTGCAACAGTTCAAGCTTTTCCCGGGTAGCCTGCAGCCCTGGGTCCAAAAGTCAATCTTAATACCCTGGAAGGTGAACACTGGGGCAGGATCCTCCATTTTCCCAGCTGCCAAAGGAACCCCCCAGTTCATAGCTACGCTATAAACTGTGCCATCAGGTGCTAACATGCACCCAAAGTCTGCCCTACCCGTGAACTGTAAATCATGAAAGTAGTGCCCCACTGCTTCTGAGCCCTCTCGTCTCCTGACTGTCCCTTCCAAGAAGGGGCTGAAGTGCTCCATGCAAGAATACAGCAGCCCATAGGTAATGCTCTGCTGCATAGTTGACTTAAAGGGCAAAACTCAGCAGCTCAAAATCCACCGTGTGTAACAGCTGGCAATGCAGGCAGATTAGCTGCCACACTTGCCCATAAGGCATCACTGACTGACCCCACTTGTATGATGGGTGGTGAATCAGGTAGACTTTGCCCACTGACACTTTGGGCACTATACGGGGGGGCACTGAGAGAGCAGAGGTAGGGGATGATGGGAAGGGGCCAATAACCCTGCCCAACTGTATGTCTTCATCAATTGTCCTCTGGACCAGTGCGTCCATACCTAAGACTGATTTAAGATTGCTGGCCATAAGGGTGAGCCGGAGGCCACGGTATAGGATCCGGAAAACCGCATAATAAAGAAAAACCACATAATAAAATGAGTCTCCCCATAACTGGGCAGTCTGCAAGCAAGGTCCATAGCCCTGGAGCGTAGCTGGGAAGGGACACTTTTCTTGAGCAGCCTCTGCTGGGGGCTACTTCCCACTCCTTTGAGGGGCCCTGGCCCCACATATCCTTCTGGCTTGTTGTTGTGCCTTTAATTGCAGGTTCGTATTCAGCAGTTATTAGATGGCATGGAGTTGAGCAATGTCATCTTCTAATGTCTGCAGATCAAATGACTCTTAAAAGCTCAGGACTAGTGGCCTGTAAAAAAGGTGGCCACCTTATCTACAGACCAGTTTCTGTCTTTCTGTCTCCGGCTGCCACCCACCCTCCTCAAAAAGCCTCTGCTCTTTGTAATTACAATGCATTGCTCCAATCCAAATGGCTGCTACGTTATGACAGAGCATCTTTCTAGGTTATTCTGCAAAAACAAGTGGCGGCCACAGGCAGCAGGAGGGTGTGGGAGTGCAGGCAAATTTTTGCCCCTCTCATCTCTTCAAGTTCTCCCTAATTGACTAACCCCTTCTCTGAACTTTCCTGGTTTGCAAAAACAGTGTGGAAGTGGAATGGCCTTCTCAGTACATCCCTTAAGATGGCTGTCCAGCTGCCCCTGGAATGCCCCCAGTGTCAAATAGCCCACTACCTCTCTAGGTAATTGGTAACTGAAAAGTAACATTTAGTTTAAACTAAAAATACACTTCAGTATCAAGAAAAGGAGTCTATTCCTATTTTGCTTTCTGTAGTGGGAAGGGGACCCCAATAGAAGTATCTCCTGGCCCTAACTGGAGGCGCTGAGGGCTGCACCTGGGGACCCTCTGCATGCAAAGCAAGTGATCTGTTACTGAGCTACAATCCTCCCTCTCCAGGGTCCGAGATCCCTGTAAATGGTGAAATAATCATAGCAATACCTGCGCATGAAGTGCATTGGCTCTGTTCCACTGTTGGGCATCTGCAAACAGGTACGAGGTACATCCTTGAGACATACACAAGGGACATTTAGGTAGGATAAAATTCCACTTCATGTAGCTGCCCCACTCAGTGCACCAAACACACACACACCACCCGGCTATACCTGCGCTCCTACGGCTTTACCTGCGCTGCTACCGCCCAGACTTTACCTGCGCTGCTACCGCCCAGGCTTTACCTATATTACCACCACCCCAGCTTTACCTGTTCTACTATTCTGCTAAAGTCAGCAGTGGGGGCCTGAGACCCGCTTGACCGTCCCTTAGCACTAGCCTGCCCCCGAGCAAGAGCTCACAAAAACAAATTTAAATGTCCTGCCCTGAGTGCCTGCTGCGCCACTCCCTGGGACACTGCCATGCCTCACTGCCGCCGCTACTGCGCCTCTCCTGAGGAGATGAGGGAACGCCACCGCCACCGCTGCATGCAAAGGCCTGGCCGCCCAATGGGGTCCCGCGCCACTTCTGCTAGCAAGGATTGCCGCTGCTTCTGCTGTCGCCACTCGGCCTCACTGAGCCACCGGCTTCCCCCCGAAGCCTCGGAGTCACTTCTCCCGCCTGTGCCGCAAGGCCTACTTGAAGACTCGCATCCACTGCTGGCCCAGAAAGGCCCTGCCGCCGTAGGGCTCCTCAGCTAGGCCTCATGCAAGGCCTCCTGTTACTGCTGCCGCCGCCGCCGCCAGGCCGGCGCATCAAAGGCCTCGCCGCCACTGGAAGGCCTCCCTTGCTGTAGCCGCCGCCGCAAGGCCGGCGCATCAAAGGCCTCACCGCGGCTGGAAGGCCTCCCACGAGGGCTGGTGCCGGAAGGCTCGCTTTGCCGCCACTGCAAGGCCTCACGGCCCTGCAGGCCTTGCCGCCAATATTCAAAGGAGGGCGAGAGGCTGGTGGAGTGGCCTTAAATGGCCTTCAGCCGCCCCGCCTCCTTTCTGTGTGTTACGCCGGCGTGCCGGGGCGCACACACACACACCCCTGATGGCGGCCTGGGCTTCGGCTGCGGCCGCAAACTCGCCCCTTTGCCCGGCAAGTACCAGGCATGGAACGGGATTGGGGGTGACCCCCTTTAGGATACACACCTTAACATGGTGAGGGGGTTTGAGAGTGTTGAAGAAGCTGAGAGCAATGCCATCAGGAGTCTAGACCAAGAGGCTAGACTCCTAGCAGGGGCACCAAAGGCGGAATGGTCAAAGCTGAGACACCAGACTAAGATGCATCCAAACTCAGAGGAAGGCAATGGTAAACCACCTCTGAATACCTCTTACCACAAAAACCCTATGAACAGAGTATCCAAATTGCAACACGAGATAGTGCTGGAAGATGAGACCCCCCCCAGGTCAGAAGGCACTCAACGAGCTACTGGGGAAGAACAAAGGACAAGTACGAGTAGCGCTGTGACTAATGGCGCAGCTGGGTCAAAGATGAAAGGAAGCCCAGAGGCTGATGCGCACAGATGCAAAAGTAGAGTCCAGAGTTGTATGATGCACACAATAGGAACATGGAATGTGAGAGGCATGAACCAGGGAAAGTTAGAAATTGTCAAGCAGGAAATGGAACGTATCAATGTTACAATACTTTATTTTAGTGAATTAAAATGAATGGGAATGGGACATTTTCAATCAGGCAACTACAAAATATTTTATGCAGGAAATGAGAAATCAAGAAGAAACGGGGTTGCTTTAATAGTGAGAAGTGATATAGCAAAACCAACTAGGAGCTACAATGCAAGGTCGGAGCGAGTGATATCAATGAGATTAAATGGGAAACCTATTAACATAACCATCATCCAAGTCTACGCTCCAACGTCAAATGCAGAAGAAGAAGAATTGGAGAGATTTTACGCAGAAGTACAGGAGGAAATTGATCACACACCAAAACAAGATATTATGATAATCATGGTGGACTGGAATACAAAAGTAGGGAACAGAGAAGAACTAGGAATTGTGGAGAAATGGGGCTTAGGAGACAGAAATGAAGCAGGAGAAAGACATATTAAGTTCTGTAAAGCCAATAATTTGTTTCTTGCCAACACATTTTTTGAGCAACCAAAAAGACGACTGTACACATGGACATCACCAAATCGTCAATATAGGAATCAAATTGATTATATAATTGGCAACAGAAGATTGAGAAGTTCCATACTTTCTGCAAAAACAAGACCAGGAGCAGACAACGGTACAGATCATGAACTGGTGGTATTGAAAATCAGAGTAAAGCTAAAGAAGAACAACAAAGCAATCATATTGCCAAAATACAATTTAAGTAACATCCCAGAAGAATATAAAGATCAAGTAAGGAACAGATTTGAGGTTTTAAAATTAGTTGATAGAGAACCAGAAGAACTATGGACTGAAGTCAGAGACATGATCAGGGAAGAATGCAAAAAGACAATACCTCTAGTTAAAAAGAGAGAGAGAGACCTCAATGGATGACTGAAGAAACTCTTCAAATGGTTAAAGAGAGAAGGAAAGCAAAAGCAAAAGGAGATAGAAACACAGTCAGAACCCTAAATGCAACAGTACAGTGACTAGTACATAGAGACAAAGAAAACTATTACAATAGTTATTGTATAGAAATAGAAGTGGACAACAAAAAGGGAAGAACAAGAGCCCTATTCCAAACTATTAGAGAAATTAAAGGGAAATTTAAAGCAAGAGTAGGGATGTTGAATAATCAACAGGGGAACATACTGACTGACTGAGATAAAATAAAAAGAAGATGGAAGCAATACACTGAAGAACTCTATAACAGAGATGCAAGGATGACAGATTAATTCACGGAGTAACCATATGATGAAGAACCAGACATTTTAGAATGTGAGGTAAAAGCTTCTCTTAAAATACAAATCAGAAACAAATCAGTGGGAACAGATGGCATACCAATAGAGTTGCTACAAGCTACTGAGACAGAATCTGTCCAAATTTTTAAAGAATTGGTCAAGAAATATGGAAAACTGAACTATGGCCCACAGACTGGAAGCGTTGAATATATATCCCAATTCCAAAGAAAGGGGATCCCAGGGAATGCAGTAATTCGAACGATTGCCTTAATATCCCATGCAAGTAAAGTAATGCTCAAGATTCTACAACAAAGGCTCTTACCATATATGGAGCGAGAAATGCCAGACGTCCAAGCTGGATTTAGAAAGGGAAGAGGTACCAGAGATCATAACACAAACATACATTGGATAATGGAACAGACCAAGGAATGCCAGAAGAAAATCACCCGTGCTTTATACATTACAGCAAAGCCTTTGACTGTGTAGATCATGAAAAACTATGGAACGCTTTAAAAGAAATGGGGGTGCCACCGCATCTGATTGTTCTGATGCACAACCTATGCTCTGGACAAGAGGCTACTGTAAGGACAGAATATGGAGAAACCGATTGGTTCCCAATCAGACAGGGGTTTATTTTATCACCCTATTTGTTTAATCTGTACGCAGCACATACCATACAGAAAGTGGGATTGGACTAAGATGAAGGAGGTGTAAAAATTGGAGGGGAAAATATCAATAATTTAAGATATGCAGACGATACCATACTCTTAGCAGAAACCAGTAATGATTTGAAAAGAATGCTGATGAAAGTTAAAGAGGAAAGCACAAAAGCAGGACTACAGCTGAACGTCAAAAAGACTAAAGTAATGACAACAGAAGATTTATGTAACTTTAAAGTTGACAATGAGGACATTGAACTTGTCAAAAATTATCAATACCTCGGCACAGTCATTTACCAAAATGGAGACAATAGTCAAGAAATGAGAAAAAGTCTAGGACTGGGGAGGTCAGCTATGAGAGAACTAGAAAAGGTCCTCAAATGCAAAGATGTATCACTGAACACCAAAGTCAAGATCATTCAGACCATGGTATTCCTGATTTCTATGTATGGATGTGAAAGTTGGACAGTGAAAAAAGGGATAAGAGAAAAAATCAACTCATTTGAAATGTGGTGTTGGAGGATAGCTTTGTGCATACCATGAATTGCAAAAAACACAAATAATTGGGTGTTAGAACAAATTAAACCAGAACTATTACTAGAAGCTAAAATGATGAAACTGAGGTTATCATACTTTGGACACATCATGAGAAGACCTGATTCACTAGAAAAGACCATAATGCTGGGAAAAACAGAAGGGAGTAGAAAAAGTGGAAGGCCAAACAAGAGATGGATTGATTCCATAAAGGAAGCCACAGACCTGAACTTACAAGATCTGAACATGGTGGTTCATGACAGATGCTCTTGGAGATCACTAACTCATAGGGTCATAATCGACTTGAAAGCACATAACAAGAACATTGGGGGTGAGGGTAGGGTGTGATCTAAAATTCTGGAATTAATTCAGGTATTGTAACTATAACTTAGAAACAAATTCTTAAATTGTCAGCATAATAAATAATAATAATAATAAATTTAATTTCTTCGTCGCCTATCTGGCCAATGGCCACTCTAGGCGACTTACAAAATTATTAAAATACAATTAATAAAATACAGTAATACAATAAAAACAATAGATCTACAGCAACAATATCAAAACTGGGTAGGAGGCATTACAATTATATCGATTAACCCTCCCCGGATACCCCGAAGGCCTGCTGAAAAAGCCAGGTCTTTAAGGCTTTCCGAAATACATTTAGGGAAGAGGCATGCCAGAGATCTTGTGGGAGGGAGTTCCAAAGAGTGGGGGCCGCCACTGAGAATGCCCTCTCTCTTGTACCCACCAATCTGGCTGTTTTTGTTGGCGGGATTGAGAGAAGGCCCTGTGTGGCCGATCTTGTCGGGCGGCATAATTGGTGGCGTTGAAGGCGCTCCGTGAGATAAACTGGGCCGAAACCGTATAGGGATTTAAAGGTCAATACCAACACCTTGAATTGGGCTCGGAAAACAACTGGAAGCCAGTGTAGGTCGAACAACACTGGTGTGATGTGATCTCGGCGGCGACTATTCGTAAGTAGTCGAGCTGCCGCATTTTGTATCAGTTGTAATTTCCGGACCGTTTTCAAGGGTAACCCCACGTAGAGCGCATTACAGTAGTCCAAACGAGAGGTGATCAGGGCGTGTACCACCAGTGGGAGCTGATGAACAGGAAGGTAGGGTTGCAGCCTTCGTATGAGGTGTAGTTGGTACCAGGCTGCCCGGCTCACTGCCGAAATCTGAGCCTCCATGGACAGCCTGGAATCAAGCACAACCCCAAGGCTGCGGACCTGGTCCTTTAGGGGTAAACTCACCCCATTGAACTTCAGGTCAATGTCACCCAACCTTCTCTTGTCCCCCACAAGTAGTACCTCGGTTTTATCAGGGTTCAACTTCAGCTTGTTCCTTCCCATCCATCCACTCACGGATTCCAGGCAGTTGGACAAGGTCCAACTCTGGACAAGGTCCAAGCCAACTCTGGTGAAGATTTAAACGAGAGATAGAGCTGAGTGTCATCCGCATATTGATGACACTGCAGCCCAAATCTCCTGATGATTGCTCCCAGCGGCTTCATATAGATGTTAAACAGCATGGGAGAGAGGATAGAGCCCTGTGGCACACCACAATTGAGAGGCCAAGGGTCTGATACCTCCTCCCCCAACGCTACCTGTTGGTACCTGTCGGAGAGAAAGGAATGGAACCACTGTAATACAGTGCCTCCAATTCCCAATCCCTCCAGGCGAAGCAGAAGGATACTGTGGTCGACAGTATCAAAAGCCGCTGAGAGATTGAGGACAAGAAAGGTGGATTCTCCCCTATCTAATGCCCTCCTCAAATCATCAACCAGAGCGACCAAGGCTGTTTCAGTTCCGTGACCAGTCCTGAAACCCGATTGGTATGGATCCAAATAATCCGTTTCATCCAAGTGTGCTGACAACTGGTTGGCCACCACTCGCTCAATGACCTTGCCCAGAAATGGTAGATTCGAAATTGGGCGGAAGTTATCTAACACTTGGGGATCCAAGGAGGGCTTCTTTAAGATGGGCTTTACAATTGCCTCCTTGAAGGCTGATGGCATCACACCCTCTTTCAAGGATGCGTTTACCACCGCTTTGATCCCCTCGCCCAATTTCTCTCTGCAGCTCACAAGGAGCCACGAAGGGCAAGGATCAGTAAGACATGTGGTTGGCTTCACAGATGAAAGCACCTTGTCCACTTCCTCAGAAGGGAGAAGCCGAAACCGATCACAATTTACCGGCTTGCAACTGGCCAACTCTGGTTCATCGACTGTGTCCACGGCGCGCGGGATCGAGCTCCGTAAGTGTTCGATTTTATCAGCGAAGTGTTTTGCTAATAGGTCACAGGAGGCCTTTGACTGTTCCAAGGGTTCCTGAGCAACTGGACCAACCAGGCTTCGGACCACCTGGAACAGCCTCCTGGGACAACACTCCGCAGACGCAATAGAGGCAGCAAAGAAAGCCTTGTTTCCTACCTTTATTGCCACTTGGTAGGCAGCTACTGCTGCTCTAACCTGTGTCCGGACATCTTCGGAGCGGGATTTCCGCCACCGGCGCTCTAGTCGTCTCACCTCCTGTCTCAAGCTACGCAACCGCGGTGTATACCATGGAGCTAGCTGAGTTCTATTCAGGGGGAGAGGACGTTTCGGAGCCACCTGGTCTAATGCCCTGGTGATCCCCACATTCCACTCCTTCACCAGGGTTCCGACCGGGCGACCTTCAGCAGGTTCCAGTTCCCCAAGCGCAGTCAGGAATCCATCCGGATCCATCAGGCGTCTGGGGCGGACCATTTTAGTAGGTCCTTCACCCCTGCGGAGGGGGCATGGCAACGAGAAGTCCATATTTACCAGGTAGTGGTCTGACCATGACACAGGAGTGGCATGAATCACTCCCAACTTCAGACCACTTCTCTCCTCTCCCAGGACAAATACTAGGTCGAGAGCATGACCGGCTACATGGGTGGGCCCAGTATTACTGAGGTACAGTTCCCAGGAAGCCATGGTTTCCAGGAAATCCCGAGGGCCTCCTATGAGAGCGGCCTCGGCATGCACGTTAAAGTCACCCAGCACTACCAGCTCTGGGGACAATGCCCGTACAGTCGAGACCACCTCTAGCACCTCGGCCAGGGAATCTGCCGTGCAGCGGGGTGGGCGGTACACCAGCATTCATTCATTGTCGATCACTTGTGGCCGAGTAAGATTGTCTTCCAAGGTAAGGTCTTTAAAGGTGGGTCCATAAGTGACTGTGGAGGCCAATTCTGGATCCACACAGCCTCCCACAGTGAGGACATACGTTTCCAGATGGAAGATGGTCATGATGAGGATTTCCTTAACGTGCCTTCCGCTTAGCTCATTTGTCCCTTTTACCCTGTACTCATGCTTCTTCAAAGTCCATAGCACCATTGATAATGGTCGACCTCCAAATGGGACGCTCATGGGCCAAGGCTTCCCAGTTCTCGATGCTTATGTTACATTTTTTTATATTAGCTTTGAGAACATCTTTAAACCTCTTTTGCTGTCCACCGTTATTCCATTTTCCATCCTTAAGTTGGGAGTAAAGTAGCTGCTTTGGAAGACGGTGATCAGGCATTCGAACAACATGGCCGGTCCAGCAAAGTTGATTTTGGAGGATCATTGTTTCAACACTGGTGGTCTTTGCTTCTTCCAATACGCTAACATGAGTTTGCCTATCTTCCCAAGTAATTTGCAGAATTTTCCAGAGGCAGCATTGGTGGAATCTTTCAATAAGTTGGGAGTGGCGTTTATAGATGGTCCATGTTTCACAGGCGTACAGTAAAGTCGCTAGTAGAATGGCTTTGTAAATAAGCATTTTGGTCTCCTTGCGACTATCCCGATCCTCGAACACTCTTCTCTTCATTTGGGAGAATGTGGCACTCGCAGAGCTCAGACGATGGTGAATTTCAGCGTCAGATGTCAGCTTTTACAGAGAGACGGCTGCCAAGATAAAAAGTGATCGACATTCTCCAGCATCGCACCATTAAGCTGGATTGATGGTGCTACAGAGGGATTGGTTCGGACTTGCTGATGAAACACTTTGGTTTTGTTGATGTTAAGCGAGAGGCCAAGCTTTTCATATGCTTCTGCAAAGACATTTAGGATAGTTTGAAGATCTTTCTCTGAATGGCATATTAAAGTTCTATGACAGAGTTTGTAATTACCTTACTTTTTGCTTTCAGCCTACTGATATTAAAAAGCTTTCCATCTGTGTGATATGTGATTTCCACGTCAGTGGGAAGTTTCCTGTCAACAAGGTGTAGAATCATGGCGATAAAAATATCAAATAAGGTTGGAGCAATGACACATCCCTGTTTGACGCCTGATCCCACTTTGAATGGATCACTTTGAGAGCCATTGTTATCTAAAATTGTTGCCGTCATGTTGTCATGGAGGAGTTGCAAAATATTCACAAATTTATCAGTGCATCCAATTTTTAGAAGGATGGTCCAGAGATCAGTTCGATTTACAGTATCAAAGGCCTTAGTCAGATCAATAAACGCCATATACAGAGGCCGGTTTTGCTCCCGGCATTCTTCTTGAAGCTGTTGTGCAGTGAAGATCATGTCCACTGTCCCCCTGGAAGGGCGGAAACCATTTTTGGATTCAGGGAGGATGCCTTTTGAGATAAGTAGGAGGCGATATGCGAGGATCCTTGCAAGAATTTTACCTGTGGTAGCAAGAAGGGAGATGCCTCGGTAGTTCCCACAATCTATTCTATCACCCTTCTTAAAAAGAGTGATAATTATGGCATCCCTAAAGTCTTCCGGGATCTCCTCCCTCATCCAGATTTTTTTGATGAGCTTATGAAGTCGTTGTGTAAGTTCAGGTCCACCTTCTTTAAAGACTTTAGCAGGAATCCCATCAGGTCCACTAGCTTTGTTATTCTTCATTTGATTAATGGCTTTACTGACTTCATCCAAATTAGGGGATACTACAAGCTCATCTCTAATTTGTTGTTGTGGGATTTGCGAGAAGACCTCATCAGCCACAACAGAGTTACGATTAAGGAGGTTGTGGTAATGCTCTTTCCAACGCAGTGCAATAGACTGTCCTTTAGAAGTTTGGTACCATCTATTAAACATAAGGGATTTGTAGCATAATTTGTTGGTCCGTAGATGGCCTTTGTGGCATTAAAAAAGCCCTGTCCATCATGAGCAGCTGCAAAATGCTGGATTGCTTGAGCTTTCTTTATCCACCAGGCGTTCTTAAGTTCTCTAGTTCTTCTTTGGACCTCAGCCTTTTGTTGTGCTTCCGTGTCCCGTACCAACAGGTTACTCACGGCCTGTTGCTCGGACAACACAGAAATGTGCGTATGAACAGAACTTCTGGATAGTAAACCAGTAAGAAAGCACTCCGACACTCTTCAGTTTTGTGCAAGCTAAACAAACTTTATCAGAGTGCAGCAATAAACCAGTCACCAACATAAACTTCTCTCCTACTTTCATCCCCCCCCACACAGACTGGCTCTCTGAGCTTGTACTTTATAGCCAAGCCCTTTGATCCGGTGCAGCTGTGTGTCCTTCACATAATTAACATTGTAACAATTAACCCATTCCCAACATGGGGAATGACTCAGCGAATCAAGCCAACAGCCCCCACCTCATTCCACGATGTTGGGTGCTTCTGTTGCTCCACTTTTACATTTGTTACATTTTACATTTTTATTTACAACAGTTTATACATACAGTGTACATTCAATTTGTCAGTCCCATTTGTTTTCCTGGCATTTTTCCCTTATCCATACGCCATCCTGTAGCCTTGCACGGATTGCCTCATTTATAGGTGTGCATCCTTTCACGTGTACTTTGCTACCTGTTCCTACGTTGTTTATTTTAAATCTCTCTGGTGGTTTTCCAAGGTTTGTTCTTTCTGACCTCCTTAGACTGGGTGCAGGTTCATCTATGGGTTCTGTAATTTCTGTCTGTACTGTATTTTGTTCTTCCTCATTCACACACTCACTTTCCTCTTTTTTCTCTGCCTCTTGTTTAACATCTGTTATTGTGGTTTCCTCTTTTTCCCCTCCCCTCTTTTCTTGGGGATTAGGTTTTATGTTCCTTTCCTGTAACTCTTCGTGATTGCTATCTATTGTTAGTTCTGTGTGTTGTGTATTGTTGTCCAAGTTTTGCTCCTGGGTTTATACACTCCTACACACGTGTAGACGTTTCTCCTTAATCACCCACACTCTATGATATACCCCCTCAAAACCGAGGTAGTAGCCTTTTAGTGCCCTTGGACCTTGCTTCCCTTTCCTTTGAGACTTCGGAATATGAGCCCAACATACTGCACCAAACAGCATTTCATAAGGCGTACATTCTACAGCACTTGTATATACTCTGTTCAACAGATAGTTAGCATATACTGTACATTCACCCCAAAATTCCCTAGCTAGTGGGGAGTCTGCTAACATTGCTCTCACTGAGTCCTGTAAAAATTTGTTGTACCTCTCTGCCACCCCGTTTTGATGGGGTGAAAAGGGGGCTGTTAGTTCATGTTTTATGCCTTTATTGAAGAGGTAATTCTGCAGATTTGAGGATAGGAATTCTCCTCCTCTATCAGACCGGAATCCTGAGATCCAGGTTTTGAATCTAGCCTCAACCCATTTCACAAAGTGTTTCAACTTCCCAGCCGCTTCTGCTTTGTTGTTCAGCAAGTAAACAAACGAGAACCTCGTGTAGTCGTCAACTAATACATACAACTAATACAACTAAAACCTGGCATGGCCTTTTGATTGCTTAAAGGGACCGGCCAGATCCATGTGTACAAGCTGAAACGGTCTCTGTGTGCTTTTCAGCTTTTCTTCATGGATAGGAGCTGCTGTTGACTTCCATTCATTACAAATATCACAGCTCTCATACTTCGTACAGTTTTTAAACATCAGATCTGCACTGTGTTTCTGCGTTTTTAGAAGCGTTGCATAACTTACATGACCCAACCTTTTGTGGTACATGTGAATACATTTGTCATGAGGTGGCTTATTTCCTACTGCATTTACGCGTTTTGGGGCTTTTTCATTTACAATAAACAATGCCTCTTTAAACTCTCCTTTCACATGTATATTATTGCCTTTACATATTGTACATATTTTTCAAAGTGTACAACATAATTCATGTCATTTAACTTGGCAACAGACATTATGTTCCTATCCATGCTAGGAACATAAAGAACATTAGTAACTAAAGTTTGTAGACAGGTTAAATACACCACTCCTACTCCTTTTACTGCTTGGCAGCTTCTATCTGCTAAGTAGACCTTTTGTTGCGTTGTTGGGGTCATGGATTTAAACTGTTTTTCATCATTGGCCAAAAAATGACTAGCTCCCGAGTTGATCACCCAGGAATTTCTGTCCATTTCTTTGTCTTTTTCCTTTGTTCCTATGACATGCACTGTGAAGGAGTCTTTCTTGCCTTGTTTTTTTTTCCCCGTCATCTCAGCTGGGCATTGTCTGCGTAGATGATTCCGGGAACCGCATTTGTAGCAGCGTCTCACTCCATATGCCTTGGATTCTTGCTCACTCCGCTCCGGATTTTCCTTGTGGCTCTGTCTGCTTTTAAGAACATAAGAACATAAGAAGAGCCTGCTGGATCAGGCCAGTGGCCCATCTAGTCCAGCATCCAGTTCTCACAGTGGCCAACCAGGTGCCTGGGGGATGCCCGCAAGCAGGACCCGAGTGCAAGAACACTCTCCCCTCCTGAGGCTTCCGGCAACTGGTTTTCAGAAGCATGCTGCCTCTGACTAGGGTGGCACAGCACAGCCATCACGGCTAGTAGCCATTGATAGCCCTGTCCTCCATGAATTTGTCTAATCTTCTTTTAAAGCCGTCCAAGCTGGTGGCCATTACTGCATCTTGTGGGAGCAAATTCCATAGTTTAACTATGCGCTGAGTAAAGAAGTACTTCCTTTTGTCTGTCCTGAATCTTCCAACATTCAGCTTCTTTGAATGTCCACGAGTTCTAGTATTATGAGAGAGGGAGAAGAACTTTTCTCTATCCACTTTCTCAATGCCATGCATAATTTTATACACTTCTATCATGTCTCCTCTGACCCGCCTTTTCTCTAAACTAAAAAGCCCCAAATGCTGCAACCTTTCCTCGTAAGGGAGTCACTCCATCCCCTTGATCATTCTGGTTGCCCTCTTCTGAACCTTTTCCAACTCTATAATATCCTTTTTGAGATGAGGCGACCAGAACTGTACACAGTATTCCAAATGCGGCCGCACCATAGATTTATACAATGGCATTATGATATCGGCTGTTTTATTTTCAATACCTTTCCTAATTATCGCTAGCATGGAATTTGCCTTTTTCACAGCCGCTGCACACTGGGTCGACATTTTCATCGTGCTGTCCACTACAACCCCGAGGTCTCTCTCCTGGTCAGTCACCGCCAGTTCAGACCCCATGAGCGTATATGTGAAATTAAGATTTTTTGCTCCAATATGCATAATTTTACACTTGTTTATATTGAATTGCATTTGCCATTTTTCCGCCCATTCACTCAGTTTGGAGAGGTCTTTTTGGAGCTCTTCACAATCTGTTTTTGTTTTAACAACCCTGAACAATTTAGTGTCGTCAGCAAACTTGGCCACTTCACTGCTCACTCCTAATTCTAGGTCATTAATGAACAAGTTGAAAAGTACAGGTCCCAATACCGATCCTTGAGGGACTCCACTTTCTACAGCCCTCCATTGGGAGAACTGTCCGTTTATTCCTACTCTCTGCTTTCTGCTTCTTAACCAATTCCTTATCCACAAGAGGACCTCTCCTCTTATTCCATGACTGCTAAGCTTCCTCAGAAGTCTTTGGTGAGGTACCTTGTCAAACGCTTTTTGAAAGTCTAAGTACACTATGTCCACTGGATCACCTCTATCTATATGCTTGTTGACACTCTCAAAGAATTCTAATAGGTTACTGAGACAGGACTTTCCCTTGCAGAAGCCATGCTGGCTCTGCTTCAGCAAGGCTTGTTCTTCTATGTGCTTAGTTAATCTAGCTTTAATAATACTTTCTACCAGTTTTCCAGGGTCAGAAGTTAAGCTAACTGGCCTGTAATTTCCGGGATCCCCTCTGGATCCCTTTTTGAATATTGGCGTTACATTTGCCACTTTCCAGTCCTCAGGCACGGAGGAGGACCCGAGGGACAAGTTACATATTTTAGTTAGCAGATCAGCAATTTCACATTTGAGTTCTTTGAGAACTCTCGGGTGGATGTCATCCGGGCCCGGTGATTTGTCAGTTTTTATATTGTCCATTAAGCCTAGAACTTCCTCTCTCGTTCCCACTATTTGTCTCAGTTCCTCAGAATCCCTTCCTGCAAATGTTAGTTCAGGTTCAGGGATCTGCCCTATATCTTCCACTGTGAAGACAGATGCAAAGAATTCATTTAGCTTCTCTGCAATCTCCTTATCGTTCTTTAGTACACCTTTGACTCCCTTATCATCCAAGGGTCCATCCAATCGCCTCCCTAGATGGTCCCCTGCTTTGAATGTATTGATAGAATTTTTTGTTGTTGGTTTTTATGTTCTTAGTAATGTGCTCCTCAAATTCTTTTTTAGCATCCCTTATTGTCTTCTTGCATTTTTTTTGCCAGAGTTTGTGTTCTTTTTTATTTTCTTCATTCGGATAAGACTTCCATTTTCTGAAGGAAGACTTTTTGCCTCTAAGAGCTTCCTTGACTTTGCTCGTTAACCATGCTGGCATCTTCTTGGCCCTGGCGGTACCTTTTCTGATCTGCGGTATGCTCTCCAGTTGAGCTTCTAATATAGTGTTTTTAAACAACTTCCAAGCATTTTCGAGTGATGTGACCCTCTGGACTTTGTTTTTCAGCTTTCTTTTTACCAATCCCCTCATTTTTGTGAAGTTTCCTCTTTTGAAGTCAAATGTGACCATGTTGGATTTTCTTGGCAATTGGCCAGTTACATGTATGTTTAATTTAATAGCACTGTGGTCACTGCTCCCAATCGGTTCAACAACACTTACATCTCGCACCAGGTCCCGGTCCCCACTGAGGATTAAGTCCAGGGTTGCCGTCCCTCTGGTCGGTTCCATGACCAACTGGTCTAGGGAATAGTCATTTAGAATATCTAGAAACTTTGCTTCTTTGTCATGACTGGAACACATATGCGGCCAGTCTATGTCCGGGTAGTTGAAGTCACCCATTACTACCACATTTCCTAGTTTGGATGCTTCCTCAATTTCATATCTCATCTCAAGGTCTCCCTGAGCATTTTGATCAGGGGGACGATAGATCGTTTCCAGTATTAAGTCCCTCCTGGGGCATGGTATCACCACCCACAACGATTCTGTGGAGGAGTCTGCCTCTTTTGGGGTTTCGAGCTTGCTGGATTCAATGCCTTCTTTCACGTATAGAGCGACTCCGCCACCAATGCGTCCTTCCCTGTCCTTCCGATATAGTTTATATCCAGGGATAACCGTATCCCACTGGTTTTCTCCATTCCACCAGGTCTCCGTTATGCTCACTATATCAATGCTCTCCTCTAAGACCAAGCACTCCAGTTCTCCCATCTTGGTTTGGAGGCTCCTAGCATTAGCGTACAGGCACTTGTAAGCAGTGTCTCTCTTCAAGTGTCTTTGGCACTTGTGGTTTGGCCTGTGGTAATTTTGCTCTTCTGAATTTATATCCTGTGCCCCTGCTCTCACAATGCCTACTTCTAGGCCTACCCCTTTTAAAATTTCATCATTTCTTTGGTTTTTATCCCAGGGGGGAGGTTTATTCCGAACCGGACCTTTCTCAGCTCCTGTCGGGTTTCCCCCCTCAGTCAGTTTAAAAGCTGCTCTGCTACCTTTTTAATTTTAAGCGCCAGCAGTCTGGTTCCATTCTGGTTCAAGTGGAGCCCATCCCTTTTGTACAGGCCCGGCTTGTCCCAAAATGTTCCCCTCCTGCCGGCGTTCAGCTTCTTGAAGTAACTTGCTTGTAATATAATTAATGCTGAGCACTGCGTCTGGCAAAGTTTCCAGCGCGCTTATTACACTGTCCCAGGAATCATTTAAAGTGGATACCGTTATGTAAGCCATTTGTTCTTGTGTATGCTGTACGTCCATTTCTTGCATTTCAGCAAACAAACGTAAGTTCTGTAAATGCCTCTGCATGGACTCTCCTTCCTGGTACCGTGTGTTATACAGCCGTTTAGCAAGCAGGACTTTGCAACCTGCAGTTTTCCTCATGTGTGCATGCTGTAAAGCTGCCCACACACCCTTTGCGGTTTGTATTCCCCTCACATGAATTAACTGTTCATTTACCAGAGCTAGGATTATTAGAGCTTTCGCTTTCTCCTCCGCTCTTTTCCACTCTGGTGGTGGGGGTGCAGGGGGGTCATCTTCTGCAACTGTGTGCCACACGCCCTCCTTCACCAGAAGCATCTCAGTCTTTACCTTCCAGTAGGTGTAGTTGGTGCTTCCCAGCCGCTCCAAGGGAATAATGGACGCGCTTCCAAACGCTGCCATCCTTTTACCCCTTGGCTTCTTTCGGCTTTTGTTGTTTCTGCGTCTGTCTCACTGCTCCAAAAGCGCTGATATGGCTGGGCCCATAACCCTCTGTTGTGCTTCCGTGTCCCGTACCAACAGGTTACTCGCGGCCTGTTGCTCGGACAACACAGAAATGTGCGTATGAACAGAACTTCTGGATAGTAAACCAGTAAGAAAGCACTCCGACACTCTTCAGCTTTGTGCAAGCTAAACAAACTTTATCAGAGTGCAGCAATAAACCAGTCACCAACATAAACTTCTCTCCTACTTTCATCCCCCCCACACAGACTGGCTCTCTGAGCTTGTACTTTATAGCCAAGCCCTTTGATCCGGTGCAGCTGTGTGTCCTTCACATAATTAACATTGTAACAATTAACCCATTCCCAACCTGGGGAATGACTCAGCGAATCAAGCCAACACCTTTGCACTGGCATAGATTTTTTTCTTAGCAGCACAGTTAACGTCTTTCTGCCATATCTGGAAGGCTTTCCTTTTCTTGTCAATGATATGTTCAATCTCACTACTTCTCATCAAACCAGTCCTGATGTTTCTTAGTTTGGTATCCCATAGTTTGTTCACATGCTGCAATAATGGAAGTCTTCAGTTTAATCCAGTGTTCCTCAACATTTTCAGGGAGTTCCGTAGGTAGATGCTTCTTGAGAGTTGTTTGAAAGCAAGCTCACTTAATAGGATCTTGAAGGGCGCGGATGTTCATTTTACGCCTTGGTTTTCTTCCTTGGAGCCTATGTTGAGGAACAATATTAATGGTCATAGTGGATCGAATTAATCGGTGATCTGTCCGGCAGTCATCGGCACTCATGTATGGCAGATCTGTCATATGGTTTTGGAAATTTGCTATCAGGCACAGACACTGATTCACAAATGTGGGTAGGTTTGGGGCGCTAACTGGTAGTTGTGGCCTTCTCTTAGTCTGCAGGCATGCACAGAGGATGCAGAGAGTCATCTATGTGCAGCACATTATGTGAGTAGTGTAGTCATGTTGGGCTGTTTGAAGCACCTCATGGAGGTGCCTTCGGAGGCAAAGCAATGTTCCCTCCCTTACAGATATTAAACCTATTGCATTAACTATTACATTTAAAGGACCAAACTAGTATTGATGTAGGAGTTCCATGTTTTGGAGGTCACAACACTTGTTGAAACAGCAAAAGGAGAGGAGGTGGATTTGAACTGAGGGAGAGGGGCTTAATCCTTCCCCGTGTGCAGTTCAGTTCCTCAGGCTGTCATTTGGGTCCATATTGTATTGGGGAATTGGCATAGGGAGAAAGGGTTAAACGCCTTCCTGTCCGCCACTTGCCATATGATGGTCTGATCAAAATCCTCCCCCCACCCATGCTGCATTTGGGACCTTCAGTCATGAAATTCCAATATCAAGACTAGTTTGGCTCTGAGTTTTGTCTGTATTTGAAATAGAGAGAACAAATGTAACCTGCAGCAAAATGTTGTAGTGTGGAGTGCTCCAGTTCCAGCCAGCCATCCCTTCTTACTGGATGCTGCATTATATTTCCCCTGTCTCCTGGTTTTGTCCTCTTTTTCCCCAACCCCAGTGACAGCCGTGGCTACTAAGCATGTTTGGTCCTCATTGGGCTGTTCTTGGAGTCCCCCCCAGTTTGTTTAGTTTAGTTTGGCTCTTCTGCAAACCTTGGGGGTCATATAATACAATCATAGAATCGTAGAGTTGGAAGGCACCTATAAGGCCATTGAGTTCAACCCCCTGCTCAATGCAGGAATCCAAATTAAAACATACGTGACAGGTGACTGTCCAGCTGCCTCTTGAAGGCCTCCAGTGTTGGAGAGCCCATCACTTCCCTAGGCAGTCGGTTCTTTTGTCGTACTGCTCCAAGCCTGCTAGCATCTGCCTTTTGTGTGTGGATAGTGCTATTTGACTACATAGAGATCAACACATGGAGGATGAGATCACTATTAGTATATGAAATTTTTGTGAAACTGTTGCAGAACTACAAAGGTGCTCCCTCTAGTGATCAGTGAATATCACATTAGCTAACAATGCTTTTACCAGTACCATAGAGAAAAGTTTTCATGATATTTTAGCTGATAGGTATTTTGGAAATACTTATTCCATTCAAACTTGCTGTGATTTCTTAATCAGATGACCCTATTGCATCACATGAATCTGTACGTTAAGGTTGTATTGGCTAGAAACTGAAAGGGAATCGAGACAAAAGGTGGTGGTGTGCCTCTAGCTACAGCTGGTTCATCAGCTATTGCTGTTCCTGAATAGGGATAGCCTAGCCATAGGAACCCATACTCTAGTAACCCATTGTAACATGTTCCATGTGGGGCTGCCCTTGAAAATGATTCAGAGGATGCAGCCAGTGCAAAATGCAGCTGCTAGGGTACAGCTGGGTCTAAATTCAAGATACCATATATCTGCTCTGAAAGAATTGCACTGGGTGCCTATTTGCTTCCAAGCCTAATTCAAGCTTTTGGTTTTGACATAGAAAGCTCTAAACAGCTTTATACCAGGTTACCTGCAGGCGCTTCTCTCTGCATACCCTTGACTTGAGGCCAGCTAGGAAAGACCCCAGTGCCATCTGGGGATCTGTTACCTGCCAAAGAGCCTTCTCAGCAGTAGTACTCCAATGTTCCCACACTCTGACAGGTGGTCAGGGTCATATAGTGTCAGTCACCTGACATGCATAACATCAGGGGATCCAACTTGCAAGGAAGAATAGGAAGGACACTCCTAAGTCTTCCTTTCCTGTTGTAATTCAGCACTTTGTGAATTTGGAAACACTTTCTGTCACTGCATAGTAACAGAAAAAGGCACCAAATTCACAGACCAATAAATTCTACCCCTGACTGAAAAGGAAAAATTGGGAGTATGTTGAGAGTGCATCATATATATATGGTGGTTTAAAATTTTGTATTAGTTGTTGTAACACACGCTGGGATTTTAGGATGAAGGGTGGGATAAATAAATAAATAAATAAATAAATAAATGGTTTCTCTCTCGTTGCTCATTGGGGGAGAGGAGCCTCTTTTTGTCAAAAAAGCATGTGAAAAGAATATGATTTACTGTTGTGCGATATCTTTAAGCAACCAAGCAGTGGGCTGATTGCAGTTACGTCTTTCTTCCGTTTTCCCTATGTGTAAAGCAATCTTGATGTTTCAGTCCCAACTAAGAAATAAAGAAAACAAAAGGCTAAATGAGGCCCCGCTCACTGCGCAGCTGACGAGTGGGGCATGGTTGCAGATGGGGGCGAAGCTGCTGCCTCCATCTTTGTTTGGGGCAACGTCGCGCGTCACACCTATTGTCTGCGTGCGATGTGCAGTGTGGAGGGGAGGGGCTTTGGGGCTTATTTAAGTCCAGCCGCCCCTCCTACCTTCCTCTTTGCCAGCGTGACGTTGAAGGATGACGAGGGCCAAAGCAGAGCAAGGAGAAGAGCGGCAGCGGCCATTCTGGCTCAGCCGCGTGGTTGGTGCCATTTCGGAGGCGCTTGTTTGCAGCGGCACAGGCCGCATTTACAGGCCAGTTAGGCCACGTCTGTGGGCCGATTAGGCCTCAGTTATTTTCCTTGGTGGGGGTAGTTTGAGGAGGCAGGCGGTCATGAGCCTGGAGGAGTGGCGGCGGCTGGAGCGGGTCTTTTATTAAGGGCTTGCTGGGCTGAATGCTGTGGAAACCCCCTCCCCCTTGGCTGGGGGGGTAGGCACTCAGTGTCCTCCAGCAGTGCCATCTTAGGGCTATTGCTAGCCAGTTAAACAAGATCACACACACATTTAATATTGTATAAGAGCAGCGATATAATATAAAGTAATTGGAATAAATCAGTAATTAAAATAAATTAGAGCAAAAGAGCTGCAGGGTTTTGAATAAAAGGATCAGACCTTGCAGTGACTTACTACAGTTAGCAGCTTACAATACTGGTATTTGTGCTGGCGTTTCTGCAGTTGGTGGCTTATAATAATAATAATTATTATTATAATTGGTCTCATAATTCTTATTATAGGCCAGGGAGGATTTAAGTAGTCATGCCAACCAAGCAAGGAAAAGAGGTGTGTGTGAAAGGTCCCCTCATAAAATGCAGGCCTTTGGGCAATTTTAAACCACCACCACCCCATACGCATGGGATAGGTTTTGATCGTGGTTGAGGTGTTTGGACTGCGATCCTGGAGATTGGGGTTGAAATCTCCCCAACAGCCATGGGCTGCAGGCTCAGAACTAATTACGGGAGAGGAGGCTGCACAAGCCTTTCGAGTCTCAACAGGCCCTATTTATCCCCCTTTGGTTGCCAAGGCTGGGTGTGAGTTCAGCCTAGGTAGGGGGCACAAGACAGTGAAGGATGTGGCTGAGGCCTTGGCCGTTGTGAAGGGTTCTTTGGTTAGGCTTGCGGCCTTTGCTTGACTCGGGCCTATATTAGGTTCAAGGTACTTTATTCTGTTAATTTTATTACATCGTGGTTGCTTGGGGGGGTGGAGCTCTTTGGTTAGGCTTCTGACTTCCTGCTAGGCCCAGGAATATAGTAGGTTGAGGTAGTTAATTCTATTATTATATTACATGTGGCCTTTGAGGGGCCAGGTGAGCCTTTGGGCCTTTCATATTTGGATACTAATGGTGTGCACAGATGACAGGGTTTGCTGGGAAATGTCTAAATCACAACCACTACTTAGGTGACAGTGATCCTTTTCCAAGTGTCAGTTACACATTCCTTGTAAACTCTGAGACAGAAGTTGCATTTATTTGAATTTGGTCTCATATCAAAAACAAGGCATATGGCATTTGTTATATTTACAGAAGGACATGCAAACTTCTGCAGGGAATTGCAGGTCTTGCAGATGATAGTGTGGCTGAATGGGTGGATAGCAATAAAGAGGAAAGACAGATCACTTATCAGGATCTTATCCTCATTTCCAAGATCTTGGACTTTACTGAAACAAGAGCTGCCTTGATGCAAGCTTAGACTCTGTTTTTGACACAGAGGCTGCATTTTAAGATCCAGGCAGACTCTTCACCCTTTCCTGATGACTTTACAACAATAACAAAACCTCTCTTTGTTGGGATTTTTGATAACAATTACCTGAAGTCTCTGCTTTAAGGGAACTGGGTTAGCTGCAATGAACTAGTAGTTGGTAAAGTGTACTTACTCATAAATGATTTCCTTCCCTTTTGCAGAAGGATATATGCAACAGTGAGATAGGAGGCAAGAGCCCTTCAAAGGGGTAAGTAGAAGCCCCCAGCATAAGCTGCTCAAGGACATGTGTCCCTCCCCAGTTAGACTCAAGGTACTACGAACTTTGCTTGCTGGCTACCCGGTTTAAGGGAAGGTTTGTCTGTTATGGTGTTTTCCTTTTGGTTTCCTAGTCCCATACTCCAACTCCTGACTGGCCTTCGTGGTCTCCAACTCCAGGCTGGCCTTCATGGCCTACAATCTTTGATCTGTTTTCGTTATGGCAGTAATTTGCCAGGGACAGAGTGTAAAGATGCAAATTACACCTGATTCACCACCAGTCTTATTGAAGGGGTTCGGCTGTAAGTGGTTCATACCTGATAGTCTAGGTACCATGCGCTACACTTCATTTAACATGGTGCGCGCATGTGGCAGAGGTGCCTTATGCATTTATGCGGCAGAACATTGCCTATGGACTGCTATATTTCTTACATGGAGTGCTTCAGATTCTTCTGGGAGGGAGCAATCAGGAGACATGTGGGCCCAGAAGTAGTGGGGCACTATCTGTGTGATTGGCTGTTCAGGGGTATGGCAGATTTTGGAATGCATGTTAGCACCTGAGGTCACAGCTTATAGTATGGCTATGTACCTGGGGATTCCCTTGACAGCTGGGAGTAGGGATGATCTAGCCCAGTCGGAGATGGCTATAAGCCTATCCATTGCCCTAGTGTGATCACCAGCTCTCGGAATGCTGAAAGGGCTGTAGGGGTTGTGCAAACATGGCCTATTCTTGTGAACTGCGCGCTGGACTTCCCGTAGATTCCATTGCCCCCAGCACGCTCGCCAGCTACCACAGAGCAGGTAGGGCAATTCAGGAATTCGGGGCCGGCAAGGACTATGTGCCAGAATAGCCTTTTCCATTGTGTCAACCGCTGAAATTCCCATTGGATGGCAGGAGTAGGGGCCTGTTAGTCCAAGCACTTCAAGGTAAGCTGGCGGGACTTCCTTCATAGCTAGGCTGGTGGTTTTTTCCCTATCCCCGTCGCCCTTTCTCACTGGACATTTTATTGGGTATGGTGAGCCAGTGGGAATACAGTATGCTCCTCCGGCTATGAAGCCAGACTTTCCAGGCAGTAGCCCTTATGCTGGGCTTTTTTGGAGCTTTTAGGATAGGTAAGGTGATGGCTGGATCCAAGTGAGACCTGTCTCGACATGCCCTCCAGCTATCAGATGTCTCCGTGGATGGGGGGGTTGTGCCCATATACAGTTGTGAAGGTCTCAGACGGACCAGCGATGTATGGGGCAGACCGTACATTGGCCAGGGGGATCTGGAGAAGGATATTTATTCCCCAATGCAAGTGAGGACCCCCTCACAAAATACCAGTTTTGGGTGCTCACAAAGCGGGCTTTTACAGCTGCTTCTACGGCAGCAGGTCTTGGGTTTTCCCAGGCAAAGGTGCAGGCTGTTGGACGCTCGTCCTCAGGTTTATGAGGGCTATATTCACCCCTTTTAGAGGGCCTGGGAATTCGGAAGCCTTACAAGTTATAATTATTTTGACAGGCTGCTGGACGGGGATGGAGCAGACGTGCATCCTAATAGGCGGCCTCAGCATAGTCTTCTGGGCAGCCAGGAGGGCCTTGAAATCAAGCATGGGCTCACAGTTGGGCCTCAGTCGATGGGCTGCAATACAGTGGCGTGGCTGGAGAGGAATGCGTTTGGATAGGCTCCTACCCACTTTATTCCAGCATAATTCAGTACAGACGGTTTCACAAGTGGTGGTCCTTCCCCCGGGTGGCAATGACCTCAGTTGCTTGAGGCAAGACCCACAGATCGCTGGCAGGTGACGACATGCAGTTTGAGAGGCTACGACAGCCTCTGTTATTTAAGGGCAAGACCCTCAGTTGGCAGGCATGGGACAACATGCAGCTTGAGAGGCTACGACGGCCTCGGTTATGTAAGGGCAAGGCCCTCAGTTGGCAGGCATGTGTGACATGCAGCGGAGAGGCTGCGACGGCCTCAGTTACTTAAAGCCAAGTCCCTCAGTTGGCAAGCATGTGTGACATGCAACGGAGAGGCTACAACGGCCTCAGTTACTTAAAGCCAAGTCCCTCAGTTGGCAAGCATGTGTGACATGCAGCGGAGAGGCTACAACGGCCTCAGTTACTTAAAGCCAAGTCCCTCAGTTGGCAAGCATGTGTGACATGCAACGGAGAGGCTACGACGGCCTCAGTTACTTAAAGCCAAGTCCCTCAGTTGGCAAGCATGTGTGACATGCAGCAGAGAGGCTATGACGGCCTCGGTTGCGCTGGGCAAGGCCCTCAGTTGGCAAGCATGTGTGACATGCAGCGGAAAGGCTATGACGGCCTCAGTTACTCAGGGCAAGGCCCTCAGTTGGTGAGCATGTGTGACATGCAGCGGAGAGGCTACGACGGCCTCAGTTACTTATGGGCATGCTCCCATGCAGAGTTTGGCAAACGAAGGCTAACCGGCAGATTCGGTTGGCTCTTCTTGGGCATGGGGGGTTAGCCATACCGCATCCCCATTCAGCATTAGAAGGGTGAACGATACAGGGCCGATGGCGTTCACCTGTCAGATGCAGGTAACTACATATTTGGGAGACCTGCAGAGGTGTCTGCGAGAGGTGCTTCTCGGCAGTGGGGTAAAGGGGGACTAAATAGAGATTTGTCCCCCTTTTGTGGCAGGAAGGTGCAGGAAGGGAAATAGGTAAGGACAGCTAGGTGGCCCCCTTAGGCACCTTTGGAGGTGATTGGCGGTTCCGGAGGCCTGTCTGTCAGGGCTTTACGGCTCGAGGGCAGGATATGGGCTGCTTCTGGGGCCAACTTATCCTCATCTACCCAGGGGTTATACGGCCCCGGGTGGGGATGATGTGGGAAGCCCCCCCTACTCACCTACAAGGTGTGGCCGGGGTAAAGGGTCAGCAGATGGGCTTGCCCTTGCCCCAGCAGGGGCTGGTCGTCCAAGAGCTGTGTGGCAAGCTACTTGCTTATAGACAGTTCCCGCACCTAGGTTTCCCTCTGCAGGTCACTTTAAATTGGGTTTTGTTTGCTGTAATTTAATAAAGTGGCCCTTGTTCAACCCAAGCTGATGTCTCTGTGTCTTATTTCGCCCCTCGGCTGCAAATGCCTGAAGCACTGGAGGGAAGTTTTTCCGATTCTACAGTTCAACCTAAAAGTCTTTTGGCAGCTAAAATGTAAACAGTTGTAGTAATCATTTCCTTTTTATAACAGCTCTGAGACATCAAACACTTAATTCTGTGCATCAGTTCACATTTTGATGTCTTCAGCAGTTTATAAATACATTGATGGCTTTTCCAGGGAAGCAATCAAGCCATTTGTTAAAAGATTTCTCATTACCAAAATGTTTTTAAAGTTTGGCATTGATGGCTGTTTAATTTTCAACCATCTTCAGATTTGAACTTCTAGGTATTGGCCTGGATCCAAAGAACATGTGCCTTGTTCGCCATGTGCAAGGGGACTTTAGACTTATGTGCCTCAAACAGCAGGCCCCAAACTACTTTGAAAACCTTTTTGTAAGCTTAGGAAAATTCAAAAAATAGTTTGTGATATGTAACGGAGCCAACTGTTGAAAGTAAAAGTAAAAATTGGGTCCATCAAAAGTTGCTCTTTATATATCAGCCACAATTTCTGTTTTATATATTGTTAAATAAATTAGAAATAAATTCAGAAACATATAAATAAAAAATGAGTGTCTGCAGTGCTTCCAGATACTGTTGCATTTTTAAAATTAGCCTCATGATATAGGAACAATAAATGGTGAATCTCACCATGAGGTTTCTGCCCATCACAAGACAGGTTGGGAAGTTGAACAAGGCTTGCTATCCACCTAAATTGTACTGGGGCAGCAGCCAAACTTTAGTGGGTGTTCTCTCTGCATCAGAGAAGATATCTCAACATTACAAACTTAAGGGGAAACCAATAGAAGTGGAATACAAATTTGACCAGAGTTGTTTCCCAGTCTCATTGCTCAGGGTAGAAAACCCTAAGTTAAAGACAGAGAAATGATGCAGGGTGAGATTTTTTCCAGTGTTTTATTTCATATCTCATTTGTTCAACTCACTTTCTTATAAGCATCACTTAATCAGGAATATTATTGGTTAAAGTTAAAAGTCTAATCCATCCTCCACGTCATTCCTAAAAACCCTCAATTTTATTTTGTCCTGATTCTGTGTTACAATTTTTGAACATCGTAATTTCTAAACCTTATGCAGAAAAGTGAAAAATTCTCCAGTATCTTTAGGAAAAACTCCATTTTCAATGCTTGCCATAATTAGGTACTGTCAATAAACATAAAAGTATTTTGCTTTCTGCTTCATATGAAATTCTAATCCAGTTACTTATGTATTAGTAAAACCTAACCTTGTTTGAAACCAGTGAAGATGTCTTTGTATCACAACTGTTCTAGGAAGAGAATTTCAGAATTGTACACCTCAGGCAGATATATGCCCTCTTAATACATGAAAATATATAGGACCCTGATTTTTTGCAAGCATGTCTTACCCACTGAATAATGAATGTAATAGTCCCTCCTGAATGGATTCAGTCTTTATGCTTTTCTTTTTCTTGATTAAATCCTTCAGAAGGTAATCCCAAATATGGAGTTATGGGTGGCTGTTCACTCCTGGCTATCTACTACCAGAAATAGATATCCTACAGTATAATTTTATATACATTATTCTTGATAAATAAAAAGCAATACAACTGGCTAAGATTAGTATCTTGTAAATGGAACAAAGCAATCAGATACCATATCAAAGGGACAAAATGTCTACTGAGATTGCAATCTTCATTTCCTACTCATCTGCACCAGCAAAGACATCTATTTTTATAACGATACCAATCTGTTCTACCAAATAATTAATGTAGATCTAATCCCTCTTATCTGATTGATGTTGAAGCAGTAAAATGGTGATTACTCAGTGCCTTATTACTGACCTGCATTTAAATTGTTTTGATTAGCATACTTTGATCAAAGAATAGAGATTTGGGATTTTGAGTGTAAAAACTGGTTGACTTAAAGATATAGATGCTGTTTTAGTGTGCTACTGGTATTCTTACAGCATTGTTCTAAAATACATATTAATTAAAGTGGATTTGCATGCGAAGATGTTCATGTGCTGCTTTGAAAGACAACATATGAAAGCAAATAACATAGCAAGTCAGTTGCCTTGGTTCTATTACTATTACATAAATAGGAAATATATTTGGATATCCAGAAAATTGAGGTTCATAACAGAATTACAGTGCTAGTCCAGCAACATTAGATAAGCAAATCTGTCTAACATCAGGACTACTAAAAGCATTGTCATTCAAACATTCCAGCAACTTAATGGCATTTTGTAGGATAGATAATAAATAAAGGATTAAATAAGTACTAACCCAGCATACAGACCAATTCAGTTGGTGCTTAACATTTTAGATTCATTGAGACTAGTGCCTGTATATCAAATCATATCCAGCTACCCTTCTAATATGTCTGAAGACTATGCCACCATCATATTGCTTTATTTTATGATCATTAAGCAAATGACTTGTAAATAGCTCCTTCAAAGTATATGTGATTTGCCTGAACGAACCAAAATCATTAGAATTAAGTCATAATGCAGAAACAGATTGTCATTTTTATACCCTGCCTTTTCTCATTGAATTCAAGGCAATTTACAAAAGAAATAAAATGTAATAAACACGAACATACAGAAAAGATCAAATAATAGGCGGTATCCAACAAAGTAGTTCCATCAGCGCAAGGCCTTCTGGCTGTACAGTGAAATTCCCCCTTTCCTTTCCTCTCATCTCCCTGCACCCCCCTCCCAAATATATTCAGGGTTTTCTCCCAGCTCTCCCCAGCAAATGGGGGAAGGGCACAGGGAGAGGAGGAAAAGAAAGTTCCATTGCACAAATGGAAATCCTTGCACTAACGCAACTACTTTATTGGATAATGCCCAATAAAAGCCAGCAATGAATGCAATAGAAGCATCATAAAACATAATTAAACAAACTGGGAGGTAAGCAGTATATTCAGCCTTTAAAGCAAGGATGGGGAACCTCAGGCCCAAGTACCCATCTGGCCCTCAGGACTCTCCACAGACCACCCCCTTCTCCCTAGGCAGTACCCCTCAACGGCCCTGCTTCACATCTTCCTTGAGTATTTTTGACAGGCTGAAATGTGTCCTTGATAATGTCTTTGACTCGCCCAGCAGGAAGATGAGTGTGTGTGAAAACTAACCTACTGTACAAATGTAACATTTAGACTTGTTGCTTCACTGACTTTTGCCTCTGGCCCCTCCCATCACTGCCATGTGGCCTCCAGATAGGTGCCCAGATAGAAATGCTGCTCTTCGGTTGTAAAAGGTTACCCACACTTGCTTTAATTTTTTTAAAGCCTAAAAGGCTCTCAATAGAAACATCTTGATACTGTGGCAGAAGGCTAGTGAAAGGGCCAGCTTAACCCCTTGAGCAGGGGATTCCAGAGTCTGGGTGCAGCAACAGAGAAGGCCATCTCCCTTATTAAAGTCAAACATGGGTTTGGAACTGACAAGAAGGCCTCCAAAGATTATTAATAAGTGGACAGGCTCATATGAGAGACAGTGGTCCATCAGATCACTCTGGCCTTAAAGCATTTACAAGTCATAACCAGCATTTTGAACCTGGAAACAAATAGGGAGGCAGTGTAGTTGTTTCAGCTGTGGGGTGACATGTTCTCAATACCCAGCTCCAGTTAACAATCTGGCTGCTGCATTTTAAACAAGCTGAAACTTCCAGCATTTTTCAAAAGCAGCCCTGCACAGAGCATATTGAAGTAATCTAGTAACTAAGACTTATGTCACCATGGCCAGGTCTGCCTTCTCCAGAAACAGTGGGGCCTATTTATAAATATACAAATAAACCAGTGCACCAGTAGTTTGTGCACCAGCTTAAGCTGGGCAAAGGCACCTTTGTCCACTGCTGTCACCAGAGCAAAAGCTGGGATCAGAAACCTCTATGCTACTCCATCCACCAAAGGCTGATTCTGTTTTGTCAACTGCTTAGAGGTTTTCTAAAATCAAGTGGTATACACTTTTGTTAAATAAATAAAATATTTCTACATTGGCTGTTCTGCTGACCAGGAGTACCTGTTTCAATATTTTCAGTACATGCCGCTGGTAGTTTGCTTGTTTAAAAATAAAATGTCTTCTGGTTTAATATGGACAGCCCATCTTCGTCTTCTTTGGGCAGGTTATTTGAAAGATGAGCAACTTTCTATTTGAATTTTGAAAAATTAATGCTGTCATTCCCACAATGGAAACTTGAAGTAAGCTTGCCCAGTGTTAAGGTATTCCAGTGTCAGTAGAAAGGCCAGACAAAGACATAGCAGACGAGTAACTAAACTGTGGCCCACCAGATGTGGAACTGCAGCTGCCATCATCCCTGATCTTTGACTATGCTGGCTGGGGCTGATGGAAGTTGTCACTTCTGAGATACCAGATCTGTCAAGTTTTCATATCTTCCTTTTTATCTATGCAAGGTTTATCTAATTCTCTTTTGTCTGTGTTATAGTTCTCCACCATTAATGGAGCCCTGTCTCATTCTCCTCCTTTTGGGGGAGGGTTCTCCCAAAATTGCTTACCCTTGTCCACTTCCCTGGCCATCATCCCAAACATTGTCCTTCCTCAACAATGGAAACACATTTTACCTAACTTTGTTTATTTCTAGTGTTTGGCAGAGGTATAGTTACCTTCTACCAATGTAACACCTTCCTTAATTTTATCCAATTAATGCAAGTCTATGGTGAAAGTTGCTGCATAGCTGCCAGAAATTTTTCAGGCCATGGTAAAACTTGCATGGTGATGGCACAGGCTTCAAAAATATGTGCCCTAGAAAGGCCACACCTCAATCAGTAGTGTGTCTGCAGGACATGAAGTAGTCATTTGCAGAACCACAGACATCTCTATGAAAAAAATTACATGCAAAATGCAAAAACAAATGACTGAGAATATAATCATAGAAGTAGTTCAAATCGTTCATTTATCATCCAGGTGATAATGCAACAAGTAGGTGTTTAGTAAGAAGACTACCTTAGAGACGATAGCTTTGCCATTTAAAGTTCCTTCTCGCCATTAAAGTAACACACTGTAAGCATGAATAATTGAAGAAAAATTAGTGATTACTAGTTTGTCTGTGTGCGTATATGCCTTCAAATGCAAGATAAATTGAATTAGCCAGCAACTACAAAACAAAATGTCACATGGGACAAGAATATACAAAATTAATTTGAACAAACTGCAGAAGCATATTCATTATATTTTCATAACGTTTTATTTATGATTTTCCAACACCCGGCCCACAAGTATACCATGTGTACTCTGGATTCCAAAGTACTTGTACATTTCATTTGTTTGCAAGAAAAACAATAACAGGAACCTGATAACCCTCCCCCCTAAACAGTTTCAGGTATATCAGATTTCTCTTTCCATATCAGTGGTCATCTTAGATGGTCAAACCATAACTGACAATGTGTGGATGATGGATTCATTGGGTGGCCTGGTTGCTTACATGCTGTCGCGCTCCAGCTCCCTCAGGAGAATCGGGGGGGGGCTGGATGAGCGTCAGTTCCGGCCGCTAGGGCAAGGGGAAGAATCAGCGGGTGTTGAGACTTTCAAGGACGAGGCGGGAGAGGGTGTGGTTGACACTGTGCCAGTTCCCATGGACAGTTCTCCCACTGAAGAAGACCGTGCTCAACTTCCAGATGCCCCCATAGAGCCATTGAGCGATGTCTTGGTGCGCACGCCCACTCCACCTCCCCTGAGCTTCCCTCTTGGCACTTCAAGTGCTTCCCCACCTCCTGAAGCCAAGTCAGCACCTATTGAGACTGTATTGTCAGATAAGCCAGCGGAGGCACTCCCCCTTTCGCCCCACGCCAGACACTTGGAGAAGTGCTTCAGTCAGGGGGAGGGTCTTCGAAGGAGTCAGAGATTACAGGCGAAGACCTTTCCTACTTAAGCCTGCTCCCCCCTGACTGGGGTGCTGACTCAACTTCCTTCACATGCTGCAGAGTTTACTTAGGTAACCTAGTTAGGGATTGCAGTCAGCTAGCATAGTGTGCCTATGAAACGTATTGCCTTCGATATTACTTTAATAAAACGGGAATTAATTCCATCCCTGTCTCCGTCTCAGGAGTCTCACTCTGGGCAGGACACATGCTGAATAAAGCAATATTAACAAATTTGTCAGGGTCCACTTGTTAGTTGTGTGATTTTAGTCTCCAAGTAAGTTTTTCCATTAAAGCCATGTACCAAATCCTTTGAATCTCTTGTTCCAGAGTAAGATTATTTACAATTTTTCATTGTTAGGCTACTGTTTGGCATACTACCACTAGTAGAAAGGTTATCAACCCCTTATGTTCCAAACTTCTTGGCTTCTTTCAGGCATGGGGCTTATTACATTAATTTAACAGATTTAAATGGTAGTGCTTCTGTTCCTGCTACCTGCTGCTGCTACCTGCGCCTAAGCTGGAATACCAGTACAGTTTCATCAGGCAAAAAAACCAAAAACCCACGCTCGTAAAGGACAGGAATGCACAGCATGCTGAGATGCCTGTCACATGAGAGGCTGCAGCTAGTGAAAAACTTTGGTGATTTTCCAGGTTCCCAAGCCTGTAAACAGATTGTTTCTGGTATTATTTATCACGGGAATTAGTGCTAAGCTTGCAGTATATTCCACTAGAATTCCAGAACTAGCTTGTACGTTGTATGAAAGAGCAAATATAATGCACAAATTACCAGGTAAGAAATCATCAGAATAATGGAATAAAGGGCAGTGTGAAAGCAGCCCTATTTCATCAATAAAGAGTGTTAATGCCAGTTTTGAATCACATTCAATTTTTTGCCCAGTCATTGTTCTTATCTTCCTGAAAACCTGTTCAGAAAATGTTTAAATTAACACAGCTGCACTGCATATGGAATGTCCTTAGATTATCACATCCCCTTCAGCAATGTGAGCTAATTTGTGGATTAATATGGTGGCATTTTAATTGAGTATAATACCATCTGTGTACAATCTTAACATCATTTTCCCTTATGTTTGCAGATATGGATTTCAAAGGGGTTTTTATCCCATATTTTGCTCCAATTAGTTCTCTTCTATTTGATAAGTTAAGTCCTCTTCTCACATGCATTTTAGAGTTTTTAAGTCACCATACATCACCTCATTCATGATTTTGTATATTGTTGATAATAATTACTTAGAAGTAGAATTCAGTATTAAATGTTCCGGGGTGAGTGTGGTCTGGTAGCTTTGTTGGATACTTTCAAACTGCCAGAAATGGGTAACCAATTTGTCTCTGCTTCTGCAGACTTTGATGTTTCCAGTAGGAGGGGTGATCCCTGATTATAAATCTTTTAATGTAAAAATACACTTTTCTTTCCACTTCTCAAATGGTACACTGGTTTTTTTTGGTAGAGCAATGGATGGTGCTGAATGGAATTTAAAGGAGAAATTGGGGGTATCATTTTTTTGCCCGGTTTAGGCCATATTTTCACATGTTTGGCCTGCACAAATGGATTATGAATGTTATGTATGACTACAGGTATGTGTGTTAGAAAAGGAAGGGCTTCTATTTTCCTTTTATTTTTGGCATCCAGTTCCGTGCTGCTCCATAAACATTTAGGGGAGTTCTGCATCATCAGAAGCTTATCTTTGATATGTGCAGCATATTTTCATAAGATTTCTGATCTCTTAATCATATCTATGTGCCATTTTAAATCTTCCGTGTGAAATGAAACAGCAAAAAATAAAAATAAAAAATCCATGAGATACACACATACTTTTTTTTTTTGCATGAATGCACACTTGGTCTTAAAAGATGAAAGCAACAATTCTTTATTTAAAAGGCTATTCATTGTAGAAAAAACAAAAATGCATTCTCAATAGGTGCAGTTTTGCCAATGTGCAGAAGAGCTGCTTTTTATTTTTTTATTAAATAGCTGACCATTAGAAGCTTGTGAAGCTCTTTTAGTTTTTTTAACTCTATATATAGAAATCATTTTAAGTTGTTGATGTGCAGGAAACATATGAGTCTTTTCTTCTTTAAGAGTCTTCAACACATCAGTGTAATGGGCACAGAAGTTCAGATCCACTAAATCTTTTTCGTTTTAAAGGCAAATACCCTTCAAACTAAAAATAATAGCTAAGCATTCTCTTTTGTGCCATGCAAGGAGTTCTTTAAAAACGACACACATACATGTATCTTTCTCACCTGGCAAAACAAATGGTAACTATCCAGTTTTTAAATGACCCAGAGTGATCTAAAGAATCATTACAAGAGGTTTTTATGCTTACATTATTTGAAACAATGATGCCATCCAGTTAGGACTTTGGGGCAAAAGTCCTGGTCCCCTGGCAGGAGAATGAGCAGCAAGGCCCCCAAATGCAGCAGGGCTATCTTACTTCATTTGAACTTAGACAGTAATGTGTTTTACTTCATTTAAGAGGTGGTGTTCTAGAAGACCATTAAGTGCAGAGTCTTATGTGCACCACTGCTTTGATGCCTTGCTTCTACTTTGTGCTAAGTAATAAGACATTTTCAAATCTACGAAGCACCTTTGCAAGTGGTGTCTATGGCACCATGAGGAGTGCTGTGGTTAGAAAAGGAAACTGAAGAACTTATTCTGATGCAAGTGTAAAAGCACTTGTGAACACTCTCAGACCTCTTTGGATCCAGTAATTGAGAATGCATCAGATTCATGGGGCCTTTTTTGATGAACCAGAATAGTATGAACACCTGCAATTTGTACTTGCTGCAGTATCACCACAAACGCAGATCTGTGGCAGATAATGAGATATTGTGGCTGTGGCTGATGGAAGTTGTAGTTCAAAACACCAGGTGGGCACTAGATTGGGGAACGCTGTGGTGGAAGTTAGATTAGGGTCTTGGTAGGAGGATAATCACACTGCCGTGACTCCATTGTTTTATTTTACAGTTGCACATACTATATTGAGATCATTTTTGTAATGGGAGATTGAAGAATATATATCTACATTTCAGTATGTTGAGACATACTTGTCATGATTTATTGGAAACTGTCCATTTTGTCAGCAAGCATATGCACAGTTATAGAACCTTTTTGTATGCTTATACACAATCTTCTTTGCATTGCGTGTACAGTGACAAACAAGAAACCTACACAGGCATCTATTACAAAAGTCAAACAGTTTGAAGGTTCTACATCTTTCGTCCGAAGGTCACAATGGATGCTTGAACAGCTTCGTCAGGTAAACGGAATAGACCCTCATAGGGTGAGTATATTGTACCATGGGTTGTTTCCATTTAATGATGCTCTGTTACTGTAATGCTTATGGTTAGTATTTATTTTCCAAAAGAAAAATTCAGTTTTTGTTTTTTTTAAAAAAAAACCCAAGTCTAATAAGTGCTAACTTAAACTCTTCAGGATCCTAAATACACATCCCAAATGTTTCAACTTTCTTTGTAAATATTTGTAGGTTTCACCATACACTGAAAGCTCATTATAATGTGGGGGTTAAAGGACAAAGGATGAACCCACATTATAGGGCTTCCATGTTATAGTGAAAACTAAAGGGTTAAACCCAGCAAGTAGTACTGGTTCCTAGTGAGGAAAAAGCCCACAAGCCCGCCTCTATGGCTGAGGAACAGACAGGGAACAAAGAAGCAGGAAGGTAACAGATAGGGACAAACAAATAAGACAAATAAAACTCCACAGACAGTAAGAACTCGGAGAACGCTCAAGAGATAAGCATCCCTTAGGGAAAAAACACCAGGAAAGAAAAGGGCAAGAGGGAGGGGGACATCAGGAAAGAGATTTTTAAAAAGAATGCTGAGAGGAAAAAAGACACAGAAACACCCAAGGAAAGCAAACGGAGGATTCACCAGGGACAGAAAACAGAAAAATAGGGCATACAGTGTTTTATGCGGTGGACATGGTTATATCCATGGTATATCCGATTCCATGGTACAGTGAGACACCTAATAGCAAGTTTCCACTGTATTTCTACCTTTTCACTTTGGCTATTTTGGAAAAAAAAATGTTTGGTATCCCAGTGTGTGAGAATGAACTTCTTGTAGGCCTTCATGTTCTTTGCATCTGCTAACTTCATTATTAGATGCCTCTTGTAATAATTTGTTTTGTCCTAGTGTTGTACTGAGAATTTAATTACTATCTTCAGGCAACAAAACTTTTCCGGTTACATAAATATTTATCTTTATGGTAAGTGACACCAGGAGTAGTCCAGAGTCATTAAAAACAATACATTTCAGTGAGATGTACATTTTTACGTACAATTTTTCCTCCCACCCCTTGTCTTTATACTTGGGAGACAAGGGTATGCAGATGTTTGCAAATTGTTCCAGATGGCGTATACCATGCTGGAAACTTAACTGTTTAGAGGAAGTTATGTCTGACCCAATATGCAAGGCCAGCCCACAGACCAGTTACAGAATTTCATGCTGATAACATCCTGGAGGCACAGATAGAGCCCTTAACGTGGTGCTTCCCAACAGTACGTGCCAAATACAACACCTGAAGGATCATGTCTTGACAAAGGGCTGTTTTAGAATCTGAAAGATTCTGTCGCCTGATTCACATGCAGCATTAAATCATAGTTTAAAACAGCAGTAGCCAATGTGGTACCCTCCAGATATTGTTGGACTACAACTTCCATTATCCCCAATAATTGGCCATGCTGGCTTCGGCTGATAAGAATCGTAGTCCAGCAACATCTGAAAAGCACCACATTGGCTGCCTCTGGTTTAAAATAAGCTACGATTTAATACACACAAATAATTTTCCTTATGCTCCTGACTATGCAGTGTGGAGTAAAGAACAAGCCAGAGTCTGGTTTGTTGTGTTGTGTGCACCTGGACTCGTGGTTTGTTGCTGTCCAAGGCTTGCTCTTGCTTGACCACTCATGATTTGTTTGAAGGAAGTAAACCACAAGCCCAGCTTTGCACAATAAGATAAACAAGACTCTGGCTTATTTCCTCCCCTGCATAGCACAGCCAAGAGCAGGGGAATAGCAAAGCAACTGTGTGCATTGAACCATAGCTTAATTTCAAATATAGTTTAACAGTGTGTATGAACTAGACCAGTGTGTGACTCCTCGTTTTATATGGGAGGGGAGTTGGTCAGGTTAAACAGCCTGGGCCCTAGCAATTTTCTTGAATTTTGCAGTAATCCTAGTTACAATATTTTGTATTAAAATATTGGCTTAAATACATCTTCAAAAGTAACAAGAATGTTGGGTGTACATAATCAGTTTACATAGTTTTTTTAAGTTTGCTTTGTAAAAAAACACACTCATGGAGCTCTATAAGACTAAAGTATCTCTCTAGTAATTTTAATATTATTCCTTCTAGGATTCCCCAGAATTTGATTTACTATTTGAAAATGCTTTTGACCAATGGGTAGCAAGCACAGCATCTGAAAAATGTACATTCTTTCAAATTCTCCATCACACCTGTCAGCGATACCTTACAGACAAAAAGCCAGAATTTATTAATTGCCAATCTAAAATTATTGGAGGTAAGTCTGTGTATTTTGATCTGAATGGATGGCTCAGCTCTTTTCAGGTCACTAATGATTTTATCTAATGTGTTTTGCCTAAGCATTTACAGTGGCTGAGCCAATTCACCTGGGTTTCAGCGATAATTATAATATAGGTGCTAACATGAAATCACCCAAATCTGAACCAAATAAAAGATTTTTTAAATTGTCTGGTAGGTTTTGAAGCCAGGTGTCGTAGCTTTCCAGCCACCTCTACCTCTTCTTGATTTAAAAGCTGTAACTTGCCTTGGAAGAAACATTTCCTATGTTATCACTTCTTTCCTGGATTTAATTTGTGGTGCTTTAGTGCACAAGAATACTGCCTCCAGTTCATGTCGTCTTCCAGATATTGATTTGGAAGCCTGAAAATTTAATTCCTTTCTCTGCTGATTTTTATTTTCTTTTCATTGATTTTGCCTATGTTTCTAAAAGAGCTAAATTAGAATAGGTGTTGTTGAACAACATCCGCTTTCGTTTATGCACTGCTTTATTAAGCCAAAACATCTTAGTTTGTGTACTAGCCTTACTGAAGTTAGTAGTGTGTGAAAGTGCAACTGTGCATGTTGTTGCTTCAGATAACAGAAATCTTTGTGTGGCTGTCCCAGGGTTTTGTGATATCTGTGTTGCAATATATCATTGTTCCCAGTGAGATTCGTTATAATCAGATTTGTTAGCTTTTAACTAATTGAATCAGTCATTGAAGCATTTAAGGCAGCTGGTGTAAAATGTGCTTCCTACATACATCTGCAGCAAATGTGCTCCTTATTTACTATCCCCTGGTCTCAAAAGTGAATCTCACAGCATAATTGAAAACTACTCCAGAGGTGCTGTAATTTAGGATTAACTGAAGTTCAGAAATTTTCAGAAGCTCTGGAGGTTCATCTCCAGGGTGCTGTTCTCTCTACATGTCTGACTGAGGAGAGCTGTTTATTACAAGAACTGTTACAGTAGCAAGCAAGAACCAAAATGTCACCCTTAGTAATGTGCTGCTTTTTAAAGATATTATTTAATTCACAAGATTCACAAGAGGACCACTCTATGATTGCTAAGCTTACTCAGGAGTCTTTGATGAGGTACTCTGTCAGAAGTTGTTTGAAGTACATAATGTCAACTGGATCACCTTTATTAATACAGTTGTTAACACTCTCAAAGACCTCAAATAAGTTAGTGAGACAGAACTTATGCTGATTCTGGTTCAGCAAGACTAATTCTTCTGTATGCTTGGTAATTTTAACAATACTTTCCATCAGGTTTCCTGGAACAAACATTAAGCTAACTGGCCTGCAATTTCCAAGATCCTGCTAGATCCTTTTTAAAAAAAATGTGTTCAAAGTGGCAACATTTCAGTCCTCAGGTATGGAGGCTGATCTTAGGGACAAGTAACATTTTTTTTGTTGGTTTGATTTTATTGTATTATTGTATTTATATATTTTGATTGCTTTATTGTATGTATACCGCCCAGAGAGCCCTTGGGCTTAGGGCGGTATATAAATTAAATAAATAAATAAAATAAAATAAATAATTTTTTGTTAGGAGGTCAGCAATTTCATGTTTCAGTTCTTTGAGAACTCTCGGGTTGGATGCCTTCCAGACCTGGCAATTTGTCAGCTTTTATTTTGTCTATTAAGCCTAGAACTTCCTCTATCAGTTCCTTAGACTCCCTTCCTAGATCAGACACAGGGATCTTCCTTATATCTTCTGCTGTGAAGACAGATGCAAAGAATTCATTCAGCTTCTCTGCAATCTCCTTCTCCTGCTTTAGCACACCTTTGACTCCCTTGACATTTTAACCTCTAGCCACCTCCCTAGCCAGTCTCCTGATAATAATGTATTTAAAGATTTTGGTGGTGGTGGTCTTCATGGTTTTATCAATGAGTTTCCACAAATTCTTTTATAGCATCTCTTATTGTCTGCGTGTGCAGGAACATGTGCAATATGCAGCTGTATTTTTAAATTGGGAAACGAGAAGGCAGTATTCTTATTAAATGAGCCAAAGTTGCTAGTGGGTAGATGTTTGGAAACCATCCCAGTGCACGCATTGATTTAATGAGTTGCCTTCATGAAGCCACAGTTTGTCAGCCTCAACTCACTATCTGTAATAGGGATATTGTGATGGATGATATAAAGCACTTCACAAACTGAAGTGCTATATAAATCCTTAAATAGATAGAACATTAAATTATGAGCATTGCAGGTTCAGGAGGCCTAGCTAAGACATCTCTCATGGTACCATAAGAAATATTTCACAGACTTCGCTTCTAATTATTTGGTGTTCAAAACCAAATTTTCATGGTTTTGGAAATTTCTGTAGCTCTTTTCTTCCTGCTTTTGACTAAAGCTTGATGTTAAGGATCATGAATCTCTGCTTGAAATGCAGTAGCCATTAGAAAATACAAATGTTCCTCTACAATGAGGCATTGATCATTAAATAAAAGAGCAAAATCATTTTTAGCCCATTTTGTTATATATTGTTGCTTAGCTATAAAGAAAACATTTTATCATGGAATAGTTCTTAACTTTGCCTACACTGTGCTAAAGAAATTGCTACAAATTAGAAATGAAATCTTAATTTGAAGTGTGTGAATTAATTTATGGTTATATCCAGTGTTAGTCATACTCAGAGTAGACCTATAGAAATCAATGGACTTCTGTAACTTAAGTCCATTATTTTAATGGCTCTACTCTGAGTGTGACTTAGTTGCATACCTTCCATAACATTTTCCTAATATTAGAATTGTGGCTCTGTTGTTGCTGCTTACATTTATCTACAAAACTACTTGACAGGACACTGTGAAACTTGCTGACACTGGTTGTTGTTATTATGTGCCTTCAAGTCGACTACAAGTTTTTGTGACCCTATGAATCAGCGACCTCCAATTTTTGTTATGTGCCTTCAAGTCGATTACGACTTATGGCGACCCTATGAATCAGCGACCTCCAAGAGCATCTATCATGTACCACCCTGTTCAGATCTTGTAAGTTCAGGTCTGTGGCTTCCTTTATGGAATCAATCCATCTCTTGTATGGTCTTCCTCTTTTTCTACTCCCTTCTGTTTTTCCCAGCATTATGGTCTTTTCTAGTGAGTCATGTCTTCTCATGATGTGTCCAAAGTATGATAACCTCATTTTCATCATTTTAGCTTCTAGTGATTGTTCTGGTTTAATTTGTTCTAACACCCAATTATTTGTCTTTTTCCTGGTCCATGGTATCCATGTAACTTCTCAGAGCCCCTGGGCAGTCTCAAATTAACCATTAAGCTAATAAGGCTTAGATCTCACAATTCAGGGTGTGGTCAATGCATCATTGTGGGAGGGAGTGGTTCCAGCCACCTTGAAAGAGGCGATGATCCGACCACTCCTGAAAAAGCCCATCCTGGACCCATTGGTTTGTGACAACTACTGACCAGTCACAAATACCCCCTTCTTAGGGAAGGTGATTGAGAGGGTTGTGGTGGAGCAATTGCAAGTACTCTTGGATGAAACAGATTATTTTGACCCATTCCAGTCTGGGTTCAGGCCTGGTTATGGGACTGAGTTGGCCTTGGTTGCCCTGATAGATGACCTTTATCGGGAGAAGGACAGGGGGAGTGCAACCCTGTTACTCTTACTTGATCTCTCAGCGGCTTTTGATACCATTGGCCATGGTATCCTTCTGGGCCGACTTTGTGAGCTGGGTATTGGAGGCACTGTTTTACAGTGGGTCTGATCCTATTTCCAAGGTCATTCTCAGAGAATAGCATTGAGTGAATGTCTTTCGGCCTCCTGGCAGTTGTGCTGTGGGGTGCTACAGGGTACCATCTTGTCCCCCATGCTGTTTAACATTTATTTATTTATTTATTTATTTATTTATTTATTTATTTATTTATTTATTAAATTTATATACCGCCCGACTAGCAATAGCTCTCTGGGCGGTGAACATAAAATAGCATAAAAATACAATGAATAACAAAATAATACTAAAATACAATCAATAATCCAATACAATAAACATTTTTAAAAGTAAATCAGTGTAACTTAAAATGCTTCAGAGAATAGGAAGGTTTTGACCTGGCGCCGGAAGGAGAGCAGAGTCGGCGCCAGGCGTACTTCCTCGGGGAGACTGTTCCATAGTTTGGGGGCCACCACTGAGAAGGCCCTAGATCTTGTCATCACCCTCCGGGCCTCCCTGTGAGTTGGAACCCGGAGGAGGGCCTTCATAGCAGAACGTAGTGCACGGGCCGGTTCATATCGGAAGAGGCGTTCCGCAAGGTATCGTGGTCCCGCACCATATAAGGCTTTATAGGTTAATACCAACACTTTGAATCTAGCCCGGAAACATATTGGCAACCAGTGCAAGCTGGCCAGAACAGGTGTTATATGCTCGGACCGCTTGGTCCTTGTCAGCAATCTGGCCGCCGCATTTTGCACTAGTTGTAGCTTCCGAACTGTCTTCAAAGGTAGCCCTACGTAAAGCGCATTACAGTAATCCAAACGTGAGGTTACCAGAGCATGTACCACTGATGTAAGGTCCTCTTTACTCAAATAGGGACGTAGCTGGGCTACCAACCGAAGTTGGTAAAACGCATTCCTAACCACCGAGGCTACTTGAGCCTCAAGTGAGAGGGAAGAGTCTAAAAAGACTCCCAGACTACGAACCCGGTCCTTTAGGGGGAGTGTAACCTATATGAAGCCCTTGGGAGAGGTCATCAGGAGATCTTGGGCAAGGTGTCAGCATTACACTGATGATACCCAGCTCTATTTCTCTGTAACATCTGAATCGGGAGAGGTCATGCAAGCCCTGGACCGCTGCCTGGACTCAGTGGTGGACTGGATGAGGGCCAGTAAACTGAGTCTGAATTCTAGCAAGACAGAGGCGCTGTGGGTTGGTGGTTCCTGAGTTTGAATAATTGGTCAGTTGCCTGCTTTGGATGGGGTCGTACTCCCTTTGAAAGAGCAGGTTTTATTTTATTTATTTATTTATTTATTTATTTGGTTGCATTTATATACCGCCCTTAGCAAATAGTGCTCAGGGCGGTAAACAGCATAGGGTAAAATACATATATGGCAATAATAAAATCACAAAAACATATATGACATAAAAACAAATACAGTTAAACAGAAAATAAAAATAAAGGCTTAGTATACAAGATTAAAAAGCTAAAAAGATTAGAGTGATTAAAATGCCTGGGAGCATAAAAAGGTCTTTACCTGGCGCTGAAAAGATAATAGTGTAGGCGCCAGGCGTACCTCTTCGGGGAGGCTATTCCACAACTCGGGGGCCACCACAGAAAAGGCCCTAGATCTAGTAACCACCCTCCGGGCTTCACAATGAGTTGGTACCCGGAGGAGGGCCTTCGATGACGAACGAAGCGAATGGGTAGGTTCATAGTGGGAGAGGCGTTCCATCAGGTATTGCGGTCCCACGCCATGTAAGGCTTTATAGGTCATAACCAACACCTTGAATCTCACCCGGAAGCAAATAGGTAGCCAGTGCAGGCGAGCCAGAACAGGAGTTATATGCGAAGACCGACTGGTCCTCGTCAATAATCTAGCTGCCCCATTCTGCACTAGCTGAAGCTTCCGAACTGTCTTCAAGCGCAGCCCAATGTAGAGTGCATTACAGTAATCCGATCTCGAAGTTACCAGAGCATGGACAACTTCGTTCATAGTCTGGGAGTGCTCCTGGATCAGTCTTTGTAGCTAGAGGCCCAGGTGACCTCCATGGCTAGGAGTGCCTTTTACCAGCTTCGGCTGGTAACACAGCTACGGCCATTTCTGGACCGGGATAGTCTGACCACTGTTGTCCACACACTGGTAACCTCCAGACTGGAATACTGTAATGCGCTCTATGTGGGGCTGCCCTTGAGATTGGTCCTGAAGTTGCAGCTGTTGCAAAATGGGGTGGTGAGACTGCTCACTGGGGCACAGTATTGTCAACATGTCACCCTGCTGCTGAAAGAATTGCACTGGCTGTCCATTTGCTACCGAGCCAAGTTCAAGGTTCTGGTTTTGGTGTACAAAGCCCTATACAGCTTGGGACCAGGATACCTGAAAGACCGTCTTACCCCTTATATGCCCAGTCGATCACTGCACTCTGCAGGTGAGGGCCTCCTGCAGATACCATCTTATCAGGAGGTTCATTCCGCACAATATAGGAAACGGACCTTTAGTGTGGCGGCACCTCCCCTGTGCAATTCCCCCCCTTTGAATATTAGACAGGTGCCATCTCTGTTATCTTTTTGGTGCCTTTTGAAGACTTTCCCCTTTCAACAAGCCTTTTAAGTTGAGACCTATCCCAGTCTGCGTCTGTGTTGGAATTGCTGTTTAATATGTTCTTAAACCTTCTTCTTTAAAAAATGTTTTTAATCTTAGACAATGTTTTCAAAGCTTTTTAAAGATGTTTTAATGTGTTTTAAAGTTTGTTTTTATGATGTTCTAAAGTTTTTAGTTCTTTTGTTTGTTGCCCTGGGCTCCTGCCAGGAGGAAGGGGTATAAATCACATAATAAATAAGTAAATCACTAAGCTTTTGCACATATCTGAAGAAGAGTTGCAGTTATATATTGTTATGGGTTTGTGGCTTGGGATAGATGATTTCTATGAACCCCCTTCCAGCCTCTGATTTGGAACCCTGCACCTGGATGTAAGAAACCTGCTCCACTGGTCAGATGAGTCTCTTTTGTTAATCTAATACAGTGGCCAGGTGGGCTAATGCGTCGGCCAAGTGCCCATTAACTGGGAGATCCTATTGTTATTGAAACTCTTCAGGCGACCCCCCCACTCCTGGGGCCTAGGAGAGGCTTGTGTTTTGAGTTGAGTGTGAGTAAAGGCTGGGGCAGAGAGGCTGTCTGTCTGTACCATGGCTTTAGGATGCCTCCTGTAAGCCTGCTAGAAAATTCAAGATCTACTGGACTGCTGATGCTTTGAACCCGTCTATCTTAAGCTCAGGTTGGAATGTGTGTAAATAAATAAGCTATATTTCATAAAGACACCACAGTCTCCGCTGACCTTCTTTCCAAGGAAACCAAACCCTGGGCAAGCACAGGGACCCCTGGAGATCTCTCACCACTCAGAGATTGGGGTGGCATGCAACAATATTATAACAAGCAGGGTTGATTTGATTTAAATCATGATTTAATCGCTTCTCTGAAGGACTCCATGTTAATTATTTAAATCAATAGCGAGGAAGATTCTATTTAATCATAATTTTTAGTAGAAGCACATTATTGTTTAATATAACCTTAATACATATTTAGAGATGAAGGTTTCATTAGAAGGTATTCTCAGTTGTTTTCAGATTCATTTTCATCAAAAATGGAATGATAATTTGGTCGTTTTAGTACTAAAGCAGAATGAACGTATGAAGTCATTCAGGAGATGAACCAGCTCCAACTGTTCAATTAATCATAATATTTTTGTCATGATGTTCCAGAATCACCATCACTGAACAGACTTTTAAATTGTACTGGTAAGATTGTTTGTACTTTTAGTTAGTTTTCTTCTTCAACAAACAGCAACATTAACAAAACATGTACATGTATTTTTGAGTGGTTAACTATTTCAGTTTTTTAGATAAATTTAAACTTCTTTAAAAAATAAAATTTAGGCAATTTCAACCAAGTCAGTATGAGAAACCTAAAAACTGGGTGGGTCAGTTAACTCAGTCTTTTTCAGCTTTGTCTTCCTTGTTTATTGTCTGTAAAAGAAATACAAGCTTTTCTGCTTTTTCAGTTCCCAACTTATTTCTCAATTTAGAATGAATTAGTCCAAAGGAAGAAAAAATTCTCTCTACACTTGCTGAAGAGGCTGCTGCTGTTAAGAGCTGGATAATCACTTGAGTGGTCTCCTTGTTCAGATCTGCTCCATCTCTCCAAAGTCTCTATTCATTGACCTTCTCTTTCTTTGCACTTAGAGAGAAGCAAAGCCAAGAGAGAGAGAGTTTTCCTTGTAGGTGGAGCAGCCACATTTCTTAGTGGGACAGCCGAGGGAGGGGGAAAGGCACCTAGTGCCAACTAATCCCGTCCCCCTCACTGGTGGAGAGGATGTGAGGGCCATGCCAGGGGAAGGCAAAGGCAGTGGCCTTCCCCATTGCTCCTCCTCCATCCAGAGAGTGTGTTAACTTACATGAATTAAGTTTAATCTATTGAATTGTCTTGCCCTTTTTTGAGAGACCACAGAAATACCAGACTCTACAGCTTTGACGTTGCCTATAATTACAGTCCCCTTTCACCTGTGGTCTGTCCCTGTGTTCTGATTCTTTATGAACTGAACTACTTTGATGAAAACAGTGAGCTCTTGAGCTTGGGTTTGATGCTGCATCAGGTATCTCAGTTTTAGATTTCACCTGAAAAATAAACTTGTCCATACTACAAGTTTAGGCAAGGGGAGAGATAAAATAAATATTATAGACTGTGTTTGTGAACTGCTCCTTGAGAGTCCCTCCTACTAGTCTTGTTCCTGACTTCTAGATTTTCCTTCCTGTTGGACAATGAAGGGAAAACCTTTTAACCGACTACTTTATAAAGGATTAGAAACTAATTGTGGAATGCAGTTGGAATGTTGTTGGTTTTTTACTGGTTGCTGGGTTGATTTTTCTGTCAAGAAACCCTGAAAAGGCCTCATGCTGAGCTGCATATATTGGGAAAATCAGAAATTAGGCCTGAGTGACTTGAAGGCACATAACACACATACAGCTTAAGTGTCCAGCCAGCTAACTAACTGTAGTGTACACAGCAATATTTCTATTCCCCTAGGGCTCTTTTCATCCTTTGCTATCAAGAAAAAGAAGAAATGTTGTTATAGCGAGTGCTTTAAAAGAGTAAAAGGCAGCCAATTTTTCATATCACTTTATCTCTCTATTTCACCCTTTAGCAATAAGCACACAATCTTGCTCTACTCATTATAATAACTGCAGAATAAACAAACTCTTACTTCTTAGTGCAGGCAAACAAACATGCTTCTTTATTGCTGGCTGGGTAGACAGCACAACTGAAACTGAAAAGCAGAGCAAAGGAAAGTCCAAGGGGTGGAGTCTTAACTCTAGCCCATAATACAAAGTTCTAATATTTAATTCTTCAAGGGTCATTACAATGCTGGGGTTTTTTTTCAGGATCACTTATGTGATTGTGATCATAAAAAATGCACCGTCAGTCAGGAAAAGTCTTGAGTGAGCAGTCTTTTGAGGGCTGTTCCAGATGACACTTTTGTTATGTGCTCTCCATGCCTTATTCACTAAATTTTTCACAGAGTCCTATTCTTAAATTGTTCCTGTCCTTAAAACAAGCTGTCATTCTTTAAATGGGGGTTGCCATTGTCTGCCATATCACAAATTTAAAAGAAGACAATTTCCCAAAAAAATCTTGGGGGGGAGGGAAGCACAGCTCTAGGGGGGGTGATGACCCCATTCCATTCCCCCCCCGTTACAGGCCTGCCTGCAAAATAGGACTGATCAGGTTATCTCCCATCTCCATAAGCTGCTGTTAAACATATTCATAGAATATAATTAGTATTCATGATGATATCTTTGCCCTAGAGTCTGTTTTAGGTAATTGTTTTAAGAAAATTTTGAAATCCAATTTAAATCCAAAAAAATCAATATTTAAAAAAAAATGATTTCTTTTATTTTAAAAATCATTAATTTTTATCAACCCTGATAGCAAGGGAAAACCATGATTATTTAAGCTAAAATTATGGTACCAGTGTTGCTTGATTGATTATGAACTGTTCTGGCTCACTTTAGGTCAATTTGGTGTAATCAATCATTTTACACTACTTCTGTTCTAAGAAAACTGTTATCTGTGCTGTATTCTTAGGAGCTGATTAATTTTGGAAGAATGTTATAGTTCAATTTAAGAGCCTGCTTATCAAATCATAGATGGTAAGACAGTGTCTCTTTTAGTAGTGTTTTCACAAGTGACTGTTTTGCATAGGTTCCTTACAGTCCAAGAACTTCGTGTGTGTGTGTGTATACTGCCTTCAAGTCAATTCCAACTTATGGTGACCCTATGAATAGGGTTTTCATGAGGCTGAGAGGCAGTGACTGGCCCAAGGTCACCTAGTGAGCTTTATGGCTATGTGGGGATTCGAACCCTGGTCTCCCAGGTCGTAGTCCAACACCTTAACCACTACACCACACTAGCTCTTTAGCTGATATTAAAACTGGCACACCATCACTGGTAATTTTCCCCTCCCTCAAATTTGGAAATGCTACAATTACAGTTTGTAAAAAAAGTCAAAAGCCTTTGATTCTTTCTGACCTGATCTCCTTGGTCTAAGGGAAAGCATTTTTAAAATTATTATTTGGGGTTTTCAGTTTCAATGTAATGAATTTACATTTCCAAAAATATACATTTCCTTAGAAAGCACCCATGTCAAAAATTAGCACAGTTCTAAACATATTTACACAGATGTTAGTCCCACTTAGTTCAATATGGCTAAGTGTGTAGGGGTCAAGGTGCTGTGTCCAAAGTTCTCCTCACAGTAGACCCATTGAAATTAATGGACTGTACCCATGCCTGTTAATTTTGGTAGGTCTAATTTGAGGATTGCTAACATTGGATGCAACCAAAAGTCCCTCTCCAGAATACCTTAAACTATTGCTAGATCACTGGAAATCATGTTGGGTACTTCTCAAAAGAGTATTTCCCTAAATTGGTGATATTTTTCTCTCCCACATTTTCAGTGAATAGTTTCTTGGAGTGGGGTGGCTTTCAGAGCAGGAAATGACATGTGGATTAACACCCCCCTTCCACAATCATGGTCTTGATCAGGGGCACTGTGGCTGCTATTGATTTTAAAAAGTGAGAGAAATCACATGCATCAGTTTTGACCCAATTTACATTTGGATGGTTTCAGTAAAGATAGCATGTGAGCTCCTCAAGAACAGAGTTGCTGACACCTACAGGCAAAAGCTAGAACCGCAAAGCATTTTAATGAGAGGCAGATAGGAAAGGGGGATTCTTTAGTGGGCTGCTTCCTATGCTGTATGGAATCAAAGCATCCGTTTTCCAACTGAATGACAAGAACTCACTGGTTCAGATGCTGAGATCAAGCACACAGAATCTTTGCATCCTGTAACCTTTTCTCCAGGACAGCTGGCTGGAGTTACTAATGAGTTAGCCAGTTCAGTTTTCTTGGAGAATACTTTCCCACTGTGATAGTGACTCATTTGCTTTTCTCCAGCCAAGTATTGTTTTAGATTAGCAAAGCATCCTATAAATAATCCACATGGTGATGTCAGTAGTTTCATGAACCACATTGAAAAAAACACAAACCTATTTGGATGCAAAATTCATAGGAACTTTCAAAAGTCGAGATATTTGTTCATGTGTTTTTAAAAAATACTAAGCAGAAAATTTATTCTGCTTTCATCATTCTGCAAATGTATGACTAATCTTATCTGCCGTCCTGGTGTATTCTGCTTCAACTAAATCTGAATTCTGAATTTAGGATAATCTATGCAATGAATAAAATATGTGCTTTTGATCCAGACAAGCCAACGTTCTGGGAAGCTAATGTTGCTGAAGTTCTCCTCCCAGTCACATGAGAGGAGAAACCGGAGTGTACAGGCATGAGACTCACTGCAGGGCCTTCCTGCTCATTCTTGTCTCGCTAAGCAATAGTTTGGTGTATTTTGTATTTTATATCTTCCGATTTTTGTTGATTATTGTTATTATTGTATGTTGTACACCGCCCAGGGAGCCATTGGCTAAGGGCAGTTTATAAATGAAATTAAATAAATAAATGGTAATAACTCTTTCCTAGGCTGTATAAGTCACTAATCCATGATTTCTCCAGTAGAAATTTGTTAGTTTCTATGTAAACATTTTTAAATATTCTAATCAATTTACTGGACAAGAAGAATCCTTACAATCTGCGATAACATTTACTTCAGCTGGAACATGCTGTTACTACTGTAAGTACTCTAAAACCGTATGTTTGCATTTGATAGTGATAAGTACTGTGCTAAAATTAATCTAGTTAATGTTTTAAACTACTATAGTATTTTCTGCCTGCTTTCAAATAAATGCAAAATTACCTGTGAAATCTCAAGGCTTTAATCTCTCTGCCTTGAGAGAGAGAGAGAGAGAGTGTGTGTATGTCTGCATGTGTGGAAATCTCCTTTCTTAATCCCTTATGAGAGAGGGCAAATAGCTTCTTGAATCTTCTCATGGTTGCTTGTTGAAATGCTACACTCAGGACTGATTTAGCCAAGAACATATGACCTATTTGGGTGTTCAGCCTCCTTGTTTGTAAAGAACATACTTGGGGGGAGGTGCTCCTCCAGCCCACCATCACTACATAGTTTAGAACCCTTCATGAGTTGAGGGTGAATGTCTAAAGCAGTGCGTCTCCTCTATTTGTGGAGGCTCCCCAATTTAGAACCCTGATTGGGTAGAAAGCCTCTGCCTGAATAGCTGGCTCCCCATCTTAGTCTTCAAATTCATGGAGAGCTATAAATCGTATAATGTGCCCACATACCCATGCTCCTTCTCACATGTTTCAGTACAGTAGAGCCCCACTCATATGGCAGGTTCCATTCCAGGCCCCCACCGAAAAGCAAAAACTGCCGGAAAGGTGGGCCCTACTCAGCTGTAGTGCGCGAACTCCCCGCCCTACAGCTGATCAGCTGGAGTGCACGATCGGGGAACTCCAGCCGCCGCACTCCAGCTGACAGCGATCAGCTGGAGCATGGGAGCTCCCTGCCCTATAGCTCGCTCACTACAGCTGATTAGCTGGAGCACGTGATCAGGGAGCTCCAGCCGCCACTCTCCAGCTGAGCGTGCAAGCTCCCCATGCTACAGCTGATCACATGCTATGTACTCTTCAGTACTCATAAGAGGACTGGACACTTGAATAGGCCTATAGTGCCATTCAGGATTCCATGCAGCCTGGCATCTTGTCTAAAGGGATTTTAACCTTGCATTCTGCATGCCAATAATCCATGGCGTGGATCTCCTGGCTGGTATTCATCTGTACTTACTTGCTGTCCCAATAAGTCAGAGCAATATTGGTGTATCATGATATCATGTTGCAGCAGACACCATCTTTAGGAGAGGATCTCTTGCTTGTGTTGTCACATTGGCCAGGCAGGTGCCATTTTTAAAAAGGCATTCCCTAGACTAAAGAATTCAAGATCTGCTGCTCTGCTCAAAGTGTTGACTGAAATTGCCCATTTTATGCTGCTTCACTGTAGGGCCATCTCTAGCTCCTTTCATGATTAATCACATTAAGAGGATCTCCAATGACCAGGGAGTGGGGCTGCACTGCTGCCACTGCCCCCAGCATCGGGCATACCTCTAGCCTCAACTGCTAGATGTCTGTGTCCATGTCAGCATCCCTTGTTTTTGTAAGTTCTGTTTTTTTTCCCCTTACTGGCTGGTTGCCATGAAAGGAAGGGGTGAGACAAGGTTCCCCCCCCCCAATTAGCAGGCATTTTTAAAATTTACTTTAAAATCTGTTTTGCACATGCACTATGAATACAGAATGGAAGACTCTGGTCTCAGCTACTGCACAGGCCCAGATGGCTCAATTTCAACAGGCTTCAGAGTTTTGGGACATAGACTGCGCATCCTCCTTTGAAACTTGTTTCTCCTGCTAACCTTGGTATTGGAAGAAGGGTGGGGGAGACAGCAGGGAGAGATTCAATTCAGAGGCTCTGGTTTTTATACTTCAAGCTTGCATTATTGTTGTTGTTGCCCTCACTCTTTCAGATTTGCTTTTTTTTCTTTGTTTTTGGACCAAATAACATTTACATCCAGTCAGAGGTGTCATGTCTCTTTAGTTCAAAGTAACGTTTTTGAAATCTGTATACTACAAAATGAAAGTGTATGAATAAGATGGAAAGTACTGGTGTATGTCAGACTTTGGGCTTGTTGGCTTGTATGTCAATGCAAATACTAGAATGAAAACACCAGGCTTGGTGCGTGGGAGGTGCTATCTGGATCTTTCCACCCTGCACAAGAACTGAAACACATAAGGCTAAAAATTATGCCTCTTATATTGCATCATAGAACTTGATAAGTTGCTATTATTAACAGGTAGCTTGACATTGCTGATTAGATTTGGAATGCTGCAAATATTTCATAGGGGGAGCTGTTGCATAGGTCTACACAGAAACTGTTTTTGAGCAAAATTTGCTTTCGTATTAACGTAAAATAACCCTAACCTCTGAAATTCTAGGTGGTTAGGGTATTGATATAGCAGTGTTACTTTAATTCAGACATTTGAGAAGCATAGCTGATGAGGGTCAGTGTGATTTCCCCAAAGGGAAGGGTATGCATAGTTTGCTCTGGCAGGTTTTAAGTAATGTATTCACTGAAGCTTCCTTGTCAGAATCTGAAATTTTTGCATGTCAGAGTTCATAAACTTCATTGCTCTTCTCAGTAGCGCAGAGCACCATCTTGTTAGATAGAGGTAATTGCACAATTTACCATACTTTTGGCTTAATGAACAAAAATTGCTGAAGCTAAATATAGCTGTTGTCTCATTGTTAATGCTTGAAAGTGCTATATCTTGCCTTATTAGTAAAGTGGGAATGTTGTGTGTGGACTCATTGGGTACCAAAACAGGTGGAGAAAGGAATGGAGCCATGTAGGTAGATCAAACCCTGAAGTTTGCAGGAAAATCTTGAGGTTTTTGAAAGGATTCCCTAGCTTCCCCCAAAATCTCAAAAACAATCTGGAGCCAAGGAATGCACATACACACTGCCCTCGCAACTTGTGCCCTCATTAGCTCTCTTCAGGCATTGCCTTCCCTGATTAAGCAATTACATGCTTAACCAGGGGAGGAGAGCAGATGCAAGGATGCTGGCTCCACCCGCATTTCCACGGCCGTCCGCAATTTGAAAGGTGTTTGTCTGAAGCGGGGAATCTTCTTGTGCTTCTGGAGGCTTCCCCTGTGATGTAGAACCCTCATATCGTAGGGTTCCACGCCATGTGTAAGCTTCCACATTCACAAATCCTGGCCAATACACTAATACTTATTGGGTCTCCCAATCAAGGTTTGAATTTGTTCAGCAGCAACCCATTGGAACAGTAAAGCTTAACCAGTTGAATCCACAAACTCAAGGTTCTGGAACAAATCACTCTGTTTTATTATTGTACCAAGCTGAATGCTGTTCTGAAATGGTATTGTGAAATCTTACAGAACTTAAAGAAAATAAAACAAATTACATAAAATAGAATATTTGAAAATAAAACAACTTCCATATGATGAAATTTAAAGCAACATAGAGCAATTTGATATGATTTGCATGTAATTATGTTGGCGTGTGTGGAAATTGTGTGACTGGTGCGTTACAGGTGAGAGCAAGTCGGCCAATAATCCAAGCACAGTCAGATTCACTAGGTTTAAGAGTCCTTTACTTTGGACATTAAGGCATACAAGCATACAAGCAGTTTCACTTTCCCGCACGAACAAGACACCTCCTAACAAGAACGTTTTCCTCCACAAAGCTGCTTCCCCACTGGAACTTCCCCCACACTTCGCTGGCAGAACTGCCCAGCCTTTATCTCCCTTGGTTGCCTTGGCACCAGCAGGTGCTGGCCTTGAGCCCTGCCAAGGCTCTGCAAGGCTCTGCAGGCAGCTTAACCCCTGCTTTGCTCTGCCTTGCTTCAGGCTTGATGGAAACACAAGTGATAGTCATGCCTATGGGTCAACAAATTAATGGTTAATAATGATATGTAAGTAATCAATCTTAATAACATAGGGTTGTATCTAATGTTAGTCCTACTTTAAAATGCTTTCAGATGGCTTTTAATTGTTTGAAATATGTTGCTTGATTTTAAATTGCACTGTTTCAACTTTTTGCTGTTTGCTCCCCTGGGCTCCTTTGGAAGGAAGTGCAGGATACAAATTTAATAAATAATAGAGTACACCCATTAAAATTAATGGACATGACTAACGTAGGTACATTAATTTCAATGGATTTACTCTGAGTAGAGTGTAGTTGGATCATCCTGTTGTCTTCTAACTAACCCCAGCCAGTCTAGTGGTAAAACAATTCTACATTCCTTAGCATATTAGATCAGTGAAGTTCATTGTTACCAGTTCAAAACAGTAGGGCTAGGCAAAGCACATGGAGCAAGGCAGATAGCAGGCAGCAAGAAGCAAGGAACAAAAAGCATACAACCCCTCCCCCTTAGACCTGCCTAAAAAAGCTGGATACACCTTTATATTGATCAGTAACTGGACTGAGAGCTGGACTTCTCCATTAATTTTCCATTAATTTCATTACTCATGCGGAGGAACCTGCATAGGATGTAGACTATGAATTATCGATTTTTCCGGTTCCGCTTCGACCAGGGTAAGAAGTGCTCAAACTTGCTCCCGTCTTTACCTCTCCTCTTCGTCTCCCACGAACCCGTTGCTGAGCGCTTACTTTCTCTGGGACTTAAGAAAGACTGCCAGTTCATATTTCAATTTCCTTCTGCTTCCAAATCCCACTCTTACCCTCCTTCTTGGCTTCACGGCTCGGATTACTGCAGAAGCAGGAACTGGCTACCCCCCCCGAACTGTAACAAGGGACTATGACAGGATTTACGATAGTCTCTCAAGCTTTCTGTTTCACTAAGAGAAATGAAATCATTAAACCATTAAAGCTCCCTGCTGGGTTGAGCCATTCAAGTGCAGTAGTCCCTGAAATGGTCGTCACACGGCAGAAACACAGAGAAATGGGACTAATAGAAGAGGACGAGAAGCTTCACCAATCTACAATTACTGACTTTTTCTCCCCCAAGCCTAATCCAAACTCTCAGCCAGAAACTCCGCTTGATTGGTTGCTAGACCTACAACTTCCCATCCGTATGGGAAAAGACCACACACACTCTAAAAACTTGGCTGAGGAGCTTCAAGACGCTGGCTTTCAGTACTCAGCAGAGGGAGATATTCCCACCGAACTGATAACAATAGACTCTCTTCATGAAACTCAGGATCCCATCACTCCATCTTTAATGACACACTCTCCTCTTGAAACACACTCCCTAAAGTCCACTGCTGACTCACGCTCTCTCCCCCGGGCCAGAGACGATATAGTGCTGGAAGAATTATCCTCGATCAAAGTGTATATCGCGGAGACCAACAGCTTACTGACAACACTGGTACAAGCTACGGGACAATTACTAAGTAATAAATCCAGTGTTAATAACCAGCTCCCTACTCTGCCCTCCGGTAATCTTCCATCTAAAATGCCCCCCAGGAATAGCTCTAAAGCTAACAAGTCACGCAAGACAGCCCCTCAAGGAACAAAAAAACCCAAGAACGTCAAGAATGTTAAATTTAACCCAGGTAAGAAAATGAACTTCAAACCCCTGTTTAACCTTCTGGGTTCCCCCCCCCGTCCCCTCTCGATGACTTCACATCCTCAACTTGACATCCCTCATAAAGATGCCAATCAACAGAGATCTTTATGTAAGTCCAACCGTTCATCTTATAGACAACTTTCCAAACCTGAAGAGCCCAGAGGGAACCCCCTACATTCTACTAAGAACTCACTGTTTCCACTTTCTGTTAACAATGGAACGAAGAAACCAGTATCTACTCTCAGCACTAAAACGAAATCCTCCTCTTCCATATCTCCATGCGCACCCCCTGATTCCCCCCCATGGAATCTAGTGCTACAACCTCGTAAACTTGCTGCCACCGGATTATACCAGGACTTTGATTCTCGGTATCTGCCCCCGAGTATTCCCTTTCTGGATTCCTGTTTTAGCCGGGCCTGCTTGGATAGCCGACGAAAGAGCTATATTAACTATACAACCAACTTATCTTCTCACCCACGCTCATGGAGACTTATTATAACATTTCACTCAGTCCAACTGACAAACTGGATTTACAAAGTAAGAGATAAGCTTCAGGACCAAGGCATCTTGCTTCAATGTTATTTTTTAAACAATTCCCCCCCAAGTCCACTAATTCCCTTCTACGCTACTATCCCAGACTCCCCTACAGTTACTCCCCCTAGCCTCCTGCAATCTTCCCCCCATCAGAGTCGTTTTAAAGGAGCCCCGAGGCTAGAAACCAGGATCACCAATAGTCCTACTCCCCTAGACAAGCCTCTGTCTGCTCCCTTCCCAGAGCCAGCTATCTCTACTTCTCCCCCAAGCCAACTAAGTCTATCAAATGACTCCGTAGCCAACGCCTCTTCTCTTAGCATGCTAGAGGGATTTCCTAACGGAGATGAGGCTTTGGCCTCTCGCTCCTTTGCCACATTCCCCCCCCCAACATCAACTAGATATTCTTCTCAGACTAGAACGTTTTAAGGACCATTTATTAAATATCTTTAAAGCAGGCGAACCTGAGAAAACTAGACAAACTACAGAGTCTGACTCCGCCCCTATCGAACTCCATGTGTCCAGAGAAACAAACCCCCATGCCTCGTTCTCTCTATTCCCTTTATTTGACCTTCCTAATTATAACACCCCAGAACCCTCACACTGACAACCTAAACCCCGTTACCCCCCTCCATTTGACTTCTCCTTTTTTCCCCATCCTAGTTCCAATAGGTCCCTCCCTTCACTCAGTCTCCTATCCTGGAACATAGCAGGTTGGACATCTAAAACCAATTCACCCGATCTTCTATCATTCCTGCACAACTTCGATGTGATACTATTACAAGAAACGTGGGCAATGGATGCAATCACACTGGCAGGCTTTTCTTCAATTATGCTTTCAGCAGTTCCCCCCAAAGGCAAAGGTAGACCCAGCGCAGGCCTGGCTATTCTTTTTTCAACTTCTCTAACTGCAACATTTTCCAAACTCCCTTCTTGCGGTTCTATGGCCATGGCTGCTTTGATAGAACTTAAAGACCTGTCTTTTGTAGTGATTAATGTCTACATTCCCCCCTTGCCATCTAGAAGAGAAATCTCCGAGGCTTGGGAGACTCTGGAGTACTATATCCTGGACATTGAAATACGTCATCCATGCACTCCGTTTGTCATATTGGGAGATTTCAATGCCAGGATAGGCCCAAACAGCACCGCCCTCCTCTCCTCCAACCTCTGGGATTCCACTGATCTTATCGAACAATGGATTTCCCAAGAATGGTCTTCAAAAGACCTAAAGTCGAACTACGCCGGCACCCGCTTGCTGCAATTGGCCGGTTGCTTCAACCTCTCAATACTGAATGGCCACCACAAACATGATGGCTGTGCGGAATTCACCTTCATCTCGGGCCGAGGCAGCAGCTTGGTAGATTACGCGCTGGTTTCCTCTCCCTTATCCAGTGCTATTGCCCACTTTGCAGTGGGCACAAGACTCGACAGCGACCATCTCCCGTTAATCTTATCAGTTTCAACCCGAGATCCGATCCATTTAAAAACCATTTCTACATTTAATCACAACTCTGTTAAGTTCAGACACACAAAGGTCAAATGGTCCCCAAATATCTCTTCTAGAATATCATCCTTTCTGGACTCCACCCTGGCCAAGGAGATCAGAGAAACTATTCTGATGGAGCAAACCAAACTTGCTGCATACTCGGACCTGATCCTTGCTTTGCAACCTATACTAAAAAATAACTCCCACAAACCTAATTCCCGAGGCCCTGCCCACTCTGCCCGCTGGTTCGATAAAGACTGTGTGGCCGCTAAGAGAAATCTGAGGAAGATTTATATGACATATAAGATGCTCAGTTGCAATCAACTCCCTTCCACATATTACACTACCAAACGTCAATACAAAGCACTCCTGACTTCTAAAAAGAGACTAGCTATTCAGGCCGGCTGGAAGTCATTAATCAATGCGGCCAAACTCAACGATTCCAAGATCTTTTGGGCCCTGGTCACGGACGCCCTCTCTTCCTCGAATCCAGTTACTTGCCATATTCCCCCCCAAGAATGGGAAAAACATTTTTCAGACCTTTTCAAGGAGCCCACACTTTCTCTTACCGAAAAGCTACTCCCCTCTAGACCCTCAGATCTACCCCTCTGGCCTCCAGTATCCCAAGCGGAGATTATGTCACTAATCCATAGCCTGAAGCCCAGAAAGGCTCCAGGGCCTGACGCAATTCCAGCTGACCTTCTGAAGGTGCAAGCTGCATGGTGGTCCCCTCTTCTCTCCAATCTTTTCACCTCAATAAATACCCACGGCAGTATCCCAACAACATGGCTGGATGCCATCGTGATCCCCATCTATAAAAAAGGGTCACAAGAGGATCCCAACAACTTCAGACCCATCAGCTTACTATCTATCGTTGGGAAACTTTATGCCAAATACTTGAACGGTAGGCTGACCACCTGGATCGAGGAGAAGTCCATCCTTGGGCTGGAACAGGTGGGCTTTAGAAAACTGAGATCCACTCTTGACCATTGTGCCCTGTTACTCCATCTGGCCGAAAAATATTCTAGTCTCCACGGGAATGGGCTCTACGTGGCTTTCATAGACCTTAAATCGGCCTTTGATTCGATACCCAGAGATAGGCTTTGGTCAAAGCTCCTTCAAACATCTATAGATAAAAGACTCCTTTTTCTTATCTTCCAACTCTATCAGCCCTCCACCCTTCGGGTTCGTTGTAGAACTGATAGTTCAGTTACCAACCCTATTCTAGTCAATAGGGGGGTGAGACAGGGCTGCATACTGGCCCCTACTCTATTCAACCTTTACCTAAACGACCTGAGCACATACTGTCAAGCAGTTAACTTCCACCCTCCCAAAATTGCTGAACATGCATGTCCTCTATTACTATATGCCGATGATACGGCTCTACTCTCCCTATCCAAAATAGGCCTCAGAAGGCTATTCCGCTCTTACGTGGCCTACTGCGATCAGAATTTCCTGTCCATTAATTATTCAAAAACAAAGATTTTGGTGTTTTCCCCTCGGCGCTCTATTCCGGTATGGACTATCAATGGCCAGAAAATCTCCCAGGTCAGGGAATACAAATATTTAGGGGTAATATTTCATTCTTCACTTTCATGGTCTTCTCATATTCGCTCCACTGTGTCCACGGCCAAGGCTATGGCCCAAGTGCTACTCCGTTATTTTTTCTCAAAAGGGGGTCAATTCATACCAGCTGCCATCAAAGTTTTTGCTGCTAAAATCGCCCCACAGCTCCTTTATGGAAGCCCAATATGGATCAGCCATTTCTGCTCCAAAGTGGAGGCGGTTCTCTCTAACTTTCTCCGTTCTATTTTCGGCGTTCCCCGATGCATCCCCAATGCAGTCCTAAGGTTAGAGGCAGGGCTCACGTCCTTGGAATGCCAGTCCTGGTCCCGCACCCTATGCTTTTGGTCCAAGCTGGCCTCTCCTAACCTTAAGTCAGATTACGCTACTTACATCCAACAGGATTTCTTTACCAGCTCCTGGGCTAAAGCAGTCCAACTCAAATTCTCCTCCATCGGCCTCCCACTGCTATCCCTAACTAGTTTAGACCCAATTACAACTAAGGTCTCTATCAACAGAAGACTTAAGGATATTGATCTACAAATGGACACAGCTAAGGCCTCCACCTCCTGTTCCCCTTTTCATTTTGGTCTGAGCTTTTCATCCCCTTTCCCTGCCCCGTACCTGGCTTTTCTAGACCTTCCATGCTACAGACTAGTCTTCTCACGGGCCAGGTTTAATTGCCTAAAGTCAGCCCTTCTCGAAGGCCACTTCAGGGACATCCCATATACCAACCGATCCTGCCCCTGCAGCCCCAATGAAATCGAATCTCTTGTGCATGTTCTTTTTATCTGTCCCTTTTATCACACGCCTCGAATTAAGTTTCTAAATCCCCTGATTGCCAAATTGCCTCAATCCAGCTCATTTTTAGACAAACTACAGTTTCTTCTAAAAGGGACGGACAAGTATATATCCCATGGGACTGCCAAGTTCCTGCACACAGCTCAATCTCTACGATGCCAACTTTTTTAACCTTCCCTGTTTTTTAATTTTGCTTTTACTGTTTGTAGTTCGGGTCTCTTATTTTCTAATAAGTTTATCTTCATCTCCAAAGGAAAGCATGCTATCATGTATGTAGAGCATTATTTATTTCTACAGTGATGAACCTTTTAGGTTTTTTGTTAGTGTTAATCAGTATGCCGCTTATTTTCCTTGTGAAAATAATGGCTGATAGTGTTAACATCTCTCCTCCTGTGAAGCAATTTTATCCCTCTCCTTTCTTCCCCTCATTACTGTGGTTTGGTGCATGGACACATGGTTAATGTATACCAGATGCCCTGGAAACCATGGTTTGTAAACCTTTTTTCATTATTTTAATCCCTGTGATGTGGGAAACATGAAATGCCATATCAGGTATATGTGGTGGCTTGTTGCTCTCACCCTCTCTGCCCCAATCTCCAATGCTTAGGCACATTGGGAAAAGCAGCTGTACACTTCCTACAGGTCTTTTCTGAACCTCCTCATCAGCTGGGGTGAGTCTTTGTGTTCTTCTTGACAGTATGTAGGACTCAGACCTGAGTTAAAATCCCTGCTGCAGATCTACTAGGAGGGTGCTAACAGTTGTTTTTCAGCTTCTATCTCCAATCTACAAAATGGGAATTGTTCTGCCTTCCTTAACCTGCCTTTGGTAGAAGTTTGTTGCAAAGGTAAAAAAGCTTATAACTGAGGGTGATATTCAAAAAAGCTTATAACTGAGGGTGAGTAGTCCCATTAAAGTTAATAAAGATGACTAACTTAGGTTAATTTTAATGGGCCTGCTCAGGATTTAGTTGACTACAGCCCTAAAAGTCCCATGCCGATCCTCTTTGTATTAAGGGGTGATGTGTCCTATCACTTACTATCACTTACTTATTATGACAGCTTTCTCTTCTCTTTCTGAGATTGCACTTGCCAGTGGCATATTCCCTCCTTTGTTGCACTGCAAGGAAGACAGGAAGCAGCATGGTTTCAGCTGTGCATGACTTTGTAGGAATTGCTGCCATGCTCCATGTCTGTTCAAAAAACAGGCAATACTAAAGCACTTCTGTCCTTGGAGAGACTCTGAAATGTGTGCAGTGGGGAGAGAGAGAGAAACTTTCTGTAGCCTCTGTTGTCTGTACTGTTTAGCCTGGGCTATTTGATACCTAGTGCAGAATTCAAGAGGGAATGCAGCCACTATGGAAGACTTGTCAGTTGATTCCACGTTGTGAAGGTAGACTGAATTAGGAGTACAGCCAGTGTTGTTGTTTTTTAAAGATTGTTCTACGTGAGGATCACTAATCAGGTCATAGGGCTACATTGTAAAATTAGGTCATATAATAGGACCTGAATGTCTCCATAAATACAGAACGTGTTTGCTGTTCCCTTTTAATAACGTGTTTATTCTGGGCAAACAGCTTATTTTTTTAACTCAGGTTTTTCATTTGCTCTTTGACTGCTACCAGATTATTTTTTTTAATTCAAACTAAAACTATTGATGATTTTAACAACTGTCTCAGTCCACCACCAGCATCTAAGTAGTATTAACTATTTCTTTGTATAAAATAGTTTCTCAGCTAAAATAGTAGCGTACTATTGTGATAACAGCTGCACTGCCCCTACTTCCAATGCCTTGTTCTTAATGCTATTTTCTGACATGTATTTTGTCTGTATTGTCAATTGTTGCTTCAGAAGTCAGAATTTATTCAATACATGATCTGCACTCCCAAGACCTTTTATTTTAAAAGTTGTATGTTCTTCATATAGTAGTGACTTTGTTGTATTTCAGTACTCATTGTAATTTAAAAATCTGTGATGCAAGTATATGAGTAACACCTTCTAAAGAATATTTTGGGTGGCTGCTAGGTGTAGATATTAGGAATAATGCCTTGTCATTTTTCTGGATATACTCTGATTGTTACGTGGACTTGAGCCATTCCTATCTTGCTGGAGAAAACATTTCAGTATACATGGATTAGCTCCATCTGATTTGCTTTTGGTTTTATCAAAACTAATTGATTTTTACATCTGCCAGATTTAATTTTTATTTTTTTTATTATTTGATTTATATCCCGCCCTTCCTCCCAGTAGGAGCCCAGGGTGGCAATTTTGGGTAATGATGAGTTATCTAGGAGCCTAGGGATGACCAAAGTACTTCAGGATGCCTTAGTCTTCTGATACCATTAGGGAGAATTTAATCACTCACCAGATTACAGATGTATGGTAAGTGGCAATGCCTTTTTTAAAAAAAAAAAAATCACAAGCACACTTTGAGCAGGGATTCAATAAGTGAAGATTTAATGAAGCAATTTGATGTTTCTCAGCATTGCCTTGTGCTCCATGCATATAATTCTGTCTGCTAAGGACATGATCACGCTATTAGCAACTGTTCGATGTGTGTATTTAGATATGTAATATATAAATGAATAACTCTGAAAGCAGAGTCCATATTGATTATTTAAATTCAGTTAATTGTAGTAGCTAAAGTGCAGCATATGGTTTGTTTCTGTCAAACTAATTTCAAATTTCATGCAATAAGCCATGTAATTATCCCATTTCACTTAACACAATTAGTATTTATCTCTTATGTTTGTCTCATTGGCTGCACTGCTGTACACAGTTACACTGCTTAAATCCCCTTTAAGTCAATGGGCATCATGCAGCCTGTGTGCTAGGTTGCTGCTTTAGCCTTTACAACATTAAGCTATTAAAGCTTACATTATGTGTAAAAGAGCCCATAGCAAGCACTTTCTTTAAAACCACATTTCGGAAAAGGGTACAAATCTATTGAATGCAGAAAAGTTGTTTCACCAAGTCTTAAAACTGAACTAAACTAATCTCCTGATAGATCATTGGCCTCAACTATTCGTAATGTTAAGCCATAGCTAACACTAAGCCATAGTTTATAAACCATGGTTAAAGGCAAGGTGTCTCACAGACATCACTGAAACCATGGCTTGTTGTATCACAGCATGTTTCTCTCAAGACCGCTCTTTTGAATTTTGAGCTGCTCTTTACTTGCAGCTCTGTAGCCTTGGCAGTGATAGCTCCTTAAACATAGTTAAGGAGGAGGTCCAAGTTCACACATAATGCTAAACTATGGTTACATTTAACCAAAGTTTATAAACCAACAACAAATATTGGTTAATGAGTGTGCTTAAACTGTGGTTTATAAGCCACAGTTAAGCCATGAGTGTGCATTCAGAGCCTGGCTGAGAGTTCAGAGTCTGTGAGTTCAAATCCCCACTCATGTCTCCTGGGTGTCAAGGGCCAGCTAAAGATCACCCCCACAGGGAGTGGCTCAGGGGTTACGTGCCGTGCCACCTGTGCAGCAGTGGGCAATCTGCGTAGTCCCAAGGAGCCCAGTTGCCCCCCAGCTGGCAGTTGCAGACAAGGAAGGGGCTGGCTTTTGCAGCTGTGGCAAGCTAAGCAGGCCCTAGCCAGCTGGGGAGGACTAGCCTCAGAGGGAGGCAATGGTAAACCCCCTCTGAATACTGCTTACCATGAAAACCCAATTCGTAGGGTAGCCATAAGTCGGGATTGACTTGAAGGCAGTCCATTTCCATGGTTAACTACCCCTCTAGGATGTACACCTTAACGTGATGAGGGGGTTTGAGAGTGTCGAAGAAGCTGAGAGCAATGCCATCAGTAGGCTAGACCAAGAAGCTAGACTGCTAGCGGAGTCATCCAAGGTGGAATGGTCAAAGCTGTCACAAGTCGTAATCAACTTGAAGGCACATAACACGCACACAGTTAACTAAACCATGGTTTATAACCCATGGCTTAATGTCATATACGCACTAGGTCACTGTGTAGCTGTTTGCCAAACTTCTGTTTAGTTCAACAATATCCTGGTACTAGCAAAACAATATAAGGGTTTTGAAGTTCATGTGTAAGAAATTTTAAAATATGTACACAAGGAAATAGTTATAGCAATTTGCATTATAATGCAAGTAGCCTGCTGTGATAGACTTATTACATCTGATGGTGCATAAACAGTAAAGATTTGGTCAAATATAAAAAGTTCTAATCAGGCTCATGTAGATTTCATGCAAATCAGATTTCACTTACCTAAACTACATAAAAGACTGCTTATCAGTTTCTTAGTTAAGAACTGTGGCTAGAAGTTATAGTTTGGCTTATCATTAAGTATAACCACGGCACAGAAGACTGTACAGTTATATAGGTCTCTTTCCATCCCTTCTGCCTTAACAAATACATAGCAATCTTAAATTTACATGCTTAAACTAACACCATGTTATTCAGGACCAAATTTGGATTCAGAGATTTTAAGTAAATGTCTCTATCTGTCCTGATTATCTGTGCTGGATGAAAATTTCATCACACCAAAGTAAGCTATGCCACATCAATACATGCAATACTGCCTATGCATTTTTCTTCATTTGTACTAAAAACTGATTGCCCGTTACTCTTAAGCCATTAGAAAAGTAACTGCAATGTCACAAATATTCTGATTTCTGAGGGATGCAAGGGTCAAGTCACTGGCTGTTTAAATTAATCTCAGCAGCTATAGCTAGAATAAACCCTTCTTTGACCTACTTGTTCTGTTTATCTGGGGGAACATCTGACACCTCTACTTCCAGTCTTAACTAATAATAGCCTAGCAATGGGCGCACCATTTAGTTCTACTGATTTATGTAGCTCCGTTCATGATTGCTTTCTTGAATTGGTCTGTAGTTGCATTTTCACTTCAGAAATACTGACATTTCTGTTCTCATTATTAACTCCTCACCAACCCTGGTCAAGGATAGACATCCATGTCTCCTCATAGCTTTATTGAATTAAGAGGTGGTGTGTTCTTTTTAGGAAGCATAAAACCAGAACCCATGGAGTTTATGTAGCTGTGACCATGACAAACTTTTAAGTGAAAAGAAGCTAGCTCTTTCATTCATTCATTCATTCATAATCCTAGATCCACACAGCCTCCCACACTGAGGACATAGGTTTCCAGATGGAAGACAGTTGCAATGAGGATTTGCTTGACATGCCTTCCGCTTAGCTCATTTGCCCCTTTCACCCTGTACTCGTGCTTCTTCAAAGTCCATAGCACTTTTGATAATAGCCGACCTCCAATTGAGGCGCTCATGGGCCAAAACTTTCCAGTTCTGGATGCTCATGTTACTTTTTTAAAATTATCTTTAAGAATATCTTGCTGTCCACCAATATTCCATTTTCCATCCTTAAGTCAGGAGTAAAGTAGCTGCTTTGGAAGATGGTAATCAGGCATTTGAACAACATGGCTGGTCCAGCGAAGTCGATGTTGAAGGATCATTGTTTCAACACTGATGGTCTTTGCTTCTTCCAAAATGCTAACATTATTCCATCTATCTTCCCAAGTAATTTGCAGAATTTTCTGGAGGCAGCGTTGGTGGAATCTTTCAAAAAGTTGGGAGTGGCATTTATAAATGGTTCATGTTTCACAGGCGTACAGTAAGGTCGGTAGTACAATGGCTTTGTAAATAAGCATTTTGGTCTCCCTGCGAATATTCCTGTCCTTGAACACTCTATGCTTCATTCGGGAGAATGCAGCACTCGCAGAGCTCAGATGATATTGAATTTCAGCATCGATGTCAGCTTTTACAGAGAGATGGCTGCCAAGATAAAAAAAGTGATCGACATTCTCCAGTGTAACACCATTAAGCTGAATTGATGGTGTTACAGAGGGACTAGTTCACACCTGCTGATGAAGCACTTTGGGTTTTTTGATATAAAGCCCAAGCTTTCCATATGCTTCTGCAAAGACATTTAGGATAGTCTGAAGATCTTTCTCTGAATGGCATATTAAAGTTCTATGACAGAGTTTGTAATTACCTTACTTTTTGCTTTCAGCCTACTGAGATTAAGAAGCTTTCTATCTGTTTGATATGTGATTTCCACACCAGTAGGAAGTTTCCCCTTCAATAAGGTGTAGAATCATAGCAATGAAAATAGCAAATAAGGTAGGAGCAATGATGCATCCCTGTTTTACGCCTGATCCAAGTCTGAATGGATCACTCTGAAAGCCATTGTTATCCAATATTGTTGCCATCATGTTGTCATGAAGGAGTCGCAAAATGTTCACAAATTTATCAGGGCATCCAATTTTCAGAAGGATGGTCCAGAGAGCAGTATGATTCACAGTATCAAAGGCCTTAGTCAGATCAGTAAACACCATATATAGAGGTCAGTTTTGCTCCCGGCATTTTTCTTGAAGCTGTTGTCCAGTGAAGATCATGTCCACTGTCCCCCTGGAAGGGCGGAAACCATTTTTGGATTTGGGGAGGATATCTTCTGAGATAGGCAGGAGGCGATTTGCAAGGATTTTACCTGTGGTAGCTAGAAGAGAGTTTCCTCCATAGTTCCCACAATCTGTTCTATCACCCTTCTTAAAAAGAGTGATAATTATGGCATCCCTAATGTCTTCCGGGATCTCCTCCCTCATCCAGATCTTTTTGATGAGCTTATGAAGTTGCTGTGTAAGTTCAGGCCCACCTTCTTTAATGACTTCAGCAGGAATCCCATCAGGTCCAATAGCTTTGTTATTCTTCATTTGATTAATGGCTTTACTAACCTCATCCAAATTAGGGGATACTACAAGCTTGTCTATAGTTTGTTGTTGCGGAATTTGCAAACAGACCTCACCAGCCACACTAGAGTTACAATTGAAGAGGTTGTGGTAATGCTCTTTCCAATACAGTGCAATAGACTCTTTATCCTTAAGAAGTTTGGTACCACCCATTGAATGTAAGGGATTCATACCTTAATTTGTTGGTCCATAGATGGCCTTTGTGGCATTAAAAAAGCCCCGTGCATCATGAGCATCCTGTCCGGATTTTAAGATCATCCGGTGAGGCCCTACTTACTATTCCATCTTTCTCGCAAGTTCTTCTTGCTGAGACACAGAATGGGGCCTTTTCAATGGCTGCCCCTAGATTGTGGAATTCCCTCCCTAGCGAGGTTCGGTTGGCTTCCTCGCTATCATCCTTTCGCGCCCAGGTGAAGACTGTTTTATTTAGGCGGGCTTTTAACTGAAAATGTTATAGTTTTAATCTATTTTGATTTAATCTATTTTTAATTGTTTTTAACATGTATATTGGTTCTGATTGTTTATTGTTTTAATTGTGAGCCGCCCTGAGTTCCTCGGAAGAAGGGCGGGGTATAAGTATTTTAAATAAATAAATAAATAAATAAAAGTGCTGGATTTCTTGAGCTTTCTTTATCCACCAGGCATTCTTAAGTTCTCTAGTTCTTCTTTGGACCTCAGCCTTTGCACTGGCATAGATGTTTTTCTTAGCAGCACAGTTAATGTCTTTCTGCCATATCTGGAAGGCTTTCCTTTTCTTGTTGATGATAAATTCAATCTCAGTATCATTCTCATCAAACCAATCCTAATGTTTCTTAGTTTGGTATCCAGTAGTCTGTTCACATGCTGCAATAATGGAAGTCTTCAGTTTCATCCAGTGTCCCTTGACGTTTTCAGGGTGTTCCATGGGTAGTTATTTCTTAAGCATTGTTTGAAAACAACCTTGCTTAATAGAATCTTGAAAGGTGTGGATGTTCATTTTATGCCTTGGTTTTCTTCCTTGGAGCCTACATTGAGGAACAATATTAATGGCCATAGTGGATCGGATTAAGTGGTGACCTGTCCAGCAGTGATCAGTACTTGTCATGCCCCTAATGGGGAGTACATCGTGACTATCTCTGGCACGGACACGCAATCCAGGAGTTGCCAGTGTTTCAACCGAGGGTGCTTCCACGATGTTTTAAATTTATTTTTCTGGTGAAAGAGTGTGGTTGTAATAACAAGATTATGCTCTGCACATTTGGTCAGAAGTAGAATTCCATTCAGGTTGCTATTGCCAACTCCTTTTTTCCCAATGGTTTCTGGCCACAAATCGAAATCACTCCCAACTCTTGCATTAAAATTGCCCAAGAGAATAATTTTATCCTCCTTAGCTATCTCTGATAATATGGTGTCCGGCTGGGTTTAAAAATTTTCCTTGATGTCTTCATCAGCATCTAATGTTGGCACATAAGCACTTACAATAGTTGCCTGCTGGTTTTTGGCGAGTTTTCACCGGAGAATTGAGAGCCATTCATTACTGCCAATTGGAACTTCTGACAAGAGCTTCACAAGATTATTTTTAATAGAAAAGCCTACTCCATGTATTTGTTGTTCTTGTTCAGGCAGTCCTTTCCAGAAGAAGGTATAATCTCCTTTTTTCTTCCTTCAGTTGTCCTTCTTCTGCTTTTTGAGTTTCTTGAAGTGTTGCTGTGTCAATATTAAAACATCTCAACTCCCTCACGATGATGGCAGTCCTGCATTCAGGACATTCACTATCTGCGTTGTCCAGGAATGTCCATATATTCCATGTTCCAAAATTCAATTGTCTTTTGTGACCGCTAAGTGGTGACCCCACTGGACTCGGTAATCCAGTCAGGGAGAGATGAGGCAGACTAAGTTTAGGGTACCATTTTTAGCCCCCTCCCCATATGGGGTGAGCAGAGTGGATCCTGAATAGGACTGCTCAGTCATGGATATAGCTGCCAAACTACTCAACTGCCTCAGTCCTTGAGCCAGGACAACTAAATCTGTATCCACCGCCCATGTGTCGGTCCATGACTAGGGACTTCTGGATTTCACAATCCTGCCCTCATCGCCATTTGCCAATCACCATGGGACTTTTGTTGTGTTTTATTTTGGTTGGAAGACACTGTGCGTGAATTTGTTTTATGTGGGGAGATTGGCACACAATGACCAACACACAAGTTTGACAGAAAAAGACTTTGATCGAATGGCATGGATACCACAACGATTGGAAGTCTTTTATCTGCTGCAGCCTTCATCCGCCTTCACAGCCATTGTATCATACACATTGTTATCCTCCTCCTGTTCTGCCGTTGATGACATTCTTGGATCATTCTTTGTCTCGTTCCTCTCCCTTGACCTTACTGCCATGGGTGACCCTGCTGGGAGTACATGACTCCCAATGGCATCGCTCACAGGGTTCATTGGAACACTTAAGCCAATTCACTACTACAAGGTGATGATCACCTGTTCCATTATTCACATCCAGCAGGATATACAGGTCCTGTTATAATTAAATGGGTGTTTACTAGGACTGTAAGCTTAAGTTTTAAATATTGATTTAACTGATTAATCAGGAGAAAGACCTTCAGCCTATCATTGCTTTACTTTTCTATTTTGAAGAAAGCTTTATCTGTTGATTTTTTGCTTGTTGTACAGCTGCAGGGCCAGCATCAGAGGGTGGCCGGGTCAGGCCCTGGCCGAGAGCCCCTTCTTAGGGTGGGAGGGTAGCACTGGCATTCTGCAATCAGTGGCAGCATCAGCTTCCGACCTTGTCACAGAGAGGGAGCTCCCAATCACCCTCCCCAATATAGTCAATGCTGGCTTCAATAAGCCCACATGCATGCCCTACCTACCTCTGCCTTTCCTGTGAATGACGTCTGCACTCATCAACCAAGATGACAGCGGAGGCTTTCCTAAGGGGCTGATGCTTCCACTGCCATCTTGGTTGATGGAAGGTGTGGCGCATAATATGCACATTATTCACAGGGATGGGAGAGGTAGATAGGATGCGCAGGTAGGCATATTAGCCCCAGGCTGCCTGTAGGAGGAGTTGGGCTCTTTGTGGTTCTTTGAATGCTGACTGTTTTTTGTTTCTAATTAAACCAAGAGACTGCCAACATTAGAAAATGGGGTAATGCATTTGTTTTCTCATTCATCATTCCCATATACATTTTGCATTTTAGTTTCTAACAATATGCTGTATTTTGCAGGAAACAGCATACTACATTCGGCAGCAGACAGTGTGACTAGCGCGGTACAAAAAGCAAGTCAGGCTTTGAATGAGCGTGGTGAAAGATTAGGTCGAGCAGAAGAAAAGACAGAGGATATGAAGAACAGTGCTCAGCAGTTTGCAGAAACTGCACACAAGGTATGAAACTGATAAAATACAGCTTAAGGAAAAGAAAAAACTACCCTTTCATGACAATAATTTCTACAAGAAGCAAGTACCTAGGAAACTCCTAATATTAATATGCAACATTGTTTCTGTGTCTTGTTTTGATATTTCACCAGTAATCTCATGGAAAGGGTACCAAACCCCAAAAGCTAGCATTGTAAGCTTGCCTTGTATTTATTTATTCATTTTATTTTATGTGAAAATGTATAGCCCACACTTCTAGTGCCTGCACACCAAGGGAACTTACACCATTTAAAAACAACTCAATTAGATAAAATGCAATATTCCATAAAACGCTGTAATACAACAGATAGGTTCAACAGATATAAAAATAGAAGTGTGTGTGTATGCACACACACACACACCCTGCAATAAAACAAATGCCTGCTTGAAAAAAAATTGCCCTCTGTGGAAGAGATTGGGCCAACTGAACTTCATGGGGCTAATAATTCAATAACTTGCATGCAGCCTCTGAGAAAGATCCTTTCTATGGTCCCCATCAACCAAATCTTCACTGTAGTCAGGTCATAGAGAAGGGTCTCTCTGCCAGAGCAGGGAGTAGGCAGTCCTTAAGGTATTCTGAGCCCTAGCCATGTAGTTTTAATGGTATAATCACCAGCACTTTGAATAGTGGCCAAAAACAAACTGGTAACCAGTTCAGCCATTGTGGGTCAGGTGTTAAATGTAGCCAGTAAAACTATGGCATTATATATTTCTCCCTGGGTAAAGATCAGTTGATGTGTCTCTGCTTCACATCACTTTTTGCTTTCTACCATTTTCCACGTCAGCGTGTATGTCAAGAAATCCTAGTGAGTTAGCAAAACATCAGACACTTTCTCGGGCATGCTTCAGTTTTTTTTATTTTTTTATTTATTTATTACATTTATATACTGCCCCATAGCCGAAGTTGATACATGGAAGTGGATGTGTCTGCTGAGCATCATAGTTGTCCTACTTGAATTGAGAACAAGACCTAGAACACACCCAAAGCTTTTGGAACTATGCATTGTAGGGGAAGGTCAGTTAGTGGTGAGTAAGTAATCCTTTAATGAAGTTTGTCCACTATTGCTGATACTTCATTGTAGCAGCTCCTGGTAAGATTCTGAGGATCCCTAGAATACAGTTTGAAAACCACTGCTTTACAACATACCTTAACTGCTGCTAAATCATGAGATAGGGCTTTCTCAGTAGTGGCATCCATCCTGTGAAACTTTCTACTGTGTGATATTGCTGGTGATATTCAGTAAGGCTGCAGACCTAACCATGTTTTCTCAAAAGTAGGTCCCATTTAATTCAATGGGTCTTACTCCCAGGTAAGTGCAGTTAGGATTGCTGTCCAAGTCATATATTGGATCGCTGCTGCGGATCGCATGGTGAGAGCTTCGGGACTCTGCCATTCCCTTGCTTAACTTACCTTGTTCTGCGGTTGCGCACGCAGCGGTGCCCTTAAGAAAGATGGCGGCTGAGGTTTTCCTAAAGGGCTGAAGCTTCTGCCGCCATCTTGGCTGATGGCACTCATGCGTGCTGTGCGCTCGCATTCCTGCCATGAATCACGGAAGGAGAGCGCTGAGGCCTGGGGCAGGCTTTTGCCCAACGGCTCCAGTGTGCCTGGGGCTGTCCCTGGGCACACGCATGCGTATATGTGTGTATGCGCACATGCGTGCCAGGGCCCAGGGCAAGCTGGTGCCCCAGGCTCCCGGCATGTCTGGCGCCCAAGGGCATGTCTGGCGCATGTCTGGCGCCAGCGCTGGCTGTTAAAATATAGATCATAAAAACAAGCAAGACAATCCAAGAGTAAGTTAAACCCCATCAATTTTCAAAGCTGCAAATTATCAAAACATAAAATTACAAAGTTCCCCAAATCATTTAGATTAAAAAATCCCCTTGGCAGTTAAAATTGTTTTGGGTCAAAAAAGTAGCCCATAACTTTCTTGCTGCTGGAGCATATAAAGCTATTTGAACCACTGGGTTTCCAAAGTCTGTTATTTCAAGTTGAGGGTGAGTGGGTTGACCAAACCCTCAGTAGCCTTTCCATCTAGGTTTTAGGTCAATTGTCGATCTGGTTGACATTGTATGAATCCGATTGCTTGCCATGATTTTATTTAGCCAGAAAATAATCATTATGAGCTCCCACATGTCATTTTTATTTGATTTTTTAAAAGTTAAAACTGATAAATGCATAGCGTGCTCCCTTTGTGGATAACTTGGATGGGCTAGAGCAGGTCCATCAACACCAGGCTCAACTGGGAGCCAGCCAGAAAGCTCAACCAAGAGAACACCCTAAATATCCCATTTCCTGGGTTCCATCCATTCAGGCACATCATCTTTCATTGTTTAGTCGCATCCGAACCTGCCTTCCCCAAAGAGATTGACAGGAAAAGCCCCTTCTAACCCTAATGGGTAAAGGGTGAACTCACGGCTGCAAAAATTGCAACCACATGCCAAGCATGTTTAAAATGGACTGGCATAGGTCACTCTCTTAATTATTCAGCCCAAAGACTGTATATTACCAGCAGGACCACAAGGAGGCGGAGGACCTAGATGGATATGCTAGCCAGCAACTATGCCTGCCCCTACCCCCCATGGCACTTAACACATTTCATATAAAGAGACCAGGTGGGACAGGATGGGTAGAAGCATGCTAGCCCATTCGCTAGGAGGGATCCCCTGGCTTTGCTAGCATCACCAACCCATGATTTCTGGTATTTATGCTTCCTAGGTCACTGGCCTTAATGGGAGACAATGTTAAAACTCTCTCTTAAGAGAGCTGTTGTTACTTACCTAGATTGGCCAGCAACCATCTAATTCTGAAATCACCTCACTGACCTTGTAAAACATTCTGGAATGAATAGAGGAATATATTCCAAGGTGAATTGTGTAAAGGGCAGTAGAGAATATAGTGCACAATGTCTCCATCTCGCCTGATCCCCTTATACAGAGATGGCCGATTGTTGGCCTATTAGAGAATTTACCAGTTAAATATTCTGTGGCCATGATTTGAAATCTCAATGGAGTAAACACATGTCTAACAAGAAAAAACAGCAAGCAAGGTGTTGCAACAAACTGTGCAGTAAGGTCTGACTTTATATTTTTCATCTCCTCTTTTGCTTTGTGATATAACTGACACTAGGAGAGGAAGGTTGCCACCAATGCAGCAAAATGTATCTTTTGGATTGCATTTTAGCATTTTTCCTACTATATATTCATATTTAGTCTTGTGCTGAAGTGGGTATTTCTTACATCTTCCATTATAATGAAAAGCTTGTCTTCCTAACAATGCATATTTTTTTTACCTGCACAAGATGGGTTCTTACTCCATCTTAGGTATATAAAAGTTTGTCTTAATAACTTTGATCCAGCAAGGAATGTTTACGTCCTTTTCCTTCTCTCAAGGGATGCATGGTTGCAGCTAAGCACGACTGTGGGATTTTTAAATTAATTGGCTATGCACATAAAGTAGCCTTTGCCAACAGAGTGCCTCCAGATGTTTTTGAACAATTCCCATCGTGATGGAAGTTGTAGACCAAAACATCTGGAGGGCGGCACCACATTGTCGAAGACTAATATAAACCTTGTCTTAGAGCAGCCAACAGTGAGTGTAACAAAAACAGTTGTCTTGGTTTTTGAATCCTTATCAGTCTGATACAACTAATATAAATACTTGCAACCCTCACTAACAATTACTAGTTGAGGAATATCTGGACTATACATACACCTATGCTTCAGTATTGTATTTCTATTGTATAGAAATAGAAAAGGACAACAAAATGGGAAGAACAAGAGCCCTATTCCAAAAGATTAGAGAAATGAAAGGGAAATTTAAACCAAGTCTAGGGATGTTGAATAGTCAACAGGGGAACACACTGACTGACTGAGATGAAATAAAAGGAAGATGGAAGCAATACACTGAAGAACTCTATAAAAGAGATGCCAGGATGACAGATTCATTCACGGAGGAACCATATAATGAAGAACCAGAAATTTTAGAATGTGAGGTGAAAGCTGCTCTTAAAATTCTTGGAAGAAACAAATCACCAGGAATAGACGGCATACCAGTAGAGTTGCTACCAGCTACTGAGACTGAATCTGTCCAAATTTTAACAAAAATTTGTCAAGAAATATGGAAAACTAAACAATGGCCCACAGACTGGAAGCATTCAATATATATCCCAATTCCAAACAAAGGGTATCCCAGAGAATGCAGTAATTACCGAACTATTGCCTTAATATCCCATGCAAGTAAAGTAATGCTCAAGATTCTACAACAAAGGCTTTTACCATATATGGAGCAAGAAATGCCAGACATCCAAGCTAGATTTAGAAAGGGAAGAGGCACCAGAGATCATATTGCAAACATACATTGGATAATGGAACAGAGCAAGGAATTTCAGAAGAAAATCACCCTGGGCTTTATAGACTACAGCAAAGCCTTTGACTGTGTAGATCATGAAAAACTATGGAATGCTTTAAAAGAAATGGGTATGCCACAGCATCTGATTGTCCTGATGCGCAACCTATACTCTGGACACGAGGCTACTGTAAGGACAGAATATGGAGAAACTGATTGGTTCCCCATCAGAAAGGGTGTGAGACAGGGTTGTATTTTATCACCCTATTTGTTTAATCTGTACGCAGAACATATCATATGGAAAGTGGGATTGGACCAAGATGAAGGAGGTGTGAAAATTGGAGGGAGAAACATCAATAATTTAAGATGTGCAGACGATACCATACTCTTAGCAGAAACCAGTAATGATCTGAAACAAGTGCTGATGAAAGTTAAAGAGGAAAGCACAAAAGCAGGACTACAGCTGAACATCAAGAAGACTAAAGTAATGACAACAGAAGATTTATGTAACTTGAAAGTTGAGAATGAGGACATTGAACTTGTCAAGGATTATCAATACCTCGGCACAGTCATTAACGAAAATGGAGACAATAGTCATGAAATCAGGAGAAGTCTAGGATTGGGGAGGACAGCTGTGAGAGAACTAGAAAAGGTCCTCAAATGCAAAGTTGTATCACTGAACACTAAACTCAGGATCATTCAGACCATGGTATTTCAGATCTCTATGTATGGATGTGAACATTGGACAGTGAAAAAGGTGGATAAGAGAAAAATCAACTCATTTGAAATGTGGTGCTGGAGGAGAGCTTTGCACATACCATGGACTGAAAAAAAGACAAATAATTGGGTGTTAGAACAAATTAAACCAGAACTGTCACTAGAAGCTAAAATGATGAAACTGAGGTTATCATACTTTGGACACATCATGAGAAGACATGATTCATTAGAAAAGACAATAATGCTGGGAAAAACAGCAGGGAGTAGAAAAAGAGGAAGGCCAAACAAGAGATGGATTGATTCCATAAAGGAAGCCACAGACCTGAACTTACAAGATCTGAACAGGGTGGTTCATGACAGATGCTCTTGGAGGTCGCTGATTCATAGGGTTGCCATAAGTCGTAATCGACTTGAAGGCACATAACAACAACAACATGCCTCAGTAAATGGAGCCTGAAACAGATTTTCTGGTGGTGGAAATGTTTCAGACAACCTGCTGGAAATGTTTATGGTAGTGGAAGCAACATTAACTTCACTTGAGAATCAAAGAGAGCCTCAAGCATTCTATAAATAAAAAAGAAGCCCCGAAGATAAACATGGAATTAAATGTGAACCAAAACTCTACCCCCTCTCAAAAAAAAAAGAACCACAACAAAACCTGAACAATTGTTTGATAGCCTCCGTGGAGATTGAAACAGTCTCCAAAAAGGAAGGTTACAGGTTAAGAATGCACACCAAGCTGATGTAGTTAAAATCTTCTTCCATATAGTGTCTCCAAGCATCTCGCGAAATAGAGTGTTCTGTTTTGTCCTTCAATATCTGAAAATCAAAGTGGTGGTGCTTAAGTTTCCATTTTTGACTTAATACTTGGCATCAGATTGCTAAAATTGTTGGTCAGATTTTCTGATCAATAAATGTTATGCTTTGCCTTGAGCTTTTAACATTTAGATCCTAGTCTGAATCTCTATGTTTTGGTGATGAAAGCTGCTGAAGGCAGAGTGGCCTGTGTTTAGGTGGTGTCGAGAGAGCTGGTATTGACAGGTAGATGCCAACTTTTTAATAACAGAATAAATGGTGGAAACGGGGGGAAAATAACAATTTCAGTTTTGACATTTATTTATTTTTAAAGCATATAAATGTACTGCCTGTTCATGAATAAAAGGCAATAGTTAATTTCATTATAAAGCCACGAGAGTGGATGTATACTATAGTCAGCATGGAAATCGAAAATACCCCCCCATGCCATTCTGATGCTTCCCATAAGCTCATTTCAAAACAAAACCTTACAAAACTTATAGTCCTGAACTCAGAAATGCTTGCTTAACAACCCTCTAAATTTTCATGGTGGTACACAAAACAGTCAGAGAGAATCAAGAGTTCAAAGTGTAAAAAGAGAGAGAGAAAAACCAGACTCCTTTTGGACTTTTTTTGTCAGAGTTCTCCTAATCTGTTGAAATTAATTAAAAATCAGCCATGTTCACAGAGCACCTGTAATTCTATTACTGACCTTGCCCCATACTCTGACCTTCATCGTCTGCAGTTTAAAAGTTAAAAAAATTACTGGCTGATTTTTAATTAATTTAAGAAATTTAGCACTGAAGTCAATGATAATGTCGGGCATGTTCAGTAGGAACCAACTGTCAGTGTTCTAAAAGCCAGACTCACAGCTGCTGGGCTTGCCTAATCAGGGGGCCACACCCACACTAGACCTTTATTTCACTTTGGACAGTCATGGCTTCCCCCTAACAATCCTGGGAAGTGTAGTTTGTGAAGGGTGCTGAGAGGAGACTCCTATTCCCCTGATAGAGCTCCAATAGCCAGAGTGGTTTAACAGTCAGCCGCTCTGATTGAAGCTCTGTGAGGGGAATAGGTCATCTCTTAGCAACTGTGTCAGCACCCTTCACTAACTACACTTCCCAGGATTCTGTCTAAGGTGAAATAAAGGTCTGGTGTGGATGTGGCCAGGGACAGCTTTGGTTTAAATTTGGGTGGGAGGCGACATGTGTCTGCTGTAGAATAAAAAGGTGGGGGGAACCCTAAAAAAGAATGATACTGTTCACAATGTTTTCCTTTTGGAAAAGAAAGGGGCTTCCCTTCTGCCCAGTGCCCACTCATCCAATCTCCTCCCTTCCCTCCCCCTTCCTGCCCTCCTCCCCTCCCTGCCCCTCCCCAGAGCTTAGAGGTACATGTTATCAAATTCTGCCAAGCTACACAGGAAGTGGATTGGGCTGTGAAAGATCAACCCAAATTGTGTTTGTATTTTTACAAATTTATAGGGCAGTATAATATCTCCAAGAGGAGCCTGGTGCATTCACTATAGTTGCCCAATTTCCCTGCTTTTTAAAGTTTGATAGAAATATATGTTGGCTATAGGTATGTTCTTAAACTGCAAGGTTTTTTCCCTACTAGTGAATATTCTCTTGGTTATCAAATTGGGGGTATACAGTTTTTGACCTAAGCTTTTTTCCCCTTCACATTCCCTGCTTTAAATGTAAAATTTTCTTCCTTTTGTGGTCAAGAGCAGGATCAAAATTTAAATAAATAATAAATGAAGTAAAGCCACCCTCTGCATGTCAATGGACTGTGTGGCTGGGGTATACTTTTGGGCAGAGTAGGTTGACCATCCCTCTCTCCCCTACAGCTTGTCTTGCCTTCAGTTGCACTATGTTCCGTTCAGCCCAGGCTTCTTCTACTCTTAAGACAACATGCAAGCCTTTTCTCAAAGAAGCTTGATCCATTAACCTTGTCTCCAGTCTGGGCTAGCAACCTCAGTCTTTCCCCACATAATTGGCTTCTTCGCTAGGCTTTCTGCCTACCCTTACACATACTTCACGATGTTCCGCAGACTTGGTATCTCCTGCATTCCATCTCTCTCTCACTCTCAAACTGATGAGGTCACTCCCTGCATTTTCCCAGAGACATTTTTGATTGCATGTTTACTTAGAAGTAAATTCCCATAGATCAATGATTATTTCTGAATAAGCATAGAGAAAACAGGCTGTAAAAGTGGGGCAATTGGTTGGGGGGTGGTAATGAAATACTTCTTTATATAGAATGTTCTCCTGTATTATTATGTGGTACAAGGACTGGCCACCTTTTTGTTTGATAATAAAACTTTGTTTTGAAGCATGTATGTGACACAAATATTCAAGACATCTAACCAACCTGGAACACTAAAAAAGGAACATTTCAAGCATTGTAGTGCACCCCTGAAAACTACAGAAAAATCTTGAAACTTCTTTCATCCCAATTTTTTTATTTCTCATTCTTTTTTTCCCTATAATGCTTAAGAATTGAATACTAATGAATAATACTGAATTGCTTTCTCCCCCTTGTTAAGTGATGATGCGAACTAATTATTCTGGCTCATATTTACTTTTAAACACTTTGAAGTGACTTCATGGTGTCACTGCTGCAAAGTCAATTATTTAAACAAGTTGCTGGTTTATATGCTTTGTTTCCAATATTAATCTGTGTCATGTCTGAAATATAAAATAATCTTACCCTAGCAAAAATCCTAACTATGATGCTCATTAATGTAAAAACAGATTTAAGTAAATATTTGTGCTTAATTCAGCATTTGCATTTTAAGGTGCATTTCAGTCAACAATCTCACTCAAAAGAAGTGGCACAAATGTTATGAAATATCCTCAGCTTTTGCTATCGCTATTAAAATGTTGTGATAAGATGGCTGAGGAGTTCTTCAGTGAGTGACTACATGTCAAGTTAATTTCTGTATTAAGGAGAGAAGATGTGGTGAGAGACGCTTGCTGGCACCTCTCAAGAAAAGGCTTTGCCATGAAAATGAAATAGCCAGATGAAAACTTGCCAATACAATTGACAGCTGATATTGAAAGATGCACCTCTTTACTTGCTGTTTGCCCAAAAAAGTCTGAATGCAGGAGGAGGAATTACTGTACAGGGGGATAGGAAAGGCTGTAGTTTAGAGGCAGAGCATATGTGTTGCATGCAAAAGGATCCAGGTTCAGTTGCTGAGATCCCAGGTACGACTGGAAAAAATCACTTATTGAAACCATGGAGATCTATTGCCAGTGAGTGTTGAATGTAATGAACTAGATGGACTATAATACTCTGACTCAGCTTCCTATGACATAGCCTTGTTCAATATTCTTAAGTTGCCACTTCTTATGGTTAAATTTCATCCCCAGTACAATCTAGGCTTACTCCTAGAGCTGAATATTACACCTCAGAGAGAATAAATGCAGAAAGCAAAATTACCTACACTATTGTTTGCAGCATGAGCTGTTTCTTTTGTTTGTTACATACGGTATAGATCATATTTGTTCACATTTAAGATCATCTCCATAGATTTTTCAGACTAAATGCCAAGTGATGATTTGGAGATTCACGATCAAGGGTCTGTGTGTACTTCCTCTCCCTTGCACATGGGTCTTAATTATTTACTTGTATGAAGCAAGCCACAGATTGTTGTGATATCAGAACCAGTGAACTTTGATTTGAGCAATTCCCTACAAACTAGGATTGCAACCATATTTGATTCTGCTTTGGAGGATCATTCAAACCACAGTTTGTTAGTTCTAAACTTGCAGGGAGGAGGAGGAAGTTTAATATATTTGTTTCCTTTCTAATCTTCCTTTAGAGGTTAGATTATCTCATTATCATTGCTTTTAAACTCTTTATGTGATCTTCATAATTTAGCATAACTAAAATAATTTTAAAATATTCCTTCATTTAATCTGATTGAGCTTCAGCACATTCTCTGTGAAGTGAGTGAAAACAGCTAGAAATCTTTGTGCTGTATTGGTGAAACGATCTGTTAATATATCAGGCAATATAGACTCACACACAAAGAGAAAGTTTAATGTGGATTTCTACCCAATAGATACGTGATCTGTCTGCAGCATTTCATCAATGTCTAGCTATAATTACAAATAAGCCTTAGTGCATCTCACTCTCTCTCTCTCTCTTTTATTTTTCCCTCAGCTTGCCATGAAGCACAAGTGTTAAGCATGTCTAATGTAAAGACCTTTCCAAGAGGAACTGAAAAGCTAGATTCATCATTTTTTACAGGAGATACAACTTCATGTCTGCTTTTTCCTACATTCAGTGAAGCCCAGTTATTCCAGTTACAATGTAGGAAATAAGTTGTATTCCTATCTTTTTCTATCAGTAAGCCATCCTGCGATATCACCATATTTTTTATTATTATTTAAAATAAGAGATGATAACGTGGAAGTTGGACCAAAGGACATACTGAACTTCATTGATCTGCAGTATCATACTGTTCCCAGTATTACGCACAAAGAAGAAAAAATAGCTACAGGAAAGACCACCAAATGAAAATAAAATCCAAGGGAATTTTTTAAAATTGTCTCTTAGAACAATTTTTGGAGTTATGTGGGTCATGCCTTCTGTCACTGTGCAAAACGAGTTATTTGCTGTGAAAAAAGCAGCCCCATTTATGCCATTTTTCATAAACATATTTTGCATGTGCCAAATCTGAATTTGAGATGTCACCCTTCTGTCAACAGTACATTTCTTGTGATGTTAAGACCTAAGAAAAGTCTGATGTTTACATTTCTAAATGCTTCTACATTTAGACCAGAATTTAGCAGTCAGATTTTGAAATAATTTTTTTTCTTTGTAAAGCATTTTTAAACATTTAAATTTACATTCTAAATCCATATTATATAGGAAACATTTCAGAATTTTAATATACCCACAGACACTACTACCCTTGTTGCAGCTGCCGTTCTGCTTAGTGTTAGGCACTTTTTCCATTTTAATGCTTGGAGTAAGGCTGGTACAGTTATTCCCAACATTGTAATATGGCAATTCTTGGCTAAGAGAAACAGAGGCTGGGCTGCACTTGCATTCACTGGGCCCCAAGAAACTAGTAATTTTAGAGTAATTTCATAATAAAACATGCATTTAACCTTGCATTTTGTAGAACAAAAATATTTACTTGCCAATAAATACAAAATCTTATTTCACATTTGTTATGAAGTTTTGACTTCTGATCTAGGAAGGTTGATACATGCACAGAAGCCTCTTGTTTGGGGAATTGCAAAAAAGGGAGCTATGCATAGAGGGGTCCAGTAATCAGAGTCAGAGATCTGTAAGCATACACTCTGAGCATGAGGTTAATTGCTGTAAACCGCCCAGACAGCTTCGGCTATGGGGCGGTATATAAATCTAATAAATAAACGTAATAAATAAATTCTGTCAGCTTTGCCACCATCAGTCCCAGGCCATTCTTGCCTAACTTCCTTTCAAGAAGTTTCAAGGCTGGAGTAGCCTGGGTTCAATCCCATTCCCTCCACTGATAGCATTGAACATTTGCCAGTCATATGTGCACAAACAATGTGGGGGCAACCACATGCTGCACCTGTGACTCTCAAGATTGGCATCATGATGTACACACACAGGCCAGTAAACCCCAATGAATGTTTAGAATTTCTAATGTATTTGGGCTTCTATGGTTTTTTCCCCCTACTTTGACTTTTTATTATATCCCAAGTGCTTATGTAAGCAGAATTTAATGTTTTCACACAAATGCATTATAGATGACAGTTGGAGCACCTTATCATTTTCTAATAAGGCTGTCCAAGAGATGAGAAAGGAGGCTGGTAGATACTAGGAGGGAAACATTTACATTTTTTGAATTTCTGAATCAACCCAGAAAGAACACCCAGTTAATTAAATTAACTGTTCATGAAGTTTGTGTAACATCATAATAGAAATGTGGCTTCATGAACCGCTTTAAGGGCTACAACAGCACAAGCCTGCCAGCCACAAATCTTTCAAACCAAAGTAAGTTCATGATATATAATGCATTCACTGTTCATCTAAGGTGCATTTTGAACCATTGGCTTCCCCTGCTTTAGTCACCTCTCAAGAACTAAATGGGGAAATGAAACATCCAAAAAACTTTGTCCTTTGAAATTAGACTTGGATTAAAGAATGAAGCATTTACCTTTATAAAATTACTGTACAACTTTCCCAAAGCAAATTTATACCGGTTTTTCATTACTCTTGGCTTTTTCTTGGGGGGGGGTGTTTCAGGATAAAATGAGAGTATAAGCTATGATGTAGTTGTAATGTCAGTCTTGCTGAAGCTAGTGGATAAAAGTGTAGAGCAATCAGAGAGGCAGCCTGCAGTGCCCTTCACATGCAGCAACATGGGAACCAGTTTTCTGTAATGCAGCTGGCTATGTGTGAATGGCACAGCCATGTGGGCAGGGATCATCTTATAGATTTTTCCCATAGAATAGATCTTTCCCATTCATACGCAATTCCAGCTGTGTAAAATGCAACATGGAAAGTAAGGGGACCATGTGAAGAGCACCTCAGAGATTAGATGAATTAACAATGAACATAAATGAAGGTTGGAGTGTATGGGGATGCCATATGTAGTTGGTCATATCTGATAACAGGTATACTGCTAAATTCCAGATTTTTCATTGCTTGGACTATGAATCATTATTTTATATGCTATATTTATTTTGCACATTTTTACATTTCAGCTCAATGATAAAATTGACTTCCTGTCAATATTGGGCTTTTCTTCAAACTGCCAAACTAACCCTTGGTAATTTTATCAACTTGATGTTTAAAAAAGTTAGATCTTTGTAGTTCTGTTAATGAGTAAATTTAAATTTCATCATTTTTTTAGAGTAATTAGAAACAAGTGTGCGGACCTCAGTACCGAAAATAAACATTATAGAGTTAAAAATGTCCTCCTGAGGATAGCAATAGTATACAATTCTAGTATTAGATATTTGTGTACACAAAGTATACAGTAATTCAGGTTAATGTTTCATATTCAAGAATGTATTTGTAAAAAGTAATAAAATCCATAGTTTCTTTATAAACTTTTTAAAAGTTCTGCAAAGGATAAAAATCATGTCTTACTAGACTTCAGACTGTCATGTCTGAAAGATCAGTCTTTGTCTATTTCTGTGGCTAGCAAAATGTTGTGCATTAATGTGAAAATATTAACAAAACTTGCTCACTAAATGAGCGATCTTAAAATTTGTTTTGCTTTGATATGCCAAAATTGTAATTCTCGCTGATATGATATTTCTCAAAGGTCTGAGGGGTATAGGGGGGAAAAGGTGCCATTCTAAAACAAATGGGTCCTTTTCTTTGCAAACCCTATTTTTGTCATTCAATAAAACACACTCTTCTTCTACATTATTTTATGGGGATAGGCATGGCTGTAAATTTAACTGTGTAGAAGTTTATTTTATACCATACTTCTTCTTTGTGGTCTTAATCCTTCTGAATGACTCTCAGGGTGCCTGTAGAGTATTGAGCATTCATTCTGATTTGTTTGCAGGGAGATTAGACAACATTAGCTATTTAATGAGCATTAACTTTGATATGTTTGTGGGGAGGCTAGATGATGATGCATCAAAGCAAGTGTTATCCTACACTTTCCATTGTACTTCTTTTTCACCTTACTTATTGCAAAATGTCTGGTCTTTTGGGGAAGCAGGTTTGTTGTGCAAGAGCTCCTTTGCCGTTATGTGACTGAATCCCACCTGAAAATAGTGACAGTCTGAAAGTGCCCCAACTCCAGTGAGTTATACAGGAAGTATTCATTGCCACCCCTCCTCCCAGTCAATCGCACAGTGACTTCATGGTGGCTACTGGAGCAGTTGCCTGTGTGTGTTCCCATTATTTCCTCCATTTGTTGCTGGCAGAAGTGCCTAATGAAATACTACATACTAGACATCCATAAGGAATTAGCCATTCAAAATGAAGATTTCATGACTTGTATATATGCCTTAACTAAATGATTTACACAGTGTTGGCCACTGATTTTAATATATACTCCAGATAGATAAGATTACCTACAAAGAATGTGACTATATTTTGTGGCCTGAAATGTGTGCAGTTTCCACTTGAAGAAGCTGATTGCTGAAGACTCATCTTTTGCAACGCTTCATTCAGAGTTGTTTTGGTTTCTTGTCACACCTGTACTGTACATTTTATTAAAAGGTATACTTAGCAATGTGCTACATGCACATTATGAAGTGCTTTTGAATCCATCCATCCTCTTGAAGAACAAAAGCACTATAGTTATAAATGGTCACAGTGCTCAACTCCATTGCTGAATGTTGTGAATGCAAGTTGCAGTTTGTCCCTTTAATAAATGGCTACTTCTCTTGTGAGGGTCAGAAATAGCTAGACTCTTGAACTGGGATGTTGGCCATGTACAAACTATAATCTGGCAAAATTAGAATTTATTGTATGTAATATTCTGTGTGTGATTCATATAACTGTACAACTACAATTTTGTTTTCATAATAAAGATTTTAATAAGTATATGACCATTGGGTTTTGCTTTTATATTATGAGGTATCTCAGCTGCCACAAAAGTATTATGAAAACTTTCTGGTTTTCCTGTGCATAAGAATAGAGGGTAAAATCCATTTGGTGTGTCTCTGATGGAAAGCATCCATCAGTGGAATGAGACAGCCAATTTTGGCTATTCCTCCCCTGCGGCCCCCATCCCGCTACCTCCCAAAATCTCCAGAGGATTGGAGCACCCTCTCCTGCAGATTTTGAGTGCATGGGGAGCTGGGAGGGAGGGAGAGAAATGACTGAAAATTGCCTTCCTCCCTTTTCCACTGATGGATACATTATGTCAGCAGAGTGACGCCCACAGTACTTAGGAGTATTAGAATGAAGTTGGCATGTGTAGATTGTGTTGGGGATGCACAAATTAGTGTCAATGTCTGCTGAGCTATATCCACAAAAACTCATGTTTAAGAAGGGCTGCCCTTCTGAAAAATACTCTGGATTCTTCAGGACAAACAATAAGAGTTTCCAATCTTATTTCAGGCCAGTTTGTACAATCTCAGTTCTAAACTACTGTACTCACAGTAAGACCATAAGCTCCATGCACATCCTCATTTTGTGTGCAACAGAACCTCCAATTTCCACTACCCTTCAACTTAAGAATTTATTTTTTACAAACTACTGACTACTCCCTTCCTAGAATAGTGTGTATACAAGGCAGACTTTACAGAGCTAGCTCCCACTTTGGGAGTAGGGGAGAGAGAACAGCAACAAAGGCTTTGCTTTGGCCTCTGTAGTACATGCATTGGTAACCTCAAGACTGGATTACTGCAATGTGTTCTATGTGGGACTGCTCTTGGCCCTGGTTTGGAAGCTCCAGTTGGAGCAAAAATGTGGTGGCCAGACTGCTGATGACAGCACATGGCTGACAACATGTGCACCACTCTTAAAACATTTGCACTGCTTGCCCATTCACTACTGAGACAGATTCAAGGTCCTTGTATTCATTTACAAAGCCCTGAACAACTTGGGTCCGGGGTATCTTAGGGACTGCCTGAATCATTACATTCCAGCTCGATCACTGAGATAATTGGCAGGAGCGGCCAAGTTGGCAAGGCTTGTTTAACATCAACACAAAATTGAGCCTTCAGTGTCATAGGCCCAGTTCTCTGGAATAAACTGCCAACAGAGATTCAGCAGGCGCCTTCTGTTTTAACTTTTAAAAGCCTGCTGAAAATCTTTGTTTTGCCAGGCTTATGCAGGCAATCAAGAATATGTCCTAATAATAATTGACCTTTTTTTTTTGTATTTTTAATGTTTTTATTGTATGGTTGTTGCTTGGTTTTGTTAACTTTTTAACTTGTAAACTGCTTTGATGTTTTTAATGAAATATTGGTATACAAATATATTTATAAAATAAATAAAGTAGCCTGCCTTTAAATAGTCTTCTAAGGTGGTTTACAACATTATAATGAAAAAAACTAATCACAATGTCAAAGATTTTGGAGGAGCTAAGAATTACATTTCCAAGAACTCCACAAATGTGGTGCCACCATCACAAACTCTTGTGCTAAACTAACATTCCATAGTGAAAGGCCAGAGAGCAGGCCCTCTGAAACGATTCAAGGCCCTGGTAGATTCCCAAGGGTATAAACCGGTGGCCTCCAGATGATGTTGGATGCCACCTTCCATCTAGCCAGCATGGCCAATGTTCAGGGGCCACAGGTTAGCTGCTCCTGATATAGACACAGTCCTTCAAATCACTTGGACCTAGGCCTATTTATCTACACAATTAGCAGGCAGGGAGTTTATGGCATACATATCTTCCACAGAACTCAAACTGACATACATAGGCAGTCTCCTATGCAGGTGCTAACCTGAACCAGACTTAATTTGCTTCAGTAATGTTGCTTTGTGATATGCCTCCAAATGGTGATCTGGGACCTATGATTATTGATGTGCACAAGTAAGTAGGCCTGTGCATTTGTACAGGCAGTGCTAGATTCTTAGGAATATCAGTCCTGAAGAAACAGCAACATCCATATAACTCTTAGCAACTCTGCCACTGGCTCCACACAAACCTTATTCAGGTTCCTGAACCTTGCAGACCCAGAAAACCATTTCAAAGCTGACTTTTATCAAGGAAAAGGGAATCTGTTTCACTGATTGCCAGTTAATATTCATTGTTTGTGGCCTAGCCATACCAAAGCTTACAGGAAGCTTTTTTAAATAATAGGGCAGTGGGGTACCTAACATATTTATTATGAAGCACTTTTAACATGCTGCATTTCCATTTTCTTCCCTTTTGTTTCTCCTCTTTAAATAACTGCCTGCAGCAAGCAGACATCAGTTTTACCCCCTCTATTCACAGGAATCACTTGCTTTACATAGTTGTTCTGGCAACGTGCCAGAATAGAGACTGCCTCTAAAAGAAATCCCATACTGCTCACTTGCAAGAGCTGATTTTAATGGCTGTTACAAGAGTATCTCATTCTAAGGAAAGGAGCAGTGAAATTGCCAATGCTTGTTATTAGACTGAAATATATGCATCAAGGGGAACAGTTCCACAAGAAATGCTCTATTTTTAGCATTGCTGCAAGCGTCCACATAGAAGCTCAATGGGCGTTGAGGGAGAAACTATTCAATATTTCTGTGCTTTTGTAGCCTCTGGAGATATACAGAGCTTACTTTTTTGCTGACTCCCAAATCTCCGACTGCCGTGTGATCTCGCTAATTCAGACACCTATTGATTGTAGGCCATATGGCAAGATGGAAATGGACCAGTAAAACTGATCCTGAACTAATTAAATGCTATTGTATCTCATAAATATCTATCAGATGTGTGGTATGCTTGTCTATCTAGATGTGAGCTGCTTTTAAATGATTATTGAATTGTAGAAAGAGCCCCTTCTATGAGGAACACACAGAGCTGTGTGGGTGTTCTATGTCACTAAGTCTCTGGTGTGTGGTCTTCATTCTCCCTAAGGTAAATAAAGATCTACGTCTGGTATTCTGTTTTTTGTTGGCTTGTTCCAGAGAGCTGCTTTGGGTACCCATCAGAAATAGTCCTAATTACAAAATGGAAGCAGAAGTACGCTAAAGCTAGGCCAATATGGTTGTGCTCTTATATCAAAGATGCACTGAAGTTGGTTTACTGTTGAGTATGCTGCCTGGAGCAAAGTGGGGGCAGCGATTTGGCCCAAGCCAGGCCCAATGGCATCATGTGATGGCAATGGGGCCAGCTCAGAATCCAACAGATCCTAAACTGTCTCATCCCTTCTCTGCCCTGTATTGGAACTTTCCACTGGTGGAGAACTATTGAGCAGGCAGAAGAAGGAGCTTCCACACCGGTGTACTGAGCCTGGAGTTGCTCTACAAATGGAGGCTAACAGAAGCTGCTAGACTTGGCACAGGGATATCTCCACCCAATGTAAACCTCCCACAGCCTGCTACAAAAGGAGGCTTAGATTCCTTTGTAAGATGGCAGCCTACTTCCCTCACTGACAAATGTGTGTCTGGACTGTAATAACACAAATTTCAGGATTGAAATAAGAACTAGGCCAGAGACACACAATTATCACTGACATCTACAATTGTTTCCCAGCAAGATCATGTGACATTGTGCCAGTTAAACAAGAACATATTTCAAGTGCATCTAAAACTGAGTGATCCTTTATTTTGCTCATTGTAAAATTATACTTTTTGAAGTGATCTATTACTCTCTGAACAAAACAGCATGTATCTCCTACTTCTAACTGGGATGCTTTTAAAGGCCAAAATTGATGGACCGGTTGTTAGTGTTAATATTAGTACAACATCTTATCCATATGAAAAATGGATCCATCTGCAAAAAATTAACAGGGGTGAACGTATAACTGGTATTGCTGGAGGCTTCTACTTTCAGTGGGACTTCTTGGCCATAAGTGAGCATAGGATGGAAGCCTTAGTTACATTAAAACCAGCAATAATTTGCATCATGCTGCCAGCAAGTGAAACAAAAACGTTTAAGCTTGCCTTCTTGCCAGGAAAAACTCCATCTGATCTGTATGGTTACTTCACATTCACACAGCTGGTCACCAGGGCCAGCACCTTGCTTGACTGGGCCCTTGGGAACCAGACTTCCCTGGGCTCATGTCATCTTGCTCTCCACCACCCTGTCCAGATGCAGGCAGTGTGGGTTTAAACAGATCCACCCACCTCATCTACCTCCCATGTCACCACATCAGCTGCATGCTGCATGTATATGACTGCCATTACCCAAGATGGCAGCAGGGACTTCAATCCCTTAGGAATGCCCCCGCTGCCATCTTGGGTGATGGTAGGTATGCATGGCTGACATGACAAAGCAAGAGTTAGGTGGGGCAGGTGGGCCTATTTAAGGGCCTTCATCAGGAGGAGTATTCACTGGGAACGTGGAGCTCCCACTCCGCAATCTGCAACAGTGTCAGGTCGATGGGCCCCCACAACCCAATACTGGCACAGATTGTGGAGTGGAAGCTCCAGCCTCCCAGTCTAAGGAGAGGCCCTTCAGGGGTCCTTCAGAGCCAGAGGGACCCTTTGACAGTGCCTGACCTGCCACCCTTTGGCACCAGGCCGGCTGGTCACCAACTTGCCTTTTCAGAGTGATGCAGTGACCTTGCCCAGCCTAAAGTTACAGCAATTCAGACTGACTCCTTACACAAAGCCATATTTTAGTGGGTTGTGGTACCGCATCAGCTTTTGAACTCTTGGGTCTTGCCTTATCTTAAGTCACTTGCAGCTTGACACCAAATTCAGGATTAGGCCATTCGTGTGTATGGGAGAGTCAGAACATTCAGAACAAATCAAAAGTGAGAGGCTACCCCTTCAGAGTTCTTTGTTCTAGCAAGCAAGTCCTGTGAGAACAGGATGCTGGACTAGATGGGCTTTTGGCCTGATCCAGCAGGATCTTCTAACTGGAAAATAGTGTACTGAAATGGATTCATCTGGGATCAGAAGTATCCAAAGTGAGGAGAGGTGCTGTTTCACTCAGATCCTGCCTGCAGCTTCCGATATGCATGTGATTGGATACTGCAGGAACAAGATGCTGGTCTAACAGGCCTTTGGTCTGATCCAGCAAGAGTATTCTTATCTTTATGCAGGAAGAGGGAAAGGAACAGATTAGTTGCAGAATGCAAATAGTATTTTACCTGAACATCTTTGAATGCTCTGGTGGCCGATAACAGAGAGAGTATGTAACAATATGTAATTCTTTCATCTGTCTATTCTAGTTCTGTTTCTCCCTTTTTAAGATCTTCCTTTTATGACTGTATTCTAGGGTTTCCAGGTCAGATGCATCCCAAACCCTGAGATTTCAGGGGCGGGCCCAAGTGATGTCATTAAGCATGATACATTAAACAACAACCACAGTTGCTTGGAGCATACAATTCAAACAAAAACATTTCCCTGATTGGAAATTAAAATAGAAATCTTAGCTAAAAAATAGAGCCTGTGTAGGGAACATTTAATCTAGCCTACTTGCTTTGGCAAGAAGGGTTTAAGTGCCCTCAGCCAGGCAGTCATCAGAAGTCCATTGTAGGAAGAAAGGAGCCTAGTGTTGTGGAGATGTTAGATGGGAGCACTCAGGAGAAGATGGATTCCCCTGAAAGCTGCAATTCTAAACACACTAAGGGACTAAGCCCCATAGAACTCAACAGGACTTACTTCTGAGTAGATATTAAGATTGTGCTGTTGGTAAGGCTTGACTAGGGATTCTCTACAAAAATATCCATATCCAAACAGGGTTGGCAACCCCCTGCCTGGAATTCTCTGCCCCTATCTTTTAACATGGCTGCTCCAAACTTCTTTACAGATTTCACCCTTCACTGCAGAAAGAGGTTTGAGAAATGAGTAAGAGAAGATTCTATACCCTCTTCTGTCTACCCTGTGGGCTGCTATAAACTCACTTTGACAGCCAACTAATTCCACTGAGTAATAATTGACAGAGAGAAAACACACATGCTTTGGTCTACCTTCACAGGCAGCAGCTTGGGAACAGCAATTGCAACCACATTTCCCAGTATGTAAATTCTCTTTTACCACTATTGGGCAAGAAACAAACCATCATGCAACCAACAAGATGCATCATCACTGGGTTTAAGGGAGTTGAGCTGAACGCAGGAACCACTGTTGTTGCTTCTAAAAAAACTAAAAAAATCCTGGCAGCCAGTCAGCTAAGGTCATGGAAATCCCAATGCAACACAACCTGCAGTTACTACAGAATGCTGTGGCATGACTGCTGACAAGAGTGAGACCCTATCAGCACATAATACCTCTGCTCTGATTGCCGATTTGCTACCAGGCCAAGTTCAAGGTGTGTTTTCCATGTTACGGGTGCCACATAGTACTTGTTCTGCTCTTGTAAGAAATCAGTCCTTTAGTGTGGCAGCACCAAGCTTTGGAACTCCCTGCCTATTGACATTAGGCAGACACCTTCCTTGTACTCTTTTCAGCACCTGCTCAAAATATTTTTGTTTAGGCAAGCCTACCCTAGCAGGTAGAAGCTATTATGTTTTTTATCTGTTTTTAACTCATTGTTGGTTTTATTATTTTGAATGTTTTTAAATACCTGTGTTTAACTGGTTTTGCCAATAATTTACAATCAAGCAGTATATAAATGTAAATAAAATACATAAATAAATTTTGGAGTTACTGTGGCCCTTGGGTCTCTTTCCACTTTTAGGAACAAAGGAATCTCCCTTATACCAAGTCAGGCCATTTGGTACCATCTAGCTCAGTATTGATCACATGGATTAGCATTGGCTCTGCAGGATTCTAGGCAATAGTCTTTTCCAGAAATTGAATTTTGGACCTTTGCATGCAAAGTATATGCCCTGCCACTGAGCTACAGCCCTTTCCCTGTTTAAAAAAGTATATTTTAAAATTGTTCTTTTCAATTCACTAATGAATGCACAGCATACCTGCGGCAGATACACACCATTCATTTAAAGCACATTAAACATGCATTTGAAGCACATGACTCCCACTACAGAATTATGGGAGCTGTAGTTTGTCAAAGGTAGTGGGAACAGTAACTATGAGGGGGAAACTATACTTCCCAGGATTGTTTGGGGGAAGTCATGCACTTTAAATGCAAGTTGGATGTGCTTTAAATGTATTGTGTGGATCTACTTCATAAACTTTGCCTGCATGTAAATTGTTTTAATTAATTTTTCAAAATGGAAATGAGCTATAAAGTGTAGTGGGTGACCGTGGGCTGCGCACCATCTGTCAGCCTTATCTGCCCCTTAGGATGAAAACAACAGAGGGGAATCGTAATCACTCCAAGGAAGAAGAGCACACTTGAAATGTAGAGGAAGTCATAATATACAACCATAGTGTGAAATCAAATATTTATCGCCACATAGTATGAAGAAATATATATATAAGCATGACTGTCAAAAAGATGATTATTTTTTGATAACCTGTAAAGGTATTTGTAGTACAATCCTATGTTTGTTTACTCAAAAGCAAGTCCCAATGTATTCAGTGGGACTTACTCAAACAGGGAAGCATGCAGAGAACTGCAGCCTCAAGTGATAAGGAGCACTCACCCAACCCAAAATTCAGAATCATGCCACTTTAAGCTGTTTTACAACTGTTTATACTTTTTATGGTTATTGGATTTTAAACGGATTTATTTCTTGTTGTGAGCTGCCTTGGTTTCCAATCATGAACCCTATGTCACAGGGTTGTTGGGAAGACTCCATACACACACACACACTGGAGATGTAAAAATACAGAGACCCCATATGATAGTTTATTGTCAAAACCAGTTGGACACTGCAGAACATTTTTTTTTTAAGTATTAGTTTCCTACATAATAAAAGCAATGATACCTATGTAAGCCCTGCACAACTGCTTTAAAAATAGGATTGGAGGGGAAGAGAAAGATTTACAACACAAGCACAATCCTTTTCTATGTTCATTCAAAAGCCCATTAATTTACAGCACAATCCTAACCATGTCTGCTCAAAAGTAAGTCCTATTGAATTCAATGGAGTTTACTCTGGGTATGTGGTATTAGCATTGCAGCTTTACTCCCAGAAAAACAAGTATTGGATTAAAGCTTCATATCGGGAAGGTTTGCAAAACATTGCCCTCTTCAACAGCCCAGGAAAATTTAAACTTGTTTGACTCCTGCACACAAGAGAAAAAAATACTTTTGGTACTGCTGAAAGCTATATACTTACTCAATTTATGAGATTTTCAGATACACAGGAAAAAACAACCATTTTCTGTCTTGGCAATGGGGTCTAGGTACTGCCTGGAGGCCCAGAAATGCCTTGTCAATCACAAACCTGACTTTACTTATTGGCTGCAAACCCGAAAGTGCAGGGTTGGAGCAGCCACCTAAGAGATCATTTCACAGAAGTTGCAGGGTGTGTGTGACATTTTGGTGTATATCTCATGAACCAGACCACCTAGAACTTTAATTTTTAAAAAATGAAAGCTGAGAGTCCGGAGATTAAGCTGACACCTAGAGACCCATAGAGGACCCCAAAAATCCAGAGTCTCTGGGCAAAAACTGGACATCTGGCAACCCTACTACTAGATGTTTGGTTAAGATGGAGAGTTGTTCTTAGAGCATGTGAAAAAGAAGAGTTAGGTGTAACCAAGATTTTGATCCAAAGTTCTAGATCAGGGATGGGAAACCTGTGGCCCTCCAGATGTTGCTGGATTCCAACTCCCATCAGCCCTCGTCAGCAGGGCTGGTGCCAGAGGGTGGCCAGATCAAGCCCTGGCTGAGGGCCCTTGCAGTGCCCCTTTTTCGGGTGGGAGGGTAGAGTTCTGTGATCTGTGGCAGGGTTGACTCCCAACCCTGCTGCAGATCACATAGAGGGAGCTCCCAGGCACCCCCCAATACAGTCTATGTGGGCTTCAATAAGCCTGTATGCACACCCCACCTTCCTCTCCCATTTCTGTGAATGCTGTGCTCACTGCGTGCTTCCCTAAGGGGCTGCTGACCCTGCCACCATCTTGATAGATGGCAGGCATGTGTGCTTGTAGTGTAGTGTGCTTGCGTGCCATCAACCAAGATAGTGGCAGAGACAGCAGCCCCTTAGGGAAGCTCCTGCTGCCATCTTAGTTGATGGCAGGCATGTGCACAGTGTGCACGGCATTCACATAAGGCAACGGGAGAGGTTGGGCTCTGTGGGCCCAAGACAGGCTGGTGCTCAAGGGCTCAGTCATGCCTGGTACCAGCCCTGATTGTCAGGGATGATGGGAGTTGTAGACTAGCAACATCTGGTTGGCCACAGGTTCCCCATCCTTGCTGAAGATAATCTCTCTTGCAATGACTGCCATATGAACACACTTGTCAGTTTGGAAGTGTTATTCTACTCACACATTATTACCACAAGTAATTCCCTAACTAAAACAGCTATGTGTGTGGGTGTGGGTATGATTTGGAGTGGAGAAGCAACAGGGATTGGAGCACCAGAGGAACTCTTTCCAGTGGCCATATTTCTGCATTGAATAGGCCCCCATCAATACTTTCTTTTAGCTGAGTTCAACAACCTTTGTAAATATGCATTTCTGAATTTTCTTGTTGGGAGCTGATTTGGAGTAAAAAAGTGGCTCATCCCACCACTTTTCCTATGCAAGGTTACATATAGCATCTTTATGCAGCATCTAGCTTGGCCCTTAACCTGTCTGCAGGACTGGATATATAAGAATAAACCAATTCCATTTCTCTTTGTGCATCTTACAGCATCGTTCACAAATGCATAATCATATATTATAGCCACTGTAATATGATTACAAAGATACACTGGGTCAGTGGGCACATTTGAAATTTTACGAGAGTGCTGTTGGCGTCAGTCGCAAAATGGCTGCCTTGGTGTGTGGCATAACACAAAATGGCTGTTACATCTAAAAGAGACAAGGTCACAAAATGGTGTGGTTTCCCTCCCCCCATCAATGGAAAAAAGGCACCTATATCAGCCACACTTGCTCAGAGAGAAGTTCTTTGCACTTTTCCTCTGTTCAAAACAGAAGGGAGGGTAGATATCCAGTCCTGGCGTCCAATGAAATGTGAGCATGTTTAAGGGGGGGTGTTCAATGCAGAAGAAGATGAGCCAGTGCAAATAGGAACCGAGCAGTAAAAGCAAACAGTGGATTTTTGATACTGATTGAGGCCTTTTGCGGGCACCATTATAATTACTAGTGGGCACACTGGTGATCATGGGTCCCATTTACATATATACACTACATATCAATACTATTTTGTTTTCATTTTGCATAAACGATGACATTGTAACCTGGCTGAAAACAAATGCTGGCACTTTCAGATTACTGCTTTACTCTCTGTGCCTTTAACTCTCAAACTTAACAGCACAATATAATTGCAAGAATAATCACAAGTTCTTTTGAACAGATAAAATGTAAATACTTGCAAATGTGCAGCCATTCAGCATGACATTGAGAAAAGGGGGTCAAAATTCAAAACCCAGATGGGGGACTATACTCAGGGCTGGTTCCAAAGGGCGGCCAGGTTGGGCACTGGCCCAAGGGCTCTGCAGGTACAGGAGCCCCTGGGGGGCCCCTGAGGGGCCCTCCACTCACCTTCCACGATCCGTGGCCACGCTGCTGATAGCAAGACAAGAGCTTCTGAGCCACCTGCCGCTGCCTGCCACCCGCCAGCATCCCCCCGCTTCACCTACCTTTCTCTGCTGTTCTTTGCGGCTGCGCACACTGCTGCCATCAATCAAGATGGTGGCCAAGGTTTCCGTAAGGGACTGAAGCCTCTGCCGCCATCTTGGTTGATGGCAGCAATGCGCGCGCAGGGTTGCCATCAACCAAGATGGCGGCAGAGGCTTCAGTCCCTTACGGAAACCTTGGCCACCATCTTGATTGATGGCAACCCTGCGCGCGCAGTACACACAGCCGCAAAGAACAGCAGAGAAAGGTAGGTGAAGTGGGGGGATGGTGGCGGGCGGTGGCAGGCGGTGGCGGGTGGCTTGGAAGCTCTTGTCTTGCGATCTGTGGCACAGCTCGTGCCACGGATTGCGGAAGGGGAGCGGAGGGGCCTGGGGCAGGCTGATGCCCAAGGGCCCCAGTATTCCTGGAGCCGGCCCTGACTATACTCTCAGATAAATCCATCACTGCTCCTTCAAACTGTCAGAAGAATTCTCATCTTATAGGTGTTACAGGAAAATGTGTAAAAGGGACATATATGGAACAATCATGAGTGGCACAAAAATAAGGAATAATTTTTTAAAAAATTCTTTGGCATAAGAAGCAGTAGCAGACGAAGAATGGGATACAACCTTAAAATGATTAATGGTGTGGATAAAAGAAATGGAGCTGCTATTTACTCTGCCTTAATGCACAGGAACAGGGAAACGCTAAATAAAGTGAATAGTCACTGGGCCTAATGTAAGAGGAAGTATTGTTCATGCACAATTAGCTTGTACTATTCATTGTCATGAATTTTGCAAGAGCTAAAAATATCAGGGCCCTAAAAGCTCAGCTAATTTCACAAGAACAGACCCATGAAAGCTGCAGGAATACATACTCCTGGTATCTTCTGGTGACCAGAAACTGGTAAGATGTTTGGCAATACAAATACTCTTTGGGCTGGTTTGCATAGAGCCCAGACATGTAGGTTACATGTGATGGTCTACAGGAACAAATCTTGGCCTTCAAAGAGAACCAGGGCACCAGCTGACACCTACATGTCTGTACTAGATGTTCAGAGGGCATCCTTTCACCGCTCCATGAAGCAATGCAAACCACAAGGGCTGGACTGAATCTACTCACAGTAAAAGTTGCCTTTTTTGTTTCTGTATATATTGGTGAGGTGAAATCCTATTGGAGAGAGAGAATTGGAGTGGCTGCCATCTTGTTTCCCCCAGAAAACCCTCTTTGGGCATGCTTCTTGAATTTTGGGGATCAAAATGGCTGCCAGCATAAAAAAGGCCTACCTCCTTTGTTACCATTGTAGTTAACAGCAGCTGGATGTCTGCAGAAAAATGTGTGCTTCTACAGAGTGGGCAGATCATTCTTTCTGCAGCTCATTTCATTTGAGAAGTGCAGCATTAAATACACCCCCCATACATACACAATAAAAGGTAGTGATTGAAGCAGTACAGAGTCCATGCGTTCTATGCAATCTTCTTTTTAATTCCAAACTATTAGGAAACACATTTTAAAATGTAGGAATGTCTTCAAAAACCCCGGAAGGTGTCTTTCTTTATTTCTTGGGACAGAGGAATCAGAGATTAACACTGTAGTCCGATGTATGTCTAATCAGATCAGTGGGGCCTGGTGTGGCAGAGTGGGGTGAGGCAGTGTGGTTTACCTGGCTTCCCAATGGAGAGATCACTTCTAGTAACCAAGAGAGAGGAGGGGGAGGTTGGTGCGATGTGGATGCAATGGCTGAGCCAGTTCAATGATTCCACCACTGTGCCTGCACCACATCAACATCCCTGCCAACCTGCCCCTCCCCCTCTTGGTTACCAGCATGACCTCCGCATTGGGAAGCCAGGTAAGCAACACTGCCCCGCCTAGACAGCCAGTGACAAATTGGCCATAAGCACCATGAGTTCAATCAAGCTTAATCTCAAAGCCTATGTGAAGAATCAGCAAGGTGTTTCAGAGAAACAAAGTCAGGGGTGGAGTAATTTCACAAAACCATTTCAATCAAATTACTTGGTCAAATTAATAAATTTTGGTTGAATCAGTGTTGTTCTCCAGCCCAAATCTGTAGCCAGCCTTTCTTGCTGGAGGGGAGCCACATTTATAGGTGGGGCATTTGGGGGGGGGGAGAAGATGTGAGGGCCAGGCCAGAGGAAGGGAAAGACAATCCTCCCCACCAAAAAAAAATCTTGGGGTAGGGCAATGCACCCATTTGCCCTACCCTAGCTACAGGGCTGCATCAGCTCTACCAACTACTTTCTGAAACTTGAAATGGAACGGTGTAGGAAGGGTCTGATAAAAAAAGATACTCACACATACACACAGAGATCTCTTTAGATTGTGCTGTTTATTCAGTGTAAGTGGAGGAAAGCTATTAAGATTATCACATGTCCTCAATAATTTGCAAACAAACTCAGCTTTGTAATAGAGTATAGGGTTGCCAGTTGTCCAGTTTTTGCCCAGAGACTCTGGATTTTGGGGGTCTTCTCTGGGTCTCCAGGTGAGTCACCTTAATCTCCAGACTCTCAGCTTTGATTTTTTTAAAAAAAATTCAGTTTCTAGGTGGTCTGGTTCACGAGATATACACCAAAACATCAGCTCCCCCCCCTGCAACTTCTGTTAAATCAACTCATAGCAGGCTACTCTAACCCCACCCTTTCAGGTTTGTAGCCAATGAATGAAGTCAGGGTTGTGATTTTTTGACCTCCTGGAAGTGCCTAGACCCCATTGCAATGCAAGAATTTTCTTTTTCCTGCTTATCCAAAAATCTCATAAATTGAGTAAGTATATAGCTTTCAGTTTTTTTCTCTCTTGTGTGCAGGAGTCAAACAAGTTTGAATTTTCCTGGGCTGTTCAAGAGGGCAGTGTTTTGCAAACCTTCCCAATATGAAGCTTTAATCCAACATTTGCTTTTCTGGGAGTAAAGCTGCAATGCTAATCCCACATGACTTACTTTTGAGTAGACATGGTTAGGATTGTGCTGTAAATTAATGGACTTTTGAGTGAACATAGCAAAGAACTGTGTTTGTGTTGTAAATCTTTCTCTCCCCCTTCAATCCTATTTTTAAAGCAATTAGGCAATGCTTACTTAGGTATCACAGTTTTTATTATTTAGGAAACTAATACTGATTTTTTTAAAAAAATGTTCTCCAATGACCAACTTGTTGGAAGTGGGGCAAGAGCAACTCCTGTTTTGTTCTTTTGTTTGTGCTCCAGAAGGAAGACAGAAGGTCCTTCAGATGGATAGGCTTGTTTACCTTTTACCTGTGATGCTCTGACTGACTTCCTTCTGTCGCTAGACTGTGACGCCTTTAGGGAAGCTTACCTGCCTCTCCTCTTTCTGCCCTTTCCACTCCTTTGTTCTCTGGCTGTCCAGGAGAGAGGAGACATCCCTTTCTCTCTCTCTCTCTAAGCATGGGGCTAACTCCAACACCTGGCATTATGCCTCCAACTTAGTTAGTACTAGGTATGCCTTTTCTATCTACTATGTATTTCTATAAATAAACTAGCTTTTCTTGTTTTACTAAGTCTCAAGACTCAGTGATGCTGATGCAGGGTTTCTTAGGCAAACACACGCACACACTGGCACACTCGCATTTCAACATCTGCTTTTACTCTGCTTGCTGTGGTGCGGCTTTTAAACGAAATTAAGCAACACAACTACACACAGCGCAACACAACTGGTTTGAAAATAAACTATTTATGTGGGGTGTATGTATTTTTACACCGTGTGTGTGTATGTGGGTCCTTCAACAACCCTGTGAGATAGGGTTAGTGATTGCAAACCAAGGCAGTTCTCAATAAGAAATAAATCCCTTTAAAATGCAATAACCATAAAAACAAGTATGTATAAACAGTTGCAAAACAGCTTAAAGTGGCATGATTCTGAAATTTGGGTTTGGTGAATGAAGTTCCTTATCACTTGAATTTGCAGTTCTCTGCACACTCCCCTGTTTGAGTACCTTTGAGTCCCATCGAATACATTGTGACTTGCTTCTGAGTAAACAAACATAGGATTGTACTATAAATATCTTTACAGGTTGTGCAAATAATAAACATCTTTGACAGTCATGCTAATATAAATATTTCTTCATACTGTGTCCCAATTAGTATTTGATTTCACACTATGGTTGTAGATAATTATTTCCTCTACATTTTAAGTGTGCCCTTCTTCCTTGGGGTGGTCATGGTTCCCCTCTGTTGTTTTCATCCTGAGGGGCAGATAGGCTGAGAGATTATGATTAGCCCATGGTCACCCACTACACTTTATAGCTCATTTCCATTTTGATAAATTAATTGAAACTATTTACATACAGGCAAAGTTTATGAAGTAGATCCACACAATACATTTAAAGCACATCCAACTTGCATTTAAAGTGCATGACTTCCTCCAAAGAATGCTGGGAAATGTAGTTTCCCCCTCACAGTTATAGTTATCACCACCCTTAACAAACTACAGCTCCCATAATTCTGTGGTGGGATTCATGTGCTTCAGCTGTGTGTTGAATGTGCTTTAAATGAATTGTGTGGATCTGCCCTAGATATGATGTGCATTCACTAGTGGCTTCAAAAGAACAATTTTAAAATATAGTTTTTTAAACAAGGGAAGGGTTATAGGTCAGTGGTAGGGCATAAGCTTTGCATGCAAAGGCCCAAAATTCAATTTCTGGAAAAGACTATTGCCTAGAATCCTGGAGATCCAATGCTAGTCCATGTGATCAATATTGAGCTAGATGGTATCAAATGGCTTGAGTCAGTATAAGGCAGATTCCTTTGTTCCTAAAAGTGGAAAGAGACCCAAGGGCCACAGTGACTTCATAATTTATTTATGTATTTTATTTATGGCATTTATATACCGCTTTATTGTAAAAAATCTCAGAGCGGTTTACAGAAGGAATTAAAACAATAAAATAATTTGCAAAAATAGTTAAAGACAGGTATTTTAAAACATTCAAAATAATAAAACCAACCATGAGTTAAAAACAATAAAAAAACACAATAGCTTCTAAATGCCTGGATGAGCTTCCCTAACCAAAAATGTTTTGAGCAGGTGCTGAAAAGAGTACAAGGAAGGTGTCTGCCTTATGTCAATAGGCAGGAAGTTCCAAAGCATATGTGCTGCCACACTAAAGGACTGATTTCTTACAAGAGCAGAACAAATACTTTGTGGCACCCGTAACATGGAAAACACACCTTGAACTTGGCCTGGTAGCAAATCAGCAACCTGTGCGGAGGTATTATGTGCTGATAGGGTCTCACTCTTGTCGGCAATTGTGCCACAGCATTCTGCAGCAACTACAGTCCCCAAGTGAGGCTGCATCAGTATTTCGGTGACCCTAGCTGACTGGCTGCCAGGATTTTTTTAGTTTTGGTTTTTGGTTAGGAATTCTGACTGATTGTGGGTAGCTGAGTTTTCTGCCTTACTCATAGGAATTTTGTTGTGATTGGTATGGTATTATATTTAGGAAAGCAGCACTGTCTTTTGTTTTTCTTTTTCTGTTTGCGTTTCATTAAACTTTAACTTCACTCCCTTATATCCATAGAAGCAACAACAGTGGTTCCTGCGTTCAGCTCAACTCCCTTAAACCCACTGATGATGCATCTTGTTGGTTGCATGATGGTTTGTTTCTTGCCCAATAGTGGTAAAAGAGAATTTACATACTGGGAAGTGTGGCTGCAATTGCTGTTCCCAAGCTGCTGCCTGTGAAGGTAGACCAAAGCATGTGTGTTTTCTCTCTGTCAATTATTACTCAGTGGAATTAGTTGGCTGTCAAAGTGAGTTTATAGCAGCCTACAGGGTAGACAAAAGAGGGTATAGAATCTTCTTACTCTTACTCATTTCTCAAACCTCTTTCTGCAGTGAAGGGTGAAATCTGTAAAGAAGTTTGGAGCAGCCATGTTAAAAGATAGGGGCAGAGAATTCCAGGCAGGGGGTTGCCAACCCTGTTTGGATATGGATATCTTTGCAGAGAATCCCTAGTCAAGCTTTACCATCAGCACAATCCAAACTATATCTACTCAGAAGTAAGTCCTGTTGAGTTCTATGGGGCTTAGTGCATTTAGAATTGCAGCCTTCAGGGGCATCCATCTTTACTCCTGAGTACTCCTATCTAACATCTCCACAACACTAGCTTCCTACAATGGCCTTCTGATGACCGGCCTGGCCTGAGGACACTTAAACCCTTCTTGCGAGAAGCAAGTAGATTAGATTAAATATTCCCTACCCAGGCTCCATCTTTTAGCTAAGATTTCTATTTTAATTTCCTCTTTTTTTTGTCAATAATTTTTATTCAAATTTTCATAAAACAAACAAAACAAAATCCAAAAACAACAAAACAAAACAAAAATGATTAAACAGTAAAATAAAATGTTGACTTCCGATTTGTCGCAGATCAGTTATAGGTCTACAATATATAACAATCCTGTCTCTTAAATTATATTATAAAATCACTTTCCTCCAGTAGTTATCTTAATTAATCATCAAATCTCATAAACATTGCTTTATTCTTTCCACAAAAAGTCAAAGAGAGGTTTCAATTCTTTGAGAAATATATCTATCAATTTTTCTCCAAATAAGCATGTCGATTAATCCATCTCATTCAAATCTATTAGGTCCAATAATTTCAATAGCCATTCTTCCATTATCAATGCTAATTCCATCTTCCATCTTCAATAATCCTGTTAAGTCCAGTAATTTCAGTGCCCATTCTTCCATTATCAGTATCCCATAATAATCTTGCTGTCGTAGCCATAGTCATATAATAAGAGTCTGATGGGGATTTCCTTTATCACAAATATTTCCTTGCCATCAATTCTGAATATGTTGCTAAAATATTGTAAAGTCATATCTCTGTTCTTCTTTTTTACAAAATGCACTGGCTCATCTTTTGAGAGTTTTTCCATTGTCACATATCTGTAGTTAATTCCATAGATTTTTTCTATGTCAAGCTCCATCACATCATTCCAGTCCAGAAAATTATCCAAGACATTGATAACTTTATCTCTAATATCTTCATTAATTTCTTCAGAGACAACGTTGAATTCCAAACAGTAAACTTTGTTTCTAATATCCATAAACTCCAGATCTTTTTCCAATTCCACATTTGTTCCAATCTCCAGGGCTTGTATCTTCCCTTTAATTTTTCTTTTCTCATCTCTAATCTCATCAATCCCCTCTCTCACAAGATCCCCTATTTCTTTAAGCTCCTGCGTCATTTTGCCCAATTCAATTTTCATCTCCTTTCTACCCTGTCTCAGGGTTTGTTTCGTTATCTCAATCTCATCCATTATTTTCTGAAACATAATTACTTCCAGATTCTCAGCCACTTTCTTGATTGCCATTCTTAAAACCACGAAAACAAAACAAAACAAACCACTTCTTATTTCAGCAACAATTGGGTTAATAATCCAGACTTGATGACATCACAGTGTAGACAGAACAGCCTGCCTTATCTCTTATATGTTCAGGAATACAAAACAAATTTAGTTCCCAGCATCAAAACAGTTAGTGGCATCGTGAACAAGCAGATTCGTCAAAATGAAATAGACCAAAAAGAAAATAGTCCCAGACATATAATATTCCAAAGTTCATAAATCAAATTTATTTATTTATTTTTCTCCTCGGAATAGAAATCCCTCTTCCGTTTATATCTTTAGAATGCACTTCCAGGACAGCTTTTTGCAATAAAAACAAAGATAAGCTTTTTCAATTTCTTTCCTCCTTAATTTCGTGAATAAAAGAGTTATAACTCACCCAGGAATTCTTTATAGCTGATTCATTGACAAATCTCTTTTTGCTGCAACAATTTAAACCAAGTGAAAAAAAAATAGAAAGAAGGATGCTTGCCTGTTAAAGTCCGTTTTTCTTTGAAGAAAAGATAAACGTGTCGCATTAATCAGTTAGAGCTTGTTTGGAAGTCCGTCTGGCATTGCTGGCTGAACCTTCTCTCATAAATTAATGAAATCCAGTCCTCCCAACAAAAACAGGCTTTTGTGGTTAATCTCTACGTTTCTCCCTGCCCGGGAGAAAATCTTTACCAGTCAAAAAGAACGTTCTGACTGATTTTAAAACTGAAAAAGCTTCTTCTGAGACGAGAGCTCGTCTCAAAGAGCAGGCACAAGCGAAGTCACCCTTCCCGGAAGTCCGATTTCTATTTTAATTTCCAATCAGAGAAATGTTTTTGTTTGAATTGTATGCTCCAAGCAATTGTGGTTGATGCTTAATGTATCATGCTTAATGATATCACTTGAGCCTGCCCCTGTGACATCACTATTGCCCGTCCCCATGACATCACTATCACCTGTCCCCATGACATCACTAGGGCCCTCCCCTGAAGTCTCAGGGTTTGGGATGCTTCTGACCTGGCAACCCTATGTAGTAACTGTGCCCAACTGGATAGGCATCAACAGACATCAGCTGAATCCAATCAAATTGTACGTTCCCAGGAGTCCAGAGGGAATGGGGCTTGTCACTGAAAGTGGTGCCCGTTGAGGTTGATCAGATGTGGAGTTTAGGTGTTGGTGTTAAATTCAGACTTGCGCCTGATTGCTTAGATGGCAATGGAAACCCAGACCGCCTTTCATCAAGGGCCTTTCCTGGAGAACATATACATATAACTACCTCCATCTGTGTTTTAGTAGCCTCTAGTACTAAGTCCTGTAATGTACTTTAAACCATGTCCTTTCTTAGTGTTCAGAAAGTTCAGCTGCTGCGGAAAGCAGCATCTCGTCTCTTGATTAAATTAACCATTCAGAACATATTGGCATACAGTCACAGTTCGTCTAGCCTTTTAAAAGCCCTGGGGCAGGCACATCTTAGTGACTGTATAAAGGTTGCCATCTGTTGAAATCATTTTGTCTGAGCATGCAATGATACTTTTTGCACTTATGGGATGAGGCATGATCTTTTTAAAGCTGTGAACCTAAATGGATATAATTCCCTCTCTAGAAAAACCACACCAGAGTTAAACACTAACCATTTTCTGAGGCACCTGAAACCCTTTTTGGGAAAGCCCTTAGTGATCTTGGGTGGTTTTCCATATATTTTTGTTTTTATTATTTGTTAGTCATTTTCTAGTTTGCTTGAACTATTTCTGTGAACTGTGATGGGTTTTATTATTAAGAAACAAGATGAAAAATACTGAGAAAAATAGGCTGCTCCGTTGTGTTTGACAAAGTTTTGTAAAGTTTGAAACTTTGTTGCTACTTAATCAGGAGTGTTGTTTTACATAAGTATATATATTTTTTTAAACTAATCTGCTCTACATTTCACAACTACTCATATTTATAACAGTACAAAAAATATTACGATCTGTCTTATCCTTGGTAGACCATTTGAAATCCCAATGTACAGACCAGTACAATCATAGAATAATAGAATTGGAAGAGGATAATAATAATAATAATAATAATAATAATAATAATAATAATAATAATAATAATAAATTTATTTTTGTTGTCTACTTCTCACCCAGAATGCAGGTCCTAAGATTTAAAAATGCAAAGCACATATAAAACCATGCAGAAATTTATTATTATTAATATTATTGTTGTTATTGTTGCTATTGTTATTAAAAACCCTCCCTTCCTCCCAGTAGGAGCTCAGGGCAGCAAATACAAAAACTTACAAAGAACCACATATAAACAAATCCATAAAATCCTTAAATCCTTTAAAACATCAAGATAATGTCCTGCACTCTGGGATGATCAAAGAGAGATCCTGGCCCTCTGTGTGACAATCTTACAAGTACTTGAAGAGTTCTATCATACCTCCCCTCAGTCTTCATTTCTCAAAGCTAAGTTCTTTCAGTCTCTCCTCAAAGAGCTTTATTTCCAGTCCCCTGATCATCCTTGACCAGTAGTGAGACTGACACCTCAATCCTATACACATTTACTCCAAACTAAATCACTGTGTTCAGTGGGGCTTACCTCCTAGTAAGTGTATTTAGGATTCTGCCTAAGGGTTGTGTCAAGTGATGGCTCTGCCTTAGTGAAAAGCACTCCTGCTTGTGCAAGTGGAGGCACCCACTTTTCACCAACTCCTCCTTACCTACTACAGCCTTCCATGCCGTATCCTATTAGGTTTCAGAGGGTCCCCCAACCCTCAGGAACAGCTTTTCAAGAAAGGGGGAGACATGAGGGCAGAAGGGATTTGTTCACGTTGACACACTTTCCATTAAGATATTTCCATTAAGATAGATTCAACCCTAGGGAAAGGATTTGCCCAGCTGGTCTATCTGTATGAAATGGAGCCTATCATCCAACACTCTGTCTACTGCAAGGATAAGGAACCTCTAGACCAGCCTTTTTCAACCAGTGTGTCTCCAGATGTTGTTGGACCACAACTCCCATCAGCCTCAGCCAGCATTGCCAATGGTCAGGAAAGTTGGGAGTTGTGGTCTGTGATGCGTCCTTCCCTGGCTCTCCCTGTCAGGTTCCTACCTGCTCGTGGTTACTGCCTGTCTCTAGGCACCACCAGGGACTCCACCAGTCCGGACCGCTCTCTCTTATTTTTTCTCTCCCCGCTCTAGCACAGATCTCAACAGATCCCCCTGCTAGGCAACCACCAGTCACGTCCTAATACTAGTATTCCCAGAGACTTTATTATTATTTATTATTATTTATAAAATTTATATACCGCCCGACTAGCGATAGCTCTCTGGGCGGTGAACATAAAATAGTATAAAAATACAATGAATAACAAAATAATATTAAAATACAATCAACAATACAATAAACATTATTAAAATTAGATCAATGTAACTTAAAATGCTTCAGAGAATAGGAAGGTTTTGACCTGGCGCCGGAAGGAGAGCAGAGTCGGCGCCAGGCGTACTTCCTCAGGGAGACTGTTCCATAGTTCGGGGGCCACCACTGAGAAGGCCCTAGATCTTGTCATCACCCTCCGGGCCTCCCTGTGAGTTGGAACCCGGAGGAGGGCCTTCGTAGCAGAACGTAGTGCACGGGCCGGTTCATATCGGAAGAGGCGTTCCGCAAGGTATCGTGGTCCCGCACCGTATAAGGCTTTATAGGTTAATACCAACACTTTGAATCTAGCCCGGAAACATATTGGCAACCAGTGCAAGCTGGCCAGAACAGGTGTTATATGCTCGGACCGCTTGGTCCTTGTCTCTGAATATTGGTATTGTTATTCTCTTCACCACTGCCACCATTTGTTACAGTTCCCCTTCAGCCTTGGTCATTACCTTACCCTCCCTTCTGGTCTGTGAAACCCCAGCCAAGGATCAGGCCTTTGGTAAACCAAATCAAGTATTTATTACAGATAACAAAGCTAACAAGATTAACAAGATTTCTTCTTAAGGCACATAAGCATATGGTTTTACTCAATACTAATCCGAACTCCACCTCCCTCCTGGTAAACAACTCTCTAAACCCCACCAAGCAATCCACTCTTTCTCTTCTCCCCCCAGATTCCACAATTCACCACCTCACATTCACCCAGATTTACCTGTCATCCTTTCATTTATACTGTCAGCCATTTTAAACATTCAGCCAATCATCAAGCATTCTATTGCCCATTCACTCCCCCTCCTCTTTCACTACTTACCATGTATACTCTAAACAACCAGCACATACCATATATACACTAATATATAGGAACATCACATTTCCCCCCCCTTAAACAACGGCAGAGTATTATTCCTGTTCCAGGATTTATACGTCACGTTAACAAATAAAAGTCTCTATGGGGAAAATGTCTTTCTTTGTTCCTCTGTCTGGTCACGTCACTGCAGTCCCAGCCACTTGCCTGGAAAGTCCATCGGCCAGTACATTGTCCTTGCCTTTTATGAACTGGAAGTCCACTTGATAGTCCTGTAGGGCCCAGGACCACCTCTGCAGCATAGTGTTATGGTTTTTCATAGTCTGCAACCATAACAAGGCCCGATGATCCGTAGTCACTGTGAATCTTCGTCCCCACACATATGGGCGCAACTTGTTCAGTCCCCACACGACCGCTAGGCACTCCTTCTGGACCGACGAATAGTTTTTCTCCCTCGGCGTCAGCTTGCGACTCAGATACGCCACTGGATGTCTGGTGCCTTCTCTCTCCTGCAGCAAGACGACTCCCAGAGCGAGGTCTGACGCATCTGTAGCCACGATGAATGGTTGCTCATAGTCTGGTGCTATTAATATGGGTCCTTGGCACAAGGCTTGCTTCAGCAGATCAAAAGCCTTCTGACATTCATCCGTCCATACCACACGCTCAGAACACTTCTTCTTGGTCGACTTCCGGGAAGGGTGACTTAGCCTGTGCCTGCTTTTGAGACGGGCTCCTGCCTCAAAAGAAGCTTATTCAGATATATCAGTCAGATTTTTTTTTTTTTTGACTGATTAAACTTCTCCCGGGAAGGGAGAAACGAAGAGATTAACCTCAAAGCCTATTTTTGTTGGGACGACCAGATCTCATTAATTTATGGGACGAGGTCCAGCCGACGAAGGTGGGACGGATTTTCAACAACAAGCTCTATCTGATAAAGCGAACGTTCATCTTATCTTCTAAGAGAGAACGCACTAACAGGCAAGCACCCTTCTTTCTATATTTTTCTTTTACTTGACTTAAATTGTTGCTGTTTAAAAGAGATTTGCCAGATTGATCGGTTTTTGACATCTCACTGGGGAGCCATAACTTCTCTCTGCTACTCACTAATTAATAGCTTATCTCTGTTTTTGTTGCAAAAAGCTGTCCTGGATTTGCATTCTAAAGATATACACAGAAGAGGGATTTCTATTCCAGATTTTTATTTTGAAGAATATTATATTGTCTGAGACTACTCTCTTTTTGGTCTATTTTATTTTGACGAATCTGTTTCCTGTCGACCGCCATTAATTGTTTCGATCCTGGGAACTGCATTTTGTTTACTTAAGCATGGAGAGATAAGGCTGTCTGCTCTGTTTATACTGTGATGTCACCAAGTTTGGAGTATTAACCCAATTGTTGCTGAAATAAGAAGTGGTTCTCTTATATTTTTCTTTTAAAATGGCAATCAAGAAAGTGGCTGAGAATCTGGAAGTAACTAGGTTTCAGAAAATAATGGATGAGATTGAGATAACGAAACGAACCCTGCGACAGGGTTGTAAGGAGCTGAAAATTGAATTGTGCAAAATGATCCAGGAGTTTAAAGAAATAGGGGTCCCTGTGAGAGAGGAGACCCTGGAGCCTGGAACAAACGTGGAACAGGAAAAAGATTTGGAATTTATGGATTTTAGAAACAAAATCTATTGTCTGGAGACACAGGAGATTAAAGACATAGGGGTCCTTGTGAGAGAGGAGACCCTGGAGACTGGAACAGGGGTCCCTGTGAGAGAGGAGACCCTGGAGACTGGAACAGGGGTCCCTGTGAGAGAGGAGATCCCGGAGATTGGAACAAACGTGGAACAGGAACAAGATTTGGAGTCTATGGACTTTAGAAATAAAATCTATTGTTTGGAACTCAATGTTATCTCTGAAGAAATTAATGAAGATTCTAGAGATAAAGTTATCAATGGCATGGATAATCTTCTGGACTGGAATGATGTGATGGAGCCCAATATAGAGAAAATCTATGGAATTAACTGCAGCCATGTGACAATGGAAAAACTTTCAAGAGATGACCCAGTGTATTTTGAAAAAAAGAACAGAGATATGATTTTACAGCAGTATTTCAGCAACCTATTCAGAATGGATGGCAAGAAAATATTTGGGATAGAGGTAATTCCCATCAGACTCTTACTATATGACTATGGCTTTGACAGCAAGATTATTATGGAATACTGATAATGGAAGATTGGATACTGAAATTACTGGACTTAACAAGACTACTGAAGATGGAAGATGGAAAATGGAACTAATAGGGATAATAGAACAATGGCTACTGAAATTACTGAACCTAACAGATTCTGATGTGATGGATTAATTGAAATGTTTATTTTGACTATGGTTATGACAATAAGATTATCATAATTAGTAATGAGATGGATTAATCGATATGCTTATCTGGAAAAAAAAATTGATAGATATATTTCTTAAAGAATTGAAACCTCTCTTTGACTTTTTGTGGAAAGAATAAAGTAATGTTTATGAGATTTGATGATTAAGTAAGATAACTACTGGAGGAAAGTGATTTTATAATATGACTTAAGAGACAGGATTGTTATATATTATAGACTTATAACTGATTTGATCTTTGACAAATGGGAAGTCAATATTTTACTCTTTATTTTTTATTTTTGGTTTTTTTTTTTCTTTTTTTCTTTTTGTTTAACTATTTTTGATTTTGTTTTTTGTCTTTGAATGTTTTATGATTTTGTCTTGTATGTTTTATGAAAATCTGAATAAAAATTATTGAAAAAAAAAAAAAGAACACTTCTTCTTGGTCAATTCATGCAAGGGGGTTGCTATTTCCCCAAAATTTCTCACAAACTTCCTATAAAAACCAGCCACACCCAGAAATGCCCTTATTTTTTGGTTAAGGGGATCGGCCACGCTTGTATTGCCTCCACCTTGCTCCATAAGGGGGTGATTTTCCCACTCCCCACCTTATGTCCTAAATAGATTACTTCCTTTAGTCCAAACTGGCATTTCTTAGCTTTTATTGTGAGGCCTGCTTTTCTTAAGGCCTCCAATACTGTTGTCAGGTGTTGGACATGCTCAGGCACCGACTTGCTAAAAATGGCCACGTCATCGATATAGGCCACTGCAAAATCTGACATGCCTTGCAACACAGTATTGATTAGCCTCTGAAATGAACTTGGTGAGTTCCATGGGTAAAGTCACAAACTCATATAACCCATCTGGTGTACTGAAGGCAGTTTTGGCTCTGGATTGCTCATCTAGTTCCATTTGCCAAAATCCTTTACAGAGATCTAGTGTAGAGATAATGGTTGCTGCCCCCAATAACTCTAACATAGCGTCTACCCTAGGCATAGGATACGCATCTGGGACAGTAATTTTATTGATTAGCCGATAATCAATGCAAAACCTTGTCGTTCCATCTTTTTTCGGAACCAGGACAATACTTGAAGCCCAGGGACTGATGGATTCCCTGATCACTCCTAATTCCAGCATATCTTCCACCTCCTTTTTGATCTCATTCAAAACTTTCCCATTCGCACGGTACGGAACAGATCTGATTGGGGCATGATCTCCAGTATCAATGGAATGTATAACTATACTGGTTCGGCCAGGTTTGTTGCTAAAGGGGATAGGATTACTGCAATCCTATCACCAATTTATTGGGAGTAAGCCCCAGTGAACTCAGTGGGAAGTACTTCTGAGTAGACATGTGCTGATACAAAACAAGCCTCCCCTCTGAATAATGAAGTTTTGTAGGAGATACAGTAAATGGTTTTCTTTAGGGGTTTGGGGTGTTAATGGTTACTTTTTTGTTTTTAAATAATTGTTTTATTATGTTCATAATGTTGAAAAGTTGTTTTTGGTTATTATATTTATGTCACTGTTTTATTATTTTTTGTTATTAGGAAATTGTTTTTGCAATTGTTTTTGACATGTATTTTTGTTCACCTTGTTGTAAGCCGCCTTGAGCACAATTTTATGTGGAAAGGCGGCATACAAATAAAATGATGATGATGATGATGATAAAGAGATTCCTATAGGTTTTCAACACTCTGAGAATCTCTTCTTTTACTTCCTCCTCTACCTCCTCTGACCATTCCACTTGATCTACCCCTCCTTTGTGTTTGCTTTCCTGTACCAAATCTGGAAGTTCAGGCCCACTTCCCTCAGGGAATAAGGTAACTTGCAACACCTGTGCATCCCTGGTATGGTAAGGCTTCAACATATTTACATGAACCACTTTGCTTTTGTTTAATTGGTCTGTGGTGATTACATATGTCACTGTGTCAAGCCTTTCTCTGATGGTATATGGTCCTTCCCAATTAGCCTGTAATTTGTCATGTTTCCTGGGTATGAACGCCATAACCATATCTCCCACATCATACACACGTTCTCTGGCTGTTCTGTCATACCAGTAACGTTGCTTCTCCTGTGCATGACTCAAATTCTCTTTCACTACTTCCATCATTGATGTTAATTTATTGCGGAATTCCAATACAAAATCTACTACAGAAGTTTTGTACTCTCCCAGAGTTCCTTCCCATGAATTTTTTAGCAGTTCCAAAGGTCCCCTCACTTTTCTAGTAAACATTAGTTCAAAGGGTGAGAAGCCTGTTGACTCCTGAGGGACTTCTCTGTATGCAAATAAGAAGCATCCCAACCGTTCATCCCAGTCTTGTGGGTGATCTTGAACATAGCTTCTTATCATACCCTTCAAAACTCCATTGAATCTCTCAGTTAGCCCATTAGTGGCGGGATGGTAAGTAGTGGTCTTTAGATGTTTTAGACCACAACATTTCCACATACATTGCATCACTTCTCCCATGAATACACTGCCTTGATCTGTCAGCACTTCATGAGGGAAACCCAGCCTCATAAAGATTTTTAATAAAGCCTCTGCCACTACAGGGGCTTCTACAGATCTCAGTGCTTCTGCGTCTGGGTACCTGGTGGCAAAATCCACCACCACCACTAGATATTTCTTGCCATGCCTTGTGGGTTTGGAAAAAGGGCCCACCAAATCTATTCCCGCTCTATAAAAGGGTTGTCCAATTATAGGAAGGGGCTTTAAGGGTGCCTTGGTCTTTACTCCACTCTTTCCCACCTTTTGGCATATTCCACAAGATAGACAATGTTGTTTTACATCCTTGGAGATATTTGGCCAATAATAATGTGCAGCCAATCTCCTCTTGGTCTTTTTTATTCCCAGATGTCCTGCACATGGGACATCGTGGGCTACCTCTAGCAATCTGGTTCTGTATTTGCTAGGTACTATCAATTGCTTCACTGGTTCACATTCATCCTTTCTTTCAGCAGGCATCCACAGTCTATATAAAATCCCATTCTCACACACAACTTCATTCCTCAGTTTGTCAGTGAAAGGAATCTGTTGGGTCAAGGCTTGTTCCTTTACCTGCTTCAAACTGATATCTTTATGCAGCTCTTCCCTGAATTGCTCTGCTTCTTCCCCAGAGACCACTTGATACAGTTTGTCTCCTTCAGCAGGCCTGCTAGTGGTTGCTGTGGTGACCTGAGGCTGGTTAACAGATTCCACCCTGTTTGTTTCAGCCCCCCTTAATATGGCTTCTTTTTCTCTGCCAATTTGCTGTCTGGTCACTACATAGATCTTTCCTTGGGCGCCCATTACATCCCTTCCCAGTATTACTGGTTCTTGTTGCTGGGCATTAATGCCTACTTTATATCGGCCCTCTCGGCCTCTCCAAGTCATTTCCACCAGGGCCACAGGCAAACTTTCTGGTTGACCCCTCACTCCTTGGATAGTCACAGTTTCCTGAGGTAATATTACCTCAGATTTTATTAAATCTGGCCTCAGTAATGTCTGAGCGGCACCAGTATCAAGCAATGCCCAATAATTTGCCCCTTGTACATTCACTTCCTCTCTCAGACTTGAATCAAGGTCTGTTACTTCTGTCCAGTTTATCTGGCAAAACTGAACCTTTTTCGCTGTTTCTAAAGCCTTGGGCTCTGTTTTCACTGCCCTTGTCTGAGCAGGATTACTAATGGGGTTGGCAACCTCACATTGAAAACGTAGGTGCCCTGGTCTACCACATTTGTAGCATAATTTCTCCTCACTTTTAGGGTACACAGATCCACTCTGGGGTGTCCTGTGCCCTTCAGATTTTAATGGAGGACTCACTCGCTGTGGTACCACATCCCTTCTGCCAGCGTTATATGGTCTGGGTTTAAACTCTCTTGATGTTTTCCCCACCCAGCCAGTTCTATTGGAGGCGAAGTGATCCGCCATCTCTGCGGCCTCCTGCACAGATGTAGGGGAATGGTCTTTGACCAGGAGCCTTATTTCTGGTGGTAACTGATGGTATAATTGACCCAGTATCATGAGGCTTTTCACCTCTTCCACTGACTGAGCTTTGGCACTACTCATCCACTTTCCAAATATATCCATCAACTTTGCTCCCAGTTCCACAAAAGACCTCCCTGTCTGTATCTGGCAATTTCTGAAAAGCTTTCTAAAATAATCAGGCCGCAGTCTGAATCTTTTAAACACTGCTTCTTTGAATTCAGCATAGGTGACGGGCCTGTCTGAGGGGAAATATTGGTATACCTCAGCCAATTCCCCTTTAATCAGGTTTGATAAATACTGCATGTATTTATCTTCAGGTAGCCCCCACAACTGAGCTGCTTTTTTCAAAGGTGCTGAGGTAAATTTGAGGATCTTGACCAGGCTCATAGACAGCAAAGTCCTTTGGAGTAATTTTTATTTTTGCCCCATCTCTCTCTTTCCTTGTCTCCTCAGAGTGAAATTTCTCTCTATCAAATTTTAACTTTTCTACTTGTAATTCAGCATCCAATGCTCATTGCTTCTCCCTCTCCTCAAACCCCAATCTCATTCTCTCAATTTCCAACTCCCTCTGTTTTTTCTTCTCTGCACCTTCCATCCTCAATCTCTCAGATTCCAACTCCCGCTGTTTATCTTTTTCCTCAGCCTCCATCCTCAACTTCTCAGCTTCCAACTCTCTCTGCTTGTCTTTTTCCTCAGCCTCCATCCTCAATCTCTCAGCTTCCAACTCTCTCTGTTTTTCATCCTCTGCACCTTCCATCCTCAACTTCTCTCTCAAGTACTCTATATAAGCGGGATTGCTTAAATATCCTTCTGGGGTCTCTTCTCTGACAGGTTGTTTTTGCTGGGCAGTTGCAAATCCTATAAGTGCTACCCTCAATTCATCTACCCCTTTACCCTCATGAGGTAAATTGAATGTTACGCACTTCTCCACCAGCTCCTCTCTTTTCATTTTTATGTATTCAGCCATGGTGTTTGAGTTCACTCACTCTTTGCCACACACTCTTTGCCAGTCACTCTCACAAGAAATCTTGTTTTGTTATTTCTGTTTGCCACACAACTATTAGGGATTGTCTAGTATTCGTATCTCACTGCTACAGCCAACACCTGTGACGTAGTCTCCTTTGTCACCACGTGTCTTTGGGACTCTCTTTGGTTCGTATCTGGATTCTCTGTTGTTCGTATCCCACCGCTACTGACACCACATGTGACGCTCCTTCCCTGGCTCTCCCTGTCAGGTTCCTACCTGCTCGTGGTTACTGCCTGTCTCTAGGCACCACCAGGGACTCCACCAGTCCGGACCGCTCTCTCTTATGATTTCTCTCCCCGCTCTAGCACAGATCTCAACAGATCCCCCTGCTAGGCAACCACCAGTAACGTCCCAATACTAGTATTCCCAGAGACTCTGAATACTGGTATTGTTATTCTCTTCACCACTGCCACCATTTGTTACAGTTCCCCTTCAGGCTTGGTCATTACCTTACCCTCCCTTCTGGTCTGTGAAACCCCAGCCAAGGATCAGGCCTTTGGTAAACCAAATCAAGTATTTATTACAGATAACAAAGCTAACAAGATTAACAAGATTTCTTCTTAAGGCACATAAGCATATGGTTTTACTCAATACTAATCCGAACTCCACCTCCCTCCTGGTAAACAACTCTCTAAACCCCACCAAGCAATCCAGTCTTTCTCTTCTCCCCCCAGATTCCACAATTCACCACCTCACATTCACCCAGATTTACCTGTCATCCTTTCATTTATACTGTCAGCCATTTTAAACATTCAGCCAATCATCAAGCATTCTATTGCCCATTCACTCCCCCTCCTCTTTCACTACTTACCATGTATACTCTAAACAACCAGCACTTACCATATATACACTAATATATAGGAACATCACATGGTCCAACAACATCTGGAGGCACACTGGTTGGGAAAGGCTGCTCTAGACCTTGCTGTTCGACTACAAGTCATCAGTGAACATTGGCCATGGTGTCTGAGACTGATGGGAGTTGTAGTCCAACAACATCTAGAGAGCCACAGGTTCCCCATCCCAGTTTGATAGGATTCTAGTAAGAGATATTACTAATAAACTTTCAGCAATATGAGAGTGATGGTTTGGGCTTCTCAGGTTCTTTTTTCTAGTAAGATGGGTAGGGGGCAACGGTGAGCATCTTAACCCTTGGTAAATTTACCCCCAGATTACCTCTTGGGGGTAAATTGCTTTCTCTGCCTGTATCTTACAACATTTTCATTCCAAAGGACGCAGTAACCTTTCTTGTGACACTGTTGCATATGAAAGCAGAACATAATAAATATACCATCTCCAGCCTTGCATCCAGGTCTAGTTTGTTTCCCACAGGCCATCCCTCAGCCTTTGAGATGAGCTGCAAACAGGTCTGTTAAAAGCCGTAACACTCTCAACCCTCTTGACAGCTACTATTCTTCACAGAGGCTGTGAACAATTGTGGAGCTGTCAGTGTCTGACTGAAATAATAGCTGTACATACAGGATCATTTGTAAGACAGATGGCTCAGGCAGGTACCATTTATCTGCTAGCAGCACCTTCAGCACTCTAAGCCTTCTCTACTGGAGGAAGTGTGGCAGAAATACTCAACCTCACTAATTACTGCATAGTATTAGTAAGCATTAGGCTTATCAATGTCCCATCTTCTTGATTTAAGATTCTACAGAGCCCAAATCTATGGGTTTTGGATGAGTAGGGACAGACAGTTGCAGGTGGTAGTATATCTGGATATATGTTCACATGTCTAATTAATTCCTCTTATTTTTTGTTGCCCCATCTTGACAGGACAGTGCAATTGGCTGGGATTGTTTACGCCTTTTTACAGTAGATTCTTGTCTTTCCAAGATGCACAACCCTTTGAACCCTTCATATTTCACAGCCTAGATGATATCCTTATTACCAGGCATGCAACTTTTCCCATTGCCTGATGCTGATAGGAATAAAATGTTATTCTCTACAGTATGATCTGAAGGACACTTTTTTAGCCCACTCAGGTGTTTATTTTATTGTATTATTTATTTATTCATTTATTAGATTTATATCTCCCAGGGCAGCATTAATAAGCCATAGTTCAATCTGTAGTGTCTTTTCCCAGACATATGGTGTATTTGGGACAAATTTTACGTAAGAACAAAAGAAGTAGATTCTAACTCTCAAAAGCAGAGGAAAGATTAAAGGGTCCCTCACACTGCTGTGAGATCTCCTTCAACAGAAACCATATGTTACAAAAAGATAATACATTTCCACTTTGAACAGAAGCAGAGCTAGTATATTATCACTACTGAAAGCTATGAGTTTGCAGAAGACACTCTCAAAGTGTAGGAGAGAATCATACTGAGGCTTGCATTTAGGGTTGCCAGGTCGGAACCATCCAAAAACCTGAGAAAACGGGGGCGGACCCTAGTAATGTCACGGGGTGGGCCCTAGTGACATCACGGGGCGGGCCCTGGTGATGTCATGGGGCGGGCTCTAGTGACATCACGGGGTGGGCCCTAGTGATGTCATGGGTGGGGCCTAATTATGTCATTAAGCATGATACATTAAGTATCAACCACAGTTGCTTGGAGCATACAATTAAAAAAAAAATTCTCTGATTGGAAATTAAAATAGAAATCTTACCTAAAAGAGGGTGTTCCCAAGTCCAGCTGAAGTGACAAGGTCATTCCTTCTCACAAGCTTAGGGAGCATGGATGCAAAATGGAAATGGACTGCCTTCGTCGGTCCCGAATAGGGTTTTCATGGTAAGCGGTATTCAGAGGTGGTTTACTATTGCCTTCCTCTGAGGCTGAGAGGCAGTGGCTGGTCCAAGGTCACCCAGTCAGCTTCATGGCTGTCTGAGGATTCAAACCCTGGTCTGCCAAGTCATAGTTCAACACTTTTAGGGAACATTTAATCTAGCTTACTTGCTTCTGGCAAGAAGGGTTTACGTGCCCTCAGGCCAGGCCATTATAGGAAGAAAGGAGCTTAGTGTTGCAGAGATGTTAGATGGGAGCACAGATGGATGCTGTAGTTTGTCATGGGTGGCGGGAACTCTAACTGCGAGGGGGAAACTACACTTCCAAGGATTCTTTGGGGGAAGTCATGCACTTTAAATGTGAGTTGGATGTGCATTATTTCTTGCTGTGAGCTGCTTTAGTTTCCTCTAGAAGCTAACAAGTAGGGCCCCAATACCAAAACAAAAAAATAAAAATTAACACATGGAAGGAATACACCAGGCATAGGGAACCATAGGACTTCCAGTTATGCCTCTGGTCCTGGGGAGTTGCAATTCAGAGCCATCCAGAAGGCCTAAAAAAAAAAAAACAAGCAAAGCCCCCCCCCTTTTTTTTTTAAATGAAATAAAAGAACATAAGGTTGCCAGTGGTAAACTTACCAGAGCCAAACCCACAACATTTTAAAGGAATTTATACACCTACACACCTGATCATGTGTAAACAATTAAATAGCTGAAGTTAGTTCAAAGCTTGTAACTAAGCTACAATCCAATACACACTTACCTGGGAGTAAGTACCATTGAACCCAATGGAGCTTACTTCTGAGTAGACATGTATTGGTTTGTAGTAAGAAGTGGGGGATGATTATATTGGATGGCAGTGGTGAAAACAACCCTTAATCCTCTGCTGAATTTTCCTCTGAGTAGCGGCTTTTTGTGTTTATTTATTTAAGGCATTTATACCCCACCCTTTAGCCAAAAGGGCTGGGAGACTGTTACTTGCGTCTGCTGTATAATGGCCAAGGGTGTTGCTAGCAGCAATGCAGTGGCAAATTCAAGAGTGCAGGGTCCCTTCATGAAAGTCACAGCCACACCCCTCCCACCTTTCCCTCTTCTGCTGCTGGGTTGAGAATGAGATCCTTGCTAATGCATTCTTCCACAACAGAGGTCCCTAGGAGCCTATAGGCATGAAAGGGGAGTGTATTAGCTACTGAGAAGAGTCTGCTCAGTGACTTACCTCCTTTTACTCTGATTGGCTCCAATCAGCAGGAAAGGACAAGGATGCATGTTAGAAGACTCTTCTAAGTGGCTAACACACTCCCCTGTCATGTTGATTGGCTCATAGAATGCTGGAAACACAGGGATTCTGCTGAGACCCTGCTCCCAAAAAAGTAAGGCATCTAAGACTCCCCGAGACCCTGGACGACTACACCCTTGTTGCTAAGTTCTTGAAAAACTCTGGGCAACAATCTGCATAAATGTATACAGTGCTTCTGGGCAAATTAAAATAGTGTGTGTACACACAATATATTTAAAGCATGTTTCTCCTTCCCCAAAGAATCCTGGGAACCGTTGTTTGTTAAGGGTGCTTGAAATTTTAGCTGTGAGGGGTAAACTACATTTCCACAATTCTTTGTGGGAAGCCGCACACTTTAAATGTATGGTGTGTATGCAGCCTGGGATCTCACTGGCACTGTAGTTTGCTGCCCTATGAGCAAAATAAAAATAAACATGTGTTTTTAAAAAGTGGGGAGTAGCAGATCTGGGTCTAGCAGAAAAGACCCAGGGCTCAACCTCCCCTGATAATGCCCCTAGCGATTGCAGATTATTATAAATAATAATTAATGCAGTTTATAGCAAGCAAAAAAGACAGGTCTCTGCCCTGAGATGTTTAGAACAGAAAAATAAGATGAAGTCTTTCTTCTGGTTGACCCAATTCATTTTAGAGGAAAAGACTCTAAAGCCCATCCCAAGCCTAGTTACTCCAAAGCAATCCTCATGAAATTCAGTGGGATTTCTCCCACCCAAGCGTGTTTAGGATTGCAGTCTTCATCCTGGAGGAAGAACATGCTTTCTTGGAAGTAACTATCATAGGAGGTTCCCAAAGGGGGCACAAGGCTGCAGCAAGTTTTTCTGAGTAAATGAACACTTACAGAGAAAGAGAGAAAGAAAGAAAGAAAGAAAGAAAGAAAGAAAGAAAGAAAGAAAGAAAGAAAGAAAGAAAGAAAGAAAGAAAGAAAGAAAGAAAGAAAGAAAGAAAGAAAGAAAGAAAGAAAGGGTGGAGAGCAATTTCTGGTTTCACCAGCCCATGTATCTCCACCCCGAGCAGAGAGTGAGTCTGCTACAGGCTGCTGGTGCTTGGGAGAAAAAGGCTCCCAAGCATGCAAGAGAAGAGGTGAGGGAGCCCTGGGATCAGTGAGGGAAAGAAGCGGAAGGGGGGATAGAGAAGGGGGAGGGAGAGAAATACCAATGTTTCTCACGCAAAATAAAAATAAATAAACAGACAAAGAAATCAAAGGGGAGGGGAGAAAGGGGAGGGAAGTCAAGGACAGGGAGAGAGGATGCCTCTAAATGCAGGGGGGGGAGGTGGGACGCTATCCTGGGTGAGCTGGAGCTGGAAAAGAGGCAGCGCCCGATGTGTCATCCTCTTATTGCCTGCACTTGGAATGCCACTGCTCCCCGGCCACAGCTGCTCATCAGCTCTAGAGCAGCTAGAACTCCCTAAAACCCTCAAAGCCGGGGCATTTCCCAGCCAGCCAACTCACCTCCTACTTGCTCCAATTTGCTCCACGCCACGGAAGAAGCCTGGGTTCGGCTCTCATTGGGCCTCAGGGGCAGCCAATGAGAATGAGAGGTGGTGCTTGTGAAGGCAAATGGAGTCCTTCCCCTGAGGTGTGCACGTCTGCATGCAAAGGAGAGAGAGAGAGAGAGAGAGAGAGAGGAGGCAAAGCAGATAGAAGAAGCAAGGGGAAAATTGGCGTCTGCATGACTGGCTCCTCGCTCCTGGGAGTCCACAATAGCCGGAGATTAAACAACATGGGGGCAATTCTGGCCGGAGGTGAGAAAAGCAGGGGCGGGGCCGGAGTCTCCGGCTGTTTGCCGGAGACCTGGCATCGCTACTTGCATTGCATGTTTTCTCAGCAAATGCACAACCTTAACACCACACATTGTCATGATAACATGAGGAGAGTCAGGAGTGAGGGGTCCTTCCACCCCTCCTGATCTTACCAGTTCTCCCCCTCCAAATACTCTTTAGGCAATTTCCCCCCATTTCTGGTTTTATAACCTGGTAGGGAAGGGAGCTTTTAAAATAACCTGGTATACATTCTCCCCTTCAACCACCCCTTGCTACTCTCATGCAAGTTTTATATGAGAAACATTGGACTTATCCACATGGGAGCAAAACATCATATTAAAGTTGCTGCTTTTACCTCCATTTTCTGTTTGCACAATCCACATAGGGGGTTCAACGCCAGCTGCAAACACAGTGCTTTTCATTCACACTGAAGGACAAGGATCAATCTTGCAGCTTCCTAATGACCACACCCTCTTAAGGTCAAAATTTCACTTCCTCTGGTTACCTTGGCAACTGAGCATGCTCAGTTTGTTCCATTCATAAAAAAACCCTGAAGTTCCATTATTTGTATTTTCACCGCTACAGTCCAGCTGGAATGCAAATATTTGCTTGAACAGTGTTATGCTTTTGTGTACAAATTAGGGGAGAAAGAAAAATAAAGCACAGTTTGCAGCAGACTTGCAGAACAGGAGCCAGCAGCCAAACAGGAAATGACATGAAAGAAGGGAGGAGGAGGAAGTGGGCTTGGAGAGGGGAACGATATAGCATCGGAGTAAAGCGTCTCAAAACACTGGAGAAACGAACTGGAGATGTTTTGATCTTCCCTTTTTGGATTAAAAGAGTATTGATATACTACGGATTTAAAGGGGGAAACTGCATTCTAGCTGCTGGTTGCCTGCAACGTCATGTGATCCATGCAAATTAAAAGGGGCTGTGAGTAGCACCAGACCCACACTAAATATATGTGTGAACCAGCCCCTTGTTACAAACAGTGGTGCCATTAGGAACAGACAAGTTGGTGCAGGTGCTGGGAGGAGGGCTATACCAGCTAAGGAGTGATTGGGCCTTCTCTGACAGGAAAAGAGCAGGATTGCCTCTTACCTTAAATATATAAAGTGGCTGATGGTGTTTTTGTTTTGTTTTTCACCTTTTAAAAGAAGGGGCTCGCACCACCCACAGTGGTGCAAGCCCCTGTATGTCCATCTAGTCCCACCATAGCACCTCCATTTCCTGCAACACAAGGCAATAATGATGCTCTTTTGCCCTGGAGCTATTCTGTGAAATGTGACAGGCCAGCTTTAATGCTCTTAATAGTTCAATGAACTCTTTCAAACTCTTGGGACAGCAGGAAAGTGTTGGAACGTTGTTGTCTTACGAGATTTTTTAAAAATCTTCAATCCAATGAGTTTCACTTATCTGAGAAAATATTGTCATATTGAGCTTTCATGGAACCTTTCCAAGTCTTTTCAATCCCCTCCCCCCCCAAAAAAACCCTTGAGTTTTCAAGACACAAAGAGAGAGGATTTCCCTGGATATCATTTTAATACCATCAAAACAGATCCTAAGCCTTTCTTAATTAGCTTTAAGCTGTTGAACATGTTACGAGTACCTGTTTTCACCAGCTTTTTTCATTCTATATTACAGAAGCACAATTTGTTCCTGCTCAGATATTTGGAATGCCTCTCCGAGCCTGAGCTCTCGAAACCTCAATGCGTTGTCATGCTGGTGATGGTGCAAAAGTAGCTGCTTTTGCCTCTGGCTACGGCCACCACTGACATGTGTCCCCCCAAGGAGAATGTGGTCGTTGGCCTGAAAAAGGTTCTCCGCCTCTGTTGCTGTTGCCGATAATGATGAATTATGTGACTTCTCACCCACCCAGAGACCCAGGGCAGGTTACAACAGATTAAAAATTCAATATTCAAAACCGTTTAAAACAAATTACGATCACAGGAAGAGGAAGGGCCCTGAAAACACATATCTCAAGTGTCAAAGGCCAAGGCATCTTCAACATATTGTAACTGAGTTGTTTCTATGTTTTTGTTTAGTTTTATTGCTGAGTTTTTGATGTTCTTGATGTTTTATATGTTTTTGCTTTGTACGTCGCTCAGAGTGGCTGGGTACCAGCCAGATGAGCGACTAATAAATCGAATAAATAAATAAATAAATAAATGCACCAAACATACATTCTTCTCAAGATGTCCATCAGCAAGCAGGATGAGAATCGGTGGTGTCTCACAGACACTGTATTTCAAAGGTTTCACAGAAAGAAAACCTAACAAAGAACTTCAACAACAGAAGAGATATTCATGTTTATCTGGAGAAACAAAATGCCCCTGCTTGGATAAATGGAACTGCCAACATTGATAAAGTGGCTTTCATTTTTAAATCTAATGTAGCCACAGTTGACATATGACAACTAAACTAAGGCTTTATAAGTGTATCCACAATTTTTAAAAACAGGCAACTTTGCATTCTAAGTAATATGATTGGGAAATAACAATAGAAAAATAAAATAAGCTAATTTGGAAGTCAGAAAAATCTTCTAAATTTATATGGGACAGTTTAGGAGGTGGGTCCTCTTCTCTCAAGCTATAGTACAAGCCACTGAAGCTGGAACTAGATGCTAAGAGCACAGAGCTGCCAGGGAAAACAGCAGCCCTGTGTCATCGTCTCCTCCTCTTGTATCTCCCCTGTGAAGTCTACCGATACAAAATATCTGAAATGATGGCATTATGTTATGAGCTTTCCCCCCACCTCTGCTCCACTTCATTGGTTGCTGAATGGAGGCAGGAAAATATGACACTGCCACATCACATGTTTTGTATCTGAAGATATCAGTAGAGACAGGTGGGGGGGGGAATAAGACCCAAGCAATGGCCACAGCTCAGTGGCAGAGCACATGCTTTGCATGCAAAATGTGTTAGATTCAATCCCTGTGAAAGAGTGGGAAAGACCTCAGCTTGAAACTCTGGAGAGCTGCTGTCATCAATATGAACAATAGTGGTTTAGATGGACCAATAGTCTAACTTAGTAGAAGGCCACTTCCTATGTACCTATGTGCACAGGGCTGCATCTACCAGTCTGCTGTCGGAGGTAGTATCCAGCCTGAAAACATTGTTTTTTCACCTCACCCTTTGAAAGACACCTAGGAATAGTCACCAAATGCTTCATTGTATTATTTATTTGTAAAACGTATCAGCTATTTCTCTATAAAATGTGCCAAAGGATGTAGAATTAAAGCAACCTATCTGTTAAAAACAGAACATAAAATCAGCAACAATTTAGAACCAATAAAATACCCTTTTAAGAACAATCTCAGCTGAATCATCTAGAATTTTTTGAATCATCCAATCATACTTTAAAATGCCTTCCCTGGGGTGGGGAATGTTTTTTTTACCTACTTGGATAAAAGCACGAGGACAGAAATCAGCATCCTTCTTGGAGTGGTGACTTTCGTCAAAGACATGAAAGTTCTGTTTGCCTTTGTTGTTGTTGTTATGTGCCTTCAAGTCGATTACGACTTATGGTGACCCTATCAATCAGCGATCTCCAAGAGCATCTGTCATGAACCACCCTGTTCAGATCTTGTAAGTTCAGGTGTGTGGCTTCCTTTATGGAATCAATCCATCTCTTCTTTGGCCTTCCTCTTTGTCTACTTCTTTCTGTTTTTCCCAGCATTATTCTCTTTTCTAGTGAATCCTGTCTTCTCATTATGTGTCCAAAGTATGATAACCTCAGTTTCATCATTTTAGCTTCTAGTGACAGTTCTGGTTTAATTTGTTCTAACACCCAATTATTTGTCTTTTTTGCAGTCCATGGTATGTGCAAAGCTCTCCTCCAACACCACATTTCAAATGAGTTGATTTTTCTCTTATCTGCTTTTTTCACTGTCCAACTTTCACATCCATACATAGAGATCGGGAATACCATGGTCTGAATGATCCTGAGTTTAGTGTTCAGTGATACGTCCTTGCATTTGAGGACCTTTTCTAGTTCTTTCATAGCTGCCCTCCCCAGTCCTAGCCTTCTGATTTCTTGACTAATGTCTCCATTTTGGTTGACAGTGCCAAGGTGTTGATAATCCTTGACAATTTAAATGTCCTCGTCTCCTTTAAAGTTACATATATCTTCTGTTGTCATTACTTTAGTCTTTTTGATGTTCAGCTGTAGTCCTATTTTTGTGCTTTCCTCTTCAACTTTAATCAGCGTTCGTTTCGAATTGTTACTGGTTTCTGTTGGTAGTATGGTATTCTGCATATCTTAAATTATTGATATTTCTCCCTCCAATTTTCACACCACCTTCATCTTGGTCCAATCCCACTTTCCATATGATATGTTCTGCGTATATATTAAACAAGTAGGGTGATAAAATACACCCCTGTCTCACGCCCTTTCTGATTGGGAACCAATAGGTTTCTCCCTATTCTGTCCTTACAGTAGCCTCTTGTCCAGAGTATAGATTGTGCATCAGAACAATCAGATGCTGTGGTACCCCCATTTCTTTTAAAGCATTCCATAGTTTTTCATGATCTACACACAATCAAAGGGTGATTTTCTTCTGAGGTTTCTCCTTAGTAAAGATCTAATAGGGAGTCAATGCCTATGCCTTAAAAGTGGTGTTTTATTTCCTCTGTGGTGGGTACTCTGCATAGCCTGAACCGTCAGTAAAGTTCTAACTTTACTAAAAGAAGGATGAAGACAGACATATGGTCTAAAGCAGAGGAGGCTAACTTGTGGACCTCCAGATGTTGGATTTCCAACTCCCATCAGCCTCAGCCAGTATTGGCAAGAGTCAGGGACAGAGCTTGGAAAAGTTACTTTTTTGAACTACAACTCTAATCAGCCCCAGCCAGCATGGCCACTGGATTGGGCTGATGGGAGTTGTAGTTCAAAAAAGTAACTTTTCCAAGCTCTGGTCAGGGATGATGGGTGTTGTAGTCCAACATCTAGAAGGTCAGAAGAGTGGCAGAATTGGTTTGCTCACGTAGGTGCATTTATTTTCAGAGAATGTGTATTAAAAGCACTTCCGCCCACAGTTAGAATTTATTCACATAATACATTTCTATGTTGCATCTCCAAGATTGTTTGAGGCAGCTGTATATGTCTTCACCTACAGAAGCAGCCAAGCTTCTGCTGCCAAACTGAGGAGACAGGGAGGTACATATTGAAAAATGTATTCCATTATGAACTAGGGCTCAGGCCATGCAAAATTTAAACAGTAAGAACCAGCACTCAGGATTGGGGCCAGAGGCCTATAGGTAGCCATTGCATATGCCTTAAAATTGGTGTTTTATGTTCTTTGTGGTGAGATGTGCTTTCTCTAGTAGCAAACGTTTTTGAACCATCTTCAATAGATATAAAGAGTGTTGAAGTTTTCTAACTGGGAGGTTACCAGTACAAGGATGATATCTTCAAGGTCGTGATCAGAAGACAGGGTGGAACTGGAAAACCAGTTTAAAAGTGGTAGAAAGCCGTTGTGGGCACTGCTTGGACCCCAGGAGTATAGGAAGGTCTATAACCATTCCAGGGTCCATGTCTGCTCTTTCAATAAGAAAAATCTCTATTACTAGGAGGTAACCTTACTGCTCACAAAGTACTAGCTCGCAAATACTCTACCTGTCATTTAACCAAGGAATCTGTCAAAAAACATAGTGACTTAAAGAAGTTATTTAAATGTCTGAGCCTAAGGAAAACGTTAGACAAGTTATAGATTCAGAGCAAGGATTAATAGTGTAGAACATCCTTCAAGAGAGGAACTGTGTGTAACTTATTTATTTATTTATTTATTTATTTATTAAACTTGTATACCGCCCCATAGCCAAAGCTCTCGGGGCAGTTTACAATCACTAAAAACAAATACAATTTAAAATACATCTTTTAAAAAACAATTTAAAACACAATTAAAAAAATTAAAACAATATAAAATACATGCTAAAATGCCTGGGAGAAGAGGAAAGTCTTGACCTGGCGCCGAAAAGATAACTTACCACTTGGCTATCACAGTAAATGATATCCATGTAATGCTTATAAGTCAAGACAGAAGAAAAACATTTCTGCGTAGCAGCCCTTGGGTGAGGTTATTACAACTTAAAGGATTATTTTGATTTTAATGAGGCGATTATATTTTAACAGCATTTCTAGATGTTTTCATGACAATTATCCAGAGGTAATTCAAGAGGTGTTCCTGAGAAGGATGCTGTGGCTTGTGCGTCCTTCTGTGTCTAGATTTCCCAGGATACTTGATTTGTCTCTGTGTGAGAAATGGTGAGCTTCATGTTCATAGAATCATTGAATAGTAGAGTTGGAAGGGGCGTATAAAGCTCATTGTTGGCTCATATTCAGCTTGTGATCAACAACGATCCCAAGATCCTTCTCGCATGTAGTATTGCTGAGCCAAGTATCCCCCATCTTATAACTCTGCATTTTGTTTCTTTTTCCTATGTATAGAACTTTGTACTTATCCTTGTTAAATTTCATTCTGTTGTTTTCAGCCCAATGCTCTACCCTATCAAAATCACTTTGAATTTTATTTCTGTCTTCCAAGGTATTCACTATCCCAATTTTGTATCATGTGCAGATTTAATAAGTATTCCCTTCACCTCCTCATCCAAGTTCATTAATAAAAATGTTGAAGAGCACTGGGCCCAGAACCAAGCCCTGCAGTACACCACTCATTACCTCCCCCCTGTTTGAGAAGGAACCATTGATAAGCACTCTTTGAGTACAATTCTGTAGCCAACTGTGGATCCACCTGATAGTTGTTCCATCCAGGCCACATTTAGCTAGTTTGCTAATCAGAATATCATGGGGCACTTTGTCAAAAGCTTTGCTGAAGTCAAGATATATTATGTTGGCAGCATTCCCACAGTCTATCAGGGAGGTTACCTGATCAAAAAATGAGATGATTAGTTTGGCAGGATTTGCTCCATGTTGGCGTCTAGTAATCACTTCATTGTTTTCAAGGTGCTTACAGACTGAGCGCTTTATAATCTGCTCCAGAATTTTCCCAGGGATTGATGTTGGGCTGACTGGTCTGTAGTTCCCAGGTTCCTCCTTTTTGCCCTTTTTGAAGATAAGGACAACATTAGCCCTGCTCCAGTCATCTGGCACTTCAGCCATGCTCCACAATTTCGCAAAGATAATAAATAGTGGTTCTGAGAGTTCTTCAGCCAGTTCCTTCAATACTCTAAGATGCAGTTCATCTGGCACTGGAGATTTGATCTCGTTCAAAGTGATTAAGTGTTCCTTATTTAATAATGGGATATAATACAGTACAACTTGTGTTAAAATGCCCTTAAGTTCTCCAAAAGATAACTAGAATTGAAAGTCCTGTTCAGGCCTTCTAGCCTCACGTATTCAGAATCATGCTGTGGAGGGGAAAGAAGGGATTCATTCCCTATGCCCACCCCCTCTGCTGAGTCCCTGTTGCCCAGCCAGGCCAGTATCCATGTGTCGGAGGGTGAAGGTCTGTGGTGAGAAGTCTTTTCAGGTGCCACCTTGTGTAGGCTCTTCATGCAATTTAGAATCCTGCATGATCAGAATTCTAAATTGCATGGAGAGCCTCATTCATTCATTCATTCATTAAATTTGTATCCTGCCCTTCCTCCCAAAAGGAGCTCAGGGCAGCAAACAGCTAATAAAACACTGAAGATGACTGTAAACATCTTCAAAACACATCTTAAAAACATCTTTTAAAAAATATTTTAAAACATCTTAAAAAACAGTTCCAACCCGAGGACTTCCGGGAAGGGTGACTTCGCTTGTGCCTGCTTTTGAGACGGGCTCCCGCCTCAAAAGAAGCTTATTCAGATATAAATCAGTCAGAACATTTTTTTTTTGACTGATGAAATTTCTCCCGGGCAGGGAGAAACGTAGAGATCAACCTCAAAAGCCTGTTTTTGTTGGGAGGACTGGATTTCATTAATTTATGAGAAAAGGTCCAGCCAGCAATGCCGGACGGACTTCCGAACAAGCTCTATCTGATTAATGCGATACGTTTATCTTTTCTTCAAAGAGAAAACAGACTAACATGCAAGCACCCTTCTTTCTATTATTTTTTCTACTTGGTTTAAATTGTTGCAGCAAAAAGAGATTTGTCAAATGAATCAGCTTTAAAGAACTTCTGGGTGAGCTATAACTCTTCTCTGTTATTCACGAAATTAACAGCTTATCTCTGTTTCTATTGCAAAAAGCTGTCCTGGAAGTGCATTCTAAAGATATAAACAGAAGAGGGATTTCTATTCCGAGGAACATTATATTGTCTGGGACTATTCTCTTTTTGGTCTATTTTATTTTGACGAATCTGCTTCTTCACAACGCCACTAACTGTTTTGATGCTGGGAACTAAATTTGTTTTGTATTCTTGAACATAGAGAGATAAGGCAGGCTGCTCTGTTTATACTGTGATGTCATCAAGCCTGGAATATTAACCCAATTGTTGCTGAAATAAGAAGTGGTTCTTCTTTATTTTTGTTTTGTTTTCGTGGTTTTAAAAATGGCAATCAAGAAAGTGGCTGAGAATCTGGAAGTAATTATGTTTCAGAAAATAATGGATGAGATTGAGATAACGAAACAAACCCTGCGACAGGGCAGTAAGGAGCTGAAAATTGAACTGAGCAAAATGACGCAGGAGCTTAAAGAAATAGGGGATCCTGTGAGAGAGGAGAATGAGATCAGAGATGAGAAAAGAAAAAATAAAGGGAAGATACAAGCCCTGCAGATTGGAACAAATGTGGAATTGGAAAAAGATCTGGAGTTTATGGATATTAGAAATAAAATCTACTGTTTGGAATTTAACGTTATCTCTGAAGAAATTAATGAAGATATTAGAGATAAAGTTATCAATGGCTTGGATAATCTTCTGGACTGGAATGACGTGATGGAGCTTGATATAGAGAAAATCTATGGAATTAACTGCAGCCATGTGACAATGGAAAAACTCTCAAGAGATGAGCCAGTGCATTTTGTAAAAAAGAAGAACAGAGATATGACTTTACAACAATATTTCAGCAACTTATTCAGAATGGATGGCAAGAAAATATTTGGGATAGAGGAAATTCCCATCAGACTCTTATTATATGACTATGGCTATGACAGCAAGATTATTATGGAATACTGATAATGGAAGATTGGACACTGAAATTACTGGACTTAACAGGACTATAGAAGATGGAAGATGGAATTAATAGGGATAATGGAATAATGGCTATTGAAATTATTGAACCTAACAGATTTTGATGAGATGGATTAATCGATATGTTTATTTGGACTATGGTTATGACAATAAGATTATTATTATTATTAACGAGATGGATTAATTGACATGTTTATTAGGAGAAAAATTGATAGATATATTTCTTAAAGAATTGAAACCTCTCTTTGACTTTTTGTGGAAAGAATAAAGTAATGTTTATGAGATTTAATGATTAATTAAGATAACTACTGGAGGAAAGTGATTTTATAATATAATTTAAGAGACAGGATTGTTATATATTGTAGACCTATAACTGATTTGATCTGCGACAAATGGGAAGTCAACATTTTATTTTTTTGTTTAATCATTTTTGTTTTGTTTTGTTTTTTGTCTTTGAATGTTTTATGATTTTGTTTTGTATGTTTTATGAAAATTTGAATAAAAATTATTGTAAAAAAAAAATTAAAAAACAGTTCCAACCCAGATGCAGACTGAGACAAGGTCTCTAAAAGGCTTGGTGAAAAAGAAAGGTCTTCAGCAGGTGCTTAAAAACTACAGAGATGGTGCCTGTCTAATATTTAAAGGAATTCCAAAAGATAGGCAGAGCTTGGAAAAGTTTCTTTTTTGAACTACAACTCTCATCAGCCCTAGCCCAGCATGGCCACTGGATTCGGCTGATGGGAGCTGTAGTTCAAAAAAGTAACTTTTCCAAGCTCTGAAGATAGGTGCCACAACACTAAAGGTCCACGTCCTATGTTATGCCAAATGGACTTCCTGATAAGATGGTATCTGCAGGAGGCCCTTACCTGTAGAGCACATTGATCAGTTGGGTATATAAGGGGTGTGTGACAATCACGAATCCTGGTCCCAAGCTGTATAGGACTTTATACATCAAAACCAGCACCTTGAACTTAGCCCAATAGCTAATGAGCAGCTAGAAGAGTAGGTGGGTAGGTCAACAGATATGTGACAGACATCTCAAGCCCAGAAAGCATGTTTATGTGCTCCCTTCATCACATGAGGGCTAGGACAGGGCTCTAGTTGCTTAAAATTACACTGGAAAATGAGTGATTGACACAGTATTGGTAATTACCACTTGGACAAGTAGAGCTATACAGTACTTCCCTTTTGCCTGATTTTCCTGTTCAGAATTCTTCATCTGACTCAGTTTAAAAGCACAACATTGAAATGGCTGAGAAGGCAGTCCACGCCACAGAGTAAGATTATTTACCTTCTAAAAAATCTTGGGAAGAAGGGGGCTTAATCACTTCCAGTGGGGATTGCCCTCTCTCTCCCCCCCCCCGTTGCTTTTAGGATATATCTAAATAATTCCTCTCCTCACTTTTTAAGATGCTCATCTGATCAAATGTCTGGCCTTTCAGCAATATTATTGACACCAAGGGACTAGCTAGCCCTTGTTCATGGTTATAGCTATTTTGATTTCAGCTCCCTCCTGTGAATTAGGAGAAAAAAATATAATTATCTGCTAACTAATCTTCTGGCCTCCTGAGAATCACTCTCTAAAATGGCTCTAACAAACCATCTGTTCCACAGCAAAACGCTGCATGAGGGACACAATAAATTCATAAACCAATAAATCTGAAAGGGATTTTTCCTCCTACCAACATGTTGTTGTTGTTGTTATGTGCCTTCAAGTCGATTATGACTTATGGTGACCCTATGAATCAGTGACCTCCAAGAGCATCTGTTATGAACCACCCTGTTCAGATCTTGTAAGTTCAGGTGTGTGGCTTCCTTTATGGAATCAATCCATCTCTTGTTTGGCCTTCCTCTTTTTCTACTCCCTTATGTTTTTCCCAGCATTATTCTCTTTTCTAGTGAATCCTGTCTTCTCATTATGTGTCCAAAGTATGATAGCCTCAGTTTCATCATTTTAGCTTCTAGTGACAGTTCTGGCTTGATTTGTTCTAACACCCAATTATTTGTCTTTTTCGCAGACCATGGTATGTGCAAAGCTCTCCTCCAACACCACATTTGAAATGAGTTGATTTTGCTCTTATCCGTTTTTTTCACTATCAAATTTTCACATCCATACATAGAGATCGGGAATACCATGGTCTGAATGATCCTGAGTTTAGTGTTCAGTGATACATCTTTGCATTTGAGGACCTTTTCTAGTCCTCTCACAGCTGCCTTCCCCAGTCCTAGCCTTCTTCTGATTTCTTGACTATTGTCTCCATTTTGGTTAATGACTGTCCCGAGGTATTGATAATCCTTGACAAGTTCAACGTCCTCATTGTCAACTGTAAAGTTACATAAATCTTCTGTTGTCATTACTTTAGTCTTTTTGATGTTCAGCTGTAGTCCTGCTTTTGTGCTTTTCTTTTTAACTTTCATCAGCATTTGTTTCAAATCATTACTGGTTTCTGCTAGTAGTATGGTATCATCTGCATATCTTAAATTATTGATGTTTCTCCCTCCAATTTTCACACCTCCTTCATCTTGGTCCAATCCCGCTTTCCATATGATATGCTCAGCATATAGATTAAACAGATAGGATGATAAAATACACCCCTGTCTCACACCCTTTTCTATTGGGAACCAATCGGTTTCTCTATATTCTGTCCAGAGTATAGGTTGCGCATCAGGACAATCAGATGCTGTGGCACCCCCATTTCTTTTAAAGCATTCCATAATTTTTCATGATCTACACAGTCAAAGGCTTTGCTGTAATCTATAAAGCACAGGGTGATTTTCTTCTGAAATTCCTTTGTCCGTTCCCTTATCCAACTTATGTTTGCGTATGATCTCTGGTGCCTCTTCCCTTTCTAAATCCAGCTTGGACGTCCGGCATTTCTTGCTGCATATATGGTAAGAGCCTTTGTTGTAGAATCTTGAGCATTACTTTACTTGCATGGGATATTAAGGCAATAGTTCGATAATTACTGCTTTCCCTGGGATCCCCTTTCTTTGGAATTGGGATATATATTGAACGCTTCCAGTCTGTGGGCCATTGTTTAGTTTTCCATATTTCTTGACAACTTTTTGACAAAATCTGGACAGATTCAGTCTCAGTAGCTTGTAGTAACTCTATTGGTATGCCATCTGTTCCTGGTGATTTGTTTCTTCCAAGTATTTTAAGAGCAGCTTTCACCTCACATTCTAAAATTTCTGGTTCTTCATCATATGGTTCCTCCGTGAATGAATCCGTCATCCTGGCATCTCTTTTATAGAGCTCTTCAGTGTATTGCTTCCATCTTCCTTTTATTTCATCTCAGTCAGTCCGGGTGTTCCCCTGTTGATTATTCAACATCCCTACTCTTGGTTTAAATTTCCCTTTAATTTCTCTTATCTTTTGGAATAGGGCTCTTGTTCTTCCCTTTTTGTTGTCCTCTTCTATTTCTATACCATAACTATTGTAATAGTTTGCTTTGTCCCTACGTACTAGTTGTTGTATAGTTGCATTTAGGGTTCTGACCATGTTTCTATCTCCTTTTGCTTTTGCTTTCCTTCTCTCTTTAACCATTTGAAGAGTTTCTTCAGTCATCCATTTGAGGTCTTTCTCTCTTTTTAACTAGAGGTATTGTCTTTTTGCATTCTTCCCGGATAACGTCTCTGACTTCACTCCATAGTTCTTCTAGTTCTCTGTCAACTAAGTTTAAAGCCTAAAATCTGTTCCTTATTTGATCTTTATATTCTTCTGGGATGTTATTTAAATTGTATTTTGGCATTATGATTGCTTTGTTGTCCTTCTTTAGCTTTACTCTGATTTTCGATACAACCAGTTCATGATCTGTACCACAGTCTGCTCCTGGTCTTGTTTTTGCAGAAGGTATGGAACTTCTCCATCTTCTGTTTCCAGTTATATAATAATAATAATAATAAAAAAAAAAAATTGTGTGTCGCCTATCTGGCTCTAGGCGACGTACATTAAAATGGGATAAAATACAATAGTATCAAATGCAATTTAATCAATTTGATTCCTATATTGACCATTTGGTGATGTCCACGTGTACAGTCATCTTTTTGATTGCTGAAAAAATGTGTTGGCAAGAAATATATTATTGGCTTTACAGAATTCAATAAGTCTTTCTCCTGCTTCATTTCTGTCTCCTAAGCCCCATTTCTCCATAATTCCTAATTCTTCTCTGTCCCCTACTTTTGCATTCCAATCCCCCATGATTATCATCATATCTTGTTTTGGTGTGTGATCAATTTCCTCCTGTACGTCTGCATAAAATCTCTCCAATTCTTCTTCTTCTGAGTTTGATGTTGGAGCGTAGATTTGGATGATGGTTATGTTAATAGGTTTCCCGTTTAATCTCATTGATATTACTCGCTCCGACCTTGCGTTGTAGCTCCTAATTGCTTTTGCTACATCACTTCTCACTATTAAAGCAACCCCGTTTTTTCTTGATTTCTCATTTCCTGCATAAAATATTTTGTAGTTGCCTGATTGTAAATGTCCCATTCCTGTCCATTTTAATTCACTCACGCCAAGTATTGTAATGTTGATACGTTCCATTTTTTGCTTGACAATTTCTAACTTTCCCTGGTTCATGCTCCTCACATTCCATGTTCCTATTGTGTGCGTCATACAACTCTGAACTCTCCTTTTGCATCTGTGCACATCAGCCTCTGGGCTTCCTTTTGGCTTTGATCCAGCTGCATCATTAGTCACAGCGCTACTCATACTTGTCCTTTGTTCTTCCCCAGTAGCTTGGTGAGTGCCATCTGACCTGGGGGTCTCATCCTCCAGCACTATCTCGTGTTGCATTTTGGATACTCTGTTCATAGGGTTTTCATGGTAAGAGGTATTCAGAGGTGGTTTACCATTGCCTTCCTCTGAGTTTGCATGCATCTTATTCTGTTGTCTCAGCTGTGACCATTCCGCCTTGGGTGTCCCTGCTAGGAGTCTAGCCTCTTGGTCTAGACTCCTGACGGCATTGCTCTCAGCTTCTTCAACATTCTCAAACCCCCTCACCATGTTAAGGTGTGCATCCTAAAGGGGTAACTAAAAAATAATAATAATACTTGGCATACTTTTGGTATTTCTACACTACTGGCTTAACTTAGTTTGACAGTTATATCCTTTCTCCAGGGATCCCTGGGAACTGGAGTTCAACAGGACTAGAATATTTTTAATATATTTTTAATTCAACTTCTTGTATAGTACAGAGGAGTAACAAAAAAACTGAACAACAAAAGTACCAAAGCCTGTAAGTCATCTATTCAGATAATATGTACAAAATGTCCAAAGTGCAAAGATATATAGAACTCTGTTCCATCTGTGATACACAGCCTTAAGAGAGAGAGCATTTAAAAGAGAACCTTTGTGCGACTGGGGGACATGGGCTGTCTCAATTCGAGATCACAGAGTTATGAAGGAATATTATGAGGTCAGGAATGTGGTTTTTGTTTTATTTTTCCCCTGTCTAATTTGCATTGCTGGCTTAGTTTTGCGGAACAGGACTAAGATCTCTAACAGAAAGTTCAGCTTCTGCATCAAACTACAATCACCAGGACACAGGGATAGAATTATAGAATCATAGAGTTGGAAGGGGCCTATAAGGCTATCGAGTCCAACCCCCTGTTCAATGTAGGAATCCAAGTTAAAGCATATCTGACAGGTGCCTGTCCAGCTGCCTCTTGAATGCCTCCAGTGTTGGAGAGCCCACCATCTCCCTAGGTCATTGCTTCCATTGTCATGCCGCTCTAAAAGTCAGGAAGTTTTTCCTAATGTTCAGCTGAAATCTGTCTTCCTGTAACTTGAACCCATTATTCCATGTCCTGCACTCTGGGATGATTGAGAAGAGATCCTGGCCCTCCTCTGTGTGGCAACCTTTCAAGTACTTGAAGAGTGCTATCATATCTCCCCTCAGTCTTCTCTTCTCCAGGCTAAGCATGCCCAGTTTTTTCAGTCTCTCCTCATAGGGCTTTGTTTCCAGTCCCCTGATCATCCTCATTGCCCTCCTCTGAACCTGTTCCAGTTTGTCTGCATCCTTCTTAAAGTGTGGTGTCCAGAACTAGACACAGAACTCAAGATGAGGCCTAATCAGTGCTGAATAGAAGGGAACCAATACTTCACATGATTTGGAAACTATACTTCTGTTAATGCTGCCTAAAATACCATTTACCTTTTTTGCAGCCACATCTCGCTGTTGGCTTATATTCAGCTCGTGATCAACAACAATCCTAAGATCCTTCTCACATGTAGTATTGCTGAGCCAAGTATCCCCCATCTTATAACTCTGCATTTCGTTTCTTTTTCCTAGGTGTAGAACTTTGCACTTATTCCTGTTAAATTTCATTCTGTTGTTTTCAGCCCAATGCTCCAGCCTATCAAGATCCCTTTTCATTTTGTTATTCTAAGATATTAGCTACTTCTCTCATCTGCAAATTTGATAAGCATTCCCTGCACCTCCTCATCCAAGTCATTAATAAAAATGTTGAACAGCACTGGACCCAGGACTGAGCCCTCTGGTACCTCGCTCATTACCTCCCCGCTGTTTGAGAAGGATAAGCACGCTTTGAGTACGATTCTGTAGCCAACTGTGGATCAACCTGATAGATACCAGTCATGTTAGTTACACTGGCATAATGCTGACGTAGATACAGTATACTTCTTTGAAAGCTATAAACAATATGTATGTGTATTATATATATTATATGTATGTGTATTATATATGTGTGAGAGAACTGATCACAGCATTAGTGTACTTTCCAAATACTTGGTGGACGGAGTTGTTCTTGGTTTGACACAGTGAGGGCCTCTTTAACACCTGCCTAGTTAAGAGAAGGTGCTGCCTGTCTTATGCTATTGCAATGACAAGACAAGCCACAACAGTTGAACTTCTACCTTTGATATACCTTCTAAGAGGCACAGTTCAGCCCCTCTCAAGACCACCAACTGACAATACTCATTTTGGCCAATATCTCTTTTAATTGCCATTTTTACTTTTAATTGCCATTTGCCTCATGACAAACCAGTGGTAAATACACTCTGTGGTATCCCATGGTAGCTGTTCGATGGCCTTTCAAAGTGCTGGTAATATCAGCCTTATAACTCTGAGGAGAGAAATGGCTGGGAGGGGTGCCCCATCCCCACTGTTGAGCCCCACACCAGCCCTCTCTCTGACACTGCCTATGTGTTGGGGGGCAGCCTGAAGAGGGGGAAGCCTGCTTATCGTGTGTAGGACGTCCTTGTGAGCTGGAATCCTGGGCAAGCAATCATTTGTCTTGTGTCTTGGTTTCCTTACAAATACAAGACAGCAGGTGTACTTAAAATGACAGATTGGTTAAGAAACAACTCCACACACTCTTTCCTTCCCCCCCCTTCCTGCATTCTCCCCAGACCCACACACTCCGTCCCCTTTTCTGTTGGTTCCTCTTCAAGACAAACTGCTAGACAATTGAATTCATCAACTGATTAACCTTTTGCTCCATGAGGTCCTACCCTATTAATCATTATAGGATGCTGCTGCAAGCCCTGTGGCCAATATTTTTTTTTACCAACCTGCCTGGAGTTGTGGGATGGCATAAGAACACTTCTAGCTTAAGGAGTCTGCCAGCATAAGCTCAAACAACCATTGTCATTGGGTACAGTCTGTAAGACAAAGCTTGTCCTATGTCCTAAATGAGGACATATTCCCATTTAGGGACTTGATCTTGCAAGGGGTCCTGAACTTGGGGAATATTGCAGAGAACTATTGTTTCCGAGCACCACCATTCTGGCCAAAGGAAAGAACTACAGCAAGATCAACCAGACCAAGGGCCAGCTCCAGAAGGAGTCATGGTTGGGCATTTGCCTGATCCCTAAAATCAGCTGAGGGCCCACTGCCCTAACAGTGCTAACATTCCCACTTTGCACAAAGTACTCAAGAAGATCAGATGCACTCCATGAGAATGCTCAGCTTGCATTCTCTGCATCTTCCAGGTTAGGTGGGCCCATTAAGCATGCCATGCCTGAGGACCATCAAAATCCTGGAGCCAGCACTTGCCAGAGCCCAGCAAGGAGGTTAGAGTGGGGCAGGCAATATTCCTGGGATCCTATTCAGACTTCCTGATCAGACTTGTTCATTTTCCTGGGCATCTTGCTACCATGCCTTTTTGATATTCTATCTTTTCTGTGCTGCATCTCGCCTTGCCTGCCTCTGTCTTGGCTGAGGCCAGGTCTGACATGAACACTCTTAAGATCACCTTTATATATACCCCAGTTCACCTAGAAGAACAGGTTAACTGTTCTGTAAGCTCAAGTCTGTCAAAACCAGAGAAATGTCTCGTTTTTGTATCACAGATCCACTTCCTTCATGGACCAATTTTACTGTGTAAACTGGACTTCTCAAACAGTTACAGGCAGGCCTCAGGAATAAAATATGGAACAATGCTGGGTTTGTCTGTAGAACACGGACTTGTTCCATTAGTGCTTCTCTGAACTGTAGCAGTAATGCACATGGACAAGGATCTATGTGTCTAAATTAGCTGTAGTAAACATAGTACTGAATATTATGAACAGAGCTTATTGTCTTACGTACTGATGTACTTTAAGAAATGGGATAACTCACCTTCCCTGCTGCTGTGTGTCATTCAGCAGCGCACATATGTTTTCTCCACAAAAGGTTTTGAAGCAGTTCCATTTATTTTAGCATGCCCTTAATTGATTTTTAATTGCAGCAGATGTTTTTGATGTGCACTAGGCATAGTAGATCAATCTCCCTCTCATACACATTTCCCTTCTCCATGTGCTCTGCAGATTCCCACCACATACCATCATTTTCCTATACCAGAACTGGCTGGCACCTCCAAAATGCCCAGGTGAGCCACACTTTTGCCAAAATTGGTCAATATTAATTCCTGAAAATGTGGAATTTTGCTAGTGTCTTTACTCTGAATATATGTAATTTTTTGTGACAATACTCACTGAAACAGGCTAGCACCACCTCTTTTATTTATTTATTTATTTGGCTGCCCCTGGCAACCATTTTGTGCTGGTACCCACAACACTTTTATTAAGATATGAGTACCAGTACCTCCCTCCTCTAGGATGCACACCTTAACATGGTGAGGGGATTTGAGAGTGTTGAAGAAGCTGAGAGCAATGCCATCAGGAATCTGGATCAAGAGGCAAAATGCAACAGTATCCAAAATGCAACACAAGATAGTGCTGGAAGATGAGACCCCCCGGTCAGAAGGCACTCACCGAGCACAGATGCGAAAGGAGAGTCCGGAGTTGTACAATGCACACAATAGGAACATGGAATGTGAGAAGCATGAACCAGGGAAAGTTAGAAATTGTCAAGCAAAAAATGGAATTTATCAACATTACAATACTTGGCATGAGAGAATTAAAATGGACGGGAATGGGTCATTTTCATGCCCCCTTCAGAGGAGTCCTCAGAGGGGGAAGAGGACGACGACTCAGGAGTAACAACAGCAGACCCAGAGGGTAGAACTGATGAAACTCCTGAGGATGCAACTCCCACTCCCTCTCAGCTGGAGATTGTCCAAGACACAGCTGAAGCCCTTCAACCAGATTCAGACAGTGAACAAGAGACTCCCCCCCCCTGCAGAGGGAAGACGACAGAGAGTCATGCAGCAGCGTTGTCAGCCTGGCCGTTTAAGACAGAAGCCAGAGGACTGATTACCTACACCAGTCTTAGGGAGTGGGATTTAAAAGACAGCTCCTGGCTTCAGCGTGTTGCTGACTACAACGTCAGGTGTGACCTCTGCGTTCCTCCTATCTTCCAGCACCCAGACCCTCGGACTGATCTCTCAGAAAACTGGACTAGAAATATCCCATTGACTACGCTTCTTGGACACGGACTTGGCACGTGAACTTGGAACAAACCCTCTGACCCTCTCTCGCCTTCCCCCTGGTTATCTCTCTAGCCTGGCAGATTTATAACCCAAGCTACCGGCTAAAGACTTTATGAGCCTGATAATTACTAAGGAATTTATAGCCCAGACTACATCCCACTGACGCTGACATCTCCCTGTAAAAGCTGACAGACATTTTCAATCAGGCAACTACAAAATATTTTATGCAGGAAATGAGAAATTAAGAAGAAATGGGGTTGCTTTAATAGTGAGAAGTGATGTAGCAAAAACAACTAAGAGCTACAACGCAAGGTCTGAGTGAGTTATATCAATGAGATTTAATGGGAAACCTATTAACATAACCATCATCCAAGTCTACGCTCCAATGGCAAATGCAGAAGAAGAGGAATTGGAGAGATTTTATGCAGAAGTACAGGAAGAAATTGATCACACACCAAAACAAGATATTATGATAATCATGGGGGACTGGGATGCAAAAGTAGGGAACAGAGAAGAACTAGGAATTGTGGGGAAATGAGGCTTAGGAGATAGAAATGAAGCAGGAGACTTATCGAATTCTGTGAAGCCAATAAATTGTTCCTTGCAAACACATTTTTTGAACAACCGAAAAGACGACTGTATGCATGGACATCACCAAATGGTCAATATAGAAATCAAATTGAGTATATAATTGGTATCAGAAGATGAAGTTCTATACTTTCTGCCAAAACAAGACCAGGAGCAGTCTGTGGTATAGATCATGAACTGGTCATATCGAAATCAGAGTAAAGCCAAAGGAGAACAATAAAACAATCATAATGCCAAAATACAATTTAAATAACATCCCAGAAGAATATAAAGATCAAATAAGGAACAGCTTTGAGACTTTAAGCCTAGTTGACAGAAAACCAGAAGAACTATGGAGTGAAGTCAGAGACATTATCACGAATGGAAATGGACTGCCTTCAAGTCGATTCCGACTTATGGCGACACTATGAGTAGGGTTTTCTCGGTAAGCAATACTCAGAGGTGGTTTACCATTGACTTCATCAGGAAAAATCCAAAAGACAATACCTCTAGTTAAAAAAAGAGAAAGACCTCAATGGATGACTGAAGAAACTCTTAACATGGGAGTAGAAAAAGAGGAAGGTCAAACAAGAGATGGATTGATTCCATAAAGGAAGCCACAGACCTGACCTTACAAGATCTGAACAGGGTAGTTCATGACAGATGCTATTGGAGGTCACTGATTCATAGGATCGGCATAAGTCATAATTGGCTTGAAGGCACATAACAACAAACAAACCAGCACCTAAATATTTTTATTAAAAAGAGCATATATGTGGTGTTTTATGGTTTTATTGGATTGGTTGTTGTTTTTATTGTGCTGGCTGTTTTAATGTTGTTGGTAGTTCAATATGCATTTATATATTGCATGCTTAGTGTATATATTTGTGCTTCCTGTTCTATTCTGAAAGGCAGGATAGAAATGCATTAAACAACAATTATGAACCTACATTTTCCACAGGTATGGAGAACATGATTCATATGCTGCCCAGACATACAGCTAGCTTGTGTTATACCAGCTGTTGGAAAAAACAGAAGGGAATACAAAAAAAGGAAGACCAAACAAGAGAGGAATTAATTCCATAAAGAAAGCCACAGACCTGAACTTACAAGATCTGAACAGGGTGGTTTATAACAGATGTTATTGGAGGTCACTGATTCATAGGGGCGCCATAAGTTGTAGTTGACCTGAAGGCATATAACAACAACAAAATATAGATGAATAACTCTTAACTCTTCACAAGCTGAGCAGGCCCTAGCCAGCTGGGGAGGATTAGCCTCAGAGGGAGGCAATGGTACACCCTCTCTGAATACCAATTACCATGAAAACCCTATTCATAGCGTAGCCATAAGTCGGAACTGACTTGACGGCAGTCCGTTTCCATTTTCCATTTTCTTTTTTTCCCAGCATTATTGTCTTTTCTAGTGAATCATGTCTTCTCATGATGTGTCCAAAGTATGATAACCTCAGTTTCATCATTTTAGCTTCTACTGATAGTTCTGGGTTAATTTGTTCTAACACCCAATTATTTGTCTTTTTCGCAGTCCATGGTATCTGCAAGGCTCTCCTCCAACACCACATTTCAAATGAGTTGATTTTTCTCTTATCTGCTTTTTTCACTGTCCAACTTTCACATTCATACATAGAGATTGGGAATACCATGGTCTGAATGATCCTGACTTTAGTGTTAAGTGATACATCTATGCATTTGAGGACCTTTTCTAGTTCTCTCATAGCTGCCCTCCCCAATTCTCGCCGCCTTCTGATTTCTTGATATTTATAACACCTTAATTCAAATTTATTTAAAATTTCTTTAAAACTCACCACTTATGTGCTTATACCAGACCCCCTCTCCACAAGACCAAGTTTGTTGATTGCATGTACTGGAGGTTGGGCCCTAAGGGCAGTTTAGGGATTCTTCTTGTGTACCGCCCACCCCGCTGCACAGCTGACTCCCTGACCGATGTGCTGGAGGTTATCTCGGCTGTGCGGGTTCTCTCCCCCAACCTTTTGGTTCTGGGGGATTTTAACCTGCATGCCGAGACGGATCTCACAGGAGTCCCTCAGGATTTCATGGAAACCATGACTTCCTGGGAACTGCACCTTAGTAATTGTGGGCCCACCCATGTAGCTGGTCATGCTCTCGACCTTGTATTTGTCTCTGGAGGGGGTGGTAGTGCTCTGAAAATGGGGGCCATTTCTTCGAACCCCGTGTCATGGTCAGATCACTATCTGGTGAAAATTGACCTCTTATTGCCACACACCCTCCGCAGGGGACAGGGACCGATTCGGATGGTCCGCCCCAGACGCCTGATGGAGCCAATTGGATTCCTGAATGCGCTGGGAGATTTGGAGCTGTCTGAAGGCCGCCCAGTCGAAACCTTGGTGACAGAGTGGAATAGGGAGCTTGTGAGGCATCCTTCCCTGGCTCTCCCTGTCAGGTTCCTACCTGCTCGTGGTTACTGCCTGTCTCTAGGCACCACCAGGGACTCCACCAGTCCGGACTGTCCTTTATTTTATTTTTTCTCTCCCCGCTCTAGCACAGATCTCAACAGATCCCCCTGCTAGGCAACCACCAGTCACGTCCTAATACTAGTATTCCCAGAGACTCTGAATACTGGTATTGTTATTCTCTTCACCGCTGCCACCATTTGTTACAGTTCCCCTTCAGCCTTGGTCATTACCTTACCCTCCCTTCTGGTCTGTGAAACCCCAGCCAAGGATCAGGCCTTTGGTAAACCAAATTAAGTATTTATTAAAGATAACAAAGCTAACAAGATTAACAAGATTTCTTCTTAAGGCACATAAGCATATGGTTTTACTCAATACTAATCCGAACTCCACCTCCCTCCTTCTTCACGCTCTCCTGGTAAACAACTCTCTCAAACCCCACCGAGCAATCCACTCTTTCTCTTCTCCCCCCGATTCCACTCTCACTCTTCCTTTTATACGTTCAGCCATTTTAAACACTCAGCCAATCATCTAGCATTCTACTGCCCATTCACTCCCCCTCCTCTTTCACTCCACTTACCATGTATCTTCTAAAACAACAACACTTACCATATATACATTAATATAGGAACATCACATTTCCCCCCCCCCTTTAACAACAGCAGAGTATTATTCCTGTTCCAGGATTTATACGTCGCGTAAACAAATAAAAGTCTCTATGGGGAAAATGTCTTTCTTTGTTCCTCTGTCTGGTCACGTCACTGCAGTCCCAGCCACTTGCCTGGAAAGTCCATCGGCCAGTACATTGTCCTTGCCTTTAATGAACTGGAAGTCCACTTGATAGTCCTGTAGGGCCCAGGACCACCTCTGCAGCATAGTGTTATGGTTTTTCATAGTCTGCAACCATAACAAGGCCCGATGATCCGTATTCACTGTGAATCTTCGTCCCCACACGTATGGGCGCAACTTGTTCAGTCCCCACACGACCGCTAGGCACTCCTTCTGGACCGACGAATAGTTTTTCTCCCTCAGCGTCAGCTTGCGACTCAGGTACGCCACTGGATGTCTGGTGCCTTCTCTCTCCTGTAGCAAGACGACTCCCAGCGCCAGGTCCGATGCATCTGTAGCCACGATGAATGGTTTCTCATAGTCTGGTGCTATTAATATGGGTCCTTGGCACAAGGCTTGCTTCAGTAGATCAAAAGCCTTCTGACATTCATCCGTCCATACCACACGCTCAGAACACTTCTTCTTGGTCAATTCATGCAAGGGGGTTGCTATTTCCCCAAAATTTCTCACAAACTTCCTATAAAATCCAGCCACACCCAGAAATGCCCTGACTTGTTTTTTGGTTAAGGGGATCGGCCACGCTTGTATTGCCTCCACCTTGCTCCATAAGGGGGTGATTTTCCCACTCCCCACCTTATGTCCTAAATAAATTACTTCCTTTAGTCCAAACTGGCATTTCTTAGCTTTTATTGTGAGGCCTGCTTTTCTTAAGGCCTCCAATACTGTTGTTAGGTGTTGGACATGCTCAGGCACCGACTTGCTAAAAATGGCCACGTCATCGATATAGGCCACTGCAAAATCTGACATGCCTCGCAACACAGTATTGATTAGCCTCTGAAATGAACTTGGTGAGTTCCTTAGTCCCATGGGTAAGGTCACAAACTCATATAACCCATCTAGTGTACTGAAGGCAGTTTTGGCTCTGGATTGCTCATCTAGTTCCATTTGCCAAAATCCTTTACAGAGATCTAGTGTAGAGATAATGGTTGCTGCCCCCAATAACTCTAACATAGCGTCTACCCTAGTCATAGGATACGCATCTGGGACAGTAATTTTATTGATTAGCCAATAATCAATGCAAAACCTTGTCGTTCCATCTTTTTTCGGAACCAGGACAATACTTGAGGCCCAGGGACTGATGGATTCCCTGATCACTCCTAATTCCAGCATATCTTCCACCTCCTTTTTGATCTCATTCAAAACTTTCCCATTCACACGGTACGGAACAGATCTGATTGGGGCATGATCTCCAGTATCAATGGGATGTATAACTATACTGGTTCGGCCAGGTTTGTTGCTAAAGAGATTCCTATAGGTTTTCAAAACTCTCCGAATCTCTTCTTTTACTTCCTCCTTCACCTCCTCTGACCATTCCACTTGATCTACCCCTCCTTTGTCTTTGCTTTCCTGTACCAAATCTGGAAGTTCAGGCCCACTTCCCTCAGGGAATAAGGTAACTTGCAACACCTGTGCATCCCTGGTATGGTAAGGCTTCAACATATTTACATGAACCACTTTGCTTTTGTTTAATTGGTCTGTGGTGATTACATATGTCACTGTGTCAAGCCTTTCTCTGATGGTATATGGTCCTTCCCAGTTAGCCTGTAATTTGTCATGTTTCCTGGGTATGAACGCCATAACCATATCTCCCACATCATACACACGTTCCCTGGCTGTTCTGTCATACCAGTAACGTTGCTTCTCCTGTGCATGACTCAAATTCTTTTTCACCATCTCCATCATTATGTTAATTTATTGCGGAATTCCAATACAAAATCTACTACAGAAGTTTTGTACTCTCCCAGAGTTCCTTCCCATGAATTTTTTAATAGTTCCAAAGGTCCCCTGACTTTTCTAGTGAACATGAGTTCAAAGGGTGAGAAGCCTGTTGACTCCTGAGGGACTTCTCTGTATGCAAACAAGCAGCATCCCAACCGTTCATCCCAGTCTTGTGGGTGATCTTGAACATAGCTTCTGTTCATGCCCTTCAAAACGCCATTGAATCTCTCTGTTAACCCATTAGTGGCGGGATGGTAAGTAGTGGTCTTTAGATGTTTTAGACCACAACATTTCCACATACATTGCATCACTTCTCCCATGAATACACTGCCTTGATCCGTCAGCACTTCATGAGGGAAACCCAGCCTCATAAAGATTTTTAATAAAGCCTCTGCCACTACAGGGGCTTCCAGGGATCTTAGTGCTTCTGCGTCTGGGTACCTGGTGGCAAAATCCACCACCACCACTAGATATTTCTTGCCATGCCTTGTGGGTTTGGAAAAAGGGCCCACCAAATCTATCCCCACTCTATAAAAGGGTTTTCCAATTATAGGAAGGGGCTTTAAGGGTGCCTTAGTCTTTACTCCACTTTTCCCCACCTTTTGGCATATTCCACAAGATAGACAATGTTGTTTTACATCTTTGGAGATGTTTGGCCAATAATAGTGTGCCGCCAATCTCCTCTTGGTCTTTTTTATTCCCAGATGTCCTGCACATGGGACATCGTGGGCTACCTCTAGCAATCTGGTTCTGTATTTGCTAGGTACTATCAATTGCTTCACTGGTTCACATTCATCCTTTCTCTCAGCAGGCATCCACAGTCTATATAAAATCCCATTCTCACACACAACTTGATTCCTCAGTTTGTCAGTGAAAGGAATCTGTTGGGTCAGAGCTTGTTCCTTTATCTGCTTCAAACTTATATCTTTTTGCAGCTCTTCCCTGAATTGATCTGCCTCATCATTATCAGAGACCACTTGATACAGTTTGTCTCCTTCAGCAGGCCTGCTAGTGGTTGCTATGGTGACCTGAGGCTGGTTAACAGATTCCACCCTGTTTGTTTCAGCCCCCCTTAATATGGCTTCTTTTTCTCTGCCAATTTGCTGTCTGGTCACTACATAGATCTTTCCTTGGGCGCCCATTACATCTCTTCCCAGTATTACTGGTTCTTGTTGCTGGGCATTAATGCCTACTTTATATCGGCCCTCTCGGCCTCTCCAAGTAATTTCCACCAGGGCCACAGGCAAACTTTCTGGTTGACCCCTCACTCCTTGGATAGTCACAGTTTCCTGAGGTAATATTACCTCAGATTTTATTAAATCTGGCCTCAGTAATGTCTGAGCGGCACCAGTATCAAACAATGCCCAATAATTTGCCCCTTGTACACTCACTTCCTCTCTCAGACTTGAATCAAGGTCTGTTACTTCTGTCCAGTTTATCTGGCAGAACTGAACCTTTTTCGCTGTTTCTAAAGCCTTGGGCTCTGTTTTCACTGCCCTTGTCTGAGCAGGATTACTAATGGGGTTGGCAACCTCACATTGAAAACGTAGGTGCCCCGGTCTACCACATTTGTAGCATAATTTCTCCTCACTTTTAGGGTACACAGATCCACTCTGGGGTGTCCTGTGCCCTTCAGATTTTAATGGAGGACTCACTCTCTGTGGTACCACATCCCTTCTGCCAGCGTTATATGGTCTGGGTTTAAAATCTCTTGATGTTTTCCCCACCCAGCCAGTTCTGTTGGAGGCGAAGTGATCCGCCATCTCTGCGGCCTCCTGCACCGATGTAGGGGAATGGTCTTTGACCAGGAGCCTTATTTCTGGTGGTAACTGATGGTATAATTGATCCAATATCATGAGGTTTTTCACCTCCTCCACAGACTGAGCTTTTGCACTTGTCAGCCATTTCCCAAATATGTCCATCAGTTTTGCCCCCAGCTCCACAAAAGACCTCCCTGTCTGTATCTGGCAATTTCTGAAAAGCTTTCTAAAATAATCAGGCCGCAGTCTGAATCTTTTAAACACTGCTTCTTTGAATTCAGCATAGGTGACGGGCCTGTCTCAGGGCAAATATTGATATACCTCAGCCAATTCCCCTTTAATCAGGTTTGATAAATACTGCATGTATTTATCTTCAGGTAGCCCCCACAACTGAGCTGCTTTTTCAAAGGTGCTGAGGTAAATTTGAGGATCTTGACGAGGCTCATAGACAGCAAAGTCCTTTGGAGTAATTTTTATTTTTGCTCCATCTCTGTCCTTTCTTGTTTCATCAGAATGAAACTTCTCTCTTTCAAATTTTAACTTTTCTACTTGTAATTCGGCATCCACTGCTCGTTGCTTCTCCCTCTCCTCAAACCCCATTCTCAATTTCTCAGTTTCCAACTCCCTCTGTTTGTCTTTTTCCTCAGCCTCAAAGACCCGCTGTTTGTCTTTTTCCTCAGCCTCCATCCTCATTCTCTCAGTTTCCATCCTCAACTTCTCTCTCAAGTACTCTATATAAGCGGGATTGCTTAAATATCCTTCTGGGGTCTCTTCTCTGACAGGTTGTTTTTGCTGGGCAGTTGCAAATCCTATAAGTGCTACCCTCAATTCATCTACCCCTTTACCCTCGTGAGGTAAATTGAATGTTACACACTTCTCCACCAGCTCCTCTCTTTTCATTTTTATATATTCAGCCATGGTGTTTGAGTTCACTCACTCTTTGCCACACAATCTTTGCCAGTCACTCTCACAAGTAATCTTGTTTTGTTATTTCTGATTGCCACACCACTGGTAGTGATTCTCTAGTATTCGTATCCCACCGCTACTGCCACCACGTGTGAGGCGTCCTTCCCTGGCTCTCCCTGTCAGGTTCCTACCTGCTCGTGGTTACTGCCTGTCTCTAGGCACCACCAGGGACTCCACCAGTCCGGACTGTCCTTTATTTTATTTTTTCTGTCCCCGCTCTAGCACAGATCTCAACAGATCCCCCTGCTAGGCAACCACCAGTCACGTCCTAATACTAGTATTCCCAGAGACTCTGAATACTGGTATTGTTATTCTCTTCACCGCTGCCACCATTTGTTACAGTTCCCCTTCAGCCTTGGTCATTACCTTACCCTCCCTTCTGGTCTGTGAAACCCCAGTCAAGGATCAGGCCTTTGGTAAACTAAATTAAGTATTTATTAAAGATAACAAAGCTAACAAGATTAACAAGATTTCTTCTTAAGGCACATAAGCATATGGTTTTACTCAATACTAATCCGAACTCCACCCCCCTCCTTCTCCACTCTCTCCTGGCAAACAACTCTCTAAACCCCACCAAGCAACCCACTCAGTTTCACCTCTCCCCCCCGGATTCCACTCTCACTCTTCCTTTTATACGTTCAGCCATTTTAAACACTCAGCCAATCATCTAGCATTCTACTGCCCATTCACTCCCCCTCCTCTTTCACTACTTACCATATATCTTCTAAACAACCAACACTTACCATATATACATTAATATAGGAACATCACAGAGCTCACCGAGGCAATAGACCGGGTGGCTCCGAAACGTCCTCTCCCCCTGAATAGAACTCAGACCGCACCATGGTATACACCACGGTTGCGGGGTTTGAGGCAGGAGGTGAGACGGCTAGAACGCCGGTGGCGGAAGTCTCGCTCCGAGGATGATCGGACACTGGTTAGAGCAGCAATAGCAGCCTACCAAGTGGCAACAAAGGCAGCAAAGAAGGGCTTCTTTGCTGCCTCTATTGCATCTGCAGAATGTTGTCCCAGGAGGTTGTTCCAAGTGGTCCGAAGCCTGGTCGGTCCAGCTGCCCAGGAACCCATGGAGCACTCTAAAGCCTCCTGTGACACATTTGCAAAACATTTTGCTGATAAAATCGATCGCCTGAAGAGCGTAATTCCGCACGCCGTGAACACAGGAAGCGGGCCAGAGGCGATCAGTTGCGATCCGGTCTGGTGGAATCGGTTTCAGCCTCTTCCCTCTGAGGAAGTGGACAAGGTGCTCTCTACTGTGAGACTGACCACTTGTTTGTTTGACCCTTGCCCCACGTGGCTCATTGTGGGCTGCAAAGAGAGACTGAGCGAAGGGATCATGGCGGTGGTAAATGCTTCCTTGGAAGAGGGTGCATTGCCATCTGCCCTCAAGGAGGCGGTAATAAAGCCCATCTTGAAAAAACCTTCCTTGGATCCCCAAGATTTAAACAACTTTCGCCCAGTCTCCAATTTACCATTCTTGGGCAAGGTGATCGAACGTGTGGTGGCCAAACAGCTACAGACACACTTGGAGGAAACAGATTACTTAGATCCATTCCAATCGGGCTTCAGGACTGGATATGGAACTGAAACAGCCTTGGTCGCTCTGGTGGATGATTTAAGGAGGGCGTTGGATAGGGGAGAACACTCCTTCCTCGTCCTCCTGGATCTCTCAGCGGCTTTTGATACCGTTGACCACGGTATCCTCCTGGATCGCCTGGAGGGAATGGGAATTGGGGGCACTGTTTTACGGTGGTTCCGTTCCTATCTCTCTGACAGGCACCAGAGGGTGGCATTGGGAGAGGAGGTTTCAGACCCTTGGCCTCTTAATTGTGGTGTGCCACAGGGTTCTATCCTCTCTCCCATGCTGTTTAACATCTATGTAAAGCTGCTGGGAGCTATCATCAGGAGATTTGGGTTGCAGTGTCACCAATATGCGGATGACACTCAGCTCTATCTCTCATTTAAGTTCTCACCGGAGTTGGCTGTGGAGACTATTTCCAGAGTGGTTGGATATCCTCCCAGATGGGCGACTAATAAATCCAATAAATAAATAAATAAATAAATAAATAAGTGCCTGGAGTCTGTAAGTGAATGGATGGGAGGAAACAGGCTGAAACTGAACCCAGACAAGACCGAGGTACTGCTTGTGGGAGATAAGAGAAGGATAGGAGATATTGACCTGATGCTGAACGGGGTTAGATTGCCCCTGAAGGACCAGGTTCACAGCCTTGGGGTCATTCTTGACTCCCAGCTGTCCATGGAGGGTCAGGTGTCAGCGGTGAGCCAGGCAGCTTGGTATCAATTACGTCTGATACAGAGGCTGCGACCCTACCTTCCGGTCCATCTGCTCCCACGGGTGGTGCATGCCCTGGTCTCCTCTCGCTTAGACTACTGTAATGCGCTCTACGTGGGGCTACCCTTGAAGACGGTCCGGAAATTACAACTGGTACAGAATCCAGCGGCACGGTTGATTAAAAACAGCCGCCGCCAGGATCATATCACCCCAGTGCTGGAAGATCTGCACTGGCTACCAGTTGTGTACCGAGCCCAATTCAAGGAGTTGGTGTTAACCTTTAAAGCCCTATACGGTGTCGGTCCAGTTTATCTAAAGGAGCACCTCCAGCATCACCAAATATGCCGCCTGACGAGATCTGCCTCACAAGACCTTCTCTCGGTCCCACCAGTTAAGACAGCTAGGCTGGTGCGGACCAGAGAGAGGGTATTCTCAGTTGTGGCCCCCACCCTCTGGAACTCTCTGCCATATGACCTTCGCCATGCCCCCTCCCTGGTAGGTTTCCGCCAAGGATTGAAAACTTGGTTGTTTCAGCGGGCATACAAGTCTCCTAGATAATTTTAGTTTACAGTGTATAGATGTAGGTTGGTGGGTTATAATTGTTTTATATGTTAAAACTGTATTATATGTTGTATTTTTAATTATGTACGCCGCCTAGAGTGGCCATTCATTCGGCCAGATAGGCAGCCTAAAAATAAAATTTTATTTATTATTATTATTATTATACTAGACAATTGTATTAACACAACCAGTGAACTCCTCACCAATGTTCAGAGTCCCTCATATCAGTGGTGGCATCAGAGAAGGACTTTGGGGCAGAGGTCCAGGGCCCAACTCAGTAGAATGAGCAGAAGGGCTCCCAAATGCAACTGGATGCCTTGCCACAGCTCCCAAATGCCACTGGATGCCCTGCGGGAGGGGGGGTCATAAGACTATTAAATCCAGAGTCTAAAATTGCCTAACTACCATTTCCTCAGATATACTGATGTGTTCTTCCCAGGCGGAAAAAAGAGCAGTGACCCTTACTTAAAGATGCATCACTGCCTATAGTAGCGAGGATGTTACTCCAAGCTAAACTAGCTTAAGTTTCTGCTAGCTGACGTGGCCAGGCTATTTAAGCTTCTTGCGTACTGCTGCTGCTGCTGCTTTCAAGGGCCCTCTGCAGTCTGGTGCCGGCCCTGAATGGTCTGACTGCATATAAGGCGGCTTCCTCTGCTTGTATGATCACCTGACCTGTATGACTGCTCAGTCTGCTGTCCAGATGCTAAAGTACTGATGAGCATCTTCAAAGCCTACCTTTCCTTCTTTATCTTTAAGCTGGACTTGGCCAGATAGCCTTTCAAACAGAAGATTGCCCTCTGCAAGGTACAACACGTGGCCACCCAACACACACATCATATGCAAGTAAGGGGCGTGCATGCCCTGAATGACTGCATGTTCCAGTGCTCCTCAATATCCCTGATAATATCACTTTCAGCTTATTTGTTGAACATCATTCTGCCACTTGGCTTGTTTGTTTAGAAACTGGCAGGCCTGTATGCTTTTTCAAATCCCAGTTCTCTTACCGTATTTACCAGGTGGCTGAATTTCTGCTGTCACGTCAGTTAAAAGAGCAACTAAATAGCAGGCAATCACACTATTTTGTTCTATTATTAGAATGCAATTACCATCTGGTGTTGTGCTATTGGGAAGTGTTATTTTTCTGTGTCAGCAAACAAAAAAGTGCAGCGATTTGGTGAGTGTTCCGAGGTTAATGCTCAGAAGCAGAGAAATTGTTGCAGTAATATTGTCTTGAGCCAAGAAATGCTTGCATGACTGCAGATCCCCTGGCAAGGAAAGATAACCTAGTAATTGGTGAGGTTGTCTGTTTTCTGTTTTGCCCCTAGCGGTGAAAAGCCAGAGAATTTTCTGGCATGAAAAATTTTTCCACATATAGGCTGTAGTATTCAGCTGAGGCTTGTGATCCTCAAGCTGATTTTCTGGAAGGCACAGGAGGGAATTATAATAGCTTCTTCCGTAATCCTTACCACAACACTCATCTTATGCTCATCTATTTTTGAGGATAAACCTGGTTTTTATTTTTTTTAAATCATAACTGATTTAATCTGGAAAAAAGGGAATTGATTTAAATCGGAAATAAAATCTACACCGTCGCTTCAGTTTCACTGCACGGTAATCACAATGTTGCTTTGGGCGCATTTTTATGAAGAAAAGTGACTAATTTATGGGAGCTGAACTTCATATTAAAGACACAGCTTTCCCCATCATGATAGATTTGGATGGTTCACACTTTGCATCCTCCAATCTGCTGCTTTCCATTCACACTAGTTGGCGTTCCTCTAGAAAGGTTTAGTATCGCTGTTTCCTTTTGGCCCCACCCTCTAATTTTACATGTGTACTCCCTCTGGTTGCTCAGTTACTGGGGATGTGCAAAAATTCTTCACCTGAGCAGTATTCAACTTCTGCCACAACCAATTCCAGAAGTTTGGCAGTTGAAAAGAAGTGGGGTCATGTGGCCCCATTTCTCCAAGGTCCCTTTTTTTTCCAGAGTAAATTTCCCCTCTTTCCTTGAAAAAACAATTTGCAATCCCCATGACTGTCTGGGCTTCAAAGCTGAAATCGGGAGAGCACCTCAGCATGAAATTGACATGACACTGACTAGACCCCCCTCCTATTCCTAGTAAAACCCTGTCTTCCTTTTTTTAATTAGCTAGTCAGATAGAGTGTGTGTGTGTGTGTGTGTGTGTGTGTGTGTGTGTGTGTGTGTGTGAGAGAGAGAGAGAGAGAGAGAGAGAGAGAGAGAGAGAGAGAGAAGAGAGAGAGAGAGAGCGCCTCCCGTCACATCGCTGGACGATAAAACTATCTTGCTTTGCAAGAGTTACAGGATCGTCTGCGAAACTTATGAAGGAGCTTTCTTAGGAGAGAGAAAAACTTGCAGGACAACTGTGTGTGTATGTGAGCAAGGGAGGGAGGACCCTTAAGGAATGGTCCAGGGCTAGGGAACATTGTGGTTCGGGGGAGATGTGGAGGTAGCTCAGGCTACCTCGGAGCTGCTCATTTCCCCCTCTGCTGGGGTGGCGTGCAGCAAACTGGAAGAGAAAAGCAGAGCCTCATGTTCTGAAGAAACGCTCGCACAGTACACAGGACTATTTTCTAATTATCTTGGGACAGTCGAGCCACGTGGAGCCAGAACTTGCCTTTCTGTTTCACTGTGTAAGGTCCTTAATTTTCCCCCTCCTCCTCCTCCTGTTCTGCCTGCTCTCTCTCCCCTCCTCTGGGAAAAGAATGGGGGGAGGGGGAGACAGAAAGAGATCAGCATGGGTTATGCATGTGTGCATGCTTGTGTGCAGCTGCCGAAGTTGTTAGCCTTGGTCATAAAAGTGATTTCAGCAGAACTTGTTATGCACTCTGGCCTGCCCCATTTCTATCACGCCAGGGCATTGCCACCCCCGCCACATGCTTCGCAGCCCAACATTCCCTTCCTTCCTGCAAATCGGTGGCACTGCTTCACTTTTGCAAAGCCCGAGGGAGTTTGAGTGGAAAGAGCTTGAACTGTGCCAAAGTTTAAGAAAGAAAGAAAGAAAGAAAGAAAGAAAGAAAGAAAGAAAGAAAGAAAGAAAGAAAGAAAGAACAAACAGGAGTGAAGGAAGGCAGTTTACTGGGGGGAAAGGGGGCGAAAGAAAGGGGGCTGCAGCAGTTCAGGAGCAGTCAGTCAGATGTGCCTGGTTAAGCTGCCAGAAACAAAATTGAATTCGTGGAGAGTTTAGTGGGAAGAGAGAGGGAAGTATCTGAAAGTGATGATCCACCCCCCCCAAGCAAAAAACATTGGAGCAAAGCACCTACATGGGAGGAAGGCAGTGGAGACGGGTTTTCCTTCACTTTTCGCATTTTCAGCAGATTGATTTAATACAAGTTTGAAGAGGAAAGCAGTGGCATACCTTCACCTTGCCTGCAATATCATGTAAACTCTGCGAATTAAATGAGGATGCAAGTAGCACCAATCTCACAGTAAGTCACCATGTGAATGAGCCTTTGAGTTGTAGTGTTATTGGCTAAGCTGACCAGAAGAAAGACAAATGCACTTTGCAGCATAACACAAGGTTGCAATGTAGCTTATTTTCTCTACATCCTAATCACTTTAGGGATAGTAATTAGGGCCACAGCTCAGTGGAAGAGCACGTGCTTTGCTGTCAAACAGTCCCAAGTTCAATCCCTGGCATCTCCAGCAGATAAGGCTGGGAAAAGCACCTGCTTGTAACCCTGGAGAGCCATTTGCAGCTTGCCTGGCAATAACCTCCCAGCAACAGCATTGCTGTCACATACTGGAATGGGGCAGGGATGGGTGGCTGCACTGGTGGAACCAAATCAGCACTCCCAGTGGTGCACCCATGCAGTCCTGATCTCACTACCACTCCCTCTGCCAGTAAGTGGAAGCAATGCTGCTTCTGGGAGAAGGGCCTCAGATGAAGAACAGAGGGTTCACAGAATCATAGAATAGTAGAGTTGGAAGGGGCCTATAAGGCCATCGAGTCCAACTCCCTGCTCAATGCAGGAATCCAAGTTGGTTCATGTGGGAAGAAGTGATCCTTGAGGTACTGAGGTCCTAAGCCACATAAGGCTTTGCTAGCACTTTGAATTGGGCCTAGAAACTAACTGGTAGCCAGTGCAGTCATGGCAGGATATGTGTTCAGATTGTCTTGCCCCAGTCAACAATCTAGCCACTGAGTACCGCTCTAGCTGCAGCTTCCGAACTGTCTGCAGAGGCAGCCCCATGTATAAAGCATTGCAGTAATCTAACCTAGAGGTTACAACAGAAGTTAGGCTATCCCTGTCCAGATAGGAACAGAGCTGCAGCAAATTCAGGTACCAGTTCTTTCAGAGTGGTATATAAATGCATAATAACCAAATGGAATGACTCTTGATGGAAGCAGTTCCGGGAGGGGGTGGACCAAACAGAAGTTGGCCGCAACTGAATCATGGCGGGTGGGGGGTATCACTGTCTCACCTCATATGCAGCCAGATGGAATAGTCCTTGATGGAGGCAGTTCTGGGAGAGGAGGATATAAGTGGCAGTTGGTCCCAGCTGAGTTGATGTAGGGGCCTTGGTCTCACCTCTCCCTCAGAGGCAGCCAGATGGAATGGTGCTTGATGGAAAAGCAGTTGTATTTGCAGAGGAGCCACAGCAATAGTCTCAAAAGCTTGGATCGTTCTTTGCCTAATGTCTTGTAATTTTTATGTATTTAAAGGATTTATGTAAAAAAAACCCTTCCGTTAAGAACATTTCCTGAGTGGTTCATAACATAAACAATAAAACAACAATTAAAAGCAGCAATTAACACCAGTGATGAAAAAGTCTAGATTTGAAACATTGCTTGGCATTTTGCCTACCTTGGTCTTAATCCCTAGTTGCTATTTTCTCCTTCACAGTCAACTCCAGCCCTTGTGATTTCCTTACACTGGTAAATGCATTTGTGGGGGAGGGGCTTTCCTGATGCTGAAGCCTTTCACCCTAATGCAAATAGTCCCAGGCTTTGGTCTGAAGGCACATGAGGCCAGCACCCTGCTGAAGCTAAGCAGCGTCAGGTCTGGTCAGTGCCTGGATGGGAGACCGCCTGGGAACCATACGTAAGCCGCCTTGGGCTTCTATCAGGAAAACAAAGGTGGGGTATAAATGTAATAAATAAATAATGCTGGGACCATTTCACACATGTACCCAGAACAAAGGCCTGGCTAACAGGCTCAGCACTGAAGCAAGCCTAGAACTTATGTGTTTTTTCCCACCATGCCTAGAATTTTTAGTGTGTCTGGGGGCTTACATATGTAAACACCAAAGGGAGCTTCCCACCAGTGCCAATTGTGCAGGGTGTGGTTTTCATCAGGGTTGCAGCTTGGGAGGAAAAGGTTAAACCTCCTGTTCCTGTGCATTAGGGCTCCAGCGAAAATCCTATTCATATGCCTTATATTAAAGGGGGGGGCAGAGTTGTATCCAGTGCTAGTCTTACTCAGAGCAGACCTATTAATGTTAATGGACATGAGTAACTTAGGTTCATTAATTTCAGTGCTTGTCCACTGAGTATGATTCAGCTGAATACAATTCTGAGATTTTACTGCTAGCCGTACAAACAAAGAAATGTCCAGTTTGGCCTTAGGTAGTAGTCCCTGGTTGTTTATTCCATCCTCCCCTTTTCTGTGAAGCATAGATCACTTGAATAGGGTCTTCTGGCATAAGTTTCAGTTTCACTGATTAAGGGACTCAGTCCTATGCACACTTAATTCAGACCACCACTGAATACAGTGGGATTTAAGCTATGGGCATTTTCCATATGGTGGGAGAAGATCCCTGGATTGATTGCATGCTCTATCGCATGGACATACTGCACTTTGGGGGCATTTGTCAGCCAGATGTTAAATGTGTAGGACTGTTTAGGCTTACTCAGTGGGGACAGAAAGGAATGTGGTTGCACTGAAAAAGGTTCTGGGGTGAGTGAAGAATTAGTGCCTAAATTTGCTTGTTTTCCTGTTACCTCTGGATTCTTTTTTCACTTTTGTACCATGTCTATTAGATTAGAAGCTGTCTAGAACACTTTAGCTGACTTGTAAGTAAATAAATAATAGTGTTTGTGAACCATGGTTCAAATTCAGCCCTAATCGAAACTAAAATCCAGTTAGCACTGAAGTAAATGATTTCAGATCTGACCGGTGCTGAACAGGTGGGGAAACCTATGTAAATCTACCTTGGCCACTCGGTTGTATTGCCATAGCCATGTGAGATAGCACCACGGGGAAGCAGCTGCCGAGTGGCTTGGAGTGTCTAAGAGGGTATCCTCAATGTGAGCCATTCCTGGATCAAGATTTTTATTTGAGGATGGATCTCACAGCGCCAAACAGCCACGAAGGACCTGCTCACATGAACTCGTAGAGGGTGATGCCTTTATTCAGGAGACTCCCCATAGGGTTTAGAACCCTGCATAATTGAGGTTCTAAATGGTGTGGGAACCTCCACACATGTAGTGGAGGCTCTGTGCTTTGCCCAGTTGCCTCCACAAGTAGGAAGGCAATGGGGATGATTATGCAGGAATGGAGCTTCTCAAGCTAGTCCCCACTTGCTCTGCTCATGTGTAGGGCTTACATGTGAGCAGCACGCCCAAATAGCACCAAAGTGTATTCTGGAAAGGATGGGTTAGTTCTGAGTTGAGTTCTTAACTTGTTTGCACAGAGGCACCTTCTCACTGGCCTGATCCCCCCACCATTTAAAAAAACCTTAAGAGTAGAGCACAGAACATCATAATGATATCCTACATAATATAGGTCAGAGTTTGTTTAAAATCCATCATCTTTCCCACTCATGCTCTGCTTTTTATGGTTTTATTACCACAACATTGTTTTAGTGAAGGTAAATATATTGAAGCTATTAAGTTGTAACAAATATGCCACTTAGAGAAAAGAGAGAATTTGGGTCCTGACCTCTTCTGTTAATTAAAGATCCCATTACATATATTAAGTGACAACGTTGGTTTATTGACTGCAGTTTCTTGTCCTTTTTTGCTACTTACATAGTGCTACCTTTTCTCCTTGGATGTAAATTTGATCTATCTATTCTACATTTTTGTTTCATGTTTTAAGACTTTTTCTAATTGAAGTGTGGAACTGAAATAACAAACTCTAGAAGCTCTACTTAGTGTAGCACTAAGGTGGATTTCTTCTTACACAACAGAACATTCTCCCCCTCTCCCCCTGAATGCCCCCTAAATCTATTCTGGGGTTTCCCCCCACCCTACAGAGCAGAATTGGGGATGGTGTGGGGCAAACATGGGGAGAGGCAAGGGGGGGAATCCCATTGATCCCATCTTCATTGAAAGTAGGATGTTCTTTTCAGAATTTTCTATAATGTTCAAAGTTGTCCAGAATTGGGTAAAAGTTGCAGTACTATGATGCATCGCTGGACATTTCAGGGAAGAGGTGAAGACACTGAGCTTCTGTTTTTGGTGGAAGTTCACCATAATGTTGGCTTTGTTACCAAAAGCAAGTGTTTGAATTCATTTTGTTACTCTGATTTATTTCAGGATAGTGAAAATTAGCTTCTAATGTATTAAACATTTTCTGTTTTTCATGGCTAGAATTATGTGTGCATGTGTGTATATGATATTAATATGCTGTTCACACCTAAGGAAAGGAAAGCGACTGAGATATTTGTGATTGGCATGGAAGAACTGGAGTGATAGAGTTGATCTATGCTCTACTTCTGCTAAGCACACATGCATGCCAAATCGCCTTGAAATTAATTTGAAAATGTGGGTCATTGTGGCTCTAGGAGCATGGCCTGGGCCAATCCTGCTGAAATTGAACACTGATTATACTTGTGCTGCTGTGTCCTCCCTGCCAACTCCCTCCCCCTCTCTGTTTCTAACAAGGTAGTCTCTTCTGCGAAATTTGCTTTTGTGTATTATTACAAATGACAGTATTGCTCAAAAGCTTCTGCTGTGCTCTGAATCTCTGTCTGCCTGCAGCCCATAGGTAACCACAAAGGATATTGTTTCCATTTTGAAACTAGATGCATCCTAATTAACAGTCTAGTTTTCACTGAGATGGTAAAACTGTGTTTGGGCTATAGCACTTCAGACTGCAGAAAAAGGTTCATGTGCTTAAACGCTGTCAGTTACAAAAATTCCCTCCACATAAAAAAGTAGCAACTGAGAGAGAGGGTTAGGCTAGAACCCTTCTACCTAACATATTGTTTTCTGTATGTTTGTTTGCATGTTTGTTTGAAGAAGGATTACAGTCCAGCACAGCGCAGCTACAGCTTCTCCAACTCTGGTTCCAAATAAGCCACCAACCTGAGCTGCCTTTATGTTATTATCTGTTGTTATGTGCCTTCAAGTCGATTACGACGTATGGTGGCCCTATGAATCGGTGACCTCCAAGAGCATCTATCATGAACTACCCTGTTCAGATCTTGTAAGTTCAGGTCTGTGGCTTCCTTTATGGAATCAATCCTCCTCTTGTTTGGCCTTCCTCTTTTTCTACTCCCTTATGTTTTTCCCAACATTGTTGTCTTTTCAAGTGAATCCTGTCTTCTCATTATGTGTCCAAAGTATGATAACCTCAGTTTCATAATTTTAGCTTCTAGTGACAGTTCTGGTTTAATTTGTTCTAACACCCAATTATTTGTCTTTTTTTCAGTCCATGGTATGTGCAAAGCACTCCTCCAACACCACATTTCAAATAAGTGGATTTTCCTCTTATCCACTTTTTTCACTGTCCAACTTTCACATCCATCCATACAGATCAGGAATACCATGGTCTCAATAATCCTGACATTAGTGTTCAGTGATACATCTTTGCATTTGAGGACCTTTTCTAGTTTTCTCATAGCTGCCCTCCCCAGTCCTAGCCTTCTTCTGATTTCTTGACTATTGTCTCCATTTTGGTAAATGACTGTGCCGAGGTATTGATAATCCTTGACTAGTTCAATGTCCTCATTGTCAACTTTAAAGTTACATAAATCTTCTGTTGTCATTACTTTAGTCTTTTTGACGTTCAGCTGTAGTCCTGCTTTTGTGCTTTCCTCTTTAACTTTCATCAGCATTCATTTCAAATCATTACTGGTTTCTGCTAGTAGTATAGTATCATCTGCATATCTTAAATTATTGATATTTCTCTCTCCAGTTTTCACATCTCCTTCATCTTGGGCCTGCAACAAAACATTTCAGTGTCAAGTGCTGCTGTTCAGAATTCCTGCCAGTCAGACATTCTGTTTCCCAGGGCACTCCATTCCAATCTCCCTCTCCCCGTTCTGTTTTCCCGCTTTCCCATCTGTCAGACAATCAACATTCCCAGTCAAATGAGCATGTTCAGATCTCATTGGGGTGCTTTGGGGCACCTCCCCATTTAGGGTTAATTTTTTTATTGTTATTTTGTACTTCCTGTTGATACCTTCCTCCTATGCAAAGATACTGTCCTTTTCACTCAAAGACCAAGTTGGTAATTAGGATGCCTGAGCCTATTGCTCTCGTGAAAAGCCCTTTGGTTTTCAAATGCAAGCTGTTTCCTCCACTGACCTTAAGTATATCTCTACCCTAAATAAACTTTTCAGTTAATGTGAAATTGTGCCTTTTTTTGGTGAAGTCGCTATAGCTGACAGTGCCTTGGGCAAAAAGAAAGCAATTAGCTCGATACAACTCTATGACACACTGTAGGGGACATTCCCCTGGTTGTGTGGAAGTGTCATTTGGGGTGGACCAATGCTTATTTTGAGGTCCAAAGCTATAGGTCCTTTATTCATAACTGTGGACTGCAGTCATTGCACATTTATTTATTATTAAAATTAGATCCTGGCTTTCCTCCCAGAAGGAGCCCAGGGTGGCAAACAAATGACAAAACACTAAAAACATCTATAAAACATTTAAAAACAAAACATCTTTTAAAAAAACATTTTTTAAAATTCTTTTAAAACATCTAAAAACAATTCCAACGGGACTTCCGGGAAGGGTGACTTAGCCTGTGCCTGCTTTTGAGACGGGCTCCTGCCTCAAAAGAAGCTTATTCAGATATATCAGTCAGTTTTTTCTTTTTTTTTTGACTGATTAAACTTCTCCCGGGTAGGGAGAAACGAAGAGATTAACCTCAAAGCCTATTTTTGTTGGGACGACCAGATCTCATTAATTTATGGGACGAGGTCCAGCCGACGAAGGTGGGACGGATTTTTAACAGCAAGCTCTATCTGATAAAGCGAACGTTCACCTTATCTTCTAAGAGAGAACGCACTAACAGGCAAGCACCCTTCTTTCTATATTTTTCTTTTACTTGACTTAAATTGTTGCTGTTTAAAAGAGATTTGCCAGATTGATCAGTTTTTGACATCTCACTGGGGAGCCATAACTTCTCTCTGCTACGCACTAATTAATAGCTTATCTCTGTTTTTGTTGCAAAAAGCTGTCCTGGATTTGCATTCTAAAGATATACACAGAAGAGGGATTTCTATTCCAGATTTTTATTTTGAAAAATATTACACTGTTTTGAGACTACTCTCTTTTTGGTCTATTTTATTTTGACGAATCTGTTTCTTGACGATTGCCATTAATTGTTTTGATCCTGGGAACTGCATTTTGTTTACTTAACTATTGGAGAGATAAGGCTGTCTGCTCTGTTTATACTGTGATGTCACCAAGTTTGGAGTATTAACCCAATTGTTGCTGAAATAAGAAGTGGTTTTCCTATATTTTTCTTTTAAAATGGCAATTAAGAAAGTGGCTGAAAATCTGGAAATAACTATGTTTCAGAAAATAATGGATGAGATTGAGATAATGAAAATTGAATTGAGTAAAATGAAGCAGGAGATTAAAGATATAAGGGTCCCTGTGAGAGAGGTGATCCTGGAAGGGGTCCCTGTGAGAGAGGAGACCCCGGAGATTGGAACAGGGGTCCCTGTGAGAGAGGTGACCCTGGAGACTGGAATAGGGGTCCCTGTGAGAGAGGAGATCCCGGAGATTGGAACCAACGTGGAACAGGAACAAGATTTGGAGTCTATGGACTTTAGAAATAAAATCTATTGTTTGGAACTCAATGTTATCTCTGAAGAAATGAATGAAGATTCTAGAGATAAAGTTATCAATGGCATGGATAATCTTCTGGACTGGAATGATGTGATGGAGCCCAATATAGAGAAAATCTATGGAATTAACTGCAGCCATGTGACAATGGAAAAACTTTTAAGAGATGACCCAGTGTATTTTGAAAAAAAGAACAGAGATATGATTTTACAGCAGTATTTCAGCAACCTATTCAGAATGGATGGCAAGAAAATATTTGGGATAGAGGTAATCCCCATCAGACTCTTACTATATGACTATGGCTTTGACAGCAAGATTATTATGGAATACTGATAATGGAAGACTGGATATTGAAATTACTGGACTTAACAAGACTACTGAAGATGGAAGATGGAAAATGGAACTAATAGAGATAATAGAACAATGGCTACTGAAATTATTGAACCTAACAGATTCTGATGTGATGGATTAATTGAAATGTTTATTTTGACTATGGTTATGACAATAAGATTATCATAATTAGTAATGAGATGGATTAATCGATATGCTTATCTGGAAAAAAAAATTGATAGATATATTTCTTAAAGAATTGAAACCTCTCTTTGACTTTTTGTGGAAAGAATAAAGTAATGTTTATGAGATTTGATGATTAAGTAAGATAACTACTGGAGGAAAGTGATTTTATAATATGACTTAAGAGACAGGATTGTTATATATTATAGACTTATAACTGATTTGATCTTTGACAAATGGGAAGTCAATATTTTACTCTTTATTTTTTATTTTTGTTTTTTTTTTCTTTTTTTCTTTTTGTTTAACTATTTTTGATTTTGTTTTTTGTCTTTGAATGTTTTATGATTTTGTCTTGTGTGTTTTATGAAAATCTGAATAAAAATTATTGAAAAAAAAAAAATAAAAACAATTCCAACATAGAATTCCAGACTGGGATAAGGTCTCTACTTAAAAGGCTTGTTGAAAGAGGAAGGTCTTCAGCAGGCACTGAAAACACAACAGAGATGACACCTGTTTAATATTTAAGGGGAGGGAATTCCAAAGGGTAAGTGCCACAACACTAAAGTCCTGATCCCTATATTGTGTGGGACCTCCTGATAAGATGGTATCTGCAAGAGGCCCTCTCCTGCAGAGCGCTGTGATCAATTAGGTATATAAGGGGTAAGACAATCTTTCAGGAATCCTGGTATCAAGCTGTATAGGGCTTTATACACCAAAACCAATACCTTGAACTTAAAAAAAAATGGAAATGGACTGCCTTCAAGTCAATTCCAACTTATGGCGACCCTATGAATAGGGTTTTCATGGTAAGCGGTATTCAGAGGGGGTTTACCATTGCCTTCCCCTGAGGCTGAGAGGCAGTGACTTGCCCAAGGTCACCCAGTGAGCTTCATGGCTGGGTGGGGATTTGAACCCTGGTCTCCCAAGTCGTAGTCCAATACCCTAACCACTACACCACACTGGCTCTCACCTCGAACTTAGCCCAGTAGCTAATGGGCAGCCAGTGGGATTCTTTCAGCAGTGGAGTAACATGTTGGTGATGTCCTGCCCCAGTGAACAGTTGCACCTTTGCAATTTGCCCCAGCTGCAGCTTCTGAACCAACCTCAAGGGCAGCTTTTTCAATAGCAGTCAGATCACCTCCTCTTTCAGGGCAGCTGGACCACATTGATGTGCTTTGTGCAAAAACAACCCCTTTTGCCCCAGGGAATGATGACTCAAAGGGGAACTTTCCCGGTGACGGAGCTGTGTTATATTGGGTATAATTACTCATGCATGCAACAATGATAACTGCGAGGTCACCACCTATGTCCCAACTACTGAGGTACAGATCTTGCAAAAAATCACATTCAGCCTTATTTGGCCACTTGGTACCAATTTGAGTCCTCGCTCATATACTAAATGCTCCTCATGGTTTGGGCTGCTGTTAGAATCCCTATTCAGGCTTTGTCCTCACAAGCAAGGAAAATACAAGAGCAGTGGTAGGCATGCTAGCTGCAAAAACCCCATGTCCCCCCATTGCCTTCAAAGATGATCATCTACAGTGGGGTGTCTCCTGTGCTTGTGGAGTCTTTCTGCATAACCTAGAACCCTAAAATCAGGGTTCTGTGTCACAAAGTGAGCCTCCACAAATACAGAAGGCTCTCCTCTACATATGGTCCCCCTTCAACTCAGGGAGGGTGCCGATAATTGGGGTGGGCTAGCACATTCATCCCTGTTAGTTGTAGTTACCCATCAGTATAATGCCTCAATAGAGCCAGAGATATACACACGTCAGTTTCAAAGTAAAGATAGAGAGTAACATGGTTTTGATTGTGTAAACCAGCACAGTAGCTATGTGTAGCTCTTTTCTTTTATTATAGACTCAGCAATGTAGAGACTGGCACTCCAGATGCACTTTTACAGAAATATGTTCCATAAATTTACTTGAACTTATTTCCATAAGAACATGGTAAGAGCCCTGCTCAGACCAAAGTCTTGCAAGCATCCTACATCCAACAAGCATATAACTATCATGTTCTATGAACATTTACCACTGGTTTCCCCCTTGTAAGGAATGGCACTCACATCCTAAACACTGGGGGTTAAAATAAATTAAGTGGAATCTATTTCTGAGGCATAATTTCTGAGGAAATTGTTTAACTTGTGTATATGCTGGCAAGCCAGAGCCAGTCATTTCATTAGCCAGTTCAAAATTGAATTAAATTGGTTTAAACACCACAGGAATCAATGGCTTTAAATAAGTTTAATTCTGTGTAAGATTGTAGTTTGTGGCTGGCTTTAACGTGCAGCATCAACCATTGTCAACCAAGCTACAACTCAGGCAAGCAAAGTATTTTGATTTAATCTCATGGAAGTGAGTAGCACAAAATCAATTTAAACCCTTCCGTTTCATTCCAGGCAGCGTTTGAGACACATTTTTCCCCATTTTCAGGGCACAGTTTGAAGTACATAACTGTAGATACCAAAGGGAAATTTGGGGCTTACTTGAGCTATTTTTTAGACTGCAGTCATGCAGCCAAAGGTTTGGTTGGTTAATAGCTATTTCAAATCAATATTGACACTTCAGTCTTCATCTCCTATGCAGCTCCAGACCACGTGTGCATCTTCGCTCTGCCTCTTCTTATTTCCAGTTTACTTTCCTCCCTTCTCTCCTCCTCTCTCGAGACACTCTTGAGCAGAGCAGCTCCGCTAATGGCTGTCAAGAGACCCTAAGAATCAGTGTGTCTCCATCAATGGCAGTCAGAGGTTCCTCTGTAATGGCCAGGCAGCTCCACCAATCACTGTCAAGTTTAATCATCACTACTCACTCCACAATCATTCAGCACATTGCAATATAGATTACAGGTAACATTTCACTTAAGGAAGCTCAGTATCAAATTACTCTAAAATAAATAAATAAATAGAGCAGATGACTTAATCTTCCTTCATCTCTTCAGACTCCCTTTTCAGGAGCATAGCAGCTGAAGTCTCCACATTAAAGTTAACATAACACAGAGGAATAGTGTGAAAACAATTTTTGCATGCTTCTTTAAAACGCAAATATCCTGAATACAGCAAGCCACAAGATGAATGTGGCTTTTAATCATTTCTATTAAAAGGGGTTCTTAAGTGCTAGCCGTGTGTGTGTGTGTGTGTGTGTGTGTGTGTGTGTGTGTGTGTGTGTGTGTGTGTGTGTGTGTGTGTGTGTGTGTGTGTGTGTGGATATAAGCCACATTCACACCATAATTTTTCCCACTATTATTCCACTTTAAACAATCTTGGCTTTTCTAAAGAATCCTGGGGAGTGTTGTCTGTGAAAGTTGCTGAGAGTTATGAGGACAGCCCTATTCCCCTCACAGAACTACAACCATCAGAGTGGTTTCACAGTCAGTCCCTCTTCCCAGAGAAGTCTGGGGATTGCAGCTCTGTGAGGAGAATAGGGGTCTCCTAAAAATACTTGGCACCCTTCATAAACTATACTTCCCAGGATTCTTTGGGGGAAGCCATGATTGTTTAAAGGGGAATAAATGTATGGTGTGAATGTGGCCTTATTCTGTGGAAAACATTGGAAATTACCATCTAGTTTTTGAAACAATACTTATTCTCCTGGTTATCCCCCACAACCCCAAACTGGGTTTCTCTTTGGATTATTTACCCTGCAAACGGTTGTGCTTTAGCTGTGATTCAGAAAATCCTATCAGAGAACAAATGCACTTTCCTCAAGACCATGTTTTAAGAAATGAATTAAACTTGGCACAGCTGTGACTGCTTCTTCATGATCAAACATTCTGGACAAGGACTGCAGTTCATTTACTACCCCTTGAGCAACTATGTCAAAGTGCATTATACAGACTGGTGGCTGAGGAGGCATATCTGCTATCTGTGCTTGACAGGCACATTTGCACATTCATGAGCTCCTCTTTGAAATTCATGAACCATCCTCTGCCCTGCCTTTTTATTTTGTTTCCTGCAAAAATGGTTCAGAAGACTCCACTGTAGTTTCTTCCCTTCCTAAAGCAGGGTTAGAAACAAACAAAACAGATGAATTCAGTGTTACTCATGCTTCCTACCTTCTTTTTTTCTATTGTTCCTTTTGTTGAATCCAGGTCCATGTATATCTGCCATCTATTGTTTGCCATGACTCTCAATTTCTTTAAGGCTTCCATTTGCAGAGCATCTCCATTTCCTGTTGTCATTTGGTTTGTCAGACATTTAGCCTGTTAGGAACATAGGAAGCTTCCTTTATACTGAGGGCTCATCTATACATTCATATAATCTGTAACGTAAGCCCCTTGTGCCTGAATTAATTCACCCTCATCCATATGATGTTCCCACACTTTCCCCACTCTTGATCCAGAGTTTCCAATACCAACTATATGCTGAAAAGAAGAGAAACAGCAGTTACAAAGAGCTGCTGAGGAGGGACGCATTGTCTCAAATTTTCACCTGCTTCCATGCCTCCTGCTGATTTTAGGTTCCCACTGGTTCCCTCACCCCTCTCCCTTTGGATCTGAGCCAATCAGCAACACAACACGCCTCCTGCTAACTTTAGGTTCCCATTGGCTCCCTCACCCTTCTTTCTTCTGATCTGAGTCAATCAACTCAAGATGAGAAGAAGGGAGGGGGAGTTTGTAAACAAAAAAGGGTACATCTACAAATATGGATGAGGAAAATGTTTGATTCAAGTACAAAGAAAGTGCAAAAGTTTAAGTGGTCCAAAATGTAGTAGCCAGATTAATGGCTGGGGTTCCTTTTAGGTCTCATATAATCCCTGTTTTAAAACAGCTGCATTGGTTGCCAGTTCGTTTCTGGGCTCAATTTAAAGTGCTCACACTAGTGTTTAAAACCCTAAATGAGTTAGGACACAAATAATTAAAAGACCACCTCCTTCCCTATAGAACCTCTCGGGTGTTGAGATCAGCAGAGAGGGCCCTTTTGGTAGTTCTGCCACCTTCAGAAGTTCAGGGTTGTGGTGGCCCAGGAGAGGGCGTTCTCTGTGGCAGCCCGTAAGTTGTGGAACTCCCTCCCCACCAAGGTGCAGAGTTTGGAAAAGTTACTTTTTTGAACTACAACTCCCATCAGCCCAATCAGTTGCCATGCTGGCTGGGGCTGATGGGAGTCGTAGTTCAAAAAAGTAACTTTTCCAAGCTCTGCCAAGGTGTGTCTGGAAACTTCACTGTACAGATTTAGATGAATGCTGAAGATGCACCTCTTTACCCTGGCCTTTGACACCTGAGACATGTATTCTTAGGATCCACCCTGTTGGGGGGGGGGGTTAGGTTGTTTTTAAATTGTTTTTAATGTCATATTTTAAAATTGCTGTAACCTGCCCTGGGACCTTTGGGTGAAGGGCAGGTAACAAATTATGATAATCAATCAGTCAATCAATCAATTAATAAAAACAATTAGGTTTGCACTACCAGTGGACAATTCCAATAAGGAAAATGTGGATTTTTAATATGGTCTGGATGAGCCCTCTGTCAGACCATTGGTCTGTCTAGCTTAGTACTGTCTCCACTGACTGGCAGTGGCTCTCCAGAGTTTCAGGCAGGAGCCTCTCCCATCCCTACCTGGAGATGCCGTTGATTGAACCTGGAACCTTCTGCATGCAATGCAGATGTTCTTCCACTGTGTTCAGTCCTCCCCCATCCTGAGTTAGGATTGGGTGGTGGGCATATTCTTACGGGGACTTTTTTTCATTAGAGATGTGCAGTCCCCACCCCCAGTGTATACCCTGAACGCATTAGGGGGAAGTGGGACCAATGCTTCCACCCATGCCCCTAAACACTGACAAACCTCCAGGACACAAACATCCCAGAGGCCTTGCATTTGCCCTGATTCCTGAGAAAGGATCCTACAACATGCATGCAGCTCTTCCTTGCTGGAAACCCAGATCATCCTAGGGTTGTCCAGCAAAGCCTTCACAAGTGCTACATCACTCACTTAACTAATTCTAGGCACAGGCCAAAACCTCTTCCCATTATTTCCTATACTGTATAGCTGAGCTACATCTCCTAGCAAGCAGTGCTTCAGCTCTGTTGTATGCAGAAGATAGCATTAGTGCAATCAGTTTTTGATCTAAGTAATTATTCAAATCTTGACTAGCCAATATTTGTGTATCTCCTACACAGTCCTATGTACATTTATTTATTTTATTTATTTTTATTATTTATATCCCACCCTTCCTCCCAGCAGGAGCCCACATGCAATTATGCGTAAACAGAATTCTTGTGTATCTGAAATTCTGATTATCCGTATGCTTTTTGATCAGTGAAGTCACACTATATCAAGTAAAATTAGGGCCTCGTCCACATTTGAGCAGCATCTTGTGATGAATCCTCATTTTCCCCTTTCGAATTTGATCGTATTTGCCCACATACATGCGCATTAGACATCCAATCCTTTCACTACTTCCTATGTTATAGTCTAAAGGCACATAAGGCCGGCTCCCTGCTGAAGCTAATCAGGGTCAGGTGTGGCCAGTGCCTGGATGGGAGACTGCCTGAGAACCATATGTAAGCTGCCTTGAGTTTCTATCATGAAAAGAAAGGCGGGGTATAAATGTATTAAAGAAATTAAAGAAATATTCATACTAGTGGGTGTTTACACTGTTCAGTCAATCCACACTCTGTTCTTTGCCCCACTTTCTAATTAGGCCACAAACTGGGCATGTGCACAGTAGTGATTTCCTTGTGCACACTGTCTATTAAAAAAATCTCCAGTCAAAAATTGCACAAGAGCACACTTCTGTGTGCAGAATACACACTCCTGAACAAACTGGGCATGCACACAAGTTCAGCTGTGTCCGCGGAATTGCAGATTGGGAGGAGGGAATCTGCCATACACTAAGTGGCAACACAACATAAGGGAGAAGAATTCCCTTGCAGTGACCTTTTCTTCCTCCTCTCAGGAATCTTTCTAGAACTAAACATTTGCTTTTTGAGATGCATTTTTAGGCAGCAATTCTATGGTCCCTGAGAGAATGTGCCAACAGCTATGGATATTTTGGATCTCCTCTGAGAGTAGAGAGAGAGGTTCAGCCTTGTAAGGCCCCTCTCAGCCACTATAAAAACCTCTGCGGGCCATGCCTTTTCAATGTCAGGTGGTCTGATGTTGGTAGAGGCAAAAAAGATGTGTGTTGAGGGCATGATCGAGGCATACTAGGGGGAAGATTAGGGTAAAGCTTGGATCCAAAGGATCCCATTCCCCCCAAAATGCCCCATAACAGGTACACCAGCCCTGGGGCTCGTGTACGTCTTTTGTCTCTCATTGGAAGCAATGGGAGGGAAATCGTAGAACCTACAAAGAAAGCATCCAGGAAGGGCAGTAAATAGCTCCTCCCTTCTCCGCTGCCTCCACATGGTCGGCAGGACTGTAGGCATTTCAGATGCTCTGCCTTTAGTTTTCTACCAGCAGAATACCTCTGCCTGTTGTTTAAAAATTAAAAAACAAACAAAACCATGAATCCAGGTGTTAAGGCAGGGTGAGAACCTTTTTCTGCCTGAGAGTTGCATTGCCATCGGGGCTGTTTTCCAAGGGTCAGAAGCAAGTGGTGTGTGGGGCAGAGACAAAAGTGGGCAAAGCAATTGATGTGCTTTTTAGCTTTGCACAGTATGCTCGTTTCTACACACACACACACACCCTTCCCTATTTTCTGCCCAGACAAGCAACAAGCATGATCTAAGCCCAAGCGTATGTTCCGGACAGGCAAAAGCATGCAAGGAGGGTGAAAAACAGGGCTGACGAGAGATGTGGTCTAGAGGTTGTGTGGCCAGAAAGAGAGCCCAAGGGGGGCACATTTGGCCCTTGGGCCTGAGGTTTCCCCATCTCTGTGTTAAAGTAACTAAGGTCAATGAATACGGCATGTTCCCTACTTCCCCCTTTTTCTCTTTTGTTCACGAGGAAGATTGCATGTCCCGTTAGCATGAAGATGTGCAGTCAGCGTAGGCAGGTTATATAGAAAGAGCACAGGAAACATTTCATTTCTCACACCAACTGAAGAAAATTAAGGAACATGGAAACCAGGAAGGCACTGGAAATGGAAACTTAAATGAAAGGTCCACAAGCAAATTAAAGATACTGTACATGGCAAGATCAGCCCCTCTCTTGGCAACCTTTATGTGCATCTAACCAGAAAGGGCCTATCTTGTGCCTATCTTGAGGTCAATGGCCATGCCTTTTAATCATGTGGGGTGGCCTCAAAAGTCATGCTCCTGCTGCCCTGCACTAAGAGCTACATTTAGCACTGAAGAAATGAAAAAGCCCAAGGATTGAAAGCTTAAATTCCTTTTAAATTGGCTGCATCTTCAGTGTCCATGAGGGGCAGAGTTAAAATAAAAATGAATGGTATCCTGAACTTTGATCTCAGTTTCAAAATGTTGTGCGCTTGGCAGACAGAAGTGTGGAATAGGGATCAGGAAAAAGGTAAGGTGTGGAACATTAATACCAGATCTATCTAGCCCCATATTGTCTTCTCTGACTGACAGCAGCTCTCCACAGAATCTTTCCATCACCTTCCACCTTATCATTTTCAGTGATGATGATGATTTCATTTATGAATCCCTTCCTATGAAGCTTCTCGAAGCAATTTCACAATCCAATAAAAAGCATATATAAAACAACTGTGTATATCAGAAGTCCACTACACAGTAACTCAGAGCAGGGCTTTCTGTTCCATGGAACAGTATCCCTTTTGAGATACAGCAGGCACCCACTATCTGCACCTGCATTCACTCCCACAAGAGGCATTGATGGCCACTAACTTGGATGGCTTTAAAAGAGGATTAGACAAATTCATGGAGGATAAAGCTATTACTGATTGCTATGCTCTACCTCCATGGTTGGAGGCAGTATGCTTCTGAATACCAGTAGCTGAAAACTGCAGGAAGGGAGAGTGCTGTTTGGCTTAGGTCCTGCTTGCAGGCTTCCCATAGGTATCCAGTTGGCCACTGTGAGAACAGGATGCTGGACTGGATCATTGGCCTGATCCAGCAGGCTCTTCTTGTGTACTTACATAGTTGCCAGAAACAATTGAAGACACTTCTGTTTTGACAGTGTTTTTGAAGCTGGATAAAAAGGAATCTGCTTTAGGTGTGCATTTTGTATTGTTTTTAAACATATCTTCAGTTGTTTTTTGTGCTGGTTTTAGCTGTTTTATGATATGTTTGTAAATGGTCTTGAGATATATGTAAAAGGCACTTCTTCATAACAACAGCATCAACATCTAAAACAGTTAAAACAATTGCATATATAAACTTAATTTAAAAACTTTACATATATATAAATAGATAAAACTATTATATATATATAAAAAATTTTCAGACCCAATTCAGATACCAACTGAGATAAAAGACTTGTTGAAAGAGGGAAGCCTTCGACAGATGCCGAAAAGACCATGGAGACATAACCTGTCTGATATGTAATGGGCAGAAGGTGCCAGGGGACTGTCTGCATGCACAACTTGTGCTCTAGCTCTGAGGTATGTTTCCTTCCATAGCTTTTTGAGCTTTGATGAGTCCCCATCCCATTAGCACAGTCCAGCTTTGAGTTTAATGAGTCCATAGCCAGTGTTTTCTTTCTATTTCCCATTACCGCTGGAGTTCCTCCTACCAAGCTACCTTTTAAACTCAGGATGTATATTATATAGCCACAAGAGTGGCTGTATACTATACTCAGCATAGATTTTTCACATTCTGCAATGTTAAATTGAAAACACCCCCATGCAATTCTGATGCTTCCCGTAAGCTCATTTTAAAACAAAACCTTACAAAATTTATAGTCCTGAACTCAGAAATGCTTGCTTAACAACCCTCTACATTTTCATGGCAATACACACAACAGTCAGAGACACCTGAGAGTTCAAATTGTAAAAAGAGAGAGAAACCAGACCCCTTTGGGACTTTTTTCTGTCAGAGCACTCATAATTGTTGAAATTCATTAAAAATCAGCCATGTTCACAGAGTACCTGTAATCCTATTACTGACCTTGTCCATACTCTGACCTTGATCTTCTGCAGTTTAAAAGTTAAAAAAAAATGCATGGCTGATTTTTTATTAATGTAAGAAAATTAACATAGCGGAGGCACACTCAGTAAAGAACAACTATCAGTGTTCTAAAAGCCAGGCTAACAGCTGTTTGGCTTGGTAAATCAGGGGGCCACACCCACACCAGACTTTTATTCCACTTTAAACAGTCATGGCTTCTCCTAAAGAATCCTGGGAATTGTAGATTGTGAAGGGTGCTGAAATTTGTTACGGGACTCCTGTTCGCCTGACAGAGCTCCAATGGCGACAGTGGTTTAAAAGTCAGCCCCTCTTCCCAGAGAATTCTGGTGATTGTAGCTCTGTGAGGGTAATAGGACTGTCAAAGACCAATCCAAATTGTGTTTGCATTTTGACAAATTTGGAGGGCAGTACAATATCTCAGAGAGCAGGTCAGGTCTCCTGCTCCCCTGGTGCATTCACTATAGCTGCCCAATTTCCTTGCTTTTTAATGTTTGATAGAAATATTTGTTGGCTATAGGTACGTTCTTAAACTGCAAGGCTTTTTGCCTATTAGTGAATAACAGGATATGTTATGGATGGCCTCGTGATTTGCTGGAGAATGTTTCTGAAATGGAAACAGGGAGAAAAAGCCAGCAGTGTATGGAGCTGTAGAGTGGAATAATTATCTCCTTGCAGGACACTTAACATATATCCTCTCTGTTCAAAATAGATGGCTGTTTTCACTGTGCTATATTGTTCATTCCAAATAAACCCATGCTGACTAGAACACATTTCACTGATAGTAAAGAAGGCTGCTTTTTTTATGGCACACATCATTTATATAGCCTCCAAGTAGCCAGGATTGTAAAACTACCAGATCATCATGGCACAATCATGCTCTGTCGTGTGTTGATCATTTTTGTACTCTTCATGGGCAGCATTTATTTATTTATTTATTTATTTGTATTCCGCCCTTCCTTCCAGCAGGAGCCCAGGACGGCAAACAAAAGCACTAAAAACACTTTAAAACATCATAAAAACAGACCTTAAAATACATTAAAATAAAACAACTTCAAAAACATTTTTTTTAAAAACTTTAAAGACATCCTTAAAAAGGATTAAAAAACATATTAAAAAGCAATTCCAACATAGATGCAGACTGGGATAGGTCTCAACTTAAAAGCCTTGTTGAAAGAGGAAGGTCTTCAAAAGGCGCCAAAAAGATAACAGAGATGGCATCTGCCTAATATTTAAGGGTAGGGAATTCCGCAGGGTGGGTGCTGCTACACTAAAGGTCCATTTCCTATGTTGTGCAGAGCGCAGTGATCGACTGGGTATATAAGGAGTAAGACAGTTTTTCAGGAATCCTGGTCCCAAGCTGTATAGAATCATAGAATCATAGAATCATAGAATAGTCGAGTTAGAAGTGGGATATATGTGCTTTGGCAGGCCCTACTCACAGGATCTGGCCAGGTCTAGAGTATTTGATGATGTGAAAGGGCCTCTTCCCATCCTGAACACACACATGCCCAGTCTCTTGTTAAAAGTTATACCTGTGGTGGTGTCACAGCATACAATGCAAGGCTCACTCCCACTGTCCTGTGCGAGTGTAAGCTACACTCCTTTTTAATTATGACCTAAGAATTGAGAGTAAAACATGGGGACTAATTATCATCTCCCCACACAAACACTTATTCCTCCTCCTCCTATCTCCGTCTGCCTTTTAAATAGACAAATACACATTTCCCCTAGAAAGATTAAGACAATATATTTTTTTAAGAATTCCATTGGCTATGTGATTGCAATAATAGGGTTTTGTTTGCAAGTTGGGGTAATCACACAGTAGGTAATGTGTTGCTAAACATTATGACAATGTTTCATAATCAGTAAAGTTTCAAAATTATATTGTATGATTTGTGTACTATTTCTTTGAAAGCGTATATTTTTCTTTTTCTTTTTCTTTGCATCATACAGGGAAGAAACTCCTACACTACTTCTTTGAGCACAGTTGGATATTCTGCTACCAATGCCTGAAGGTGACCTTGAAGTATAAAAGCCAGTGCATGCTGCTGAGTCAATTGTTGCCGTTATCAAATATTGGCTGGAGCTTGTAGCAGTGTTATGCTATTGTCATTGCCGGCTCTTTGCTTTAGCCTGCAGTGCTGTCTACAAAAGTTGTAGAAAACAAAGAAGATTGGAAACACTGGAAAACATGTTTTTAAATTTGCTCACATCCCTGCACTCACTAAACTGGTGGAACGGCTGGATTTAAAATATTTGGGCTGATGTAATCAGTTCAACATTTGTTTCTCTGGAAAAGCTTGTGCAAGTATTCTCCATGGTGCTTTATATAAATCAAGCAGGCCTCTTTTTCTTGTAAAATACTGCCCTCTCGTGCATGTGTTGCACCACACTCAGAAGGTATAAGCCTATGGCTGAAATAGAGGGCAAAACATTAACATTCCACAATTCTATTGTTTTGTAACAAGACATGCAAGGGAGGAGGAAATGGCGGAATTGTCAATTTAAGAAAGATATCTAGAAAAGAATAAAAATTTAGAGGGGGGAAATATACAGTATAGTATTTATTGTTCAGTCCTAATAGTCCTTTGCTAGCAAATAAATGCATGGGTTGTTAATCTTCAGGTAAATTATCTAATAAAAGGACAATTAATAAAATGAATATTTGTGAAAGAAGATAAATTTAATCCACAGTATGTGGCCTTGAACCATAAAATCTAGAAATTAAGGCTGGCCAGTGTTTTTTGCGTAAAAACAAGGTGCTGTTGCTCATATCTTTATGAAAATGCCATGGGTGCCAGCACAACATGGCTGCTATGGGCAGAAAAAAGAGGTGCTGGTACTCCATACCAGTGAGTACTATTAAAAAAAAAAGGACCTGGGGCTAACTACCCCACCTCCCTTAAAAAAAACATGCAAAGCTGCTTTATACAGAGTGACCATTGGCTCAGGTAGCTCAGTATAGCGTATGCCACGAGTGGGAAACGTATTTCAGCCCAAGGATGGCATTCCTTACTAGACAACCTTCTAAGGGCCACAGGCCAGTAGTCGGGCCAGAGGCAAAATGCATGGAACAAGAAATATAAATTTGATACAGTAGAATTGCTTCAACACACACTCACATACCCCTCTCCATCCTCCATCCAAACAAGCAAAAAGCATGATCATATTCTAGCCCAGTATGAAGCAGGGCCAATGAAGAGGGTGGCCTCAGGAGAGTGTAATTGACCTGGGAAGACTTCTGAGAGAGGGCCAGATAGAGAGGCCTGGAGGGCTGTGTTTGGACCCCAGGCCTGAGGTTCTCTCAGTGATGGCTGGGGGCTCCATTCCAGTGGGGCAGCGGAATCCGCTCAGGGTTTTAGTCCAAACTTGCAAGGAGCTGCCCAAGATGTGAAGTTGCCCCGGATTCTCCACACCTGGTCCACACTTACTGACAGCAATTCTCCAGGATTTCATGCAGGAATCTTTTCATTGATTAAATCTAGTACCTGCATGCAAAGCATGTACCTATTCATGAGCTCTCGCTAAAAAGAATCCTAAAAATGTACCATCTTTTGCAATTGTCCGATCAAGATTTTATTGTCTTCTTAATAGTGCTGGCTTTGACCTTTAAAGTAGAGCTTGGGCACAAATGGCCTCTCTAAATTCTCCACCCTGGTTATAAGCAGAAAAATGAGGGGGGATGATCAAGTATCACCAAGAGGAGAAGATACTCTCTAATAGTTGTGCAGGGATGGGACTCACCATTAGCAGTGGCAGTAACAAAGCTTTGGTCTTTGATCATAAGGGATGTTGTTGTTATTGTTGTTTGCTTCCTCTGGAAGCGGCAGCAAAGAAAACTGTGTTGACAGCCTGGCCACCATTTTGTATCCTGCCCAATAACCTGGACCTTGCATAATTCCACAGCATGCGGGGAGGTGGAATGGTGGCCACCACAAAGAAATTGCAAATATTTTGGGGGGAAATTACAAAGTGTCCTTATTTCTCTTGGGGGGGGTGAGAGAAAAAATGGGGGGAAACTAAAATTTTCTCAGAAAAATGTCTTTTAAGAATTTTTGGCTCAACTCTACTTTAAAGTGCTTTCCTGCTTCAAAGGGCAATACCTGAAGGGTGGCCTCTTCTCACATGAGACCTACCCAATCTCTTAGATTGCCATCTGAAGCCCTACTGCAACTGCCTCTGCCAAGTGAAGTAGGGCAGTTGGCACAGAGAGAAAGGACCTACTCAGTAGTGGCCCCTCAGTTGTATAATGTCCTGCCCTGAGATGTCTATCCAGCACTTACCTTAATGTTAATTTAGCAGATTAAATTGCTGAGGGTCTTGGGGGACCACTAAATGATTTTTCTGCCTATTGTTGTGGTAGATTCCTGTTGTTGCTGCCCTAGATGCGGTATTAATTGCATTTGTATTGCTTCTTTAATTTCTTAATATTGTATTTTGTTCTATTGCAAGTTGATTCCAACTGCAATTCAACAAAATGCAATATATAAGAAATAAAAGAAGCAATACAAATGTAATTAAAAATCAATGTAAATAATGAATGCAGTGGATATGCCTTCTCCCGGCTTTAACCAAAGACCCACAGACACACCATGGACAACTGGTGGTCCATAGACCATAGTTTGGGAAGTCCTGCTGCAGACAATATTAAGTTAGATGGGGCCCAATGACACTGCATAAGGTAGCTTCCTATGTTTCACTGAAGTAAAAAATCATCTTCTATCAAGCATACTCATTGAGGAGACACAGATTGTTCCGTCCCCCGTCCCCCGCCAGCCCACCTTGTTTTCATGCTGGTTGCAGAGGAAGCATCTTTCTTTCCTTCCTTTGCAGCTGGCATGGAAAACAAGCAAGCTGGGGCTTCTGAGGGTGGGTAGGGGGTGGGGCTGAGCCAGCCTGGGATCCGCTGGATCCTGAGCTGGTCTGACAGCCGGTGCCAACTGGCATTACTTTGGGCCCAATTGCTGCACCAGGCTACAGCTGGCCACCAAACTCTGGCGGCAGGAGTGGGGAGTTAGGATTGTAAGAATTTCTATGTTGCACAATTTCTAATGGCTAGTGCATTACAGTTAACAAAGACAGGAAATGTTCATCATTTTTTTAACAATAATCTATTAATTATACAAAAATTCTCAGCTCTTATCTGGGCATAATATTTATTTCCCAGTGTTTCCCATATAAGAGATTTCCTTTAAGTTCCAAAACAAGATACTTGACTTTTAGATCAAAGTTGAGTTTCCTCCCTTTAAACCCCACTGGCTTTGAGCTAGCCTAATCGTGAACTGCTTTGAGTTTTTTTCACTTCCAAAAATATTCCATATCTTCACTCATCTTTCCATAACTTCCACTGTATGTAGAAGTTGCACTCCTTTACCCTGGCCTTTGATACCTGAGAGAGATAGTTTTAGGGCCCACCCTATTTTTCTTATTGTAAATTGTTTCAACTGATTGTAATACTGAATTTGGTATTGTTGTAACCACCCTGGGACCTTATGGTTAAAAGCAGGTATTATAAAATCCAGGTGGTGATGATGATGATGTTGATGATGATATAGTACTAACAATGCTATTGTTACTAGCTAACCAGCTAGGCGTACTCTGAATTTTTTATCTGAGCCATGTTATATTTCCTCCTGAGTTTAATGCTACTGGTGTGAAGTCCTGACACAGACTTGTCAGAAGGATCACTCAGCTTAAAACAGAGTGAAAAGGACAGAAATAAGAATCAAGAGATTTACTCGAACTCAAGATGAGAATAAATCTAAGGTGTTGGACTACGACCTGGGAGACCAGGGTTCGAATCCCCACACAGCCATGAAGCTCACTGGGTGAGTCAGTCACTGCCTCTCAGCCTCACAGGGAGGCAATGGTAAACCCCCTCTGAATACCGCTTACCATGAAAACCCTATTCATAGGGTCACCCATAAGTTGGAATCGACTTGAAGGCAGTCCATTTTTTTTCATACTTCAGTATATTATATTACGAGAACGAGGCAGCAATAATAAGGTACAGATTACTAGGCAGTGAGAGTATTACAAAGTTCGGAAACAGTAAGGTGCCGCAATAAAAATGCTTAAGTAAGAATGCAAAGGCTTTTGAACAAAAATAAATGTGCTTTCCTTTAATATCCATGGCACTACAGCACTCTCTCAAAATTCCAGATGCACCCACAAACCCATAAAAATGGCAATCCCCTGCTCCAGACTGGTCTATCCAAATAATGCTGTTTCTGTGTGCAAGGATAAACCAAATCAAGGGTGTGCACATTCTGCATTCAAGGTCTCTGCTTCTGTTCTAGATCTGAGGGTCAGATACCACATTTACTCAACATCTAAAATTTGCATTTGGGTCATATTGCAGAGGTTATAGCTGCCCAGCACATATTTTCCCCTCTATGTTTGTATTAAAAATATGTTATTGAAATAAGGCTTGATTTATAGTTTAATTACTTATGCTTAGTTGCAGAAGATGGCGTGAGGCTGAGCTTCAATAAATGTGAATAATCACACCACAGCTCACATCCTGTCATGCCTTGTTGCCTAATTAATGCTGAATTATGGAATTCTTACTGAGGTGTCATAAATAAGACTCTGAGCTCCATATTAACGCACTATTTCACTATGATATATTTAAGGGTAATAATTATGTATTGGGTTAAAATTATGCAAGTATTATTCAGAAAATTAAGATCCTAGATCTGACATGAACCCCAAAGGGACAGACCTTCCAGAAGACAAAAACTGAGACACTTCATAGTTTTGGATATGCCACCATCAGTAAGGTCACCTAGCAACCAAGCAATATATAGCACAGTGCTAGAGGTAAAAGCTCCAGCTTAGCTCATTTATTCACTATGTATCCCAACCCTTCCTCCAAGGAGTTCAGGCTGAGGTCTTGTGCCATTTTATCCTTATAGCAACAATGAGATGTAGGTAAGGCTTGCCAAAGGTCATCTGTTCATGACTGCACAGGGATTTTCCCTTGTCCAAGTACAACATTCCATACTATACTTGCTCTCTGACTTCTAAATGTGACAGAGCAGGAATTTCTGGAGCAGACCTGCAAGCACATGGTACTTAGACCATGCATCTGACCACATAGTATCATCACATGGTAGTTAGACAAGGTAGGTTGACTTTTGTAACACATATCTGTGAAGTCACAGAACCAGTCTTTTTCATGTGTTAACCATGTGTTAAAAAGGCTTTTCTTAACTTCATAGTGGCGTTAACCTGTTGGAAAAAGAACCCTCACCATGTACATTTTAGTTTTTAATCCTTCTGCTTGATATTTGTTTTATTGGTAGGTTCTTCATGTGTGTTGTATAAGCTAGCGTTGTATTTGCATTGTTCTTGTTGCGTTGTATTTTTACTGTATTTTTTTTACTGGCTATATTCCTTATGTAATTTTTTTTGTAATCTGTTTTAATATGTTGTTCACCACTTTGGGGGCCTTTTGGCCAAAAAGTGGTATATAAATAAACTATTAAAAAAACTAAAAAAACCAAAGGACAATTTCACTTCTACATGACTGATGCATAATAGTGGGAGGACTAGTATTTGGCTATGACAATGTGATTTTAAAAACATTTTGTAGCATTTTAGCAGGACTTCATACATCCCATGATTTCAACAAGATGAAGTTAATGTCATAGGGCGGTGTTCAGTGCATCTGCTCTGTCAGCGTGAGGATTTTTGGTTGTACAACTGAACTTCCCCTTCCTCTCCTCTCCCTGCATGCCCCCTGTGCACCAATAAATCTGTCATGCTCCACAGTACGCTTGGGGAGGGCTCAGGGCACCCACAGGGAGAGGAGAAGAGGAGACTTCTGCTGTGCAAACAGAAATCCTTGCACTAATGGAATGAGTGGATTGGATGCTGCCCATAATGTCTTCATTTCATATTATAGATTTATCTATATATTGTGTGCTACAGATTTGATGTAAGCCGTCTTGGGAGGGCTTTTTTATATTGTGTACTCTGGTTCTGATGTAAGCTACCTTAGGAGGGTTTTGCCCTGAAAGGTGGACACCTGTAGGGTTCCATACATAGAATCAGCCTGCTCCACATTCTACTTAGGCTGAACTGCATGCACTAAGCTGATTGAGATCATGATACCACTCCATTTTGTCCCACAGTATCAGCTTATCATATCAGTTTATCACTATGTACCTGTTCTTGCCTTGTCAACACTTAAGGGCCAAAAGTTTTTGGATTGGCTTCCTATTCCCTATTGGGGCATTTAAACTTCTGTTTCTTATATTAAAGCTATAGAGGAAGGGTGGCTAACCCTGGGCCCAGTGGCTTAATCCCCCTGCCCCCTCTCCCAGGAAATTTTTATGGCCACCAAAGACCCCACACATTTTGTGCAAAAAGAGGGGGAGAAAATAAGTAGACAAAATGGTGGGGTAAGCAGCTATGGTTGCCCTAGTCATTAGAGTGATCCTTTGATGAGCGGAAAGGAGACAACGATAAGTCTCCCTCCTTAGCTGATCTCCACAGATCAGCTGAAGAAGGGAGCTGTGTCTCTTGTACATGTGTGGATGTGTGTAAGAGTCAGAGCTTGGAAGATTACTTTTAAAAAGTAATAAATTACAGTTACAGTTACATGGCTCAAAAAAGTAGTAATTACCGTTACAATTGCAATTGCTCTGAAAGTAACTGATTACTTTACTTTTCCTCCAAAGTAATCACTACAATTACATTTCAGTTACTTAAAAAAATGCCTACAAGGTGCTGGCCTTGGCTGCTGCACATCGAAGTAGCCTAAAACTACATTAAAAATAAACAAACACATACAGAGGTAGTAGAATAATTATTTTTATTCATAAGATAGCAATGGTGGTCTCTCCACTGGTAAGGGAGGTGGGGAGGGAGGCTGAGGCCACTACTCAGATCTTTGCATGTCAAACCAAGTGCAACCCCCCCACTCAGTCAGCCAGCATAATCTCTCTCACTTAACCACCTCCCAGACCCTGCCCTGCCACTAACTAAGGGACACTCACTCAAGCAAACATTTTCCCCTGAGATGCAAAAAGTTAAAATACTGAAAATGCAGCACAGTAGCCGGAGAGGGTGGTGAAGGCCACTTTGTGTGCCAAGTGCAAACTCAGTATTCTCTCTCTCTCTCTCACACACACACACACACACATGTTGTCATCTTTCACCTCCACAGTTCTTTATCTCCATTCTGCTGCTGCCTCCTTCTCCTCCTTTATCCATGTCCTTGACCTCTGGTTCCTTTTCCCCTCCACTCCATTCTTCACCATCACTATCTGTTTTTTTAAATAATTGTTTTCTCCACTCCACCCCGTCTCACTCTCTGCCTCCTCTCTCGTTGCCTGCTACCCATCCACAGAACATGAGAAAAGAGCGACACTGCACAGAAGCCCAGTTTGAGGCACATGATTTTCATCCACAAATCAGAGGAGCAGAAGACTTCCCCTGCTCCTCCCCCAAGTAATGCCCAAAAGTAATTCTGGAAACGTTACAATTACTCCACAAAAGTAGTAAAATTACTCCTAGTTCTATTACAATCAAAATGTAAAGGAATTACCCACTAGTTACTCAAAAAAGTAATTAATTACAAGTAATTCATTACTTGTAACTAGTTACTTCCAAACTCTGGTAAGAGTGTGGGTTGGCCAAAACTAAATTGGTCCTGCTATAGAGCTTTATTTAGCTTTATTAGGACCAACCAAAAAGTCCCCAAATGTGCAAGTTTTCAAATTCTCCAGGGCTCTTCATCAAGGAAGATGTTACACAAAGCAAGACACAGTGGATTGAGGGGAAAAAGCTAAACCGAAAAATCATACTAGATGTTGTAGCTGTGGGACCAGCTTGCAGACTACTTCCAAAATGGAGGATGCAGGCTGAGTAAGTCCCTCTCAGAGGCTCATCCACACAGCAATTTATTTATTTATTATTTGATTTAAATCCCGCCCTTCCTCCTAGCAGGAGACCAGGGTGGCAAACAAAACCACTAAAAACAGTTTAAAACATCATAAAAAGAAATGTTAAGATACATTAAAACAAAACATCTTTTTTTTTAAATAATTTTTATTCAAATTTTTCAAAAAACAAACAAAACAAAGTCAAAAAAACATAACAATACAACAAAAAAAATAAAAATAAAATAGTTGACTTCCGATTTGTCGCAGATCAGCTATAAGTATATAATATACATCAAACCTGTCCCTTAATATATACATACAGAATCCCTTTTCTCCATAGGCTGTCTTAGTTAATCGTCAAATCCCAGTATCATCATTTTATTTTGATCTTTCAACAAAAAGTCTAAGAGAGGCTTCCATTCCTTAAGAAATGTATCTGTCGATTTTTCTCTAAGTAGACATGTCAATTTATCCATTTCTACTAAGTCCATTAATTTCAATAGCCATTCTTCCATTGTTGGTGTTGATTCCATTTTCCACTTTTGTGCATATAATAATCTTGCTGCCGTAATCATATATAATATTATTCTTCCATATTTCTTTTCTATTTGTTTATCCATAAAACCCAATAAAAAAAATTCTGGTTTTGACTGAATATTTATCTTTAGAATTTTTTGCATCTTCCTACCTATCTGTGCCCAAAATGATTTTGCCTTTTTACACAGCCACCACATATGATAAAATGATCCTTCTTGTTGTTTACATTTCCAACAAACATTAGAAACATTACTATACATTTTTGACAACTTTTCTGGAGTCATGTACCAATGGTACATCATTTTATAGAAATTTTCTTTAAGATTATAGCATAGTGTAAATTTCAAGCCTTTTTTCCACATATTTTCCCATTGATCCATTTGTATGTTATAACCAAAAATTTTTGCCCACTTTACCATACACTCTTTTACTTGTTCTTCCTCCATATCCATTTTCAGTAAGAGTTTATACATTTTCGCAATTATATTTTCATCATTTGTACACAATCCTATTTCAAAATCAAATTTACTTATTTCAAACCCATACATTTTCTTGTCCATTTTATATCTTTCTAACAATTGTAAATAGGCAAACCATTGAGAACTATATCCTTCCTTTGTCAGTTGTTCTCTCTCTTTCATTATATATTCTCCATGTACATTTTCTAATAGTTCTTGATAAGTTAACCATTTCTCTTTTCCAGCCATTTCTCTTCTGTAAAACGCTTCTTGACTTGAGACACATAATGGTATTTTCAAATAAAACCTTGGTTTATATCTATTCCATATTTTCAACAGAGGACGTCTTATAAAATGATTGTTAAAGTCTACATTTACTTTGTCATACCATAGATATCCATGCCATCCCCACTTCAAATTATGGCCCTCCAAATCCAATAGTCTTTTATTCCTCAATAAGATCCATTCCTTTATCCAGACTAGACAACAGGCAGCAAAATAAAGTCTCAGATTTGGTAATCCCAGTCCTCCTCTTTCTTTGGCGTCTTGTAGTAGTTTAAATTTAACTCTTGGTTTTTTTCCTTGCCATACAAATTTAGAGATATCTTTTTGCCATTGTTTAAAAGGTAAATCAGAGGATATTACAGGTATTGTTTGAAACAAAAACATCATTCTCGGTAATACATTCATTTTTATCACAGATATTCTACCCATTAATGACAATTGTAGTTTATCCCATCTTAGCAAATATTTCATAATCTCTGTCCATAATTTTTCATAATTATTATGAAACAACTTTGAGTTTTTATTTGTCATAATGATACCTAAATATTTCAACTTTTTCTCTATTGTAAAATCTGTCTTGTCCATTAACTCTTTCTGTTCCCTTAAAGTTATTTTTTTCACCAACATCTTTGTTTTTTGATTGTTGATCTTAAATCCTGCTAACGGTCCAAATTCTTTTAATTTGTCCATCAATACATTAATTCCTTCCAAAGGGTTTTCTAGTACAATTATCAAATCATCAGCAAATGCTCTCAATTTATATTCTTCTTTTTTTATCTTTAATCCCGAAATTCTTTTATCTTGCCTTATATCTCTAAGCAGCACTTCTAAGACCAGAATAAATAAAAGGGGAGATAAAGGACATCCCTGTCTTGTACCCTTTTGTATTTCACATGATTCCGTTAAATCTCCGTTAACAATTATCTGAGCCTTCTGAGATGTATAAATCGATCTAATCCATTTTATAAAATTGTCTCCAAAATCCATTTGCTCCAAAACCTGAAACATAAATTTCCAATTCAAATTATCAAATGCTTTTTCAGCATCTAAAAAAATCAAAGCTGCTTGTTTATCATTTCGTTGTTCTAAATATTCCAACACATTCAAGACATTCCTGACGTTGTCACGTAATTGTCTTTTAGGTAAAAACCCTGATTGATCTTCCTGAATAAATTGTTGCAATATTATTTTCAATCTTTCTGCCAAGATCATTGTAAAAATTTTATAGTCATTATTCAATAGAGATATTGGTCGATAATTTTTTGTTTTAGTTAAATCTTGCTCCTCTTTAGGTATTAATGTTATATTAGCATTTTTCCAACTATCCGGTATCTTTCCCTCTTGCAGAATAAAATTCATTGTAGACTGTAAAGGTAGCAAGAGTTCTTCCTCCAAACATTTATAATACATTGCAGATAACCCATCTGGTCCTGGCGCCTTTCCTAATTTAATTTTGTTTATAGCTTCAGATATCTCTCTTGACGTAATAGGGCCATTAATAGCTTGTCTCTGAAAGTCTGTAATTTTAGGCAAATTCTGTTTAGATATATACTCTTCTATTTTTTCAGATGGAATTTCCTGACACTTGTACAATGTTGAATAATATTGATGAAAAATCTTTTTGATTTTTACATTATCTGTCAACGTCTCATCTCCTTCTTGTATCTTTAAAATAATATTTTTTGATGTTCTTTTCTTTATTTATATGCTAACCATTTCCCAGGTTTATTTGCAAATTCAAAAGTCCTTTGTTTAGCAAAATTTAGTTTTCTTTCAATTTCTCTAACTGTCAGCATTGATACTTGCTTCTGTAACATTTTAATTTGATTTACAATAGAAACTTTAGTTGGATTCTTTTTCAATTCTTCCTCTTTTTGTTTTATTTCTTCCAAAATTAATTGCATTTTCTGTTGTTTCTTTTTTTTTAATTCAGAGTTACATTTAATAAAATATCCCCTCATAAATGCCTTACTTGTATCCCAAACGATATTTTCACTTGTTCCTTTATGTAAATTATGTTCAAAAAACTCTTTTAATTTCTTCTTACATTCTTGTACTACTTTGTCATTCTGTAATAAAGATTCATTTAGTCTCCATCTAAATCCAAGATTTTTTTTTTTAAGTTAATATCACAGGATTGTGGTCCGAAAAAGTTTTTGGTAATATATCCATTTTAAAAATATCCTTCGCTAAAATTTTAGACATCCAAATCATATCAATCCTCGAGAATGTTTTGTGTCTTTCTGAAAAATAAGTAAATTCCTTTGTGTTATCATTTATATATCTCCAGGTATCCACCAATTCTAAATGTTCCATCAGTTCAAAGCAAATCTTTGGTAATTTACCCTGTGTCTCTTTGATATTTTTTTCAGAAAGCCTATCAATTTTTGGTGAGATTACCCCATTCCAATCACCCATGACACACCAATGATCATATGAAAACTCTAACAATTTTTCCATAAGTCCTGTGTAAAACCTTGTTTTATCTTCATTGGGGGCATAAATACCCACTATCAAAATGTTTGTGCCCTGTAAAGTAATTTCAACCCCCACAAATCTACCACTATCATCCAGTAATACCAATTTAGGAAGCAATTGTGGGTTAATGTAGAGAACAACTCCATTTTTTTTTTTTGGTCCAGCCGAAATAAATTCTTCACCCAGATTTTTACAAATCAAATATTTGGAATCTTTCTTCTTAATATGAGTTTCTTGTAAACAAATTATATCCAATTTTAATTTTTTCAAATAATGAAACACTTTCTTTCTCTTCTGCGCCGTGTTGGCTCCATTTATATTCCAAGTTAGATATTTGTAATCCATCTTTAAGCGTGTATTTTAAAATGTGCCTGATGCTCCTTTTAATCCATCATCTTCCTTCCCTTCCTCTGCATATCCTTGTTGACTTTGTTCCCCAGGAATTATATCCATATCTTTAAGTTTCTCTTCATCCATATCTTTTGAAGCTTTTCTCAAGAAGTCCCTTGCTTTTTGAACAGTATTCAATCTATATTTCTGTTGTCTGAATGTAAAAATCACTCCTTCTGGAACATCCCATCTAAATTGAATTTTGCGTTGCTTAAGTTTTTCTGTAAGGAAAGCATATTCTTTTCTCTTACGTAAAAGTCTAATAGGAATTTCTTTCATCACCAGTATTTCCTTACCATCAATTTTAAAGGTATTTTTAAAGTGTTGCTGTAATACCATATCTCTGGTCGTCTTCTTTATAAAATGAACAAGCACATCTCTTGGAATTTTTTTCATTGTTGCATATCTGGAATTAATTCTATATACTTTGTCTATTTCAAATTCCATCCGATCTTCATTCAAATCCAGAAATTTTACTAAAGCATTAACAATTTTATCTCTGATGTCTTCACCTGTTTCCTCAGGGATTGCACGGAATCTCAAACAATGTTCTTTATTTCTCATTCAGTCACAGCCATATAGTCCAAGTTTTTTTCTAATTCCAGATTTAATATATCTGTTCTATTCTCCAACATTTGTACCTTTTCTTTAGTATTTTTTGCATCCTCCTTTATTTGCCCAATTGTCCCTTTAATCTCATCCACTTGTGTTTTAATATAGTCCTTTATATCTATCAATTCAGTTTTCATTTCCTGTTTTATATCAATAATCCCTTCCATTATTTTTTGAAACATATCTGGGGGTATAGCCCCTTCCTGTGGGTCAATAGAACCTCTTCGCTCCTGGGCCTTAGTTGCTTTTGTTTTTTTAGTTGTCATTTTCAAAAGAAGCCTTTAATTTCCGATATTAACCACTGTTCCAAAACCTAGAGGCAGTCTATTTCTTTTTTTTTTCCTCCACCAACAAAAGAGTTAATATTCCAGGCCTGTTATTGTAGTCCAGCCAGCACAGCACAGTTCTTATCTACGTCCAAGAATGCAAAACAATTCTGGTTCCCAACACCAAACGATTAGTAACATATACGAGCAGCAGATTCGTCCAAAAAGAAATAGTCCAAGGAGAAAAATAGTCCAAAATATATTTCCATCAAATAATAATTACCTCTCATCCATTTTTAAACTTTAAAACTCCAAATTCAGGCCAGCTTTTTGTCATAAAAAAAGTACATAAGTTGTTTACATTTTCTTTCTTCCTTAATTATATTTAAAAGAGAAAAAGTATGACTCACCCAGGTTTCTCAGTTGCTGATTCGTAAACAAATCCCTTTTATTGTAGTAATTTAAGCCAAATGATAAGATTTAGACAGAAGTAGGCTCGCTGGTTAAGGACGTTTTTTTAAGAAGAAAAAAAAAACGCTTCGCTTTTTTCCAGTACAGCTTGCATGGAAATCCTGACTCCGTCTTCAGCCGATCGGCATGCCTTCTTATCTCAGGGATTTCCTGATCAATTCCAGCCGCCGACAGCTCAACGAAGTCTTGTGGAAAATCTGATCGGTTCTCCTATACCTTGGAGAACATTTAAGCCAGTCAAAGTTTCCTCTTGGCTGGCTTTTAACCTGAAAAAAGCTTCCTCTGAGGCAGAGATCTCTCAGAGACAGTCACCAGCTGAGCACTCACTTCCGGGAAGTCAAAACAAAACATCTTTTTAAAAGGTTAAAAACATATTGTGTTTTTTTTTAAAAAAAGGTTTAAAACATATTAAAAAGCAGTTGCAACACAGATGCAGACTGGAATAAGGTCTCAACTTAAAAGGGTTGTTGAAAGAGGAAAGTCTTCAACAGATGCCGAAAAGATAACAGAGATGGCGCCTGTCTAATATTTAGGGGGAGGGAATTCCACAGAGTAGGTACCACCACACTAAAGGTCCATTTCCTATGTTGTGCAGAACAGACCTCCTGATAAGATGGTGTCTGCAGGAGTCCCTCACCTGCAGAGCGCAGTGATCGACTGGGTGTATAAGGTATAAGACGGTCTTTCATGTATCCTGGTCCCAAGCTGTATGGGGCTTTGTATACCAAAACTAGAACCTTGAACTTGGCCTGGTAGCAAATGGGTAGCTAGTGCAATTCTTTCAGCAGCAGGGTGACATGTTGGCAATAACCTGCCCAGTGCTCAGTCTCGCTGCTGCATATTGCACCAGCTGCAGTTTCCGGACCAACCTCAAGGGCAGCCCCACATAGAGCGCATTACAGTAATCCAGCCTGGCAGTTACCAGTGCATGGACAACAGTGTTCAGGCTATCCCGCTCCAGAAACGGCTGCAGCTGTCTTACCAGCTGAAGCAGGTAAAACGCACTCCTAGCCACTGAGGTCACCTGGACCACTAGTGACAAAGATGGATCTAGGAGCACCCCCAGACTACAGACCTGCTCTTTCAGAGGGAGAATGACCCCATCCAAAGAGGCAACTGACCAACTATCTGAACTCGGAAACCACCAACACACATTGCCTCAGTCTTGCTAGTTTATTGGCCCTCATCCAGTCCACCTCCGAGTCCAGGCAGCGGTCCAGGGCTTGCACGGCCTCTCCCAATTCAGATGTTACAGCAAAATAGAGCTGGGTATCATCAGCATACTGCTGATACCTCACCCCAAATATCCTGATGACCACTCTCAAGGACTTCATATAGATGTTAAACAACATGGGGGACAAGATGGTACCCTGCGGCACCCCACAGCACAATTGCCAGGGGGCCAAAAGACAGTCACCCAATGCTATTCTCTGAAAATGACCTTGGAAATAGGATCGGAACCACTGTAAAACAGTGCCTCCAATACCCATCTCTCCAAGTCGGCCCAGAAGGATACCATGTTCAATGGTATCAAAAGCCACTGAGATAATCTGTTTCATCCAAGAGTACTTGCAATTGCTGTGCCACAACCCTCTCAATCACCTTCCCTAAAAAGGGTCGGTAGTTGTCACAAACCAATGGGTTCAGGGTGGGCTTTTTCAAGAGTGGTCGGATCACCGCCTCTTTCAAGATGGCTGGAATCTCTCCCTCCCACAATGTTGCATTGACCACACTCTGGATCCACTCGGTCAACCCCCCTCTGCAAGCTTTAATAAGCCAAGAAGGGCAAGGGTTGAGAGGACATGTTGCTGGCCGCATCATCACAAGCACCTTGTCCACGTCATCAGGCTGCATCAACTGAAACCGTTCCCAAGAAGTTGCAGCAGACATTGCACTGGACACCTCATTGGGGGACTACAGTAGATGTGGCTGAGGCATCAAGACTGCTATGGAGGCAAGCAACTTTACCCTCAAAGCGCCTTGCAAACAATTCACAGTGGGCCTCCGAAGGGCCTAAGACTCCATTTTCTGGAGTTGATGTCAACAGACCCCTGACAATACAGAAAAGCTCCAGTGGACGGTTACTTGAGGATCCGATGGAGGCAGAGAAGTGGGCCTTCTTCACCGCCCTCATTGCCACACAGTAGGCACGGTTATGATGTTTTACTCATGCTCGATCAGCCTCACAGCACGTCTTTCGCCACTTGCACTCTAGCCGTTGTCCAGCCTGTTTCATTGCCCTTAGCTCACTGGTGTACCAAGGTGCAAACCAGGCTCCACAATGCCGGAGAGGGTGCTCGGGGGCAACTGTGTCAAGAGCCCGATGTGCCTCGCTGTTCCACAGCATGACAAGGGCTTTAACAGGGTCACCTGCTCTATCTACTGGGAACTCCCCCAGGGCATTCAGGAATCCTGTGGATTCCATTAGGCTCTGGGGAAAGGCCATCTTAATCTGTCCACCACCCCTGCAGGGAAGGATCGGAGCCATAAATCTAAACTTCATCAGGAAGTGGTCTGACCATGACAATGGGGTGACATCCACCCCCTATCTCCAGACCACCCCTTCCTCCATCTGGAGCAAGAACCAAGTCGAGGGCGTGCCTTGCCCTTTGCGTCGGTCTAATGACAACTCGAGACCCATGGCCCCCATTTTGCTGTGCAGCTGTGCAGTGCACTCACCAGATCCATCCCACCCCATATCCTCTCCATAGATCGGCACATTCTCAGGCACAACCCAAATCCCCATCACAGTACAGGAGGCCGACGCTCATAATAAGATGTGACTGGCAGTGGCTCTCCAGAGTTTCAGGCAGGGAACTACCTGGAGATGTTTTGCAATGATCAGGAGGAAATTCACAGATGATAAGTCAACTCCTTTTTATTTATTTTGCACCCACGAGACCATGATCATGGGTGTATAGACTGAGGTCAGGCTGAATAAGGAGCTCTACCCTCAGCTAGCCCCCATCTGCCTGCCTCCTTACTTATAACCAAGCCAGGGGGTAGTCCTGGCTGTTAGCTTCATTGTGTCTTGTCAATTGCACACCAAGGCGCTCTCCTGGCTTCAGCCTTGAAGTTCGAAGAACCAGAGGGAGTAAACATGTGAAATTAGAGGGCGGGGTCACAAGGAAACAGTGACACTAATCCTTCCCAGAGGATCCTACTTGCATCCTACTTGTGTGAATGGTAAACAGCGGATTGGAAGCTACTATTGAGCAAGAAGTGTGGACCTTGAAAATCTATTTGAATTGTAAAAGCAGCGTCTTTAGTATGAAGCTAGGGTCCCGTGTGGATAAGCCCCTGGTTACACACCTAGGATTCTAGGATAAAGAAGCAATGGCTGCTTTCCCCATTGTCTGAGAAAAATGAAGTCTGGCTTGTAACAGATCTGGGCTGGAACTGGATGAAGGGGTTGAATCTCCTATGACCATTTTTGAAAACTCATTCATATTATATTAAATTGCTATCTATGAGCAGTAATTTTGACACGAAGCACGGGATCCCGTGCACAACCAGTGTGGAAGCCACTACAGCATGGCTCCCACCTGTGCTATTTGGCATGATGTGAGACGATTCTATGCAGCAGCTCCTCCCCATATCCATGTTGCCCCTCCCAGAAACTGATCGTGCTAGTTTTTGGAATGACCCACACATGGATTTCACCATGTGATCCAAGTCTGCTCATATCAGCCTAGAAGAAGCCACACTGCAGCAGCCACATTACCAGCCTAAGAAAGGGTCCTGAAAAGACACCATGGCTCATGCACGAAAGCTCAGGATGCTGCCATGTTCAGGTACATGATCAATATGGTAAACAGTAGCCAACCAGGGACTACGATGGGTGTTCAAGTAACCCCCTCTACACATATACCTAACATATAGAGGGTGAAGTGGGTTTGTTACCTCCAGGTTTACTCCCACCTCACCTGATGTCCATTCATTTGGCACAATGTCCAAAGGGGGGATCTATGTCCATATAGCAGTGTGCATGTAAGCTCTCTGGGATTTCCTGATGACATGGAGAGACTATACACATATAGCTGTATATGCATAGACTCCTCTTGTCAGAGGTCATGCTGAACACACAACTGCCATGGGAGCAGTCAGTAATTGGAGGTGAGACTGGTGGATGTGTTTCACTCTCTCCTCCATGCAGTGTGTATGTAGGGCATTCATCAAACAACTTTCATAGCCTTTTAAATTCATGTCCAGATTGTTAGTCCCAATAACCTTCCACAGGCATGTAGTCATATCAAAGCCAAAAGAGCAACTTTCAAAGGAGCTGCTTATACATAAGAATTTAAGATGATGTGAATCAGTTTGGATCAATAGTATAGCTTTGTGATGAATTTTGTGATGAATATAACATTTAAATAAGCAATATTCTGAAAGTTCTATGGTTTGTGCCTTTGGTATTTTCTTGCAAAATACTGCAGAGGGCACTAATGGAACATAGGAAAGCTGTGAAAGGAACTGGTCATTTCTTCCCAAAAGACAACTATGTAATTAAATAGGGCAGGGTATGCCCACAAGTCTATGTTTATTTATGTATTCATTAGTGCCATGGCTGAGAGAGCCAGTGTGGCATAGTGGTTAAGGTGTTGGACTATGACCTGGGAGACCACCGTTTGAATCCCCACATAGCCATGAAGCTCACTGAGTGACCTTGGGCCAGTCACTGCCTCTCAGCCTCATGAAAACCCTATCACCATAAGTCGGAATCAACTTGAAGGCAGTACATTTACATTTTACCATGGCTGTAATGGCTACATTTTAAGAGAACTGGAATAGTAATGAAAGCAAAAATAGGTTGATGTTTTAAAATAGTAATAGCGATGATGATGATTGTTGTTTTCTTGTTGTTGTGTCCACAAGCACCCTATTTGGTACCCATGAAATGTCCCCAATAACCATCTTTGAAAAACTGGTAGAAACCACACTTCAAAGGTTTTTACTGGGCCATATGTAGGCTGAGCACACCTCTTTCCAAAGTCAGTTCCAGTTGGATGCCAGCCTCCCTCCCTGCTGTCCTGGACAGGAAGAATGCAGGAGAGGACAACCAGGAGAGGACAACACTCTGCAGAAACTGTGTGATGGTGGCTGAGAACAGGTAGGAAGTTTTTCTTGTTTTCTGTGGCAGGGGTGGCGAGAGGCACTCATGTGTGTGTGTGTGTGTGTGTGTGTGTGTGTGTCTTTGTGTGTGTGTGTGTGTGTGAGAGAGAGAGAGAGAGAGAGAGACTTTGGGTCACAGAGGCCACTTTCCTCATTCACACACACACACACACTTTTTGAAGTTTTTAACTTTGGAGCATTGAGGGGCATTTTCCTATCTCTTGCCAGGGCACCCTCCTCTTGCTGGGTCTTGGAGGCCACTCTTTCCATTTTCCCATCTCTTTTGAGTTTTGTTGTTTTGGTTTTGCATTTTTGCAGAACACGGAAGGGGGCATGGTGTTGTTGTTGTTGTTGTTTTTTAAATCTCTTACCTGGCTGGCCACCCCATGCTTGTGTGGTTGCAGAGTGCTCTGGACAATAAAGGCCAGGTTTCCCTGCCCCCCCCCATTTTTTGAAGCAAAAGAGTGGAGAACATGCCACTTGATCACCTTGTGCATCGTCAGCAGTAAAGCTGGGCCAGTCAGCCCTTTGCTGTCTAGCCAACAGAGAGAATGGGGGTGGAGGATTTGCACAATTTCTTCTTCATGAGAGAGATGCCAATTCCCCAAAGCTTCTTGGAGATTATGCATATTGCTTGGAGAATGTACAAAATCCTGTTGAGATATTGTTCTCCAAGGCCAGTTTGACAAACCTGAGGCATGGAGTATGCACACAATTTTATTATTATTATTTAGTGCATTCATATCTCGACTTTCCTCCCAAAGGAACCCAGGGCAGCAAACATAAGCAAAACCATTTAACAAAAAGAAGAAAAACATATTAAAAACAGTTAAAACATTCCAAAGCACAATTACAATTAAAAACATTCTAAAACACAGTTAAAATGTTATAAAACACAATTAAAAATATTCTAAAACACAGCTAAAAGCCTTCTTTCCTCAGTCATCCAGGTTGCTAGGAACAGTCCTCTGAACCCATCAAATGTCTCAATAAACAGGAATGTTTTCAAATGTATTCTGGGGTAGCTCAGCCCTGCCTCTTCCTCCCCCTCCCTAGAGGGTTAAGCTCCACACGGTAGAGTGATGTGCTGGTATGTAGCAGCCAGCAGGAGGCTTGTGGGGCTGGCAGAGGGAAACCTCACCTCGGATTGCTTTGTGGATTGTTGATTTGTATTTTTTGTTTGTTTCACTTTTATATTTTACTAATTTTTGATGGTGAGCTGCTTTGAGGGCCACTGGCTGGTACAAAAGCTGCACATACATGGTAAATAATAACAGTCATGATCATTCACAACTGTATCCAATGGTGGCTTTGTGATTTGCTCAGATAAGGTGGAGCACCAGTGTCCTATACCGACTGCAGCTGTCCTCACCATAATCCATCCTGTTCCAGAAGGTCCCCAAACCTTCAGGAGCATCCGCTAGGTAGGGGGGATCAGTGAAAATTGGATGTCCCACGTTGTGTGAGTGGAAGCGCTTTCTTTTAGTGCAAAGCCAATGCTGGATACAAGACAACAGAATGATACTAATATTAATGCACCACTCTTGAACATTATATTATAGTATACTATTATATATACTGGATTACTATAATGCGCTTTGCATTGGTTATACCTTCAAAGGTGACTCAGAATCTGCAAAATGTGACAGCCTGTCTTTTGAATGGGGCCACAGCCACTTTACTGCAGTTATTAAAAATCTATACTGGCTGCCAAATTCAAGGTTTTATATATAAAGCCATGAATTACTTGGGACTCAAATATGAGGAAGCGTTTCTCCTTATGTGTTTCTGCTCAGAAGATAAGATTGGTGTGTGGGTGGAAGGGGGCTCCTAGTCACCTAGCTAGATCATAAGGACTGGCCTTTCTGCTGTGGCACCCTGGCTCTGAAGCGCCTTCCCCCTTGAAAACCAGCTGGTGCCTACACTGCTGGCTTTTAGACGCCAGGTTAAAACCTGTTTGCTCACTTAGGTTCTTGAGTAATAGTACTGCTTTTAGTGTGAGATTGTGTTAATGTGGTTTCGTTGTTGTTGTTGTGTTTAATTGCCATGGTGACTTCTAAGCAGTTTATGAGTATAAAACCAATTACAAAAAATATAAACAGACATAAATAAAATAATAATAAAACATTTTCATCAAAACATTAAAATAAACATTCACAATTAAAATGTACAATAAAACAAGCCCATTAAAGCAACACAACAATTAAAAGAGTTAAAACAATGATTAAAACCATTAAAGCAGGATGATCAAGTCAGGAGATGAGGCGAATGCTTGTCTAAACAGGTGTGTCTTCAAGAGCCAGCAGAATGCCAATATCTTTGGGATCTCTGGTATTTCAGTGGGGATAGCATTCCATGATACTGCTGCCACGTTATATTTTTAATGTATTGTGTTTTATGGAATACCCACCCAGAGATCTATGGATGTTAGGTGGGATATAAATAAACTGATTAAATAAATAAACATTTTATGTACTCACAAAGTCTTATTTTTGACAAAGATGATGATCTTCAGTGATAGGTTAACATATTACTGAAAGTGAATTACATTATTTCAATCAAACAGTGGTACAATATTCTAAATATCAGGTCATGCACTCACTCCTATCTATGAAATCTCTCCATGTTCAACTCTAGGCATATTTTCTCATTTCAATACACTGGCTTGTGGCTCTTAAATTGTCATGAGACACTGAGAGTGGGTAGCCAGAAGTTTGAAGTTAACAAAAAATGACGGGGCATGTATCTGGGATTATGTGAAATAAGAAAAAATCAGCTGGTTTTGAGTAACTCTGCTATAAAATCCCGCTTTAAAATTAAACACTTTCATGTAGAAGAATTGGTTAATTCATCTGCTTGTCTCATATTTGCTCTTAACATGTAAGTGGGAAAGGGAATGAATGTGATCATTTGGGGGTCATTTTTCTTTTTCTCTTGTTTTTAGTACTGGTTATTTTTCCAGGATGAAGTCTTTTGTTAGAGTAGGTGGGTGTGGGGTGTGCAAGGAAACATTCAAAGATATAACAATACTAGAAACAAATTATTCATTGTTGTGACTACCCCATAGGAAGAGTTTGCAACATTGCTATTGGATTATTACAATTTTCACACATTCCAGTACATTTATTCTTGAATAATTGCCTAAATCAACACTTTTTGCTAGAAAAGTGTACAGGCAGACTTATTTCCTTTCACAGAGAGAATAATATGACAGGATTTGATTGAGAGGGATACTGCATGGGAGCTTCCCGCACTTTCAGTGTGATGCTTTAGCACAGAACCAGAAAAGGGAACAGTGCCTAAAAAGGAAAGCTACAGTGTGGCAACATTGTTCTTTCATCTATTGTATTATACGATCATGGGAAATGATTTTATACTATCAGGCTATTAATTGGTCCATCTAGTTCAGTACTGTCTATGCCTGGGATGGAGAACATATGTTCTTTCAGATGTTGTTGGACTCCCAACTCCCATCAGCCCCAGCAAGCATCACCAGTAGTCGAGGATGAGAACAGTCATAGTGCAACACCTGGAACACCAGAGGTTTCCCATCCCTGCTTTTACACTGACTGACTGGCGCAGCTCTTCAGGTTTCAGACAGAGGCCTTTCCCAGCACCACCTGAAGATGCTAAAGATTGAACGTAGAGCCTTTTGCATGCAAAGCATTTGCTCTACTGACTGAGCTACAACTCCTGCCCTAACAGTCGTGTTACATGATTCCTGCTCCGCATCAGAGGAATGGATGTGTGAGCCAATTCACACAGGCTGTGCATCTGCCATAAGTCCCACAAGGATTGTGTTTGTACCACACTTTACTCTATGCCAGAAGCATCAGTGAAGAAGGCTTAGGACATCTCAGAAGGTGCCCAACAACTTGGAATTTCTTCCAAACTTACCGTTAAGGGAGGAGCATGCTCATTTTTGTATTTCAAGGCCATTTAGTGAGAGCCAGCAAACCATATTCAGGACACAGGGTTGTATTAAACTGCTAAGAAAATTATTCTGTCAGGGCAAGGATATCTCCTTGCACAATGGAATGTCCTCCCCCTCTCCTCCCCCTGCAATCCCCTAAATCTGTTTTGGGGTTTTCTCCAACCCTCCAGAGCAGATCTGGGGACAGTGCAGGGGGAGGAAAGTCCTGTTGCACTAGTGTTCATCCTTGCGCTAGTGTATTATTTAGTTGAATACTGCCCACTGTCTGGTGTTGCAGTTTCAGACCCTCCTTGGACCCTTGCACCATTGTCAAGGGGGGAGGAAAAAGAGAAACTCATCTCATTACAATATGTGGTTTGAAGTTTGAAATAGATCAAAAGCTGATCAAAAGCACACTCAGGAGATCACTAAACATTTCAAGTTTGAACTCCAGGTTGATTCCCCACAGCCATTTTAAAAGGGACAGGAGGAAGAAAAGATGTAAAGCATACACTAATGCAGCATCTCCTTGAACATGGAGTAATCATAATGAAACATGGTATGTACATATATATACATGTATGGCATCAGAAGTGCAAATGCCTGCTCACTCCCTGTCCATGTTTCAAGCAGGAAAACAATGAAAAATAGACTGCCATGCAGCATGTGAGACCTCTTGAATACTATGTTTTACTAGCTACTGTAAGGAATTCTAACATGCCAAAGGCTGAAATGTCAAAAACTGTAGTAGAGTTACTGTACAGAGATGGCCTTGGGATGGGAAAGAAATTTTACACTGATGGGCTGTCATAGGTTGTGCTGGAACGACGCCTAGAGGTGCCATGCTGGAAAATGAATTTCCTAAATTTCAGAACATGACAACGTCATAGGGGGATCACAGGCTGCAGAGCATCCTTTATTTTTTTGAGAGACTCATTTTAAATGACCGCACAATGAGAATGGAAATATTGCCGTATGCTCCTGAATGTTGCACTGAACTGAGGAAGAACAGGGATCTGCAACAACTATGAGCTAGTTCATACAACCAAGCTATCTCAAGCCTTTTGATCCAAGTGTGATACATTTCTAAAATAAATTTCATTCCTAAAGTGTCATAGAGGAAGGCAATGGTAAACCACCTCTGAATACCTCTGACTCTATTCATAGGGTCGCCATAAGTCGGGATCGACTTGAAGGTAGTCCATTTCCATTTCAAAGTGTCATGCTGTGTTTTGACAACCAAGGAAAGAAGGTAGTTCTATCAGTGGGAACTGCAACAAAACGTTGCACTGTGGAGTGCTTCTGTACAGGGTTCCAGCCAGCCAGCAATGCCCTTGTCTAGGCTACTCCATCCATCCTCTTCTGGATTTCTGCTTTTGTAACCTCCAACAGTTAGCATTCCATGTCCAATGAGCATGCTCAATCCTCATTCAGTTATTTTGGTCGCCCCTCCTGAGGGTGGTTTGCTTGATTGATTACTTCTGCAAACCTTAGCGTTTCCACACTCCTGCTGATACCTTCCTCTCGTTTGTGGATAGTGCCATTTTGTCTACTTAAGGATCCATACTCAGAGACTGAATTTGCTACTAGTATATACAGTATAGGATTTGTCATCAAAATATGCTTTTCAAATCATTTCCTGTTCTTTTCTATGGCTAGAAACTGATGACCAGGATCTTTCCGTTAGCTTTCTCCAGCTCTCAGCTTAGTTAGTCACCTCTATCCTCCAAGCATGCAGATAGCCCAGTATTCTTATTGCATCCGATCCCCCAGATTTCTGAGAGGGGGAGGCCAGTAGTGGCCAGCAGGGCAGGCAGGGCAATATTGCTCACACTGTGCATCGCGGCCAGTTACCAAGACGGAGAGGGGAAGGGAGAGACAGCGGGAAGCTCAGCGCAGTGCAGGCACAGTGGTGGGAGTGTCCAATTGGCTCCCCACTACCTCCCCCTTTTGGTAACCATCGGCGACATGCAGCATTGGGAAGCCAGGTGGAAACACCGCCCTGCCCGTATTGCTCTGCTGGCTGCTACTGGAGGTGAAAGATAGCAGCAGGCAGGGAGACTGGCCGTTTTGGGCAGCAGCCCTGTACCAAAATAAGTGTTGTAGTCTTGAAACATCTGCAGATTTGGGAAGAAGGGATTTGCATCGGAAGCCACAAACACAAGTAAAAAAACCTGGAGGTCACACACTTAATAGGATTTTTCCCCTCACACACTTGAACAGTCCTTAGACTGCAGGGATTTCCAGGTTGTATATGCAGAATGCAAGTGGGAAACTATTTAAATTTGCATGTGTGTTTTCACAGATACTCGTTTTCTAAGTTCTAAATTAATTTTGCCTATCCGCCCCCCCAAACACATAGCCAAGGATACAGCATTCATAATAAACTCTTCCATTCTAACTCTGTGTTTGTCAAATTTGGTAACACCTGCTTCTAAGTTCAATATGCCCATTAAATACAGAAATACTAGCAAATGTTGACCCTGCATTTTCTCAGTCAGTTCACTTCAGTGGAACTTGTGTGGGAGAAGTCCCAGAGCACATGAGGATTCAACATGATATGATTTTATAGTCTGACTACATCTTAATTTTCTTTGAATATGGCTGCATAGAAAATGATTGACGTGCCTGGTTCCTGAAAACTGGTATATTTTGCAAAACACATATTTTCTGTAGACTCCTTGTTGCTATTTATTTTTTATGGATTAAAACTATTGCAACACAGCAAAGAAGCAGCCAGGCTGTTCTCTCCTGGTATCTTTGGAGGATTGTCATGAACATAGCACCAGGTTAATTATCATTATCTTTGGAGGGGCAGTGGCAGTGAGACTTGAGGTGACATTTTGCTCACACTATATAACACGGTGTTAATATGAGTTCTTGTGATCTGAACAAAACAATCTGCAAGAATTAAGAATGTTTGAAATAGTACTAGGGATGGCTCTGCTGTCATAATAGCTAATGGTTTTCAGAAAGTAAGTGAATGTGTTTTATAATTTGATCCATGAATAGAAAAAGAGGGTGTATAAATTCCCATGACAAAGTACACATTGTTGAAAGACATTACAAAGCACAAGACGTTTCTCATTAATGTGTGTGGTTGGTTGTGCTGTATAAGAGAGATCATCATGGTACACCACCACAAAATAACATGCTAATTGTTTCCCTATCTGGTGTTCAAAAAATGGGGCTACAAAGAAAAAAACAAAGAAGAATTTCTATTTTGAATAATATAGTGGCTAGAGAGCTCTATTCTGCAGCCATTTTGTCTTTCCTTCACAAGTATTTTACCTTCAAAACGTTCCATTTTGTCTGAAATTGTGAGGTATCCAGCAAACTAGGGCTAGGAGAACCAGTTCCTCACTGAAACATATCACAGACAAGGAAGTGTCCACACAAGACCTCCTGAAATTCCCACCATCGTCAGTCCAAGGACTCTGGCGACAGTGGGCCTTTGCAGCCATGCCAGGAAAGACCTAGCATGGCTTCAAAACCCATACCTTTAGCGCAACATGGCCACGCACCTGTCGCGTAAGGGGCAGAGCATTGAAGGCCTCTTTTCAGCCTCAAGCAACACCGGAGGAGCAGGTCTTCACCTACCTTTGGTTGGAGGCCTGTTCTTTTGGTGTGTGGGGAGGTGGAAAGAGGCTGTGCGAGCCAGCGCGCTCAGCTAAGAGGCGGTGGTAGCGCAGCAGCACAGGCTGTAACGTGGGGCTTGGAGGCTCTGCACCATTGGTTGGAGCAGCGGTGGCGGTGTAGCAGCAGGTTGCATGTTAGGAGCGGCTGTGTGGTGGCAGCAAGACCAGTGGCTGTGTTGGCATGGGACTCCTTGTGGGCCTTTGGGCCTGTTGGTTTGATGGGCAGTGGTTGGGCCTATGCCCAGGGGTTGCTGAGGGCTAACAGGGCCAGTAGGCTTTCCACCATTTTGCCTTAGGGTCAATTTTGCCAGATAGCAGCCATTGTGGGCATATGTTGTATGGTGCTCATTTTTGGAGCACGTTTGCTCATTTTTTGGGGGGGGTAAACCATTTTGCAGACAATTTGTGGTGGCCATTTTGGAGCACATTTTGCTCCTTCGTGGTGGCAGCCGTTTTGGTTACATTTTGTGTGGTGGCCATTTTGGAGCACATTGTGCTCCTTCGTATGGGGCAGCACTTTGAATAATTGTCTGCCTTGTCTGAGACAGACATTTTGGGGCACATTTGTTTAAGCATTGTTAACCATTATGACTCCCAAGAAGGGCACCGGGGATTCTAAAGGGAAGGGGAAGGCCGTGAAGCAGCCGGCGCTGAGGCCGCCCATGCCACCTCAGGAATCCTCATCCGCAGAGGATGAGGGCCCTGATATGGCTTCTGTATTGGCTTGCATTGAGTCTTTGGTGAAGTGGAATAGCAGCCTCAGGAAGTTAGTGGGGCAAGAGTTAAAACAGCCAAGGGGCCACAGAATAAAAGTCAGTATGGTACTGATTGGGATTCTGTTTTAGGCCACGGCAGCTTTGGAGGGCTCCTCAGGTCGATTTGCACCTCCTTGTTCGATGCCTGAGGTGGAGGCAGTGGCTGCTGAGAATTCTGTGGTGCAGAAGGCTGCAGTTCATCCAGGTTATGGTGAGTCTACATCTGCAGGTACTGGGTACCTGGGGATGGGGCCTGGGGACATTTCTTGGGGATCACATCAGGGATGGCCTTATTCTCCTTCTGCAGGTGCACTGCCTTCTGGGTATGGAAGGGGGATGTCTCAACCGGTACAGCAGCAGCCTGTAAATGAGGCTTGTAGGCAGGTGTGGACTTCTGTGGGTGGCCCTACTAAGGGGCCACCTCAGGGGCCTGCTGATCCTTTGGCTTATGTTCAGGCTGGCGCTTTGCCTTTTGGGAAGACATCCTCTCCCTTGGGGCTCACTTGTTGCTTGCAATGAAGGAGTGCATATGGAGAGGAGAATATGTGGACGTGTTCTCCTTATCGAGAGCCTGAACAGAAAGAAAAGAATAGGCAGGAAGAGCAGGAAAATGAGAAATTTAAAAAGAAGAAGGTAGATAGGACTTGGGGCAATTGGTTGGCGGGTTTTTTGATCTATATGGGGTAGTGATCCAGCGCCAGCCCATGGGGGCTGTGGCCTTGGTGAAATACCTCGATATAGTTTTTACAGCGCATACGGAATTCATTGGGTCAGCGTGGCTGGCCTATGATTAATCCTTTAGGATGCGGGCTGCAGTGGATCATTACCTGCCATGGGACAGAAAGGACCCTGAGTTGTGGTTGCAGTTTATGACTGCAGCTTGACCCGTGCAGGGTGACAGGGCAGATAACAGGCATTTGCTTGGTAAGTCTGCCAGTGTGGCTGCGACCCATGGGTTCACGGGGCAGGGGGTTCAACCCCACCTGCTCTGTTGGATGTTTAGAGCCAAGGGCTTTTGTAATAGGAACCCGTGTAAATTTAGGCACGAGTGTTCCATTTGCTCTGGCTCTCACCCCTTCACCAGTTGCCCTAGGACTCGGGGATTTAAGGGCTTTCAAAGGGGGGAAAAACCAGAGGCTGAAAGACAGCCTTCTGGAAAGGGGCCCCACACTGATTAAAATTCTGAAGCTTATGTGTCTGCTCTGGGAGTATCCTAGAAGGGCACATTCAGCTTATTTGGTGGGAGGTTTTCGCTATGGTTTTAGAATTCCAGTTGTTGAGGAACATAGACCTTATATGTCAGGGAATCTTAGGTCTGTGGTGGGTATAGAGTTAGTGGTGCAGGAGAAAATTAATGAGGAAGTGGCGGAAGGACAGGTTTGGGGCCCTTTTGATCACCCTCCCATGCCCACGCTAAGGGTTTCCCCCTTGGGCATCTTTCCTAAAAATGATCCTGGACAGTTTAGGCTCATTCATCACCTGTCATACCCGAGGGGGCAGTCAGTGAATGATGGTATTCCCGAACATTTGTGTTTGGTGCATTACGCTTCCTTTGACAGCGCAGTTTTGATGGTCCAGCGTTTTGGCCAGGGCGTTCTCATAGGAAAGTGTGATATTAAGTCAGCATTTCACCTCTTGCCAGTCCACCCTTTGGACTTTGATCTGTTGGGATTTTCTTTCATGGGTTTGTTTTATGTAGATCGAGCTTTGCCCATGGGGTGTTCTATTTTGTGTTCAGCTTTTGAATGCTTTAGTACATTCCTCGAGTGGGCTCTCAGGAGGCAAGCTGGTTGTGATGCAATAGTGCATTATTTAGATAATTTTGTTTGCTGGTCCCGCTGGTTCTCAGCAGTGCAGCCAGCTGATGGGGACGTTTGGGCAGTTGGCAGAGGAGTAAGGTGTGCCTTTGGCCAAAGAAAAGACGGAGGGCCCATCACTTGCACTCACCTTTTTGGGGATAGAGCTTGACTCAGTGGCACAGGCTTGTCATTTACCGGCTGTCAAGCTATGGGATTTGAAGCGCAGGGTCGATATTTATTTATTTATTTATTTATTTATGAGATTTTTTAGATGCCCATCTGGCAGAGGTTAATTTGCCACTCTGGACGACTTACAACCAAACACAAGTACATTCCATATAGACATAATCAAAATCCTAAAAATTAAAGATTAAAAATTAAAAGCTTAAAACATGCAGGAAGCTAGGAAGGTTACACTCAGGGAGCTTCAGGAGTTGGTGGGGCATTTGAACTTTGAGTTCAGAGTCATAGCACCTGGCAGAGCATTTTTGCACAGGATTTGCGACCTGATGAAGGACCTTTCCAGGCCTCATCATCGGGTCAGAGTGACTAGGGACATGAGGGAGGACTTACTAGTTTGGTCGCATTTTCTGGAGCATTTTAATGGGGTTTCATTTTGGCGTAGAGATTTATTGCTGGAGGCAGAGTTGCAAGTTCACTCTGATGCCTCTGGGACTTTAGGCTTTGGGGTTATTTTCAGGGATAGGTGGTGTGCTGAGGCATGGCCAGGGGCATGGGCAGAGGGTGGCATCACTAGGGATTTGACTTTCTTGGAGTTTTTCCCAATAGTGGTTGCAGTGCACCTATGGGCGGCTGAGTTGGCTAAATCTGTGGTGCATTTCTGATTTGATAACCAGGCCACAGTACGCGTTATCAATTCTAGGAATGCTTGAGTGATGGTTTTGGTACGTGCCTTTCTAACTCAGCGCCTTACATTTAATATTCTTTTTCTTGCTCACCATGTTCCTAGCCTGGACAACGGCATGGCTGATGCCCTGTCTCACCATCAGATGACGCGTTTTTGGGAATTGGCCCCTTTGGCCAGGCTTCAACCGGAGCCAATGCCAGTGGCATTGTGGGAACTTGGCAGCTTGAAGCTGAGGAGGCCATAATGCAGTCCTTGCCACCAGCACAAGAAACTCCTATTTGAGAGCAGGTAGGGAGTTTGATAGTTTTTGTTGTAGCAGGGGGTACTCTCTTCCCTGGCCCATACCTGTAGACCAGTTGATGGAATTTTGCGTGGCTCTGCATTGCCAGGAACTTTCAGTGAAGACCATTAGGGGTAAGTTAGCGGGAATTGGATTCCTGGCTAAACTAAAGGGTGTGACTGATTCCTCCAGGGACATTAGGATAAGGAAGATGTTGGAGGGGTGGTCCAGGGCTCATCCTTCTGCACCTGACACTCATAGCCCCATTACACCTGAGATTCTGTTGGGTTTTCACAGGCTTTGGCTGTCCTTACGTAGTTCCACTTATGAGGCAGCCTTATTTCATGCAGTTGCTGTTCTAGCTGTTTTGGGGGCTTTCTGCATGGGAGAGTTGCTTGCTTCTCCGAGGACTGACAGGTCTGGTCAGGCGATGGAGGTACGTGATGTGATGGTAGAGGACAGAGGCGTGCAGATTCATCTGCGCAGGTCAAAGACTGAGTAGAGGGGGCGAGGAGCTGTTATTACATTAGCCTCTTCCTTGGTAGTTGGATTGTGTCCAGTTCAGACCTTGAGTTTGTTTTTGCAAGTCAAGGGTGAGGCTGGGGGCTTCCTGTTTTGTCATCAGGATGGTCAGCCTTTGACTAAGTTCCAGTTCTGGTCCATCACCAGATGGGCTTTGTCATGTTTAGGTTTGGACTCAGGGCTGTTTGGTACACATTCTTTTAGGATAGGTGCGGCTTCCACAGCCGCTGTTTTGGGATTTGGAAGCACAGCAATTCAGGCAGTGGGGTGCTGGAGATCAGGTGCTTTCCGTGCTTATGTTAGGCCAATTAAGGGCCCACATTGATTGTTGCGCTAATGGGCATATTAATAATTGTTGTTTCTGTTTAACAGGTTGAAGGGTGCTGGAGAGAGTCAAGGTACTCATTTGTGACCACAGCAAGGTGTTCTGGGCCAAGAGGAGGGCGTCGCAGACCAGGCACGGAACCCAGTTGGGGCCCGGCCACTGCACTTTGGTCCAGTGGCTGGGTAGAGGTGGCATGCTGTGGAAACGTCTCCTGCCAATGCTGTTTGATGCTTCGTTGGTGCAGCACCCTCCACAGGTTGTGGTTATACATTTGGGTGGGAATGCCTAAATAAGAGGCATTCTTCCATCTCTTATCTGCATTTAAGGGATGCTGCTACTTAATCAGGGATGTGAGACCCATCAGCTTTCCACATGTTGCTGGACTCCAACTTCCATCATCCCTTACCAGTGTCCCGCCCTTGGGCCACTAGTTTCCCATTCCTGCCCTAAAATATAAATCTGACCATTGGGCGAGCAATAAAACCCCATACTTCTTTTGGTAAACAACAACAACAAAAATGGGGTGCTGGTACAGGTAAGTAAAAATGTTTGTTTTTAAATTTAAATTTTAAGCTTTTAAAAAAAACTTTTAAATATGTGTTTCATTGTATTTTATGCTGATTGTTGTGAACCGCCCAGGGAGTTTCGGCTATGGGCGGTATATAAATTTAATAAAATGAAAAAATGAAAAATGACCTGGGAATGCTGAAGGGAAAGCCCTTGTCATTCAGGCTTGCCTGGATTTTGAGGCCATTCACAGGAGGTGGCCTGGTACCATGATTGTTTGGTCCGATATCCTCCAGAGGAGGATTTGGAGGGGTGGGAATGATCCCAGAGGCCTAAACAAGGCTAGTCGAAAGGTAAATAGGGAAGTATGGCTCGCCCTTGCTGATCAGCAGGGCGAGGTAATACATCATCTGGAGGTGAGGTGTGAGAGGGCCGATCTTTACCGGCCAGACAGTGTGCGTATGTCTGACCTGGGTAACGATCTGTTTCTTTCTGATCTGCAGAGTGCCCTGCGTGAAATAATTTGTCGCAGGTGGGGGAAGAGGGACTAAGCTGAGGCTTGTCCTCTTCTGTGGTGGATTGGGGCAGAATTTCACAAGGTAGGGTTTGGTGACCACCCTAAGGCACCCTTTAAGGTGATCGGTGGGTTCTGAAGTCTGCTGTCCAGGTTGTGCGGCCCGTTGGCAGGATAAGGCTCACATTTGGGGCTAACCTGTAACACCCACTCAGAGGTTGTGCGGCCCTGAGGGGGGATGGAGCAGGAAGGCCTCCCTAACCACCCTGTGGGGATGGGGCCCGGAAGAGGGGATTGGGCTTGGCCCACCCCCTTTTCCCATGGCAGGGTGCCCTCACCTGATGGGGAATGAGATTAGTTCCACACTTGTCTCTGCAGATCATTCTACTATGCAATCAAGCATGTAATTGGCTTCATTCCAATAAACGTGGCCCTTGATTTACCCACACCTCATCTTGTCTTGCCTCTTCATTTCCCAGCTATGCGCTGCAATTGTTAATTTCCCAGTCTTCCCCCAGGCCTAATCTAATGCAATCTTGTATCACCTATCAATGGGCTACAGAGAGCCCTGAGATTTCAAGTGTATTTTCCAAGAAGTGCTGAACAACCTACCTCAAATTGTACTTATAGCCCTCTACCTCTTTTTTTAAGCAGGAACAAGACAATTGTTTGTCTTTTGTTTACCAGGAAATTGCTTTTAGTTGTCCAAACTTATAACTGGTTTGAAATCCAGAATTCAGTGAGCCTGCCCCAAGCCCTCCACAGGCTTCTTGAATCTCTTCTTGAACACTATAGGGTACACCTTTGCACCCATCCTTATACCTCTGAACCCTGTTTCCTCCTCCCACTGTGCTGGACAGAGCATAGAGCAGGGATGGGGAACCTGTGGCTTTCCAAACATTGCTGAACTACAGTTGCCATTATTCATGTTCATTGGCCATGCTGGCTGGGACTGATGGGAATTGAAGTCCAACATCTTCTGGAGAGCTGCAGCGTGAAGGATAGGTATTATTTCTCCCTCCCTGTTTCTCTTTTCCTCTCATGCCAGATCTTTAACTTCTACTCCAATTCCTGCTCCTTTGTCTCCCAAACTGATTCAATCCACAAGGCAGCCTCACTGCAATGTCATTTCCCATCACCCCCTTATTTCTGTGTCAGTCTTCATAGTTAGCTATAGGGGGCTTTATATTTAATTACATTATTCCATTTGATCATTGTTTTATGCATAACTTGTAAATTGCTTTGAATATGTTTAATAGGAGAGTGGGATATAAATAGTTTAAATATATACAAATAAATAGATAAGAAAAGCAACAAACATAACAAATGAAACTGATAAAACAAGGAAATAAACATCACAACAATAAAAATTCATTGAGCCACAATGAACAAAGCAGTTTATTTATTTAGTTAATGAATTTACATGGCTGATCTATCAATAAATCGTCCCTAGGCAGCTTACAAACAGGCCAATATTAAAAAAAATAGTATACAATGATTGTTATTAACAACATATGGAGACATATGGTGAAAAGCAGGGTATAGATTTATTAAAATAAAATAAATAAGCAATAAACAGTAACCCCCACACTTTCCCTTACAATGGAGACGTACAGTTTAGCATAAAACCAAACTAACCCACCAGTACTGCTGTGGTGAAATTTATCACACAGTTTCTTCAAAGTTTTCTTCCTCTGTGAAAGAGGATTCCAATTTTCTGCCTCATTCTTGGGGTAGTTGAACATTTCTATAGAATGTATTTAGCCTTTTTGATGGTGTGGGGTTTTGATCTTATTTTGATGCCTGTCTTGATGCCATAAATTCAGCATCAGGCATTTAGGATTAGTCACTAGGCCACTTGAATGCACTCATGTATTTCTTTTACTTAAATGAGGCCTTGCTTGCTTCTCTTTTCCTTTTTCCTCCAATGACAGTATTAGCATAAGAAGAAGATAGTTTCCTCATAATGGACCCATCTGACATTAATCTGTATTTTAGACTGGTCATATAACTAACAGATATTTCTACCAAATGTTAAAAAGCAAGGAAATTGGACAGCTATAGTGAATGCACCAGGGCAGCAGGAAACCTGACTGCCTCTCTATTATACTGCCCTACAAATTTGTAAAAATGCAAACACAATTTGGGTTGGTCTTTCACAGTCCAATCCACTTCTGTCTAGCTTGAAATACACTCTATTCCCCTCACAGAGCTACAATCACCAGAATTCTCTGGGAAGAGGGGCTGACTGTTAAACTGCTCTGGCCATTGGAGCTCTGTCAGGGGAATAGGAGTCCCCTAACAACTTTCAGCACCCTTCACAAACTACACTTCCCAGGATTCTTTAGGTGAAACCATGACTGTTTAAAGTGGAATAAATGTCTGGCTTGGACATGGCCCCCTGATTTGCCAAGCCAAACAGCTGTTAGCCTGGCTTTTAGAACACTGATAGTTGGTTTCTACTGAGTGTGCCTGCACTATAACAGACTCCAATGTTAATTTTCTTACATTAATTAAAAATCAGCCATGCATTTTTTAAAACTTTTAAACTGCAGAAGATCAAGGTCAGAGTATGGGGCAAGGTCAGTAATAAAATTACAGGTACTCAGTGAGCCTCAGTGATTTTTAATTAATTTCAACAAGTTATGACACCACTGACAGAAAAAAGTTCAACAGGGGTCTAGTTTTTCTTACTTGTGTTTTAGACTTAAAGTCTGGATTCTCGCTGAGTATTTTGTGTATTGCCAGGAAAACATAGACAGCTGTGGAACAAGCATTTCTGAGTTCAGGATTATAAATTGTGTAAGATTTTGTTTTGAAATTAGCATATGGGAAACAGCAGAATGGCATGGGGGACATTTTCAATTTAACACAATGGAATGTGAAAAATCTATGCTAGCTGTAGTATACAGCCTGATATCGGCAAGACTAGCCCCCTTGCCAGCAAATACATAAGGTTGAGGGTTCACCTAAGCTCACAGGTTATCAACAGCAGTCATCTAGTGTAGGCAAAGAATAGAGGAGACCCCACTCAAGAATTCTTGAGTCTTGGGAGGTACCAGATTTTTTTTATTTGGGAGTCAGACTTCAGCAGCAGAACAGTCTTTATAATATATGCTATTTATTCATATCTTGCACACTACAACTAATAAAATGCATTCTAGGTGGCCTTAGCCATCATTGCAGAAACAGAAAAATAGAAATACATATCAGCATGAAAGAAATTGCTGGATATCCATTTAACATCAAAGTATAAGACTCTGAAGGCACATCTAAATTACAATAGATGAAGGACTAAGTTAAATTCTAAGTTATATCACAGAGCCAAAGTACAGTACATGGAAATACATGTCACGATACATCACCCATCAGATGTCATGGATGGAGTAAATGGATGGTTCTCTCCTGCTTTCTTCAACCCCCCACTCCAGCAGAGTTGAGGGGTCATGAATGCTATACAACCTGTCTTTTTATACACTTTATCTAAGGGAAGGCTTGTTCCCATGGTCTTATCAGCTACTGCCTGTTCACAGCTCTTTACTGTGCCTCTTTCTACAGTCTCATCAGGTTCTCCATTGGGTTGTTATTCAAGCTTCTGGTGGGACTTCTATTCTCAACTCTCTGGAAAGTCTGCTTTGCCCTGTCTGCAAATCTCATCTATGCCATATCATGAGTTTCCTTTTGCTTCATGTTGACAGTAGAGATAACACATTGGCTGTTTGCCTAGACATTTTATCTCTATGTTTGTACTCTGCTTTAAGAAAACGCTGTTCAGAAGGGAGAGCTGGAGAAAACCATTTTCAAAAGAGAACTTTTTCTCTATGTTCTATGCCATACTAAACTACAAGCTAAGCCATTATAAGCTTATGTAAATGATTTCAGCACCTTATATGCACATTTTAAGCCATTATCTGGGCTATCCCATTACAAGCCACTCTTGTGGCTGTATAATCTAGTTTAACAGCTTAAGTGTGATTTATATAAAGTTACATTCACACCATATATTTAAAGCACCTAGCTTGCCCCAAAGAATCTGGGAACTACAGTTTGTTAAGGATGCTGGTTATAGCTCCATGAGGAATAAATTCCCAAAATTCTTTGGGGGAAACAATTACTGTTAAACTAATATAAATGTGCTTTAAATGTATGGGGTGGATGTGATCTAAGTTATAATGGTCCAGTCTAGAATCAGTTCCAGCCATGTGGAAGTTTGATCAGGGAATGTTTTCTGTCCTGTATAAGTGAGTTTTCCCTTGGGGATTGACAGTTAGCTGGTAGCATTTGCTGTTCCTTTATAGCTGAATAGTCATTCTATATTTGGCTGCTCAGTGTTCCAAAACAAATCAGAGATGTGGGATGGCATGAGCCTGGTAGGCAATTTATTCACTGTTTATTTGGAAGATTCAATATATGTAAAAAATTGCTCAAGTTGCTAAGTAAATATTTGCTTCATTTCATTTTGAATCGTGAAACATTTTTATAGCAATGTTAATCACACATAAGTTTAGAGTATCTGGCTGTCTTAAAGAAACCAAAAGCATGATTGGAATCCTCTGTCGAGCACTCCTCTATTACACCCATTCCTCAAATTAATGTGAAAAGAATTGCATTGTCCTTGGTATGCCAGGTATGTGTGTGTGTGTGTGGCTTGCATCCATAATTGCCTCCAGTTTCTGATAGAAGAAAACCAGATGGAAAAGGCTGCTGTTTCTTGTAAGGCGGCTTAAGAGTCTTCTCAGCATAATACTACTGAGTAAATGCCCCATACAGCCACCTGCAAATCTTACTATATATATTCACCCAAATAATCTGCAATACCAAGAAGGCTGAACCACATCAGTCACAGGCAGGGATGGGGGAGAAATTTGATTCAGTTTGCATTTAAAGCTGAAGCTATCAAATCCACACTTTCTGAAACAATATGAGAACTGAAACATAGCCATCCTTCAAAATTCACATTTATCTGAATTTTGTAATGCAGGTCTCCAACCAAATAATATTCACAAAAACGCATATGTTAGGGGAAAGTGTGCCTAAAAATGAATATATTACTGAAAATAACATACAAAAATGCATTATATTAGGATAAATAGCTTGCAAAAATGTGTACTTTAGTCAAAAATGCATACAAGTGCTTATTAGGAGAAATTCACACTATAATGATGAAAAGTTTTCATGAGGATTTTATTTTTAAAAAAATGCAAATTGCTACAGAAACCTGGAGAACCAACTTTAAAATTGGAAAAATGAGAATTTGAGAAAACTGACAGATTCTTCCCTTCCACACCACAGGACTTCCCATCAGTCTTATCCTGCCTAGCTGGAAAGTCAGACTAACCACCATAATTTCAGTTCACCAAGGCCCAGTTCCTCAGAGTGCTTCCTGCTGAAGTGCCCATGGATCCCAAACTGTCCTTACTGAATTACATAAATAAAGGTACTGACTCACCTCTTCTGTTTTGTTTACCTATACTGGTCTACTTTTGTTTGGAATTCTTTTATAATTGTATAAACTGATTTGCTTTTTCAGTTGTACAATTAAACTGTTGTAACCCATCATGAGTCCTTATGGGTAAAAACTCAAATCAAATCAATTCAGTAAATGGTTTACCATGACAAATGAGCTGGGCCACAGAAGCAAACAAATCATAATCATTAGACAAAAAGAAGAGAACCTTCAGAATTCACAACAGTTGCCAAAAACACAGTGCAATGGACAGAATGTTGAGCGCTTTCTATCTCTGCATTAATTTCTGAACACTTGTCTGGAGATTTTGGATAATTGAGCAAACAATGCCCCTGATGGTGGTTTCCTTTCTTCAAGAGTCAGAAACTAGGTAATTAATTAGAAGCCAGAAGGGGGTTGTTAAGTGCCGGTAATGAATCACTGTTGAAGAAATTACTGCTATGGGATTAATGCTATGAGATACGGTGTGCAAGAGTGAGCTAATGGACAGGACAAAATGAAGTGTTTCTGGAGAATCATACTGAGGAGGGAAAACTCCAGTTGCTTCAACTGGTTCAAGCTGTAACACAAGATTTATTATTATTATTATTATTATTATTATTATTATTATTATTATTATTATTATTATTATTGATAATGTTCTGAAATTACTCACATGACAAAGCATTTCCAAGCTTTGTCTCATCTAGCAGCTTGGAAAACATCAGAGTGCCATACTACTTGCTAGTAGTCCTTCAAATATTTTAGTTACAAACTGGGGCTCCATTCTTGATCATGGTGGGTCATAAGCACTTGTTTATGGTGCCTTATTCCCAGTCCCCCATTTCAGTTGGTTTTGCCCTTCATTTATTTACACAGGACAGCCTTGTCTGTGCAAAGGCAGTGCTGCCTTGGTTGGAGGAGCTGTCACAGAAGCAAACTAAAATGGGAACTTCTGAACCTGTGGTCTGCTTCTTAATGGCATCCAGTAGGGCTGGGGGGGGGAGTGGCATGCTTACCCAACCCAGAAGGGAGATGCATAATAAAAAAGAAGCTTCTGATTCATTCAGATCACTTATCCACTACTCTGTTTCACAATTCTTTATCTCTCTTTTTTTTTTTGCTGATTCCAAGGACAAAAAGAAATTCCCTGTATACCTTTGGTTTGCCTTAACATACTGGATTTTCAGCATTTGCCTTCTCCACAGCAAGGTGGAAAGTCAGTCATTTTTACAATCTTACCACAACTCAGTACCAGCATAACCCTAGTGAATTTCTTGCTGGTGGAAATCTGCATACACATCTCATTGCCACACAAGTCCCTTTTTGTAAATCAGAATAGAAGCATCAAAAAAGAAGTGAACTTCCTCCCTGCCTCTCTATGGACCAAACCAGACATTAAATTCTTGCAATTAATATGCAAATGTAAACAGCAGCCAGGAAGAAGAGGGGGGAACAGCAGGAGGAGGAGGTGGAGGACCGAAGACTTACCAATGGAAGCATTAGAAAAACTTAAGAGAACCCCTGGTGAATCAGAACAAAGGCTACCTAGTCCGGAATTCTGTTTCCCAACGTGGCCAACTATTTATGGGAAACCCAGTGTCAGAGATGATGGAAGTTGTTGTCCAAGAACATCTAGAGAGCCACAGATTCCTCAGCTTTGGCACTGGGAGTTATATACCTCTGATGCAGAAGGAATGGAGTACCCTGCCACGTCATTCCCCACCATGATCTCTAACACACTTTAATGCCCATCATTAAAGAGTAAAGCCTTTCAAATATCCTGCCACTCTCCTCCCCAAAACTGCAAATTTAATTGTTGGTTGTGCTGGTCTCCCACAGATACAGCCAGTTTCAGAAGACCCAACACAGTGTCTGCTTCTGCAGCTTTACCAGGTAACATAAGTTTGCATGAGGGAAGCAAGGAGGGATTTTAGTGAGACAACCTCTTGAAGGAAAATAGCCCAAATCACTTTCTAAAGACATGGGCATCTCTTGCAACTCCATATATAATTCTGCTAATAAATATTGTGAACTGGTCAGCCCCTTGGACAGCTCCTTGAAACATCGGACTAGCGGAGTGGATGAACTGCCCCACTAACATCAGAGCCACCAGCCTCCACTGATCACAGCTCAAGGATACATTCCAGCCAGACAAAAGCACTTGATGAGAGCACGGAGCAGGGCCAGTAAATAATATAGTCTGGGTAGAGGGGCTGGCCTAGAAATAGTGAAGGGTGTGGCTTAGGAAGAGGCCCGAGAGCCACATAGAGAGGCTTGGAGGGCCACATTTGGCTTCCCGGCATGAGGTTCCCAGCCTGTTTTTGCTAGACTAAATATACACAGTCCTATTTTATGGATTATTTTTAAAAAGCCTTGGTGGTTTGCATGAGATTCTTGCTTTTTCTTTTTTTAGATTGTTAGCTGCTGCATCACCTGCTCCATTTTAAACGGCGACATATCCTGACATAAAAGTTAATGTTAATCTGCCAACTCATTCTGATTGGATTGCTTTGGAAGTCATTCCAAAGTCACAGTGGCTAAATGGGATGAAGCTGTAACACAGAAATGCATCTCAGTTAATACCTCTGCTGAAACTAAGCTGGTGCCAGTCTTAATTCCCAAAAGAAAACAAATCCACAATAATCCACCTTTTAATTCTGAACATAATGATGCAATGGCAAATAATATGGAGCTCACATAACTTGCTGAAAACACTGCATCTGATTTCACCATGGTTTCTTCAGCACTGACCTTTTCTTACCCATTCCTTTTGAGGTCAGCGAGCAGCATAAATGTAAAAGTATTCTCTCTACCAACACCAACCGAGTTTGGATATTTGCCAAAATGGGTGCATTGGGATAGACTGAGAGAAACATGTTGCTTCTTGTTGAACATTCTGACTCAGTTGAAATGACAACAAATGCTCAAGAAAGAAACACATGTTTTGGTATTCCCAAAAATACTGCTTAGTAAATTTCATTTTTATTTACTGAATTTATATACCTCCGTTCAAAATATATTATCTTCCCAAGGTGGCTTACAACATATAAAAAAATTACAAACCATATAAGCTATCAAACAATACACTGATAATAACAGCTGCAATAAAAAATTTCACCACTTCTAATCCAACCTCTAATTCGATCCAAGTCGTTCCCCACCCCACCCCCAAATAGACACCCCTACCTCTGGATCACCCTCACTACACAGTCATGAGTTAAAATGTTTAAAGGGCCAAACAAGCTACTGAGACTGAATCTGTCCAAATTTTGACAAAAAATTGTCAACAAATATAGAAAATTAAACAATGGCCCACAGACTGGAAGCGTTCAATATACATCCCAATTCCAAAGAAAGGGAATCCCAGGAAATGCAGTAATTATCGAACTATTGCCTTAATATCCCATGCAAGTAAAGTAATGCTCAAGATTCTACAACAAAGGCTCTTACCATATATGGAGTGAGAAATGCCAGACGTCCAAGCTGGATTTAGAAAGTGAAGAGGCACCAGAGATCATATCACAAACATACGTTGGATAATGGAACAGACCAAGGAACTGCAGAAGGAAATCACCCTGTGCTTTATAGACTACAGCAAAGCCTTTGATTGTGTAGATCATGAAAAACTATGGAATGCATTAAAAGAAATGGGGGTGCCACAGCATCTGATTGTCCTGAAGCACAGCTTATACTCTGGGCAAGAGGCTACTGTAAGGACAGAATATGGAGAAACCGATTGGTTCCTCATCGGAAAGGGTGTGAGACAGGTGTATTTTATCACCCTATTTGTTTAATCTATATGCAGAACCTATCATATGGGAAGCAGGATTGGACCAAGATGAAGGAGGTGTGAAAATTGGAGGAAGAAATATCAGTCAACACTAATTTTATTGCCAATGATGTTTGATCGATTTTAGGGTAACTTTGTGTCGCTGATTCCGAATATGGCATCGGTTTTGCTACATTGGCTCTAATTTTTGAGATAATGGATGCCCCCATTGAAAAACATAACAAATTCAAAAAATTTAATGGTCAGGGATAGCCTACCCACAATTGACATGGAAACTGTCTCAAATCATACAAAACACATGAAATACCTAATGGCGTTGTATTCAGTACAATAACATTAAAACAAAGTAAGCTGATTCAGATAATCACAATTAATGCATAGAAAAATACTGTGTGTACGGTTTTCTTTTATGTGGGACATCAGGACAATCACGTTGGAGGCTCCAGCAGTAGTCTGCCATCATGTGTCTGTCCCATCTGCCTTGATACCTTTCCTCCATCACCTTTATATCCTGATGGAACCTCTCCCCTTGTTCCTCACTAAAATCACCAAGATTATCTGGAAATCTGTCTAAGTGGCTATGGAGATAGTGCACCTTTATGCTCATATTAGTACCCAAATGTTTAAAGTTAGCGAGCATGTTTTGCACCAATTCTTCATAATTGTCTGCTTTGTGGTTACCCAAGAAGTTCTTGACAACTGAGACATAACTGCACCAGGCAGAAGCTTCAACATCATTCATAAATTTAGTGAAATTCAAATCATTTATGAGTTTACAAATTTTAGGACCATCAAAGATGCCTGCTTTTAGTTTTTCCATAGTCAGCCCAAGGAACGATCTACAAATGTATTTGAAGTAATCACCATCTTTGTCCAAGGCCTTAACAAATTGCTTCATCAGTCCAAGCTTGATACGGAGTGGTGGGAGAATGATTTTTTCTCTGTCAACCAATGGCTTGTTAATGATGTTCGCTGCACCTACAGTCATGTGTTCCCTTGAAGGCCATGTCACTTTTTTCCAATGATCTCGCTTTGCCCTACTATCCCACAAGCAGATGAAACAAGAGCATGTATCCACTTTGCTGCCCAAGCAAGAAGTTCACCATCTTTAGATCAACACAAATAGACCACTGGTGCTCATGATAGCAGAGCTTCTGCAAGACCATTTTGATATTTTCATATTCTTCTTTAAGTTTTGTTGAGTGAGCAATTGGAAGAGATGCATAGCGGTTACCATTGTGCAATAAAACACATTTCAAGCTTCTAGTGGAGCTGTCTATAAAAAGCTGCCAATCTTCTGGTCGATATTCCAGTAGTCCCATTTGGAGAAGAAGTCCAGGAATGTTATTGCAGTATACAAGTTCTTCATCTTGGCTGAAGTATGGAAGAAGTCCCTCCTCTCCTGTCCGATAAGCTGTTATGTTAGCTTCCAGCTGTAGACAGTTCTTTTCCATTAGCCTGGATGCTAAAAGTTCAGATGCTTGCTTTGACAGACTGAGGTCTCATATCAGATCATTGAGTTATTTTTTGGGAGAACTGCTCAGGTGTTGAAAAGCTGTCTTCATATCCACTTCCAGGGCTACCACCTGTGCTAAACTCCACGTCCAGCATTTCTTCAACATCTGACAATGGAAGGTCAGGCAGTGAGGTAAACACTGGTATGGGAACGTCTTCGCTGTGTGGCACAGGTTGCCTTGCTGAGTCCAAATCAGAATACCACTTATGTTTCTTGTAGCGATTGAAGCCTTTCACATTCACAACACAAAAATAACAATCATCGTGATGGCTCTGCTGCTCTCGCCACACCATAGGCACACCGAAGTTTAAACGTTTCCTTTCTCCATTTTTCCACTGTCGTAGGCACTCTACACAGGTTTTGCAAACCTTATGGGCAGCCCAAGACTTATCTTGATCTCCAAGCTTCACTCCAAAATAAGCAAGATATGCTTGTTTTACAGTCAGTGATGTTTTTTCTTTGTTTTTGCAGAGTGTATTTGCCACAAATGTAGCAGAATGCATTAGGATTGTTTAAGCAGCCTCTTCGTGACGAACTCATATTCCACTTCAAAAAAAAAAAGTATCAATATGATATTATATGCAATGGATAAACTTGCAAAACCATGTTCAAGAGTAAAAAGACAGACCAAACCCTGCTGCATATGTCAGCAGCTACAGGTCTTATTGGGGTACAATAGTCATTTGAGGGGTATCCATTATCTCAAAAACTAGAGCCAATTCAGCAAAACTAATGTCATTTTTGGATTTAGCATGCCCAAAATACCCTAAAGTCATTCAAACATCCTTGGCAACTAAAAAACATTTTTTGGGGGGGGGCTGTAAGATATGCAGATGATACCATACTACTAGCAGAAACCAGTAATGATTTGAAAGGAATACTGATGAAAGTTAAAGAGGAAAGCACAAAAGCAGGACTACAGCTGAACGTCAAGAAGACTAAAGTAATGACAACAGATTTATGTAACTTCAAAGATGACAACGAGAACATTGAACTTGTCAAGGATTATCAATACCTTGGCATAGTCATTAACCAAAATGGAGACATTAGTCAAGAAATCAGGAGAAGGCTAGGACTGGGAAGGTCAGCTATGAAAGAACTAGAAAAGGTCCTCAAATGCAAAGATGTATCACTGAACATTAAAGTCAGGATCATTCAGACCATGGGATTCCTGACCTCTATGTATGGATGTGAAAGTTGGACAGTGAAAAAAAGCGGGTAAGAGAAAAATCAACTCATTTGAAATGTGGTGTTGGAGGAGAGCTTTGCACATACCATGGACTGCGAAAAAGACAAATAATTGGGTATCAGAACAAATTAAACCAGAACTATCAGTAGAAGATAAAATGATGAAACTGAGGTTATCATACTTTGGACACATCATGAGAAGACAGGATTCACTAGAAAAGACAATAATGTTGGGAAAATCAGAAGGGAGTAGAAAAAGAGGAAGGCCAAACAAGTGATGGATTGATTCCATAAAGGAAGCCACAGGCCTGAACTTACAAGATCTGGACAGGATGGGTCATGACTGATGCTATTGGAGGTCACTGATTTATAGGGTCGCCATAAGTTGTAATTGACTTGAAGGCACATAACAATAATAGGCATCTGGTTAGCCACTGTGAGAACAGGATGCTAGGCAAGATGGCCCATTGTCATGATACAGCAAGCTCTTCTTATGTTTTTAAATGATAGCAAGAAGGGGGCTGGTTGTATCTCCTGGGCCAGGAAGTTCCACAAGAATGGAGCCACCACAGAAAAGTCGCTATCTCTCATGCCTACCAACCTAATTTCTCTCCCACCCGAGGATATGAATAAAGCCACTGTCTCTGATCTTAAATCTCTGGGACATTATACAGCCACGAGAGTGGCTGTATACTATAGCCAGCGTGGATTTTTCACATTCCACAATGTTGAATTGAAAATACCCTAAATGTGTTTGTGCCAGTGTGTGTGTGTGTTTACCTAAGAAAGCAGGCTTTTACCCTGCATTAGGATAACTGAGACTTAAGACTTAGTAAAATAAGAAAAGCTACTTTATTTGTAGAAATACATAGTAGATAGAAAGGCATACCTAGTTCTAGCTAACTAGGTTGGAGGTGCAACGCCCAGGCATGGGAGTTGCCCCCATGGCTAGGAGAGATAGAGCAGAGACAAAGGTGTCTCCTCTCTCCCAGATAGTCGGAGAGAAGAAAGGAAAGGGTGGAAGGAGGAGGGGCAGGTAAGCTTCCCTTAAGACGTATCAGTCTAGCGACGGAAGGAAGTCAGTCAGAACATCACAGGTAAAGGTAATCAAGCCTATCCATCTGGAGGACCCTAAATCTATCTCCCTTCTGGAACATAAACAAAAGAACAAAACAGGAGTTGCTCTTGCCCCACTTCCAACGTTTGGCTCCAGTTTTGGAGAGCTCACCACCTCCCTACATTGGTTCCATTGTCATACCCCTCTACAGTTAGGAAGTTCTTCCTGATGTTCAATTGAAATCTGGCTTCCTATAACTTGGGCCCATTATTCCACATCCTGCACTCTGGGATGATCAAGAAGAGATCCTGGCTCTCCTCTGAGTCACAACCTTTCAAGTATTTGAAAAGTGCTATCATATCTCCCCTAGGTCTTCTCTTTTCAAGGCTAAACATGCCCAGTTCTTTCAGTCTCTCCTTATAGGACTTTGTTTCCAGTCTCCTGATCATCCTTGTTGCCCTCCTCTGGACCCATTTTCAGTTCGTCTGCATTCTTGTTAAAGTGCAGAGTCCAGAATTGGGTGCACTGCTCAAGATGAGGCTTAACCATTGCTGAATAGAGGGGAACTAGTACTTCATACAATTTAGAAACTATACTTCTGTTAATGCAGCCTAAAACAGCATTTGCCTTTTTTGTAGCCACATCACACTGCTGCCTCATATTCCGCTTGTGAGTGTTTCTCCAGCATCTTGACTTAAAACATCCCTACCATGAGCCAAGATGGCAACAGAAGCTTCAGTCCCTTAGGGAAACCTCGGCTGCCATCTTGGTTAAAGGCAGCGCTGTGTGCTCAACCACACAACACAGCCAAGAAAGGTAGGTTGAGCAAGGGAACGGTGGGGGCTCTGAAGCTCTCGCCGTGCAATCCATGGCAGCGATCCTGCTGCATATCCTGGAAGGGGAGCACCGGGGCCTGGGGCAGGCTTGTGCCCAAGGGCCCCGGCATGTCTGGTGCCGGCCCTGGCTGTAGCTGATGTTTTCATGACATATTTGGCCTTTGTTAGCCTATTCTGCATCTGGTTGCTATGCACCAGCTACAGGGCCACCTATGATGTGCTGAAAGTTTATGCAATATCCATGTGACATTTTTTGACTAATCATATATATAAAAGAAAACAAAATATATTCGCAATCACCATCATGAGGGAGGTGATTTTGTGGATGATGACATGGAGCTTCTGCCCTGAATAAGCAGCCCCAGTGATGTTGATGGTCTACCTTGATATTAATTGGTTATCGCTTCAGGAATGCAACCGTGCTTCCATGCAGTAGAAATCCCTGATTGTGCAGGGATTCCAGTCTCATGGAAGCTATTCACTCCTAGAAATTCTCAATGCAGACAGTCCACAGCAACAACATATTAATGTCTGCTCCCAGTAACGTGAGTGAAGACATATTATATATATATATACACACACACACACACACACACACACACACACACACACACACACATACATACACACCAGCAGATTAGAAGATGTATCCTACCAGGCCCCATCTACACAATACATGTAAAGTGGTATCATACCATGTTAAACAGTCATGGCTTCCCCAAAAGAAATCTGGTAACTGTAGTTTAAGGGCACTGAGAATTGTTAGGAAACCCCTGTCCCCATTAGTGTAGTGGCAAATTTAGAAGTGCAGGGTCCCTTCATAATAGTACCACACCCCCTCACAGCCACATTCCCTTCTAAGATTATGGAACCTTCTACGATTATTTTATTTATTGAATTTATATCCTGGCCTTCCTCCCAAAGAAGCCAAGGGTATCAACACAATAAAACTGTATTTAATTCAATAAAAATAAGCTTTCAGTTTCTGTGATTGATAAGTGAGTTGTTTGGACACCAGGAGTCTCTGTGATCCTAAAGAGCTGTTGTTTTCCCCTCCCATGAACTTCTATCTCCTTGTACTCTCCATTTGAGATCAGATACAATTTATAAGTTATTTTCTGCAGATTCTACTACAGAGTAAGTGTGGTATACATATCTACTCAGAGAAGCAAGTCTCTGTGTTTAATAGGGATGGAATCCTCTCCTTTTTTACATTGCAGTGTGGTCCCCTAGTAGTTGTTAATGAACTGAATCCTTTTTCCTCCGATATCTTTTATTTTTTCCTTTCGCCTCTGATTTTGTTTTTGCTTTGCTTTGCAGAGAATTATCGATATTATAATCACTATTTATTCATGAGTCTCCACTGGTATCGATATTTATTCTAAACTCTGTAATGATTGCCTGTTTACATTCCTTTTGGAGTGCATTGCAGAGCAGATTAAGGCAGATAATCAAGTCAGTGTCTTCCTCCTGCTGCTTCCAATCAACACCTCATCCCCCCCTGCTGCTTTCTGTCTGTCAGTTTCAATCAACACTTCATTGACATCAGTGAAAAGGAATACACATTTGAAGAGCTCACATAGAAAGTAGACCTATAAAAGTACCACTCACACTATTGATGATTTCAAAGCAAATAAAAAAAGAATTAGAAAAAAAGGAGAATGAATAGGAAACCAGGTGCAGAGAGCTGCTACTTCAAAATTCTCTCTACAAATATATAAAATATCAGAAATAATAATTAATCTGATGACAAATCTGATTATTGCAGAAATAGAGCCCAGATAAGGGAGCCTAGGATTCTTGTGAGGAAGGAGCAGAGAAGGGTTCATGGTGAAAGGGCCCCTTGTACACACCAACCTGGGAGTAAGCACGCTTGAATATAATTGGGACTTACACATGCATCTCAACACAATATGCCAGATTGGTTGAAGCCTGAAGGTGTACTAAAGGGGGTAGTGGATATAGAAAAAAACATGTCCCTTCCTTTATAAAGATACATCATTTTGGTTAAAGGAACCAAAGTGTGATGCCTATGATACAAGCACTAAGGCTGCAATCTGGTACATATCTACTCAGAAGTAAGCTTCGTTGAGTTCAATGTGACTTACTCCCAGGTAAGTATGTGTTGGATTGCAGCCTAAATCCCTCTTTGCAGCCATCTTTACATCTGCAACCTATAGCCTTTTTACCCATGGGTAACTTTACTAATGTCCATGTGCCATTCTTTTGCATGGCTTGTAATTCTTCCTGCATGGCCTGCTGCCATTTGTGCTGCTCTGCCTCAGGCATCAGCCTGCTTGCTTGAAATGATGCTGGCTCTTCTAATTCTCTGTGAACTTCCTCTATCTGGGCAGTGAATACCGACGGCATGCCTTTTACGGCTGTCTGTTTACAGCCCTGACCGTCATTCCCTTTCCGCCCCATTGAACTCAAGGCATCAGCACACTTCACACCCACGGTCATTTTAAACTGCCCTTGTGTCATGAAACCCTGACAGACAACATTTTCTCCTCTTTGCACCCAACATTTTCCTTTATCAAACCAGACTGAAAATTGACAACTCACCAGTTTGCCCACTGATAAAATATTATGAGCCAAGTCCGGAACAAACAAACAGTTTGACATTAGTCCAAGTTTGTCAAATTTAACCAGACCACGAGCTCTTATGGATTTCCGTGATCCATCAGCAAGTAAAACAAAGTCCTGCTCATCTGTAGATGTGTAAAACAGACTCCTGTCTTTAATTAATATATGGCTCGCTCCGCTGTCGACAATAGAGTTAATTTGTTCCAAGTCTTTAGACTTCTGTTTACAAGCAAAGTTCACACTTCCCTGCTTCAAGCCTCCGTCCCTGGAGTTTCGCTTGATTGCACAATCTTTACGGAGATGCCCACGGGCCCCACAGGCAAAACAAGACTTCAGCCGCTGCTGCTCCCGCTTGTTTTCCTGTCTTCTTTCGACAGCCTGCACCAGCTGGGCACATTTCTCCTCCTTGCTTCTGACAGCCTCCACCGGCTGGGCTCTCTGCGCCTCCTGCCTCCGCTGCCATTCCTGGGACAAATCCTGCAACGCGTCCCAGATCTGTTTAGCCGACGGCTCATCTTTCACACACATCAGTTGAGAATCCGATAGAGCCAAGATTATAAACGCCTGCGCCCTCTGGTCTCGACACTTCCAGGCCGCGGTCGGTACCGCCGGGGTTTTTTCCTCAATCACGTCCCATAAATCCTCTGTTATCAGCAAAGCCCGCATCCTCGGCTTCCAGCTGCCAAAATTCTTGTCATTAAGTCGTTCCATCGGCAAGCCTCCCCCAGACAGGTTTACAGCCATGTTGCTCACCTCCGTCTGGTTCAATCAATCAAGCTGCCCTCTCTGGAACTCCGTCTGCCATTCAGACCAGCAACTTACTCCCATGTAATGCGCTGTGGAGCGTAACCATCCTCTGCTACCACTGTTTTCCTGTGTGTGTTGTTGTGTGAAACAGCGTACATTACGTTGGAGTTAAGTTGAGCAAGAAACATCCTCAGAGCATGTTAAGAGTCTTTATTGAAAGACATTAAGGCCATAGGCTCAAGCAAGCCTCCCCCAGACAGGTTTACAGCCATGTTGCTCACCTCCATCTGGTTCAATCAATCAAGCTGCCTTCTCTGGAACTCCGTCTGCCGTTCAGACCAGCAACTTACTCAGGTGTAATGCGCTGTGGAGCGTAACCATCCTCTGCTACCACTGTTGGCTTGTGTGCGTTGTTGTGTGAAACAGCATACATTACGTTGGAGTTAAGTTGAGCAAGAAACATCCTCAGAGCATGTTAAGAGTCTTTATTGAAAGACATTAAGGCCATAGGCTTAAGAGTAAAAACATGTAGAGATTCTTCAGTCACCCCCCTTCTGGTACATCTCTCTCCATAGCTAAACACAAAAGACAGCCTCTCAGCTCAGAGGCATAATTCAGAAGAGCAACAACTCACATAGACTCTGTTACAACTTTCCCAGCTGTTATCAGATGGCTACCATAGCAACGGCCCTGGCCGTCCGTTCCCAGACAGAACATAGACATAACTCCCCCTTAACCACAGTTACGTCTTCAAACTTGCAGGCTTCATGGAAAACTACTAGAGACAGTAATGCCTACTGGTCACCAGCCCAACATTTTACACTTCCTTAGATATCTTCACAACAAACCTGTGTGGTAGGTTGGGCCCAAGCACACTAAATGAGTTTCATGGCTTAGTGGGGATTTCAAATATTTTTTGTTCAAAAATGAAAAAGAAAAAAAGTTGTTATTATGAAATATTAATAAATAACCACAACAAATGAATCAGTGCTTGATTTTTAACTATTTAAATCTTGAATTTATCCTAGCATGAGCATCTGAACAGGATTGCTATATAGCTTAAATCACTTTTAGCCCCCTCCATCTGAAGTACAATGCCTGATTGTGCACTGAATGTAGCTGTCAGCACTTCACTGAGACAGCAGTGTCGGTAGGGGTGCAGACAGGGCTGGAGATTCCTTGGTAATTGCCAGGCTGTAAGTCCTCAGCCGGCACCTTGGCTATAAATCTGCCAGGCTAGCAAGGAGGAAGCAAGATAAGGGCAGAGGCCATTCGAAGCTTACGTGCCAAGCCAGAAATCCAGAAGAGACGTCAGTGAAGGTCCGGGTCTAGTTTGCCGAGAGATCAGTCCAAGTCAAGGTTCAGGGGATAGGAAGACACACAGTGGTCACGCCTGACGTTGTAGTCAGCAACAAGCTGAAGCCAAGGTTTGACTTTTAAGGAGCAGGTTTGTCAGCAGGTGTGAGCCCTCAGCGTTTTGGCCTTAAGTGGACAGGCCTGCCGCTCTTCTGCCTGACCTTCTGCTGTCTACGTTCTGCAGGTGAGGGGGGAGTATCCTGTTCACTGCCTGCGTCTGGCTGAAGGGCTTCATCTGTGTCTGGGGTGCTCTGCAGCTGAGGGGGAGAAGGAGCTGGGTTCTCAGGAGTTTCCTCCATTTCTCCTTCTGGGTCTGCTGCTTCTGGGTCTGCTGCTGTTACTCCTGAGTCATCCTCGTCTGATGAGTCCTCTGATGGGGCCATGACACTATCCCCCTCCCCACGACCAACCCGCCGCCTCCCACCTGGGCCTGGCTTATCCGGGTAGTGCTAGTGGAATCGACGGACCCAACGAGGGGCATGCACCTGCGCAGCATCTTCCCACGAGCGTTCCTCTGGGCCGTACCCCTGCCAGTCTATGAGGTACTGGAGGTAGCCACGATGCCTCTGGGAGTCCAGGATCTGTGCCACTTCGAATTCCTCTTCCCCATTGACTTGTATCGGCGGCGGGGGGCACGGCTTACTACTCAAGGGGTGAGGCGGGAGAGCGGGAGTCAGCAGTGATCTATGCAAGACAGGGTGAGTGCGGAAGGATGCAGGGAGTTGGAGCCGGAACACCACCGGGTTAATCTGCTGGGTGATACGGAAGGGACTTACGTCTCGAAGGCTACTTTTATGGCAAGTAACTCCTTCTCCCAAATGGTGTAGTTCTGTTCCAAAGAATTGAGTTTCTGGGAGTGGAACGCACAGGGGAGCAGGGACTGCTTGTTCCCCACCGGCTGTAGTAGGACCGCTGCCACTGCCTTATCGGATGCATCGGCCTCTACTATGTAAGGTCTGGTGGGGTCAGGTTGCTGGAGCATGGGTTCAGACATAAAGGCTTGTTGGAGGTGCTGGAATGCCTGTTGAGCGGCCTCCGTCCAAGCAAACTTTGCATCGAAGCAGGTCCGATATAGGTGTTGTTAGTTCAGAGAAGTGGGAGATGAACCGGCGGTAATAGTTGGCGAAGCCCAAGAAGCGCTGCACATCTTTGTGGCTTCGAGGAGCTGCCCATTGGAGGATGGTCTCAATTTTGGCTGGGTCCATCTGGATACCAGAGGGAGAGATCCAATGGCCTAGGAAATCCACGGTCGTGAGGTCAAATGCACATTTTTCTAGCTTGGCGAAGAGGCGATTCTCCCGCAGGTGCTGCAGCACGACTCAAACATGCTCCTTATGTTCCGAGGGGTTCCGTGAGTAGATCAGGATGTCATCCAAGTAAATCACCAGGAAGCGGTCTAGGAGGTCCCGGAAGATGTCGTTCATGAAGTGCTGAAAGACGGCAGGAGCGTTGCACAAGTCAAAAGGCATCACTGTGTACTCAAAATGTCCATAACGGGTGCGAAAGGCCATCTTCCACTCATCTCCCTCCCGCATACGCACCAGGTTATAGGCCCCTCTCAGGTCCAGTTTTGTGAAAATGTGAGTGCCCCGCAGCCGCTCTAGTAGTTCTGGGATCAGGGGCAAAGGGTACCGATTCCGAACCGTAATCTGGTTGAGGGCTCGGTAGTCATTACAAAGCCGGAGTTCCCCACATTTCTTTTTTACGAATAGTACAGGGGCGGCTGCAGGTGACGTGGAGGGGCAAATGAACCCTCGGCGCAGGTTCTTGTCTAGGAACTCTCTGAGGGCTGCCAGTTCGGGTTCCAACAGGGAGTAAATCCGGCCCACGGGAATCTTGGCTCCGGGAAGCAAGTCAATGGGTCAGTCGTAAGGACGATGGGGCGGCAACTGGTCTGCTTCTTGCATCCCAAAAACATCCTGGAGCTCCCGGTACTTTTCCGGTAATTTCTCCAGCGCGGAGCTTCCCTCCCGGGTAGTCAGGATGTGCTCCTTCGGCCCCCAACAGGTGGTTTGGCAATAGGGGGATCTGAGGGTCAGTCGGCCCATGGACCACTGGATGAGGGGGTCGTGCCGCTGTAGCCACGCCAGGCCAAGCACTACCGGGAAGTGGGGCGCGGCAGCCAGGTAGAACTGGAGGCTTTCCCGGTGCTCACCCAGGGCCATGTCTAGCGGCACTGTCTCCTGTACTACAGGGGCCGAGGCAAGAAGCCGGCCATCAATAGTCTCCACGAGGATAGGGCGACGAATGGGTTGACTAGGAACCTGGTGTAGATTGGCAAAGGACACGTCCATGAAATTGCTGGTGGATCCTGAGTCCAGCATGGCTGGTACTGTCAGAGAGATCAACACAGTCAGATGCTTGGGCGGTGAGGAACTGAGGTGGTGGGCCCCTTGAACCACGAGGTTGCCCGGCTCAGGGGCCTGTGGAGGCCGGGGCGTGGGCATTTCCCGAGGTAGGGGCTGTGGGTCGTTTTGCGGAACAATGGGCTGCAAAATGTCCCTGGGCCCCGCAATACAGGCAGATGCCCTGCTGCCTGCGTCTCAGCTTTTTGGCAGCAGAAAGATGTGGCCGAGCCCCTCCCAGCTGCATAGGTTCTACAGGGGCTGTAGGGTCCTTGCTGGAGGGCTCCGAGGGCACAGCCACTGGGGCCGAAGCTCTGTAGACTGGCCGGGGTCGATTGGCAGCACGCCTGCTTTCCAGCCTCCCATCAATCTGGAGACACAGGCGTATTAGGGCTTGCAGGGTTCCAGGGCACTCCACCCTAGCTAGCTCATCCAGAAGCTCATCGGGCAGCCCCTCCTGAAATTGATCCATGAGAGCCACTTCGTTCCAGCCCAGGTTTTGTTGTAGTAAATGAAAGTCTGTTACATATTCCCCCAAGGGGCGTCAGCCTTGCCGCAGCCTGTGTATGTGGCGGTTGGCTGTGGCTGATTTGACTGGGTCCTCAAACATAGCCTTCAGTTCCCTGGTGAAGGCGGCTAGGTCGTTGAGCACGGGGCTATGCTCGAGGAGCAGGAGCGTGGCCCATCTAGCTGCGGCCTCGGGTGCACAGGTTAATCAAGAATCCCACCTGGGTCTTATCATCTGGGAAGGGCTCTGGTCGTAACTCCATGAAGAGCTGGGCCTGGGCCAATAATGCTGAGAGCTGTTCTGAAGCCCCAGTGAATTTCTCTGGGAGGGTCACAGGGCACTTGGCTCTCCCTGTAGGTAGAGTGGGTGGGGCTGCTGCTAGCTGGGCTTGCAAGCCTTGGATGGCCAACAGCAGCTGGTCTACTTGTGAGTGCAGGAGCAAGTTTTCCTGCTGGAGTTGCTCCATGGTCGGCACTTCCCCCACTCACTCATTGCTTGCTTCGTTTTAGGCTGACTACAAACTGTCAGCTCTTCACTGAGACAGCAGTGTCGGTGGGGGTGCAGGCAGGGCTGGAGATTCCTTGGTAATTGCCAGGCTGTAAGTCCTCAGCTGGCACCTTGGCTATAAATCTGCCAGGCTAGCAAGGAGGAAGCAAGATAAGGGCAGAGGCCATTCGAAGCTTACATGCCAAGCCAGAAATCCAGAAGAGACGTCAGTGAAGGTCCGGGTCTAGTTTGCCGAGAGATCAGTCCAAGTCAAGGTTCAGGGGATAGGAAGACACACAGTGGTCACGCCTGACGCTGTAGTCAGCAACAAGCTGAAGCCAAGGTTTGACTTTTAAGGAGCAGGTTTGTCAGCAGGTGTGAGCCCTCAGCATTTTGGCCTTAAGTGGACAGGCCTGCCCCTCTTCTGCCTGACCTTCTGCTGTCTATGTTCTGCAGGTGAGGGGGGAGTATCCTGTTCACTGCTTGCGTCTGGCTGAAGGGCTTCATCTGTGTCTGGGGTGCTCTGCAGCTGAGGGGGAGAAGGAGCTGGGTTCTCAGGAGTTTCCTCCATTTCTCCTTCTGGGTCTGCTGCTTCTGGGTCTGCTGCTGTTACTCCTGAGTCATCCTCGTCTGATGAGTCCTCTGACGGGGCCATGACAGTAGCATTACCAGCCTAAGATTAGCAGGCGAAAGACCTACAGTAACATAACTCCACACCCCCAACAGAAACATCCAGATTCACACCCAACTATATGGATCTGTGCACACATTCCCCTCCCCCAACTTATTTTTTTCCTCTTTCCCTCCCTCACTCCTGGCTTTGGGCTGGAACAAAACCACACATCCCCCCCTTTTTGGCTTTTAAAAAAAGGTGAGAGCGTTAGTAATACACTTTCTGTCTCTCTGCTCCAAAAGAGTAAAGTACAAATCTGAGAAGATTTCTAGTTACCACTTTAGAGTGAAGCTCCCCTTCCCAAAAAATCAGTCGCATGGTATTACATTTGCATTGTCATAGTTTTCTGATGATCTTCCTACTAGGGTTGCCAGAAGAGGTCTTCTGTATCTTTAAAAGTTGAGCAGGGGGAAAGGAGAATTCCACCTTGTGGTTTTTCCCATTACAATGTTGCAAGAAAACCTACACTTGGCTGAATTTTCTCTTCTCTTAAAGATACAGAATCATTCTTAAGCGCTGAGCCTGGCAACCCCACTTACAGTTGTTATTGAGTTACACACTTACCTAGTAGTAGCAGTGGGAATTACTTCTGAGTAAGTATGCATAGGAATGCACTGTAAGGCTGCCATCCAAGGCACATTTACTTAGGATTAAGTCCCCATTGAACAATCCCTCTCTCCCTCTCTCTCTCTCTCACACACACACACACACACACACACACCTTGAACACCACCTCCTCCCTAGGACAAAGGAAAGGAAGCACTTGCTGGCAGACAACAGCATCTTCAGCATGCAGGGACCTATTCACTGCTCCATACTTATTATTATTATTATTATCTTTATTTATACCCTGCCATTTTTCCAAAACTGGAACTCATGGCGGCTTCCAGATAAAAAACACATATAATTAAAAACATACAAAGTCTACATTAAAATAAGATTAAACCATTTCCAATATTAAAACCATACACACATACAGCTAAAAGAATTCAGACTAGTTTAAAAATGATATAATAGACATTAGCAATGCAGCACCCTTCACACCCTATCCTTAGCCTTCAATTCCAAAGGCTTGTTGGAATAGGAAGGTCTTTGCTTGTCGGCGGAAGGACTGCAAAGAGGGGGTCATTCTTACCTCCCTAGGAAGGGAATTCCAAAGCCTAGGGGCAGCCACCGAGAAGGCCCTCTCACGCGTCCCCACTAGTCATACTTGAGAAGATGTGGGTATTGAGAGAAGGGCCTCTCCTGAGGATCTCAGGGCCCGGGCAGGCTCATACAGGGAGATATGGTCTGATAAATAGCCTGGACCTAAGCCGTATAGGGCTTTATAGGTCATCACCAGCACTTTGAATTGTGTCCGGAAACAGACTGGCAACCAGTGGAGCTTTTTTAACAGGGGGGTAGTATGGTCCCTGTAACCAGCCCCAGTTAACATTCTGGCTGCAGCATGTTGTACCAACTGAAGTTTCCAAACAGTCTTCAGAGGCAGCCCCACGTAGAGCGTGTTACAGTAATCTAAACAGGATGTAACTAAGGCATGTGTCACCGTGGCCAGATCAGACAGCTCAAAGAATGGGCGCAGTTGGCGCACTAATCTTAATTGTGCAAAAGCACTCCTGGCCACTGCAGAAACCTGGGACTCCAAATTTAAACCAAGGGGCTGGTTTGGCTCCACTTTGTGAGAGGGGACACTCAGGAGCGATCATGTCCACCCCCCTGGCCATTTCCCCATTCCAGAGGTCAACCAGAGCTTCGACAGAATCGCCTGCCGAGGTGGCAGGAAAATCCCCAAGAGCTGTCAGGAAACCATCCGGATCCATCAGCCATCCTAATCGGTCCCCCACCCCTGCAGAGGTTCCGAGTCCCAGTGAGTCTAAACCCCACCAGGTAGTGATCTGTCCATGACAAAGGAACTACAGAAAGTTCCTCCACACCAAGATCACCATCATCCCCCTCCACACAGAAAACAAGGTCCAGGGTGTGGCCAGCAACATGAGTGGGGCCAGATACTACTTGGGACAGACCCATGGTTGTCATGGAGGCCATGAAGTCCTGAGCCACTCCCGACAGGGTGGCCTCGGCATGAATGTTGAAGTCCCCCAGCACCACAAGCCAAGGGGACTCCAACATCAGCCCCGAGATGTACTTCCCTTCACAACTTTTTTTTAAAAGCAAGCTCCAATCACTCCCCTACATTTTGCTGCTGCCTGGCAGCCTGAGCTTGCAGTGATCATAAGAAAGTAAGTATCTGGGCTTGGCTGTCCACCCACCTCTCTATGTAAACTTCTGTCTGTCAGGTCCTCATGACCCACTCTTCCCCACAACAACAAATGGTAGGAGCCAATCAGCATACAAGGGGGAATCCATGCTGACTGCTTATTGGCTGTAGTGACAGCTCACTTTGCTGGATCCAGGGCCCCTCTTTCCCAAGGCAACCAGGAAATGCATGCACTCATCACTTTGGAATTGCACAACTTGATTGGCTGTAGAGACAAAGTGATTCTAGGATGGGCTGGGAGGGTGTAGCCTGCAAAAAAAGTAATGGGGCTACATCCCGAGGCATCCTGTTGCAAAAACACATGTGCCTATTCTCTTCACAGGGCTACAATTCCCAGATTTCCCAGGGAAGGAGGACTGATTCTTAAACCACTCTAGGATTTGTAGCTCAGTAAGGGGAATATGGGTCCTCTAGCAATTCTCAGCACCCACAACAGACTAGTTAAATAAAACAGCCGATATCATAATGCCGTTGTATAAATCTATGGTGCGGCCGCATTTGGAATACTGTGTACAGTTCTGGTCGCCTCATCTCAAAAAGGATATTATAGAGTTGGAAAAGGTTCAGAAGAGGGCAACCAGAATGATCCAGGGGATGGAGCGACTCCCTTACGAGGAAAGGTTGCAGCATTTGGGGCTTTTTAGTTTAGAGAAAAGGCGGGTCAGAGGAGACATGATAGAAGTGTATAAAATTATGCATGGCATTGAGAAAGTGGATAGAGAAAAGTTCTTCTCCCTCTCTCATAATACTAGAACTCGTGGACATTCAAAGAAGCTGAATGTTGGAAGATTCAGGACAGACAAAAGGAAGTACTTCTTTACTCAGCGCATAGTTAAACTATGGAATTTGCTCCCACAAGATGCAGTAATGGCCACCAGCTTGGACGGCTTTAAAAGAAGATTAGATAAATTCCTGGAGGACAGGGCTATCAATGGCTACTAGCCATGATGGCTGTGCTCTGCCACCCTAGTCAGAGGCAGCATGCTTCTGAAAACCAGTTGCCGGAAGCCTCAGGAGGGGAGAGTGTTCTTGCACTCGGGTCCTGCTTGCGGGCTTCCCCCAGGCACCTGGTTGGCCACTGTGAGAAGAGGATGCTGGACTAGATGGGCCACTGGCCTGATCCAGCAGGCTCTTCTTATGTTCTTATGCTCTTAGTTTCCGGGATTCTTTGGGGGAAGCTATGACTGTTTAATGTGGTACGATACTCCTTTAAATGTATAGTGCAGATGAAGCCCCAGCTAGGTCCTGAGTGTATAATGCCTGTGTTGTACACCACAACTCCACTGGTGCTCAGAAGAAACAGTTTGACCACAAGTTTCTTGAGGAGTTTGAAATGAGATGGACTAGAAATAATAGCAAGTTCTATTTTTAGGAATTAATTCAGTTGCATAAATAGACAAGAGATAATTAGAGCTTTGTCTTGTTCCACAGATCCCTTCCCTGCAAACCCTGAAGTGATAACCAGTTAATATTGTTGCATGCCACTCCAATCTCCAAGCAGTGTGAGATCTCTAGGGGTCCCTGCGCTTGCCCAGGGTTTGGTTTCCTTGGAAAGAAGGTCAGTGGAGACTGTGGTGTCTTTATGAAATATGGTTTGTTTATTTACACAAATTCCAACCTGAGCTGAAGTATTAGCAGTCCAGTAGATCTTGCTTTTCCATCAGGCTTACAGTAGGCATCCTAAAGACATGGGCCAGGGAGCCAGCCTCTCTGCCTGCCTCCAGTTCACAGCCTTTCTTCAGACTAAACTAAAAACACAAGCCTCTCTTAGGCCCCAGGAGGGGAAGGCTCTCCTGAAGAGTTTCAATAACAATAGGATCTAGGGTTGCCAGGTTCATGGCCTGAGACTGATCCTATATCTTTAGGAGAAGAGATAGTCAGCCAAGTGCAGGTGTTCTTGCAACAGTGTAATGGGGAAACCACAAGGTGGAATTCTCCCTTCCCCCTGCACAACTTTTAAAGATACAGAAGACCTCTTGGTTGCCAGGCTCGGCCTCCAAGAGGTCTTCTGTATCTTTAAAAGTTGTGCAGGGGGAAGGGAGAATTCCACCTTGTGGTTTTTCCCATTACAGTGTTGCAAGAACACCTGCACTTGGCTGACTTTCTCTTCTCCTAAAGATACAGGATCAGGATCAGGCCATGAACCTGGCAACCCTAATAGGATCCCCTGGCCCATTCACCAGTTAATGGGTGCTTGACAGACCCATTAGCTCATCTGGCCACTCTATTAGATTAACAAAAGAGACTCATCTGACCAGTGGAGCAGGTTTCTCCCCTCCAGGTGCAGGGTTCCAAAGAGGCTGGAAGGGGACTCATAGAAATCATCCATCCCAACCCCCACACCCATAACAACATAAAGGTAAAAGAATCACAGTATACAGAAAGCATTAGCATCACCAGGGCTGCCTATTCAGGGCGAAAGCTCCATGTCATCATCCACAAAATCACCCCCCCATAATGGCCTTGTGAAACTGACTTGCAGAGTTTGGAAAAGTTACTTTTTTGAACTACTACTCCCATCAGCCCCAGCCAGCATGGCCACTGGATTGCGCTCATGGGAGTTGTAGTTCAAAAAAGTAACTTTTCCAAGCTCAGCTGACTTGATATCAGAAAGTTGGATCCTATGCTCCAGCTCTCTATGAGACAAACATTTGTACCACTGGAGCCTGATTCCTTATGCTCCACCTCTATCACTGAGATTTTCTAATGGGACACTTTTGGTGGTTCTCCATTCCCTGAAGTTTGGTCAACCTTCACCAGGAACCAAGCCTTTAATGTGGCAGGACCTTCCCTGTGGAACTCATGCCAATCAATGCCTGGCAGGAGTCATCCCTGGTTTCTTTTAAACATGTTTTTAAAATGCTACCATTCAGACAAGTCTTTGGAACTTGATTTTTTTTCCCAACCAGATGATGATTATAAAGATGGTTTTATTTCATTTATGAATTGCTTCCTATAAGGCATCTTGAAGCCATGTACAATATAATAAAAACATTTATAAAATAATTGTATATATAAAAACATTTTTTTAAATAATTACATATAAATTCTTAAAAAACAATTATATATGTAAAATCAAGTTCAAATTCAATAGAGGTACTACCAGCTGGGCTAACAATCTCCCCTTAGAAAGCTTGTTGAATGAGAAAAATCTTTGACAAGTGCCTAAAAGACAATACTGTTTTTTTAAAATGAATATCGTTATTGTGTTTTACGGTGTAGACTGCCTTTTTCTATTTCTTATGAAACCGCAGTTTCATAATTATTTTAAATAAAGAAATAAATGCTATTTGTTGAAGGAAAAACCGAAGCACTGTTTTTGCCTTTGGGAGCTGGGAGCTGCTGCAATGAGGAGCCGGGGATGTCTCCCTAACCCTTTACCTGCTGTGCAAGGTAATAAAGCCCCTTGAACAGTTCGTCTGCAGCACACAGAGATCATGAGGAAGCACAAGCACAGTAGCATTGGTGGATATTGTTCATTCAGTACCAGGAGAGAAGTAGGCCCTCCTGTTGGTGCAAAGATATGAAGAATGGGTCTCTTACAGTATTTCATGGATGAGGTAATAATTGTAGATGAACTTTCACAAACCAATTTGGAGTGAGCTTTGGAAAAATGATAAAATTAGATGAGCATTTAGTGAATGCTGACAATTATGGGTAAAAACACATTCCCTACTTTGCCGGTTCCAGTGCACCTCCTCCTCTCTCATCTGAAAACGCGTATATAATGTTAGTCAAACCCTGCCCCTTTTTACCTGGTGAGAGTAGCTTGTCTGCATTTTTAAAAAAAATCAGCTTCAAAGGATTTCACAACTGATCAGCAGATCAACCCATTCCCCTTCCAGGTGTGGCTAACAGAAACACTTTGATCTGGTGACTAGTGTGTTTATAGCCTATGTCATTTCATTTTTGTGCCTGATTATGTGCTAGGCCCCTGTTGCACACCTCATCTTGTTATTGGGAGTATAACCAAGCCCAGAGAGGTCTCCAACCTTCACTATGAGAAGTGCTCCCATTCCATTTTTCCTTTCCCAAACCTCATCCCTAGCAAAAGCTCATATGTTCATAGCAAGTAATACTTTACAACAGCCTTTCCCAACCAGTGAGCCTCCAGATGTTGTTGGACCACAACTCCCATCTTTCCTGACCATTGGCAATGCTGGCTGAGGCTGATGGGAGTTGTGGTCCAACAACATCTGGAGGCACACTGGTTGGGAAAGGCTGCTTTACAATCTGGCCTTTGAGAAACTTAGTTCATCCAAAAAGGTGCTAATGAGAAATATTTACATTGGTTGCCTCTAGCATAAATTCAAATCCATTCAGCTTGGGCTCTAAGAAGCTTGGTGTGAAAATAAGTTCTTTGGTCAACCAAAATGCACTCATACTCTGATAGAGGACGAGGCACAAGCTACTTCCTTGGAGAGACAACCACCAGTTTTGTTTTGTTTTATTTTATTTTTATTTATATCCCACCCTTCCTCTCAGTAGGAGTCCAGGGTGGCAAACAAAAACACTCTAAAACATCATAAAAACAGACTTTAAAATATATTAAAACAAACATCTTTTTAAAAAAGCTTTGAAAACATCTTAAAAAGCGGTTCCAACACAAACAAAAGTGGGATAAAGTCTCTACTTAAAAGGCTTGTTGAAATAGGATGGTCTTCAGTAGGCACCTACAAGATAACAGAAATGGCACCTATCTAATATTTAAGGGGAGGGAATTCCAAAGGGTAGGCACCACTACACTAAATGTCTGCTCCCTATGTTGTGCGGAATGGATCTCCTGATAAGATGGTATCTGCAGGAAGCCCTCACCTGTAGAGTATAGTGATCCCCTGGGTATATAAGGGATAAGATGATCTTTCAGGTATCCTGGTCCCAAGCGGTATAGGGCTTTGTACACCAAAGCCAGAACCGTGAACTTGACCTGATAGCTAATGGGCAGCCAGTGCAATTATTTCAGCAGCAGGATAACATGTTGGTGATACTCTGCCCCACTGAACAGTCACACTGCCACATTTTGCACCATCTGCAGCTTCCAGACCAATTTCAAGGGAAGCCCCACATAGAGCGCATTACAGAAATCCAACCTGGAGACTGCCAGTGTAGGAACAACAGTAATAATAATAATAATAATAAAATTTTATTTAGCAGACGCCCATCTGTCCGACTGAACGGACACTCTGGGCGACGTACAATATAAAATACAATATAAAATACAATCTGCTCATATACATAATCATCACATTATTAATATCATAACATCTCATCTGAAGACCATCTTACATTAATACAGTGTAAAACCTAACCCACCCCAGAGATCCCATAGGCCTGCCTGAAGAGCCAGGTCTTCAAGGCTCGGCGAAAAGTCAACAGGGAGGGGGCATGCCGAAGGTCAAAGGGAAGTAAGTTCCAGAGGGTGGGGGCCACGATCGAAAAAGCCCTCTCCCTGGTCCGCACCAACCTAGCTGTCTTAGTCGGTGGGACCGAGAGAAGGTCCTGTGAGGCTGATCTTGTTTGGCGGCATATTTGGTGATACTGGAGGCGCTCCTTCAGATAAACTGGGCTGGAACCGTATAGAGTGGTCAGGCTATGCCAGTCCAGACTCTGCCACAGGTATCTTACCAGGCAAAGCTGGTAAAAGGCACTCCTAGCCACAGAGGTCACCTGGGCCTTGTCATGGCCCCGTCAGAGGACTCCTCAGATGAGGACGACTCGGGAGTAACAGCAGCAGACCCAGAAGCAGCAGACTCAGAAGGAGACATGGAGGAGCCTCCTGAGAATCCAGCTCCTTCTCCCCCTCAGCTGCAGAGCACCCCAGATACAGCAGAGTCCCTGCAGCCAGACACAGACAGTGAACAGGATACTCCCCCCTCACCTGCAGAACGTAGACAGCAGAAGGTCAGGCAGAAGAGAGGCAGGCCTGTCTCCTTAAGGCCCAAACACTGAGGACTCACACCTGCTGTCAACCTTGCTCTTTATAAGGCACACCTTGGCTGCAGCTTGTTGCTGACTGCAACGTTAGGCGTGGCTTCGTGTATTCCTAGTTTCCTTGCAACCTCTTTGGACTGACCCGTTGGCACTTGATCCCGGACCTCTACTGACCTCGCTTCTGGACTCCTGACTCGGCAAGTACGCTTCGGACAGGCCGGGGCCTTATCAGATTCCCTCCTCCTAAGACCTGGCAGATTTATGGCCAGACTGCCGGCTAAGGACTTTGCTTCCCTACCAACCACCCAGGAATTTCCAGCCCCCACCGGCACTGCTGACGCAGTGTAGAGCTGACAGGCCTCTAGTGACAAAGATGAATCCAGGAGCATCCCGGGACTACAAACCTGCTCTTTCAGAGGGAGTACGACCCCATCCAAAGCAGGCAGCTGACCAATTATCTGAACTTGAGAACCTCAGCACCTCTGTCTTGCTAGGATTCAGACTCAGTTTATTGGCCCTTATCCAGCCCAGTACCTTATTCAGGGGCCCTCCAGCCAGAGGACACACCCTCTGACTTAGAAAATGAGTCCCCTGCAGTACCTCTGTTATCCCAGCATTGAAGAAGTCAAAGGCTGCCCTTTAACCAGCTAACCAGCTCCTCCAAAGAGGTGAAGCCTAACCACCCCAAAGCCTGTCAGGCTACAAAAGGCTTCCGTTGGCTCTAGCTCACTGCAGAGACAACTTCTCTTACAGCTGTCCAAGGTCCTAAATAATAATAATAATAATAATAATAATAATTTCTCTGCTTGACTTGAATTGGTGACTTGCTTGCTTCCCTGCAAACCTCTAGCAGCCACAGAATTGGACATCTGTGAACTGTTTCTGGGAAAACTAGAACCCTTCAGTTCTTTGTCACGCTATCCCTCCAAATAATCCTCTCCTTGAAAATCACAGCTGTCTAGTTAAAAAAAACTACTTATAATCACTTCCAGGTCTGATCCTGGAGGAGCCACTACCTTGTGTAAGAAAGCGAAATTATGAAGGTAGCAGATAATAAGATACTTTATATTACTGCTGTGCCCATTTTGTTGTACAGTAGGGCCCCGCGCATATGGCAGGTTCCGTTCTGGACCGCCGCCGTAAAGCGAAAGCCGCCGTAAAGCGGAACGCATTGACTAACATTGTCTAAAATGGTGCCCGATGCCCAAAAAACACCGTAAAAGTGGAACAAGCGCCGTAGGAGCAGGGCCTTTCTGCAATTGACAACTGCTGTATCAGTGGAACGCTGCAAAGTGGAGTGCCGCAAAGCAGGGCCCTACTGTACTCCTATTTGCCCTTCTCTCTGCCTCCTTACTCTTTTTGCGTCATTGGAGATTTCAAACATATTTCAGTGGATGAACTTTTATGTGCTGACAGTAAAATAGAGCTCCTGTCTGCCATAATATTGTTTATGTATGAGTTACTGGCAATAGTGGGAAACAATCTCTTCAACCTGGACTTACTGCCAATAGTAAAACACTGCCAGAGTCCTCTATCAGCAAGTAATCAATAGTTAATATCCTAGAAGAATTCAACCCCTCCCTCAGTATTTCTATTTCAACCCTTCCCTCAATATTTCTACATGGACTGCAAAAGAAATAATGACTGGAAAAATTGCAGATAATTGTCATCTTTTGTCTTTTCTATGATGCCGTTTGGTGCTGAGTTAGGGATTTCAGCAAGGGACTAGGAGATATTTTTAGCACACAGTAGAATAAAAAGAGGTTATTAAAAGTTCAACTGACTGGTGATATGACAAATAGATGGGTGGTAGATGGCCATGAAATGAGGGAGGCCCCATTTGGCCAATGAACAGTGAAAGTCTGAAGTTGGCTTAAGGTTTATCTAGCTCTTGTATTTCCTGCAACAGAGTTCCAACAAGATGACCTTTCATCTCAGTCTTTGCAGAGTGAAATGGTCTTGTGAAAGCACCCCTCATTTAACCATGTTCTGGAAAATGTTCAAAACTGATGTTTTTTAAGGACATGGTAACACTTTTACAAGACCACACTCTGCCTCACAAAAACTGAGGCTGATTTTTACTCATGGTGATCTTTTAGGGAAAGAAGAAACTGTGGCTATGGCTGTATCTGTACTATACACTTAAAGCAGTATTATTCCACTTTAAACAGTCATGACATCCTCCAAAGAATCCTGGAAACCATAGTTTGATAAGGATGCTGAGAATTGTTAGGAGACCCTGTCCCCTCACAGAGTTACAATTCCCAGAGTGGTTTAACAATCCCTCTTCCCAGGGAATTCCGGGAATTGTAGCTGTGTGAGGAGAATATGGGTCTCTGAACAACTCTCAGTGTCCTTAACAAATTACAGTTCCCAGAATTCTTTTGGTGGAAGCCATGACTGTTTAAAGTGGTATGATAGTACTTTAAAGTGTAGTGAAGATGGGACCTGCATATCATGTTACTTATGGCTCTTATAATATACACCTGGGGTCACCAATATGGTGCCTGTGGGTGCACAAGTGCCCACAGGGGCTAGCCCTGCCACACACACTGACATGCACATATGTTGAAGTTTGGCTTGAAAAAAACATTCTGTTGTAGTCAATAGAATAGGTTGTGGTGTGTGCTTGGTTGTTTGTTGTGTGCACAACAGCTTCTCCAGTTTGCAAATGTGCCTACAGGCCCAGAAAGGTTATCAACCCCTGAAATACAACATGCTTTATCAATGTTAATTTTTTTTTGTTCTCACAGTATTAGAATGTATAATTTTATATTTGTTTTTCCAAAAATTGCCCTCCAATAGAGTTTCCTCAAAACACATCAGGAACATGCATCCAGATTTTTAGCTGTCTTTCTTTCTCTTGAAGCACCCCCCCCAATGACAATAATGGATCCACATTTTTGTGGCCTTTAAAATCACCATAGCTGCAAGGGAACCACTTTTCTCTGAGAGGCTTTGCTGCTGCTGGGGTAATGTTTAAATGTCACATGAGCAGGACCTGTCATGTAAATCCTGATCATGATGTCACCTTGGCAAGGGCAAAGGGGATGTGCCAGTTCCATGAGAAAGACATATAACTTTTTCCTTCCACTCACATGGTTGGGCCATTTAAACACCAACACTCATAAAAAAGCTAGGGTAGCATCTGAATTATCAAATCTGCATTTTCTGAAGCAATATGACAATTGAAACACAGCTCTCCTTTCAAAATTCACACTTCACCTAATTTTGTGATGCAGTTTTCCAACCAACCAATGTTTACAATAATGCATATATTACAGAAAAAAGTGTATTGAAATGAATATACTAGTGAAAATAATATTTAAAAATGCAGTATATTAAGAGACGTTGCTTGCAAAAATGTGTACATTAGTCAAAATTGCATACAAAAATGGGTTTAGGAGAAATTTGCACTTAAATGGTGAAGAATATTTTTTTTAAAAAAATTGCAAATTGCTGCAGAAATGTCGAGAACTGAATTTAAGATCTGAAAAAATGAGAAACTGAGAGAACCAAAATTGACAGATCTCTCAATACCTAGTCACCAGTTAGCTTTTCAGCGCACTTTAATTGAAAGTAATATCCCTTAAATTCAAGGTGAGGTTAATTTAGCCAACTTTTAATCTATTTTAAACCAATCTGAAACAATAACCTTATTAAATCTGTTTAGTATTAACATTCCAGGTGAGCTAAAGGAAAAGGCTTCTCAAGAAAAGGATCTGCTCTCAGGCATGCTAAATGATATTCTAACTTGGTAGGTCTCTTTTGTTCACCTTCTCCATTGCCAACAATTTCCATATGAACCCATTTTGCCCATTTAAGCTTTTGAACAAAGGGTGGCATTCATATGAGCTCACTATTTTATTCTAGATCAGAGGTGGCTATTTTTTAAAAATGTAATAGGCTAGATTTTCCTTTACTAAGCTGATCATGGGCCAGATTTCCCTCAGTGAAGACATAATCATGCCCTTCTCAAAGCCATTGTGTGGGTGAGTATACCCCATCACCCACCCACAGAAACATGATGTTGAAGGAGAAGCATTTATGATTTTATGATATTCATGTTTGCCGCCCAGAGAGCTGTTGCTAGTCAGGCGGGATAGAAGCTGAATAAATAAATAAAATAAATAAATTTAGGACAGAGGAAGCTGTGGCCCAAATGTTTTTGGTCTACAACTCTCATTATCCCTGACCATTGGCCATGCGGGCAAGGGCTGATGGGAGTTGAAGTCCAACATCTGGAGGGCCACAGTTTGACAGAGTCCTGTCTTAGCAGTAAGAAGCAAAGCTATCTAGGCTGAACCCTCCAAGTAGCCCCCCAATTAGGAACAATAGCCAAATGGAATCTCCTTGTAAAGAGGCAGTACTGTATACCTCTGACTACCAGATTCCAGCGATAAACAGCAGGAAAAGGGAGATGCTTGTGAGGGTACAATAAGATTATGCCTGGCTGTAGTTAGAAACACAAAGCTGAGCTGGAAAGATCTTGGCCTGCTCCAACATGGCAATTCTTCTGTGTTAAGTTATAGCAAAACTCTGAGGTAGTATGATGCGGGCATGTCCTGTGACATTTTCTTTCTGGTCAAAAGTTATTGTTTATATTAACTTTGTTTTGAAAATCCTTGAAGGCTCCTTGGAGGGAAGGACACTGGCTGTGCCAGCAGGGCATAGCAGAAGGAAACAAAAGACATGTTTCCTTCTGCCACTGTTTCCCAGCATACCAGCTGCTGCAATGGAGGACCACAGGAGGGACCCAAACAGGGCCTGGATATTGCATAAGTCGCCCCAGGTCCCCTCGTCTGACACATTTTTTGCAGGCCTTCCACTGGCTTCTGCTGGCTCCCTTTACACCAGGCTCCCTTTATACCGGGCTGGGCTTTCCCGGTGGACCTCCAGCTGAGCTGTAATGAGGGACTTATGCCAGCATAACCCAGTTGAGCCTGGCTGAGCTAAGACCCAGCTGGCTCAGCCAGAGGTCTGTCATATCCAGCTCGCCTCAGCCCAGCATAAATGCAAGTTGGATTGCGCCCTAAGACTTACACTGCAAAGCTGTAACAACAAACACCATCTACTACTCAGTGGTCTGAAGATCTCACTGTGCGTTTGAATGCATGGCTAACAATCACCAATCTCATTTAGATACCTATTTGGATCTGTGAACTGCCTATGTTAATTTATATTAATTTTAGTATTAACATGCCATTTCAGCATGTGTTTTTAAATTGCTTTTTTAAAAAATGTGTTTTTAAATGTGTATATTTGTTTTTAATGTTTTTAATTGTTGTAAACCACCCAGAGAGCTTCGGCTATGGGGCGGTATACAAATGCAATAAATAAATAAATATGCTGTAAGTCCAGGTTGATGGAATACTTTTGTTGTTAATGTTGCTAGGAATTTCTTTTTTTGTCTGTTATATTTCCAACAGTACAAGTTTTTTTTAAAAAAATAGTTATAGCAAACGTCACTGCAACTTTTGGATCAATTCATGTAAACTTTCATCTTCCTAACTGGTGTGTAACAAGAATTCACTCAAGGTAAATAGGGAAATTAAAAATAGAAAGTTGATTTACTGACCCACGGTCAGTGAAATAAAGATAAGTGCTATCTGACAGGTATTCTTTTTTTAAAAAAACTTAAACTTTCCTTCATCTTCCCACTAAAAAGACTCCTCACTGCCCTCTCTTTCTCCACCTCAAAACCTTTTTGCCCATGTGATTGTCTGATGTTGCTGTATTCTGTGCAGAGCGCCTGAGAGCAAACGCTTGAGGGAGATTTTAATTTAAAGCCTCCAAAACATCTTTCATTTCCTTTTGTTTTGCCCTTTCCCTCTTTCAGCCTGCTTCTTTCACAAAAGCACACCCACAAATACTATTATTGGTAAACAGTCACTTGAAGGTTGTACTATTCCCAGCATATTTTGCCCTGAGCTGAGGAGCTGATTTGCTAGTGACAGCATTTCTATTATTGGTTTTGGGCAGGGAAATTCTGCTTGTTCACCACTTCTTTCAATATTGCTTCCTATTCGCATGCAAGCTTCATTCAAAATTTTGACAGGCCATAGCCACTGATTGTGAGGCTGACCTCTGTCTGCTTCTGAAAGAATGCCTAAGTTGCTAACATCCTTATTGCTGTATGAATTATCAGTTTTATGATAGTTTTGTCTTGAGCACAATTTGTGGAATTGTAGACTCTGAACTGTTAACACCTCACAAATACAGACCCAAATTGGTCAAGAGCACCAGGCCACTTGAGCATGATTTTGGGCTTCAGGAAAGCTGTAACTAGCAAGGCCCTACCTCTTAGCCAGCCTTCCTAAGCCCCCTAGCCTTGCTGTGGAGCAGTCACTTCAGCAGATTCCAAAGAGGTTACCATTTCCTTCCTACAGATCCCAGTCCTGCGTGCCAGTAACAAATTGTGATGTGTCATTTGGATTTTTTTGCTTCAGATGTGAAAATGTCCAGGACTGGCACTGGACTTTCAACTCACATTCAGATTCCTCTCTGCTGGGCTTTACAGGGGAGTAAGGGAGCCCACTGAGCTTTGTCAGTTTTAGCCTCCCCTGGCATGTGTAGTCAGTCAAGGGCAATGTTACAATGCCATTCCCTTATGTGCCCTGTCCTATTCTATAGCACAGCTTAGCAGGGGAGAAAAGAGGGAGGAAAGTCTGGATTGGGCTCCCTGGAGAGAGCTATCCTCCAGGAACTGTCTTTACAAATTATACTTTGTCTTTCCACCGCTCTCAAGAGTTAAGAATGTTGTTAAGCCCAGTTCATATGTGTTTAATGCAGAAACTGTAGAACAATATTGCAATTGTATAAGGGGAATGTGACTACATTTCCTCTGACTCTCTGAGGTATTAAGCCATTTCTCCATGACACAAACACTTCCTTTGATCTTATTTATTATCATATAAGAAATAGATCCTTGCTTCATTGAGAACAAGACATGATTTGACTTGGAAGCTGGATTTTGCACTGCAGTCCTCTATTCTATTCCATCAAAAATAAATTTACAATACATGCCATTTTCTGCCCCAAAATATCTATTTTAAATCTGTATGGTATTTTTTAATCCTTTTTAATCCACATTTTCATAAACTTGAAGAATCTGGTCCTCAAAAACCTAGATTGCCGCTATCCACCAGATCTTAAAATTCCAACTTCCTTTTAAGAACTGGTATAGCATAGTGACTTAGTTTGATGTCCTCAAAGATCTTGATTCGAAATATAACAGCTCAGCAGTTTGCCAACTCAGCAGTAGGCCAGCACAACTCCAGTAAAAAAATGAAGCATTCCTTTTCCATAGCTTTCCCCACACAATGAGGGCCAAACTACATGTTCTACTTACTGTGTCGTGTGTAACTCAGTAGTAAATGGTCTGGTGGTGTGACATTGTTCACCTGACCTCCCGACAGCCAAGTCACAGCTGCTTATCAGGAAAAAGAAGGGCACGGCAAGGTGGAGGAGAGATTGATGCAGTACAAATGCAGCAGCAGGAGTGCAGGATTGGCTTTGCCAGTCCATTGGCACCACCCCGACCTCCCTGCTCCACTCCCTCGCCTTTCTGGTAAGCAACAGTGACTTAACTATTGGGAGGTCAGGGGAACGCCACCACCCCAACCCACCACCCACCACTTCTTCAGTTTTTTTAATTGAATTACAGGCATGAGGGACACATTTCCTTGCATAAATGTAGCACAAAGTAAGGGGAAGCTTACCTCTTTCCTCCTCAACTCCAAACAGAATGGAAATTGATTCTTCTCTGTAGCTGGGGACATTTGCTGGAGGGATGGGGATGAGAGTAAGAGTCTGTGTGTGTCAGAGAGAGAGAAAGAGAGAGAGGATGGATGGACGGACGGACGGACGGACGGGTGTGTCTTATGTCTGTGGATCTCATGTGTATCCGTGTATGTTTGTGTGAATGACTGTGTGTATGTTTATGCGTGTATGTGTAAGAATGTATCTGTATGAATGTTTGTGTAAGAAAGAGAGAGAGTGGAATGGCCCTGGTCACTTTTTTAACTGTCCCTGGCCATCACTGACATGCTCCCCCACAAAACATACCTACAAAAGAATGTGGCACTTGGGGTGAAAAAAGTTCCTTTCCTGGTCCTGTTCTACTGGTGCTTCATCTACACTCTCATTGCTCCCAGTCTGTAGTCCTTTCTTCCTCTTTGCCTTCTCCCTCTCAGGAACAGCAACTGCCCTTTCCAGTCAAAGACACAGGTGTTAACAAGGGTTGTTGGGAAATGTAGTCCCTAGACTTTGAAGTGTCATTACAGCACTTTAAAGATCAGCATAATATAAAAAGGACAGAGTGCCATGGAAGGCATATGGTGGGGTGGGGAACCTTTTTCAGTCCAAGAGCTGAATTCCCTCTTGGGCAATGGGGGGGGGCTATCAGTGGTGGGCATGGCCAGAGATGAAAAGTAGGTGGAGAAACTGATATGATTCTTGTTTTTGTACAGTAGGCTACATTCTACCCATGCAAAAAGCAAAGAGTTCTACACACACTTCTCTGCATCCAGTAAGATAAGAGGCATTATCACAGTTCAAGGACACATTCCAGGCAGGCAAAAAAAAAAAAACTCAAGGAGGGAATTCAAGTGAGGGATATGTCCTCTGAAGGGGTGTGGTCTGGGGAGAATCCCAAGGGCTAAATAGAGTGGCCTGGAAGGCTGCAGTTGGCCTCTGGGCTTGAGTTTCCCCACCCCTGACTGACTGGGGATATGTCAGTCTGGAAGTTAGATGAGAACTTGTTTATCTTTCTCCAACAAGAAAATAAAAATAGGAAACTCCAGATTCTATGAAGATATTTCTAAGACTAGTGCCACCTAGTGACTGAACAATACAATGACACTATCCACATCGAGGGAAACAAGGAAGTAGCTTGTCTAATACATTTTCTTCCTTTCAGAAATCTAATATCACCAGCAGCAGCCAAAGCCTCCAGAGCAAGGTGAGTCTTGAGGAGTGATTTGAAGGAAGAGAAATAGGTGGCACCATGCAGGTGTTCTGGGAGGGCATCCTGGATGTCAGGAATTGCAAGGGAGGATAAGCTGTGACAAAACCCATGTTCTTTATGAAACAGATGCTTTAAAAAAAACACTACTTTTATACTCATCTGTCTCATTGGGAGCCAGAAAGCGCACACAATTTTCCCTCACACTTTGAAATAGAAAGCTTTCTCTGCACTTTAGCAGTAAGGATTCCTCCTGCATGTACAAGGATGCTTATAGCTGATAGTTTGAAGTACTCCAAGATAACAATAACAGAATTGAGATTTTACAGGAGAGAACCTGCAGATTAGAGGGATATAGCAGGGAAGTACCAATGGGCCCCTGGCCAATCAAAATTAACAGCCTGATGACTGAGGTGTTGTTCATGGGGAAAGGTGAAGGCATTTCCCAAGAAATATATGTTGGGATAAGCAAGCTTAAATGTTTTTAATAGAGAGATGACCTAGCCAGAATTTGGGGACACCTCTATGCTTGTTTACTGTGATGTAAGTTCCTATTGACCAGGTTGATTTTTTTATCCTCTTCCTCTTTCTTTGTTAAGAGAGTTGTTTTCGTTTGCATATTCTCCATTAAGCCACAGGAGAGAGAAGCCTCCATAGGTTTCTCTCCCATACGATCCCAATCATGGACTAAAATCTACTACCTACTTCTGTCTTTTCTCTCCAAGCTAGAGCCTATGTTTCCTGAACATATGAAAAGTTATGAGTAAGCATTCTTAATACTTTTTACCAAAGAAGACTGTCTCTGTTGCTTTTTTTCAGCTTGTGTGTATGAGGGGAAGTTGGGCTGGTTAATTCTCATTCCGCTTTGCAAAATATATACTCTGCTAAGACATATAACTACTAAACTGTGTCTATTTCATTTAAGCCAAACAATATAAGCTATCAGTGGATATCATAATGCATTTATGCAAATCTATGGTGTGACTGCATTTGGAATACTGTGTTCAGTTCTGGTTGCCTCACCTCACAAAGGATATTGCAGATTTGGAAAAGGTTCAAAAAAGGGCAACCAAGATCATAAAGGGGAGGGAGCGATTGCCCTATGAGGAAGGGCTGAAGTATTTGAGGCTTTTTGCTTTAGAGAAAAGGCGAGTAAGAGGTGACATGATAGAAGTTTATAAAATTACACATGGTGTGGAGAGGGTGGATAGAGAGAAGTTTTTCTCCCTCTCTCATAACACTAGGGCTGTGTACGCACCATACATTTAAAGCACATTTAAAGCAACCATCCTCAAAGAATCCAGGGAACTGGGAATTGTAGTTCGGAATTCTTTGAGCAGAGGATAGTGCTTTAAATGTATGGTGGGTATGCAGCCTAAGTGTCAAGAACATAGAACTCATGGACATCCAATGAAGCTGAATGCTGGAAGATGCAGGAGAGATAAAAGAAAGTACTTCTTCACATGGCACATAGTTAAGCTATGGACCTTGTTCCCAGAGGAAGCAGTGGCCACCAACTTGGGTGGCTTTAAAAGAGAATTAGACAAATTCATGGAGGATAAGGCCATCAAAGGCTACTAACCATGATCGCTAGGCTCTGCCTCCACAGTTGGAGGCAGTGTGCTTCCGAATACCAGTTGCTGGAAACAGCAGGAATTGAGAGAGCTCTTTCATTCATTCATTCATTCATTCATTCATTCATTCATTCATTCATTCATTCATTCATTCATTCATTCATTCATTCATTCCTCGCCTTCCAGCCAAAGGCCCTCAAGGCGGCTTACAAAAAACACAAATATTAAAAATACAATATAAAATACATCAATAAAATAATACAATTTACATGTGCTCAGGTCCTTCTTGCGGACTTCCCATGGGCATCTGGATGGCCACTGTGAGAACAGGATGCTGACTAGATGGGCTACTGGCTTGATCCATCCAGAAGGCTCTTCTTGTGTTCTTAAGATGCTTGCTGGAGAATGCATGATTAACAGCTGAGTATAAGTGTCTATTTGCATCAGAAATGGTAGAGAAGAGATTTCAGGGATCAGTTAAGCTTTGGCACTTATGTATGGAGAAACAATTAACTTTCACTTTCCTCACCACGACAGTCCGTCTGGGTCAGGTGCTGCTATAGCTGCTATTGGCAAAAGTGAAAAGCAATGGGAGATCTGATCATAGATCTCCATTATCTCATCTAGTTTGGCCCTTAGACAAACAGTTGGAAAGATGGGAGTTGCAGGGAGGCCAAATAATATCATTTATGGCCATTCCTAAATGCAATAATGGGTCCCTGCCACAGCTTAGCAGTGAAGAATCACTAATATATATGTCTTCCTCATGCTTCCTCTATTAATGCCAAGAAGCTCCAGGTCATGTGGGAGGAATGCATAATACAAATATAATTTCTGCTCATGCCAAGATTTCCCCACTGGCCTGGGAAAAAGCTATCTCCCTTGTTTTTCCTGTATGGTCTTGAACTTCCTAGATTACAAGAGTGATGCAAAGAGGGTGAGCACACTGGCTTTTGTACGGCTAAGTTAGTGTTGGAAGAGGTCGAATAATATATTGTGAAGGTAATAGCAGGTAAGAGCAAGCTTGGATGGCCCTGTGCTGGTATCACCCACAAACAAAATGGAGATTTAAGAGAACCTCAAAGTATGCAAAAAGTATGTAAGTTCTAAAACACAATCTCTGAAAAGAGGCTAAAACCAGCCCCATGCTAGTAAATTGAAGATTGTGCATGCATGTGCTTACACAGGAGAGAGGAGGAGAGAGCGGACTTCCCGGAAGTGAGTGCTCAGCTGGTGATTGTCTCTGAGAGATCTCTGCCTCAGAGGAAGCTTTTTTCAGTTAAAAGCCAGCCAAGAGGAAACTTGGACTGGCTTAAATGTTCTCCAAGGTATTGGAGAACCGATCAGATTTTCCACAGGACTTCGTTGAGCTGTCGGCGGCTGGAATCTATCAGGAAATCCCTGAGATAAGAAGGCATGCCGATCGGCTGAAGATGGAGTCAGGACTTCCAGCAAGCTGTACTGGAAAAAAGCGAAGCGTTTTTTTTTTCTTCTTAAAAAAACGTCCTTAACCAGCGAGCCTACTTCTGTCTAAATCTTATCATTTGGCTTAAATTACTACAATAAAAGGGATTTGTTTACGAATCAGCAATTGAGAAATCTGGGTGAGTCATACTTTTTCCCTTTTAAATATAATTAAGGAAGAAAGAAAATGTAAACAATTTATATTTTTTTTTACGACAAAAAGCTGGCCTGAATTTGGAGTTTTAAAGTTTAAAAACAGATGAGAGGTATTTATTATTTGATGGAAATATATTTTGGACTATTTTTCTCCTTGGACTATTTCTTTTTGGACGAATCTGCTGTTCGTATATGTTACTAATCGCTTGGTGTTGTGAACCAGAATTGTTTTGCATTCCTGGACGTAGATAAGAACTGTGCAGGCCGGACCATAATAACAGGCCTGGAATATTAACTCTTCTGTTGGTGGAGGAAAAAAAAAAGAAATAGACTGCATCTAGGTTTTGGAACAGTGGTTAATATCAGAAATTAAAGGCTTCCTATGAGAATGATAACTAGAAAAACAGCTAAGGCTCAGGAGCGAAGAGGTTCAATTGATCCACAGGAAGGGGCTATACCCCCAGATATGTTTCAAAAAATAATGGAAGGGATTAGTGATCTAAAACAGGAAATGAAAACTGAATTGATAAATATAAAAGAGTATATTAAAACACAAGTGGATGAGATTAAAGGGACAATTGGGCAAATAAAGGAGGATGCAAAAAATACTAAAGAAAAGGTACAAATCTTGGAGAATAGAACAGATATATTAAATCTGGAATTAGAAAAAAATTTGGACTACATGGCTGTGATTGAATTAAGAAATAAAAAACATTGTTTGAGATTCCATGCAATCCCTGACGAAACAGGTGAAGACATCAGAGATAAAATTGTTAATGCTTTAGTAAAATTTCTGGATTTGAATGAAGATCGAATGAAATTTGAAATAGATAAAGTTTATAGAATTAATTCCAGATATGCAACAATGAAAAAAATTCCAAGAGATGTGCTTGTTCACTTTATAAAGAAGACGACCAGAGATATGGTATTACAACAACATTTTAACAATACCTTTAAAATTGATGGTAAGGAAATACTGGTGATGAAAGAAATTCCTATTAGACTTTTACGAAAGAGAAAAGAATATGCTTTCCTTACAGAAAAACTTAAGCAATGCAAAATTCAATTTAGATGGGATGTTCCAGAAGGAGTGATTTTTACATTCAGACAACAGAAATATAGATTGAATACTGTTCAAAAAGCAAGGGACTTCTTGAGAAAAGCTTCAAAAGACATGGAAGAAGATAAACTCAAAGATATGGATATAATTCCTGGGAAACAAAGTCAACAAGAACATGCAGAGGAGGGGAAGGAAGATGATGGATTAAAGGGAGCATCAGGCACATTTTAAAATACACGCTTAAAGATGGATTACAAATATCTAACTTGGAATATAAATGGAGCCAACACGGCGCAGAAGAGAAAGAAAGTGTTTCATTATTTGAAAAAATTAAAATTGGATATAATTTGTTTACAAGAAACTCATATTAAGAAGAAAGATTCCAAATATTTGATTTGTAAAAATTTGGGTGAAGAATTTATTTCGGCTGGACCAAAAAAAAAATGGAGTTGTTCTTTACATTAACCCACAATTGCTTCCTAAATTGGTATTACTGGATGATAGTGGTAGATTTGTGGGGGTTGAAATTACTTTACAGGGCACAAACATTTTGATAGTGGGTATTTATGCCCCCAATGAAGATAAAACAAGGTTTTACACAGGACTTATGGAAAAATTGTCAGAGTTTTCATATGATCATTGGTGCGTCATGGGTGATTGGAATGGAGTAATCTCACCAAAAATTGATAGACTTTCTGAAAAAAATATTAAAGAGACACAGGGTAAATTACCGAAGATTTGCTTTGAACTGATGGAACATTTAGAATTGGTGGATACCTGGAGATATATAAATGATAACGCAAAGGAATTTACTTATTTTTCAGAAAGACATAAAACATTCTCGAGGATTGATATGATTTGGATGTCTAAAATTCTAGCGAAGGATATTTTTAAAATGGATATATTACCAAAAACTTTTTCGGACCACAATCCTGTGATATTAACTTTAAAAAAAAAAAATCTTGGATTTAGATGGAGACTAAATGAATCTTTATTACAGAATGACAAAGTAGTACAAGAATGTAAGAAGAAATTAAAAGAGTTTTTTGAACATAATTTACATAAAGGAACAAATGAAAATATCATTTGGGATACAAGTAAGGCATTTATGAGGGGATATTTTATTAAATGTAACTCTGAATTAAAAAAAAAGAAACAACAGAAAATGCAATTAATTTTGGAAGAAATAAAACAAAAAGAGGAAGAATTGAAAAAGAATCCAACTAAAGTTTCTATTGTAAATCAAATTAAAATGATACAGAATCAAGTATCAATGTTGACAGTTAGAGAAATTGAAAGGAAACAAAATTTTGCTAAACAAAGGACTTTTGAATTTGCAAATAAACCAGGGAAATGGTTAGCATATAAATTAAGAAAAGAACGTCAAAAAAATCTTATATTAAAGATACAAGAAGGAGATGAGATGCTGACAGATAATGTAAAAATCAAAAAGATTTTTCATCAATATTATTCAACATTGTACAAGTGTCAGGAAATCCCATCTGAAAAAATAGAAGAGTATATATCTAAACAGAATTTGCCTAAAATTACAGACTTTCAGAGACAAGCTATTAATGGCCCTATCACGTCAAGAGAGATATCTGAAGCTATAACAAAATTAAATTAGGAAAGGCACCAGGACCAGATGGGTTATCTGCAATGTACTATAAATGTTTGGAGGAAGAACTCTTGCTACCTTTACAGTATACAATGAATTCTATTCTGCAAGAGGGAAAGATACCGGATAGTTGGGAAAATGCTAACATAACATTAATACCTAAAGAGGAGCAAGATTTAACTAAAACAAAAAATTATCGGCCAATATCTCTATTGAATAATGACTATAAAATTTTTACAATGATCTTGGCAGAAAGAATGAAAATAATATTGCAACAATTTATCCAGGAAGATCAATCAGGGTTTTTACCTAAAAGACAATTACGTGACAACGTCAGGAATGTCTTGAATGTGTTGGAATATTTAGAACAACAAAATGATAAACAAGCAGCTTTGATTTTTTTAGATGCTGAAAAAGCATTTGATAATTTGAATTGGAAATTTATGTTTCAGGTTTTGGAGCAAATGGATTTTGGAGACAATTTTATAAAATGGATTAGATCGATTTATACATCTCAGAAGGCTCAGATAATTGTTAACGGAGATTTAACGGATTCATGTGAAATACAAAAGGGTACAAGACAGGGATGTCCATTATCTCCCCTTTTATTTATTCTGGTCTTAGAAGTGCTGCTTAGAGATATAAGGCAAGATAAAAGGATTTCGGGATTAAAGATAAAAAAAGAAGAATATAAATTGAGAGCATTTGCTGATGATTTGATAATTGTATTAGAAAACCCTTTGGAAGGAATTAATGTATTGATGGACAAATTAAAAGAATTTGGACCGTTAGCAGGATTTAAGATCAACAATCAAAAAACAAAGATGTTGGTGAAAAATTTAACTTTAAGGGAACAGAAAGAGTTAATGGACAAGACAGATTTTACAATAGAGAAAAAGTTGAAATATTTAGGTATCATTATGACAAATAAAAATTCAAAGTTGTTTCATAATAATTATGAAAAATTATGGACAGAGATTAAGAAAGATCTGCTAAGATGGGATAAACTACAATTGTCATTAATGGGTAGAATATCTGTGATAAAAATGAATGTATTACCGAGAATGATGATTTTGTTTCAAACAATACCTGTAATATCCTCTGATTTACCTTTTAAACAATGGCAAAAAGATATCTCTAAATTTGTATGGCAAGGAAAAAAACCAAGAGTTAAATTTAAACTACTACAAGACGCCAAAGAAAGAGGAGGACTGGGATTACCAAATCTGAGACTTTATTTTGCTGCCTGCTGTCTAGTCTGGATAAAGGAATGGATTTTATTGAGGAATAAAAGACTACTGGATTTGGAGGGCTATAATCTGAAGTGGGGATGGCATGGATATCTATGGTATGACAAAGTAAAAGTAAATGTAGACTTTAATAATCATTTTATAAGACGTCCTCTGTTGAAAATATGGAATAGATATAAACCAAGGTTTTATTCGAAAATACCATTATGTGTCTCAAGTCAAGAAGCGTTCTACAGAAGAGAAATGGCTGGAAAAGAAAAATGGTTAACTTATCAAGAACTATTAGAAAATGTACATGGAGAATATATAATGAAAGAGAGAGAACAACTGACAAAGGAAGGATATAGTTTTCAATGGTTTGCCTATTTACAATTGTTAGAAAGATATAAAATGGACAAGAAAATGTATGGGTTTGAAATAAGTAAATCTGATTTTGAAATAGGTTTGCGTACAAATTATGAAAATATAATTGCGAAAATGTATAAACTCTTACTGAAAATGGATATGGAGGAAGAACAAGTAAAAGAGTGTATGGTAAAGTGGGCAAAAAATTTTGGTTATAACATACAAATGGATCAATGGGAAAATATGTGGAAAAAAGGCTTGAGATTTACACTATGCTATAATCTTAAAGAAAATTTCTATAAAATGATGTACCGTTGGTACATGACTCCAGAAAAGTTGTCAAAAATGTATAGTAATGTTTCCAATGTTTGTTGGAAATGTAAACAACAAGAAGGATCATTTTATCATATGTGGTGGCTGTGTAAAAAGGCAAAATCATTTTGGGCACAGATAGGTAGGATGATGCAAAAAATTCTAAAGATAAATATTCAGTCAAAACCAGAATTTTTTTTATTGGGTTTTATGGATAAACAAATAGAAAAGAAATATGGAAGAATAATATTATATATGATTACGGCAGCAAGATTATTATATGCACAAAAGTGGAAAATGGAATCAACACCAACAATGGAAGAATGGCTATTGAAATTAATGGACTTAATAGAGATGGATAAATTAACATGTTTACTTAGAGAAAAATCGACAGATACATTTCTTAAGGAATGGAAGCCTCTCTTAGACTTTTTGTTGAAAGATCAAAATAAAATGATGATATTGGGATTTGACGATTAACTAAGACAGCCTATGGAGAAAAGTGATTCTGTATGTATACATTAAGGGACAGGTTTGATGTATATTATATACTTATAGCTGATCTGCGACAAATCGGGAGTCAACTATTTTATTTTTATTTTTTTTGTTGTATTGTTATGTTTTTTGACTTTGTTTTGTTTGTCTTTTGAAAAAATTTGAATAAAAAATTATTAAAAAAAAAAAAAGGAGAGAGGAGGAGAGAGCAAGGACATGCACTGACCAACAAGGCAGTTGATTGAGTCTCAGCCACGCGGTTGGTCTGAAAAGAGGGGCTGGATTCTGTTCTGGAGCCTGCCAGGGCCAGCAGCCAACAGGATGGGGAAGGAAAATGGCATTTAGAAAATGAATGCAAAGAAGAAAGCCAAGAAAAATGCACATATGCACATAAAGAGATTGGAAAGTTTCACCTAGGAAACAACTGCTACAATTTGTTTCAGGTCTCAGGTATTATTAAAAGCTTTAAATAGTTTAAGGGACAAGTTATTTAAAAGATCAGCGATGCCTATCGGAACCTGCCTATTAGCCCGCCTTTAAAACTCATAGCAGTATGGATTGGCCTTTTTGGTGTTGGCTCCTACCTTGTGATGCTTACTGCCAAAGGATGTATTGTCAGCCCCTTCAGTCATGGTATTCAAAAAGGCTCTAAAAGCCCTATATCTTTGAAGTGCTCTTATTGGATATGGCACTGATGTGCTCTTACTGGATATGGTACTGTCTGTACCCTGTTTTAAAGTATTGCTACCTATTTATTTATGTTTTATATTTTAAAAAGTTATTTTTAATGTAAGACAATGTAATTTTATTCTAATTTTATGTTTTTATCATTGTTCGCTACCTTGAGAGAACTTTGTCCAGAATGGCAGTCTATAAATATTTAAAACAAACAAATTAATTAATTAAACAGCCTGGGAGACAGTCAGATTTGCAGAATTACATACCAGGGACCTAGAAATGTAACTGCTGCTGGTCAAGCTTGTGGTGTTGCAATACCCCAACTTCTTTTCTTTTGGTTCCCAGAATCTGGGTTATCCCTGGATATAAACTATATCGGAAGGACAGGAAAGGACGTATTGGTGGCGGAGTCGCTCTATACGTGAAAGAAGGCATTGAATCCAGCAAGCTCGAAACCCCAAAAGAGGCAGACTCCTCCACAGAATCGTTGTGGGTGGTGATACCATGCCCCAGGAGGGACTTAATACTGGGAACGATCTATCGTCACCCTGATCAAAATGCTCAGGGAGACCTTGAGATGAGATATGAAATTGAGGAAGCATCCAAACTAGGAAATGTGGTAGTAATGGGTGAGTTCAACTACCCGGACATAGACTAGCTGCATATGTGTTCCAGTCATGACAAAGAAGCAAAGTTTCTAGATATTCTAAATGACTATTCCCTAGACCAGTTGGTCATGGAACCAACCAGAGGGACAGCAACCCTGGACTTAATCCTCAGTGGGGACCGGGACCTGGTGTGAGATGTAGGTGTTGTTGAACCGATTGGGAGCAGTGACCACAGTGCTATTAAATTAAACATACATGTAACTGGCCAATTGCCAAGAAAATCCAACACGGTCACATTTGACTTCAAAAGAGGAAACTTCACAAAAATGAGGAGATTGGTAAAAAAAAGCTGAAAAACAAAGTCCAGAGGGTCACATCACTCGAAAATGCTTGGAAGTTGTTTAAAAACACTATATTAGAAGCTCAACTGGAGTGCATACCGCAGATCAGAAAAAGTCTTCCTTCAAAAAATGGAAGTCTTGTCCAAATCAAGAAAATAAAAAAGAACACAAACTCTGGCAAAAGAAATGCAAGAAGACAATAAGGGATGCTAAAAAAGAATTTGAGGAGCACATTGCTAAGAACATAAAAATAAATACATTCAAAGCAGGAGACCATCTAGGGAGACGATTGGACCCTTGGATGATAAGGGAGTCAAAGGTGTACTAAAGAACGATAAGGAGATTGCAGAGAAGCTAAATGAATTCTTTGCATCTGTCTTCACAGTGGAAGATATAGGGCAGATCCCTGAACCTGAACTAACATTTGCAGGAAGGGATTCTGAGGAACTGAGACAAATAGTGGTAACGAGAGAGGAAGTTCTAAGCTTAATGGACAATATAAAAACTGACAAATCACCGGGCCCGGATGGCATCCACCCGAGAGTTCTCAAAGAACTCAAAGGTGAAATTGCTGATCTGCTAACTAAAATATGTAACTTGTCCCTTGGGTCCTCCTCCATGCCTGAGGACTGGAAAGTGGCAAATGTAACGCCAATCTTCAAAAAGGGATCCAGAGGGGATCCCGGAAATTACAGGCCAGTTAGCTTAACTTCTGTCCCTGGAAAACTGGTAGAAAGTATTATTAAAGCTAGATTAACTAAGCACCTAGAAGAACAAGCCTTGCTGAAGCAGAGCCAGCATGGCTTCTGCAAGGGAAAGTCCTGTCTCAGTAACCTATTAGAATTCTTTGAGAGTGTCAACAAGCATATAGATAGAGGTGATCCAGTGGACATAGTGTACTTAGACTTTCAAAAAGCGTTTGACAAGGTACCTCAGCAAAGACTTCTGAGGAAGCTTAGCAGTCATGGAATAGAGGAGAGGTCCTCTTGTGGATAAGGAATTGGTTAAGAAGCAGAAAGCAGAGAGCAGGAATCAACGGACAGTTCTCCCAATGGAGGGCTGTAGAAAGTGGAGTCCCTCAAGGATCGGTATTGGGACCTGTACTTTTCAACTTGTTCATTAATGACCTAGAATTAGGAGTGAGCAGTGAAGTGGCCAAGTTTGCTGACGACACTAAATTGTTCAGGGTTGTTAAAACAAAAAGGGATTGCGAAGAGCTCCAAAAAGACCTCTCCAAACTGAGTGAATGGGCAGAAAAATGGCAAATGCAATTCAATATAAACAAGTGTAAAATTATGCATATTGGAGCAAAAAATCTGAATTTCACATATACGCTCATGGGGTCTGAACTGGCGGTGACCGACCAGGAGAGAGACCTCAGGGTTGTAGTGGACAGCACGATGAAAATGTCGACCCAGTGTGTGGCAGCTGTGAAAAAGGCAAATTCCTTGCTAGCGATAATTAGGAAAGGTCTTGAAAATAAAACAGCCGATATCATCATGCCGTTGTATAAATCTATGGTGCGGCCGCATTTGGAATACTGTGTACAGTTCTGGTCGCCTCATCTCAAAAATGATATTATAGAGTTGGAAAAGGTTCAGAAGAGGGCAACCAGAATGATCAAGGGGATGGAGCGACTCCCTTACGAGGAAAGGTTGCAGCATTTGGGGCTTTTTAGTTTAGAGAAAAGGCGGGTCAGAGGAGACACGATAGAAGTGTATAAAATTATGCATGGCATTGAGAAAGTGGATAGAGAAAAGTTCTTCTCCCTCTCTCATAATACTAGAACTCGTGGACATTCAAAGAAGCTGAATGTTGGAAGATTCAGGACAGACAAAAGGAAGTACTTCTTTACTCAGCGCATAGTTAAACTATGGAATTTGCTCCCACAAGATGCAGGAATGGCCACCAGCTTGGATGGCTTTAAAAGAAGATTAGACAAATTCATGGAGGACAGGGCTATCAATGGCTACTAGCCGTGATGGCTGTGCTCTGCCACCCTAGTCAGAGGCAGCATGCTTCTGAAAACCAGTTGCCGGAAGCCTCAGGAGGGGAGAGTGTTCTTGCACTCAGGTCCTGCTTGCGGGCTTCCCCCAGGCACCTGGTTGGCCACTGTGAGAACAGGATGCTGGACTAGATGGGCCACTGGCCTGATCCAGCAGGCTCTTCTTATGTTCTTATGTTCACTGTCTATGTTCCTAATGAATCACCCACTACAAGGATCCCTCCACCCCCTGGAGATATATCCTCGGCACAAGAGGATAGCTGCTCATCCCCCAAGGAATGGGTCCCTTCTAAGGGATCGTTTCCCTCTTCCTCAGCTGGATGCTCTCCTTCCCCAAGACCATCGTTCTCCATGATAGCAGGGGAGCTATCATCGTTGGAGTGGGACACAGCTATAACGTCCCTGAAGGCCTCCTCCACACACCTCTCTGCCTCTCTCAGCTTTTCCAGGTCAGCCACCTTGGCCTCAAGGAAATGAAGTTGTTCCTGGAGAGCCAGGAGCTCATTGCACCGAGAACACACCCACGACTTCTGTCCAACAGGCAGATAGTCGTACATGCTGCAGGCGGTGAAAAACACTGGAAAGCCCCCCCACCCCTGCTGGCTTCTTACCTGCATAGTTTTGTTTAAGGTTTATTACGTCAATGGGTTGGAGACTGCGGTTTAGTTGAGGTCAGGGAACAGACGGGCAGAGTGGGGGGCCCTGGCCTCCTCGCCCTGCTGCTGAACTCGCCCTGCTGCTGAACTCGCCCTGCTGCTGAACTCGCCCTGCTGCTGAACTCGCCCTGCTGCTGAACTCGCCCTGCTGCTGAACTCGCCCTGCTGCTGAACTCGCCTTGACCCTTTGTCAGCTGGGGCCTTGACCCTTCGTCAGCTGGGGCTCCCTCACTAGGGTGCTCTGACTTTATATGTGTGGCTGGTTCCTCCCAGCTACTGCTGCCAGCCAATGATGTGTTACTTGAGGCTGATGCCTCAACTATCAGCTGGGTCTTAACTCTTTAGGATTATCTCAGGCTTCCTTCCTTTGAAGGCAGGAAGGCAGTCTTCCTTCCTGAGCGAGGGGCGGGGCTGTTTAAGCTTTTGGCTGCTTTTAATCTAAGCAAGGGACTGCGACTTCCAGGCAAGTCTTTTTTGTTTGTTGTTTTCCCACCTAGAACAGCCTGATCTTTCTTTAACCTAGGGAAACAGAGCTTGTGGTTGTGTTTAAGGAAGGCTAAAGCTGCCCTTTTTAGGAAAGACTGAGCTGACTCTCTCTCTGTATGTACTGGTGGAGTTTCCTTTTCCCCCTTCTGGAATTTAGCCTTGTTTACAGTGTCCCCTGAAGCTTTCCTGCTAGGGTGGTGTTGAACACTAGCTTTCTATAGGCTTCCTTCTCCTAGGATCTGTCTCCTAAGATATAGGTTCTTTCAGGATTTGGCTCCTAGCTCAGGGTGACCTTAGGCTGCCCTTATTATTTATTGCTCTGAGCTGTTTTAATTCAATTAAATAATGGAATAAATGGGAGCTACTTACCCTCTTTTCACTCTGCTGCTTAACTCCCCTTGATGCTTTGTCAGCTGGGGCCTTGACCCTTCGTCAGCTGGGGCTCCCTCTAGCTTGTGGAGCAGGCTCCCTCGCTAGGGTGCTCTGACTTTATATGTGTGGCTGGTTCCTCCCAGCTACTGCTGCCAGCCAATGATGTGTTACTTGAGGCTGATGGCTCAACTATCAGCTGGGGCTTAACTCTTTAGGATTATCTCAGGCTTCCTTCCGGAGCAAGGGGCGGGGCTGTTTAAGCTTTTGGCTGCTTTTAATCTAAGCAAGGGGCTGCGACTTCCAGGCAAGTCTTTTTTGTTTGTTGTTTTCCCACCTAGAACAGCCTGACCTTTCTTTAACCTAGGGAAACAGAGCTTGCAGTTGTGTTTCAGGAAGGCTAAAGCTGCCCTTTTTAGCAAGGACTGAGCTGACTCTCTCCCTGTATGTATCGGTGGAGTTTCCTTTTTCCTCTTCTCTCCAACTGCATTGAGCAGGGGGTTGGACACGATAGCCTTATAGGCCCCTTCCAACTCTACTATTCTATAATTCTGTGTTGAATTAGTTATGGTCAAGCAGTATGGCATCCTAAGAGCCATTTGGGCAACCCAGCATGGAATATGTTAGCACAATTATACTTTTTTTTTTGTCATCCAGTAATATAGACTTCTAATAGTGATTGGACAGTTTCACGACTCTGCCCCATTTGCCATACTTCAGGATTCTTTAGCTGCTGCTATTCAAAGCCTTGGTAAACTTAAAGGGCATATTTGAGAGGAGACAGAAAAATTAGTTTAAAATTAGCTTGCATAAAGAGAGCAGTAGAAACATCCCTAGCATACTGCAACTTAATTTTCTAAAACAAGCTTGCACATATATATGATTTAATAATTTCAACAATGCTATGCACAAGGTTCTGATTACTGCTTCTGCATCAGGCTTGACCGCATCAGGTAACATAAATGAGAATCAAGAAAGTACTTGTCAGTGCAATACTCCATTTAGAACCAATCAAAGCAACACAGGTGGTTCAAAGGTGTCACTTTTCATATTTATCTGAGACTATGCCTCTCATTCATTCCACCTCCTTATGACAAATAATGAGAAAATGTTCTGCTTCATGGGCAAATGTAAGTCTATATGTACAAAAATAGAAAATTAAAGAAGACATGGCAAAGAAGGTTTGTTATTAAAATCAATGGTGGATGGAATAACTATAACCACACACACATGCATGGAATATGTTGAGGTTATTTTAGCACCCCCTAAGGCAGTGTGATGCTCACCTCAATACCCGGGTGTAAGTGCGGGCGGAGGAGAGCCAGATGGGCTCCTGTGCTTTCGGCCAAGTATCAAGTAAAGACACACACAGCTCTTGATCAAAAGCGACCTCAGTCTTACACAGGCACGTCAGCCAGGCAAGAGTGAAGGCCCCCTTTATTGTAAGCAGAATCAATATATAGGTTTCAGGAGTAAAAGAGCAATAAACAAAATGTAACATAACATTATTGACAACGTCAGAGACAAAGAACAGATCCTTGCTACAATTCAAAAGCCAGGACGTTCCTCCCTTGAATCTCTGGAGCCCTTGAGTAATACATTGTGAGATAAGAGTGGGGATGAGGAAACTGACACTTCTAGCGGTCATAAACATGGGAACATATATACAAGAAAACACATATGGCCCTGAGAAGGCCGCATATTAATGAAACTACGAGGTTCTATTACTAAACCTCCGAAGGAGTATTCAGAAGGAATTTGTGAAGAAATACAAAGCCTAAATTGTAAAAGAAGATACATGGGGGTAAATACACATCAAGTGTTGTGAGAATAAAACACTCAAGGACAGCTTCAGTTTATTATCTTCTGAAAACATTGTTGCCAACTAACAGGCACCTCCGAGGCCAGATTCCCATGCACAGAAATGATACTTAGAGTGTTTGCATTCCCCCTCCCGTTGGTGTTCCAGCGTGCTTTGCAACTTTGGTTCAGTTTCTGCAAAAGATGTTTAGGCTCAGGGTTTTCTACCTAACAAATACAAATGCCGACTCAAGGTGCAGCGATTTTGAAAACGGTGAATTCCATGTTGGGGATTATTAGAAAAGGGATTTATTATTAATCTGTTTCATACAAAGAGAATATCTCAAAGCAATGTGACAAGATAAAATTCACCACATAAAAGCAATTTAAAACCAGAAAAATTTAAAACAATAAACAATACAAAATACATAAAATGCTCATCCAGGTAGGTCCTATCCCATTTAAAGATGAGCACCACCATAGGATGCAACTTCCTTACCAAATGCCCGAGAGAACAAAAAGGTCTTAGACTGTCACCTACAGACTGACAAGGTATGTCTGCCTGTATAATTTTTGTGTGTGGATGTTTGTATTTTAATTATGTTCTATTGTTATAATGTTGTGTATTTATATGCTGGTCTCTGACCATAATAATAAACTTGTAACTTGGTGTGTCTGCCTGGGGAGATTATTCCACAGGTAGGGGGTGGGGGCACCACTGAAAATGCACATTCTTAGTGGCCAACCTCTGCATCTCCCTTGGGTAGGGCACATGGAGAAGGGCCTCTGATGAAGACCACAAGGTCCAAGCTAGTTCATATCAGGAGAGGCAGTCTTTGAGGTACTGCTGTCCTGAGCCATATAGGGCATTAAATGGCAAAACCAGCACTTTGAAAATAAAACATCCAATGTCATGATGCTGTTGCACAAGCCAAGCTGAGACCACACTTGGATGTGGCTCAACCTCAAAAAGTATATTGTGGAGCTAAAAAATATTCTGAAAAGGGCAACCAAAATTATCAAAGTGTTGGAGAAACCCCACTATGAGGAAAGGCAGGCCCAGCACTAAAAGGTGGCCAGGTAAGGCCCTGGCTGAGGGCCCCTGAGTCCCAAGGGGCCCCTAAAAGACCCCTCCTTAGGGTGGGTTGGTAGCTCTCCCTTCTGTGGATTGCAAGAGGGAGCTCCCAGGCACCCAGCCTACTGCCACGCCGGCCTGCAACATCAGCCTGCATGCCCCACCTACCTCTCCTTGATGTAAATACATCAACCAAGATGGCAGCCGAGGTTTCTCTAATAGCAATGTTGTTGTGGTTGGTATGGTATTGCATTTAGGAAATCATCACTATATTTTGTTTTTATTTTTCCATGTGCATTTCATTTACCTTTAACCTCACTCCCTTACATCCACAGAAGCAACAACAGTGGTTCCAGGCACTCAGCTCAACCCCCTTAAACCCACTGATGATGCACTTTCTTGTTCGTATGATGGTTTATTTCTTGCCCAATAGTGGTAAAAGAGAATTCACATACTGGGAAGTGTGGCTTCAATTGCTGTCGTTCCCAAGGTACTGCCTATGAAGGTAGATTAAACCATTTGTGTTTTCTCTCTGTCAGTTATTACTCACTGGAATTGGGTTAGCTGTCAAAGTGAATTTATAGCAGCCGACAGAGTAGGCAGGAAAGAGTAGAGAATCTTCTTAACACTTACTCATTTCTCAAATCTCTTTCTACTGTGGTCAAGTCTGTAAAGAAGTTTGGAGCAGCCACATTAAAAGGCAGGCAGGACATTTCAGGCAGGGGGTTGCCAACCCTGCTTTGATATGAATATTGTTTCAGAGGATCCCTAGTCAAGTCTTACCAACAGCACAATCCTAACAATATGTACTCAGAAGAAAGTCTTGTTGACTTCTATGGGACTTAGCCCCTTAGTAACTGTGTTTAGAATTACAGCCTTCAGGGGCATTCATCTTTACTCCTGAGTGCTCCCATCTAACATCTCCACAACACTAGGTTTTTTTCCTACAATGGTCCCCTGGTGTCTGGCCTGGCCAGATGGCACTTAAACTCTTCTTGCCAGAAGCAAGTAGGCTAAATTAAATGTTCCTCACCCAGGCTGTCTAAGCAGGTGAGAAGGAATGATCCCATCACTTCAGCTGGACCTGGAAACACCCTTATTTAGCTAAAATTTCTATCTTAATTTCCAGTCAGATTTTTTTTTGAGTCATATGCTCCAAGCAATTGTGGTTGATGCTTAATGTATCATTTTAATGACATCACTAGGGCCTACCACTATGACATCACTAGGGCCCACCCATGGCATTACTAGGGCCCATCCCATGACACCACTAGGGCCAACCTTGAAATTTCAGGGTTTGGGATGCTTCTGACCTGGCAACCCTAATGCAGTCCCATTCTTGGCCTAATCCATCCCTTTCCCATTGCTGACAGCTCCTCTCCTCAACTACTGAGGCCTGATGAAGACAACCTCCTGAAACTCAAATTTATTTGCATTCCCTTGGTAACTTTGCTCTCCTCCTCTCTTTGGATGCCTAAACTGTATTTCTAAAAGGTCAACTGAAGTTTTAAGTTACCGCAATGCTAGAAATTTGGGGATTGAAGGAAAATTTAATGCGGGGCAGAATTATTATTTGGGAGGCAATGTCCTCATTTGCCCCCCCCCATTGCTACAACCTGGTAGGTAAGTAAGTAAAGTCAAGTTAATTATACAGCAGCATCTACGCCAGATTCTATCATACACTTTGTATCATGGGGGATGAGATCAGCCTTCCTCTACCTAACAGCCTCCAGATGTTTTGGTCTCCAACTCCCATCAGCCTCAATAGGTAATGGTCAGGGATGATAGAAGTTGTAGTCCAAAACATCTGGAAGCCACCAGGTTGAAAAGGCTGCACTGAATTATATTGCAAATAGCCATGGTATGTTTTCATCCAGTTCATGCAAAAACTTTCTTCTGAATACTTCTAAGGTCTTAAGTGTAGCCAAAAAAAACCCACAAATTTGAAAGGGGAAGGAAAATTGGGAGAGAAAATGCGCAGCAAATATACCAGTAGTGACCTGCACAGCCCTCCCTCTTCATCACCAGCATTGCTGCAGCTTACTGGGACAGGTCTGAGGAGGGGTGGCAGTGAGGGTGGAGCAGCAGGGACAGACCAGCAACACTCCCCCTGATGTGCCCATAGAGTCTCAATCTCATAACCATCCTCCCCTGCCCTAGCCACATTCTGATAAGTTGCAATGATGCTCCATTCAGGCCACTACAGGCACGTACTTATTCTAGATAGACAGAACTGAAGTTTCCACAAACCATGTAAATCCTGACAAACATAAATGAAAATTTAGCCTTACAACCCCATTCTTAAGATTTATAGTATCAGAGCTAAGCACTTTTAATGGGATTCACCTTTGCCAAATGCCTATGAAGCACATCATCATCATCATCATCATCAATAATAATAATAATAATAATAATAATAATAATAATAATAATAATAATAATAATAATAACCATCTTAAACCTTCCCATTTTAGAAGATGAAAGATGTCAAGATGTCAAGATGTCAAGGCAGAAATAATATTCACAACAAAATGAGCAAAGTAAAAATGTGTACACAAACTTGCCTTTTTGCATCTTATGTACATTGGTACATAAAGGGTTGTCATGGATTTTTTTGTCCTTGTTCTTTACTGTAAAGATTTATAATAAATTATTAGTGGAGGGAGAAGAAAGCCGAGTTACCGCCCCAATTCTTAACTCATCTTGTTGCCAAGCCAACTGTGGTGACAGCTGATTGGCTTGCAGCCTATTTGTTCCATCTTATTTGGTCTCATGACTGACATAGCACTGTGTGAAATGTTCCATGAGCAGCTGGCATACAGCCCAAAGAGGAAAACCCTTGATGGTCTAGACAAGGGAGGTGAAAAGTACTGGGGGATGTTACATCTGTTGTCTGTCATAGTAATATTTACTAAAATAATTGTTGCATGCAATAGCTAGTCTAAATGGAATTATGCTGGTTTATTCTCCCCATATGCTGTGTTAGAATATTCTAGAATTACCACATCAGTATATTCTAGCCCAGATTTTACTGCCTGCTTGGCTGTTGCTGAGAGGGCCAGCAGACTTGGACCTCTGCAATCTAGGCCCAGAGTTTTGTGTACAGGTCCTCAAATCTGTATTTCCTCAAGGTTGTATTTTTAAGAGAAAGGGTCCCAGTATTTGGGTTTGTTAAAAAGAGATTCCCATACTAGCTGTGGATTAATTGCTCAACCTGTTCTATTTGACCGATTGCAAAACAAATAAAGAATACCATTTATTTCCCCTGGATTAACAGTAATCTTTCGCTGCCCTCTAAAAGATCAGTTATGGTGGATTTAACCTCTATCCCATCCGATTCAAAATTAATTTCACATCCACCCCGCTGGACATCAGACAATCTATTATTCTTTTTTCAAATCAGCAAGACTTCTTTATCCTGGGGCTACCTAATGACATTGCTTTAAAAAAAGAGGGCCTAGGGGTTCTGATAGTATGTGTTCCTTCTAACCCAGGAGCCACCACCCATGTTACTTTTCTGAGGTGGAAGCATCAAAGATCCTTTTCTGATTTGAAGGTGCAGGTTGCACAGAGCCCTTTGATATTCCCACACATGTGCAGGCATCTGGGCATCATGGAAATTGCTACTTTCAGAAGTGCTCGATCTTCTGCACAGTTGTGAAATTAATCTTGAATCCTAAATTCACCCAAACATAAGAACAGCCAAAAGCCTTGTTTGCGCTCTGTGTTCAGATGAAAAGAAAAAGTTGATCTGGATATGGTAGTGATTTTTGCTTTGGATTTTTCCAAGGTGATCAATCAAGATCTCACCTCCTCATCTGCTTTTTTTCTTCTTGCTGTCTTTTATATGAATTTAACATGTTTTAAAGCTTTTTTAAAAAATGTTTTTAAAGATGTTTTGTTTTAATATGTTTTTAAGGATGTTTTGTTTTTAATATGTTTTTTATGATGTTTTAAAATGTTTTTAGTGCTCTTGTTTGCTGCCCTGGGCTCCTATTGGGAGGATATAAATCTAAATAAATCTAATACCTAAATAAATAAAATGAATGCAGGGGCATCACTACCGGGGTGCGGGGGGTGCGGATTACACCCGGGTGATACCATGAGGGGGGTGACACCCAGAGCCGACCCGCCCCGCGCTGTTGCCTGGCAAAGGAGCCGAGAAGCGCTCCGGGTCAGTCGGAGCAGCCAACTCCTCCTCGGAGGCATGCAGGCAGGCGGGCGAGACCGGGAGCAGCGCCGGCGGGGTGAGGGAGGAGCGCCGGCATTCCCAGGCCTGCTTCTCCAGCTGGGTGCCCCTCCGGCACGCACCCTCCCAGAGGCATGGATGGGGTGGCTGGCCTTGCACGCACATGCGCACTCAGCACAAGATTTGGGGGCTCACCAAGGGCCCCCTGGCACCCAGTCCAGTGCACGCTGAAAGCAGGCGCCCGCTTGCTGGCGGTGAAGCCTGGACGGGTCTTCCACCGTCAGCTTGGAGCATGTGGTGAGCACGCATGCACGCACGAGAGAGAGAGCAAAACCAACCACCCCTGTCCATGCCCCTGGGAGGGCGCACACCGGAGGTCCGCCCCCTCCTGCACTCCCGCTAGTGACGCTGCTGAATGAATGCACATGGCACAAAATTGCCCAACTATCCTGACAGGCAGTTTCAAAAGTGCACAAGCCTTGTTAATCACACAGAATGATGGTGGGGAAATTATAAGAAAGGGCAATAAAGATATAATTCCAAAAATACTTGCTATCATATCAGTGCTTCCCCCCCCTCCAAATTCTAATTGGGAGGTTAAAAGTCTGGTAGTTACATGTGTTTCTGCCAGTATCATCCTTGTCACCAGCTGTATTTCAATTGCAACATTTCTGAACACCTCATAGTCACAGCTGAGCCACACAGGGATCAAGGTGGTGCTGACACAGTGATCTGATTTTAGAAGGGGAAACAGTACATTTACTTTTCTGACCGAAAATAAAAAAAGATATGGAGAATGATCTACGCAAAATTGGGCACTTTTAAGTCTCATTATTTCAGTGCAAGAGTTTATTGTTTATATTGTCTGTTATGTTCTACTCTGTGTTTTGTTTTTACTATTGTACACCATTCTGATCTCCTTGGGAAAGAAAATCAGCATACAAACAATTTTAAATAAATAAATGCATGCTTAAAACTCTCCCATTGAAATTAGTGGGAGTACAATTCCCATTATCCCTGACTATCATGCTGGCTCAGGTTTATGGAAGTTGGAGTTCAACAATATTAGAGGATAACAGGTTCCCCACCCTCAGGGTAGACTTTGGGTTTAAAAGCAGATCACTACAGTATTTTATATTAACAAAATGTACACCTAACAACATGATATTTTGAAAAACCTATTGCATTAAGCTATTTGCTCTATTTTTCCTCCTAATAATCCTTTGTCTTACTAAAACTTTTGAGTTTTTTTTTGTAAAAGAGTAACAACAACAATTAATATCATCATCATTTTAAAAATCTATGTAACCCTCATATTACCAGGGGGAAGTAAAAATGCTCATTACTTTAGAATTTTTGCATTAAACCTATTTTTTCTAAGAGCTGCATCACTCTGCAGGAAGGTAACAAGGTAAAGTGGCTTGTTTTCAGCTCCATATGCCTTCACCAAAGAGATGATAGGTGGGATCCAGAGAACTCTTTCTGTGAGTGGCAGGAGTGGAAAGTGGAATCTCCAGTTTCCACCAATTCTCCCTCCAGCTGCCAGTTCCCCATGCCAGATCCTGATACGTTACATTGTTCCAGAGAGGCCCTAGGAATAGCAACACAGGAAGCTGCCTTATAGTGAGTCACACCACCAACAGTCCATCTAGCTCAGTATTGTCCACAGTGACTGGCAGTGACTCTCCAGGTTTTCAGACAGGAGACTTTTCCAGCGCTACCTGGACATGCCTGGGATTGAACCTGGGGCCTTCTGCATGTAAAGCTGATGCTCTCCCTCTGAACTTCAGCCCACCCCTTCATCCTTCGGAGTGGCTTTGGAGGAGGAGAGCAAGGAGCTGCAGTGAGGAGGAGGAAATATTGTGTGCCAGAAATTTGCTTGCAGTTCTCTGGAACCTATCCAGCATCAGGAAGACTGCTCTGTGACTGCAGAGCATTGTACCCTTGTCTGAAACATGATAGGATATGTGAAGAAAGCAGCACTATAAACTCAGAAGTAATACTCCCACTAATATTTTCTCTGGCAATGCTTGCTAACAGCTGTGCAGGAATTTCTTTTAATGACTTTCTTATCTGCATATATCTACACTCAGACTCTGCTCCATTTATTCCTTTGCTGAGTCCCACTGTCGACCAAGGAGACAATTAGATTAATGAAGAAGGGACTGGTGGATTCTCCACTATCTGTAACTTCCAGATCAAAGCTCTTTCAAAAATAGTCTTTGGCTGAGCTCTATGAAATGAGCTTTGACTAATGCCTGAGATAGGCATTAAACGTCACAGTCTTCATATTCTGATCTCCTATACACATTACCTTCAAGCATGGGAATTGCAGCAGTATAAGTACCTTCTTGCACTGCCTGATAATCTTGGAAGCCTATGGTTATATGGGAGGTATCCCAGCTATGGCTCCTGCCATACCCTAATCATGCCTGAATTAATGTTGGCATAGAAAGGAGGCTTGGCATGGATTCCTTCCACATAGTTCTGGATCTCTGACTTTACTGAGCTGTGTGTGAAGGAACCATGTTACAGCAGCTCACACTCTACAAAAAGTTGAGGAAAGGCCCCAGATCAGTTGCTCTACAGAAAATAATTTTATCTAGACCCATAAAAGGTTGGATTCAAATATAGGCAATGATTCCAATCCATCAGGTGCCCACTGCTGCTGCCTGCTAAGATGCTTAGTATATTCAGATTTACCACCCTCAAGTGGCTTCTTTGTTCTCTCTCTGCCAGCTTATTCCATACATTGATGTGGATATCTATGTGCATCCGTATATATTTTCAGGCACCAATAACGTGCCGCTAAAATTACTAGAAGAGCCTGGTTTCCCATGCTGTGGTTCTGGGCCCTCAGTATATTTATTGCACATAGAGCAGGGCTCATCAATGCAACATATGGGAGAACATGCAAAGAAGAAAAGAGCCTTAGGCTTTGGTAGTTTATATCTGAATATCAATGTTCAGTGTGAAAGAAGGCTTTGTGAGTTCTCACGGCATCACTCTCTATAATACCAAACTCAAGGGGTGAGGGCTAAGAGGATCTGAGCTAAAATGGGCCACTAAGAAACCAGAGGGAGATATCAGTATCCTCAGGGGGGACCTGAGGTTTGTAGAAATGCAAAATATCTTAATTTTAAAAAACAGAAATAGTCCAATGAGGACTGACCATGGTCAGTAGCCACAGAATGCTGAATTACAGTTGAAAAAAGCAAATCTAGGGATGTGGAGTGCCCTACTTGAGGTCCTCATATAATCTTGGAGGATGACATGGCTGCTGGCTAGAATCCTGAGCAGATAGGTGCAGAAGATACACTGCAACATTTTGTTGCAGGTACAAATTGTGTTTGTCTAGTTGTCGCAAAACATGTATGAATCCAGTTTAATTACTGTATGACCACACTCCTCAGCCAAAATTCAGAGGAAATCATTAGACTAAGTTATTGGCCCAAGGCTTAACATTATATACAAACAAACTATCTGAGAAGAGAATTTCCCAGATTAGGAAATTTGATTTGCAAGGATACATGAAATTAAGTATTGATAAATCCAATCCAGAACCCTCTAGTCTCAGTGGAAAAATCAATGTGTTTTTGAAGAGGTTGATGGAAAGCATGCATGAGCTTTAAAAATGGGTTCTTATTTTTATACAAAAAATGTAAAAGTTACAAATACACCAAGTAGGTGGAAACATGGTAGTGTTTGCTTTGCTAGAGCAGAGACAGAAATCTTAGCTGCCCATATATTTTTGCCTATAGCTGGCTGAATTTTGTTAGCTAGGGCAGAAAACTGCTGACATTCTGCTGCAATAGCTAATCCTTTAAACAAAAGAAGGTAAAAAGCCTGGAGTTTTGGTCCTTCGTAGAAGACTCAGTGTTCAGAGAAGGAAAAGATGAATAAGCTTCCCATTTCCTGTCAGTGAACCTAAGTTATTATCCATGGACTAAAGTTACAGACATATTTTTTTTAAAAGAAAGAGAGGAGAAAAAAAGCTTTCTTCTTTAACTCTGCTGAGCAAACCACTTAGCAGGACATTGAGCCAAGATCTGCAGCCTTCTGTACTGCTATTGTGGCTTTTAGTAACTACAGCCACAAAGAATGTCATGGCAGCAATTCATCTTGTGGGCTGGTTTCTGCTTACGAATCACTAGGGAAGTTGCCACACAATGTTAGAATGTGTATCTTTAAAGTGTTTATAGACAATTCAGTTGTCTGCTTTTTTACAACACTATTTCAGTAAGCATTTTGAGCAGCGGTAACGCAGACAAAGCTCTGCTCATGGCCGGAGTTCGATTCCAATGGAAGGAGGAAGTTGAATCTCTGGTAAAAGGGGTTGAGGTCCACTCAGCCTTCCATCCATACGTAGTCGGTAAAATGAGTACCCGGCATATGCTGGGGGGTAAAGAAAGGCTGGGGAAGGAACTGGCAATCCCACCCCATATATACGGTTTGCCTAGTAAAACGTCGCAAGACGTCACCCTAAGAGTCGGAAACGACTCACACTACAAGTGCGGGGACACCTTTACCTTTTTATGTATTAGAATTGTAACTGGGCTTCCCTTGATAATCACGAATAGGGGAAGCATGGCTCCTCCTGACCTTGCCTAGTATATTGCTTCATTTAACCACAGCCACTTTAGTCCCTCCCAAACAGTATGATACATAGTGGAGGGTGTTGGCTCTGATATCAGTGGTGTGGTGAAGCCACTCCAGGTTTTAGTCCGAACTTTCAAGGAACTGTCCAAGGTGCCACCAATCTCCACTGACAATACAGTTAACTATGTGGCCCATCTTCTGTGTTAACTGATAGTTATGCAGACTAATCAGACCCTCCTGTTATTACAAGCTTGGGGCCTCTTCTCTGTTGTCCCTCATATTGTAGGTCTGTGTAGCCATGTGCTCTTCTTTTTCCCTTGATCTGTTTTGTCCTTAACAAGACAGGTTATCTTAATGCAACATAGGCAGGGGACCAAAGAGACACACCCCTCCAGTAAGTACAAGCATCTACTTCCTGGTCCCTAGCTATACTCACAGCCACCCTGCAACACACCTGAAGTTGAACTTGGCTTAGAGATCTTCCCAATAATTATGAGTTATGACAGAGACAAAGTAAGCTCAATTCAATCCCACCTGAACTCCTTCATCCTTCCTTACAAACTCTGTTTAACCTTCCAGAGCTCCACCATCTGGAATACATTCTCGGTATGAAGCACAAAGTCTAATGCCTGGTTATCATTACTTTAATTGTTCAGTGCCATTGAGCAGACCACACTAATATCAGGAACATTATTTCTCATAAATTAACATGCATAGATGTGACAGTAGATTTTCCATTTACCCTCAGCAGGGACATATATTGAAGCAAAAGGCTCTTTCTGGCAGGGCTTGTCTAGTTTTGCAGTGCAATAGAAGGTGGCATACTGCAAATCATATCTCAATTACTTTGGGTGATGTAACCTTAGATGTAACTCTTTATGAGTATGCCTACTGGGAAATGTTATTGTCAGCTTACAGAAGATCCATCTTCTCAACATACTTGATAATGCAATGATAACAAAGGCCAAGGAAATAATGAGAAATTCCTGTTGCATCTTTCTTGCTGTAATGCATTCTTTGCGAAGTAACTGAATTTGGATGTTCATCTTGCTTAATTCAGTGAGATTTTGTCTTATGGCCTCTGATCCTTTGTAACTCAGAATAGGATAGCTCTGTACTCATTCTAGACTAGTGCTAGTAGCCAACATGGGGCCCTCCATATGTTGTTGGACTACAACTCCCATTGTCATTCACTATATTAAGTCAGATATTATTTTGCAAAATGAGTCTGGAATATACTTGTGTAGACTGTTATTCTTACTATTTTTAATGTAACCAGTATAACTTGTATGAATGGGAGAAGGATGACTAAGCCTTTGGAAGGTGGCTGTCTAAGGCTGCTAGAGTCAAGGAGAGCAAGTTTGAGTTGCTGATGACTATAAACAAGACTTTGTTTTAAGCAAACATGAGATTAAAGGAAAACAACATTCCTTGGGAGATGAAATTGCATATTCCAGAATAGCTGTGCCCATTGCCTAGACCTAGACCCTAAAGGTACTAAGGACAGAGATTATGACTTTTGAGTCATGTGGCCAGAAAAGAACTTGTGTTCAGGTGGGGGTCTGAAGGATGATTCAAAGATTTACATTAACTAAAAACATTAAAACAAATATACAAATTTAAAAACACAACTTCTAAAACAATTTAAAACACAATTTAAAAATTTAAAACAATTTAAAACACATGCTAAAATGCTTGGGAGAAGAGGAAAGTCTTGACCTGGCACCGAAAAGATAACAGTGTTGGCGCCAGGCACACCTCGTCAAAAAGATCATTCCATAATTCGGGGGCCACCATTGAGATTATTGTAACCTACCTGGGACCTTAGGGTGAAGGGCAGGTAAAAAAAAATCTTATGAATAAATAAATATTTAAAAAAAACAAAAAAACTAGGGACCCATGGGAGCAGTCAATAAAAAAAAAATATTTTAAAAAACTGACAAATTGGGGCTCGTGGGGCCACAAAAATATTTTATCATAGTATCACACTGGCAGCAATCAGTAAACAAAATTAACTATTAAATAAACATTTGGGGAGGACTTGGGGGGCACAAAAAACATTTGGCAGAGAACTCATGGGAGTAGAATAAACAATCAAAAAAATGTTTGAGGCTATACGTGGTCTGTGGGTTGTGGCTTAACCACCCATGCCCCCAAACAACCACACCAGAAGCACTTATATTTTTTCCAGAAGCCAAGCCCAGTTACAACTTGGACGTTGGGAAGGAAGACATTTCTTCATTGTATTCATGTGAAGAGAGGGCATATTCTGGGGTTGAGGCTGAAGACATGTACTTATCAGATATCTTCCTCCCAACTCACATCAGGAATATATTTGTCAGGTATCCCCACCATGTTCTACAATATCCTCAGGGAAGGAAGCAGACTGGCTAAATGAGTGTCACTGCAAGATACATTAAAGGTCATCTAGATGGGAGGTAGAGAAAGTTGGATCAGTCACTGTATTTCAAATTATGTCATCACTGCTATCAGCATGAAGCATGTGATTAGATAGGCACTCATGGGAGCCATGCATACAATTCCTGAAACTGAATACAGCTCAGTATCATGTGCATAACATTTCTTTCTGTGTGGAATCCCCAATCTAACAGGGATATGTGTATGTAGAAGCCTGTTTTGCTTTAAAATAAATTAGTAAGCATATTGCTTGTTCATTTTGAACTGAACATCACATAGGTATCAGCAGTCAGATGCCATTGACATTCTGCCATCCAGGGAATTCTATTTTCAGCATTCTTAGGCCTGCAATCTTATGCTTACTTACATAGGAGTAAGTCACATTGAAGTGAATTGGATTTACTTCTGAGTAGATATATATAGCATTGGCTGTTAGAAATCTTTGATATGAACTTCCTTCATTTTTATAAAATAGCATTTTGCATTCCATTCCTGCATACAGCTTACCACAAAGAAGTGCCATTGTGTAAAAATTGCAGTGATTAAAGATGATTAAAATTATAAGCTTGGTTCTGTTCCTTGCTGTCACTGATTCTTTGTGTTGCAACCAGAGTGCCTTTTCCACTGTACCACTTTGGCTGTGATGCTGCTTAAACTAGTCATCTCAGGTGATCTATATTTAGCTGTATTGAGAGAGAGAGAGAGAGAGAGAGAGAGAGAGAGCTGTTGCTGTCTTTGAAGACAATAGTTAAAATACTATCAACAGCAGTATGATCAGGATAAGACTGATCATTTGAATTACATATCCATCTGGTTTGAAAACAGATTTTTTAGAATCCTTATGTGTAAGCACTGGAATATCTCATAAGGCCAGCATTTTACACACCAGATAAAGCGTTTTACACAGCAGATTCACATATCTTTATGTGCTGAATCAGCAATTTTATTTCTATTTGTAAAAGAAAAAATAATCTTGGGATGCTACAAAGCTTATGCTGCCTTCTTGTTTTTGCAGACCACCTGCTAAGCTGAATCTGGATTTTATATATTACTTCTTCCTTTGCTTTCTGATTAAATGCTACAATATTCAATATAGACTTCATTCAGACAACTACAGTGCCTTGCAAAAGTATTCAGACTCCTGACCAATGCTCTCATATTACTGAATTACAAATGGTACATTGTAATTATGTTCTGTATGATATTTCATTTTGAAACACTGAAACTCAAAATCAATTATTGTAAGGTGACATTGGTTTTATGTTGGGAAATGTTTGTAAGAAACATAAAAAACTGAAACATGCTGCTTGAATAAGTATTCAACTTCCACACATTAATATTTGATCCCAGGCTATGGTCTGAAGGCACATAAGGCCAGCACCCTGCTGAAGTTAAGCAGGATCAGGTGTGGTCAGTGCCTGGATGGGTGACTGCCTGGGAACCTTGAATTTCATGAAAAGAAAGGCAGGGTATAAATAAATAAATAAACATTTGGTAGAACCACCTTTCACTGCAATAACAGCTTAAGTCTTTTGGGGTAGGTATGTACCAGCTTTGCACACAGTTTCGGAGGGATTTTGGCATATTCTTCTTGGCAGATTAGCTCCAGGTTGTTCAGGTTGGTTGGACATTGCTTGTGGACTGCAATTTTCAATGAGCACCACAAATTCTCAGTGGGATTGAGATCAGGACTTTGACTGGGCCACTGTAGGACATTCACCTTTTTTTGTTGTTGTTCTTGAACCACTCCAATGTTGCTTTGGCCTTGTGTTTGGGATCATTGTCCAGCTGAAAAGTCAATTTTCTCCCAAGCTTCAGTTTTTTAGTGGACTGAAGCAGGTTCTCTTGCATTATTTCCCTGTATTTTGCTCCATCCATTCTTCCTTCAGTTTTAACAAGATGCCCAATCCCTGCTGATGAGAAGCATCCCCACAGCATGATGCTGCTGCCACCATACTTCACTGTAGGGATGTTGTGTCTTGAGGCATGGGCAGTGTTAGGTTTGCACCACACATAGCAGTTTGAATTTTGGCCCAAACGCTCTATCTTAGTCTCATCTGACCACAAAACCTTTTCCTAAATTGCAGCTGGGACACTTTCATGCTTTCTGGTAAACTCTAGATGTGTTTTCAGATTTTTTTTTAGTAATGGCTTCTTTCTTGCCACCCTCCCATACAGGCCAGCATTATGCAGAGCTCTTGATATGATGACTGGTGTACCATTACTCCACTCCCAGCCACTGAACTCTGTAGCTCCTTCAGAGTGATTGTTGGCCTCTCTGTGGCTTATTTATTTATTTATTATTTCAATTTATATACCGCCCTTAGCGAAATAGCTCTCAGGGCGGTGAACAAACAAAATAAAATACAATATATCATAATAAAAATACAAAACATATACAAACAAACAACGAAAAGCACAGCAAAAACAAAATAAATACTACAAAAATTAAAATACAGATTAAAAGATTAAAAAAGTTAAGAAGATTAAAATGCCTGGGAGCATAAAAAGGTCTTTACCTGGTGCCGAAAAGATGGAAGTGTAGGCGCCAGGCGTACCTCTTTGGGGAGGCTGTTCCACAACTCAGGGGCCACCACAGAAAAGGCCCTAGATCTCGTAACCACCCTCCGGGCTTCCCAATGGGTTGGTACCCGGAGGAGGGCCTTAGATTCTGAACGAAGTGAACGGGTAGGTTCATAGCGAGAGAGGCGTTCCACAAGGTATTGAGGTCCCACGCCGTGTAAGGCTTTATAGGTCAAAACCAGCACCTTGAATCTCGCCCGGAAGCAAATAGGAAGCCAGTGCAGACGCGCCAGGACAGGTGTTATATGCGAAGACCGACTGGTCCTCGTCACTAATCTGGCAGCTGCGTTCTGCACCAGCTGAAGCTTCCGAACTGTCTTCAAGGGCAGCCCTATGTAGAGCGCATTACAGTAATCCAATCTTGAAGTTACCAGAGTGTGGACAACAAGTCCCCTTCTTGTTCGAGTGTTGAGGGATGGCCTTTTCTTGGCAGTGCCTGGGTAGTGTGATGCAGCTTCCACTTCCTGATTATTGATCCAATTGTGCTCACTGGATATCCAAACACTTAGATATTATTTTGTACCCTTTTCCTAATCTATGCATTTGTATTACATTATCTCTCACTTCTGTAGAATGCTCTTTGGTCTTCATTTTTCTTCAGATCCACAGCCTGATCAGTGATCCTTCAACAGCGGAGGTTTTATCCTGACATTGTGACAACTTTAATGGTTCACAGGTGGAGGCCAATGGAAAGGTAACTGTGTCCTTGATAGGGCAATTTCTTTCATCTGTTGAAACTGGGAGCTTCCACAGAACAGGGACTGAATACTTATATAAGCAACATATTTCAGTTTTTTATGTTCCTTACAAACATTTCCCAACATAAAACCAATGTCACCTTACAATATAATTGATGTTGAGTTCCAGTGTTTCAAAATAAAATATCATACAGAACGAAATTACAATGTAACATTTGTAATTCAGTAATGTGAGAGCATTGGTCAGGGGTCTGAATACTTTTGCAAGGCACTGTATGTTCACTTGTATTATTTTCATTTCAATAAAATAGTTTTAATTATTTATTTATACAATACCTAAAGATATTCTATCCACAGACGTCTCTGCTATACGGTTGCAGGCTCTAAGAGGCATAAAGCACAAGGAAGTGTGGTACCTATTGTATTTCATAAAGCTTTTATTTAGAGACACAACTTCATGATGTGGGGAACTGACTTCTGTCAATAATCCCAGTTTCAGGATGAATATTTATAGAACAGTTGATAAGATGCCTGTAGATTGAAATCCTTACTTTATTACTGTTTATATGTATCTGTTTATATGTATCCCTCCTCTTCGGGTGCACACCTTAACGTGGTGAGGGGGTTTGAGTGTGTTGAAGAAGCTGAGAGCAATGTCGTCAGGAGTCTAGACCAAGAGGCTAGACTCCTAGCAGGAGCACCCAAGGCAGAATGGTCAAAGCTGAAACACCAGACTAAGATGCATCCAAACTCAGAGGAAGGCAATGATAAACCACCTCTGAATATATCTTACCACGAAAACCCTATGAACAGAGTATCCAAAATGCAACATGAGATAGTGCTGAAAGATGAGACCCCCAGGTCAGAAGGCACTCACCGAGCTACTGGGAAAGAACAAAGGACAAGTACGAGTAGTGCTGTGACTAATGACGCAGCTGGGTCAAAGCTGAAAGGAAGCCCAGAGGCTGATGTGCACAGATGTGAAAGGAGAGTCCAGAGTTGTACGACGCACACAATAGGAACATGGAATGTGAGGAGCATGAACCAGGGAAAGTTAGAAAATGTCAAGCAAGAAATGGAACATATCAACATTACAATACTTCGTGTGAGCGAACTAAAATGGATGGGAATGGGACATTTCCAATCAGGCAACTACAAAATATTTTATGCAGGAAATGAGAAATTAAGAAGAAATGGGGTTGCTTTAATAGTGAGAAGTGATGTAGCAAGAGCAATTGGGAGCTACAATGCAAGGTCTGAGCAAGTGATATCAATGAGATTAAATGGGAAACTTATCAACATAACTATCATCCAAGTCTATGCTCCGACGGCAAACGCAAAAGAGGAATTGGAGAGATTTTACGCAGAAGTACAGGAAGAAATTGATCACACACCAAAACAAGATGGGCTGATAATCATGGGGGATTGGAATGCAAAAGTAGGGAACAGAAAAGAATTAGGAATTGTGGGAAAATGGAGCCTAGGAGACAGAAATGAAGCAGGAGAAAGACATTGAATTCTGTGAAGCCAATAATTTGCTTTTTTGCAAACACATTTTTTGAACAACCAAAAAGATGACTATACACGTGGACATCACCAAATGGTCAATATAGGAATCAAATTGATTATATAATTGGTAGCAGAAGATGGAGAAGTTCCATACTTTCTGCAAAAACAAGACCAGGAGCAGACTGCGGTACAGATCATGAACTGGTCGTATCGAAAATCAGAGTAAAGCTAAAGAACAACAACAAAGCAATCATAACGCCAAAATAGAATTTAAATAACATCCCAGAAGCATATAAAGATCAAATAAGGAACAGGTTTGAGGCTTTAAACTTAGTTGACAGAGAACCAGAAGAACTATGGAAAGAAGTCAGAGACGTTATCAGAGAAGAACACAAAAAGACAATACCTCTAGCTAAAAAGAGAGAAAGACCCCAATGCATGACTGAAGAAACTCTTCAAAAGGTTAAAGACAGAAGGAAAGCAAAAGCAAGAGGAGATAGAAACACAGTCAGAACCCTAAATGCAACTATACAACAACTAGTACGTAGGGACAAAGCAAACTATTACAATAGTTATGGTATAGAAATAGAAGAGGACAACAAAAAGGGTATAACAAGAGCCCTATTCCAAAAGATTAGAGAAATGAAAAGGAAATTTAAACCAAGAGTAGGGATGTTGAATAATCAACAGGGGAACACACTGACTGACTGAGATGAAATAAAAGGAAGATGGAAGCAATACACTGAAGAGCTCTATAAAAGAGATGCCAGGATGACAGATTCATTCATGGAGGAACCATATGATGAAGAACCAGCCATTTTAGAATGCTAGGGGAAAGCTGCTCTTAAAATACTTGGAAGAAACAAATCACCAGGAATAGAAGGCATACCAATAGAGTTGCTACAAGCTACTGAGATTGAATCAGTCCAAATTTTGACTAAAATCTGTCAAGAAATATGGAAAACTAAACAATGGCCCACAGACTGGAAGTGTTCCATATACATCCTGGGCAAGGTCTTGGAACGGGTGGTTGCTGGCCAGCTCCAGGCGCTATTGGATGAAACTGATTATCTAGATCCATTTCAATCGGGTTTTAGGCCCGGTTTTGGCACTGAGACAGCCTTGGTCGCCCTGTACGATGACCTATGTCGGGAAAGAGACAGAGGGAGTGTAACTCTGTTGATTCTCCTTGATCTCTCAGCGGCTTTTGATACCATCGACCATGGTATCCTTCTGGAGAGGCTCGCGGAGTTGGGAGTTGGAGGTACTGCTTGGCAGTGGTTCCGCTCCTACTTGGCGGGTCGTCTCCAGAAGGTAGTGCTTGGGGAACATTGCTCGACACCGCGGGCTCTCCAATATGGGGTCCCGCAGGGGTCAGTTTTGTCCCCCCTGCTTTTTAATATCTACATGAAGCCGTTGGGAGAGGTCATCAGGAGTTTTGGAGTGCGTTGTCATCAGTATGCTGATGACACGCAGCTCTACTTCTCCTTTTCATCTTCTTCAGGTGAGGCTGTCGATTTGCTGAACCGTTGCCTGGCCTTGACAATGGACTGGATGAGAGTTAACAAACTGAAGCTCAATCCAGACAAGACTGAGATGCTGTTGGTGGACGGGTTCTCTGATCGGATGGTGGATATATACCCTGTCCTGGACGGGGTTACACTCCCCCTAAAGGACCGGGTTCGTAGTCTGGGAGTCTTTTTAGACTCTTCCCTCTCACTTGAGGCTCAAGTAGCCTCGGTGGTTAGGAATGCGTTTTACCAACTTCGGTTGGTAGCCCAGCTACGTCCCTATTTGAGTAAAGAGGACCTTACATCAGTGGTACATGCTCTGGTAACCTCACGTTTGGATTACTGTAATGCGCTTTACGTAGGGCTACCTTTGAAGACAGTTCGGAAGCTACAACTAGTGCAAAATGCGGCTGCCAGATTGCTGACAAGGACCAAGTGGTCCGAGCATATAACACCTGTTCTGGCCAGCTTGCACTGGTTGCCAATATGTTTCCGAGCTAGATTCAAAGTGTTGGTATTAACCTATAAAGCCTTATACGGTGCGGGACCACGATACCTTGCGGAACGCCTCTTCCGATATGAACCGGCCCGTGCACTACGTTCTGCTACGAAGGCCCTCCTCCGGGTTCCAACTCACAGGGAGGCCCGGAGGGTGATGACAAGATCTAGGGCCTTCTCAGTGGTGGCCCCCGAACTATGGAACAGTCTCCCTGAGGAAGTACGCCTGGCGCCGACTCTGCTCTCCTTCCAGCACCAGGTCAAAACCTTCCTATTCTCTGAAGCATTTTAAGTTACACTGATTTAATTTTAAAAATGTTTATTGTGTTGGATTGTTGCTTGTATTTTAGTATTGTTTTGTTATTTATTGTATTTTTATGCTGTTTTATGTTCACCACCCAGAGAGCTATTGCTAGTCGGGCGGTATATAAATTTAATAAATAAAATAAATAAATAAAATAAAATAAATAAAATACATCCCAATTCCTAAGAAAGGGGATCCCAGGGAATGCAGTAATTATCAAACTATTGCCTTAATATCCCATGCAAGTAAACTAATGCTCAAGATTCTACAACAAAGGCTGTTGCCATATATGGAGTGAGAAATGCCGGATGTCCAAGCTGGATTTAGAAAGGGAAGAGGTACCAGAGATCATATCGCAAACATACGTTGGATAATGGAACGGACCAAGGAATTTCAGAAGAAAATCACCCCGTGCTTTATAGATTACTGCAAAGTGTTTGACTATGTAGATCATGAAAAACTATGGAACGCTTTAAAAGAAATGGGGGTGCCACAGCATCTGATTGTCCTGATGTGCAGCCTATACTCTGCACAAGAGGCTACTGTAAGGACGGAATATGGAGAAACCGATTGGTTCCCCATCTGAAAAGGTGTGAGACAGGAGTGTATTTTATCACCCTATTTATTTAATATATACGCAGAACATATCATACGGAAAGCAGGATTGGACCAAGATGAAGGAGGTGTGAAAATTGGAGGGAGAAATATCAACAATGTAAGATATGCAGATGATACCATACTGCTAGCAGAAACCAGTAATGATTTGAAACGAATGCTGATGAAAGTTAAAGAGGAAAGCACAAAAGCAGGACTACAGCTCAACGTCAAAAAGACTAAAGTAATGACAACAGAAAATGTGTGCAACTTTAAAGTTGACAATGAGGACATTGAACTTGTCAAGGGTTATCAATACCTTGGCACAATCATTAACCAAAATGGAGACAATAGTCAGGAAATCAGAAGAAGGCTAGGACTGGGGAGGGTAGCTGTGAGAGAACTAGAAAAGGTCCTCAAATGTATTATTTATTTTTATTTATTTTATTCGATTTTTATACCGCCCAAAGCCAGAGGCTGTCTGGGCGGTGCACAGCATAGAGTAAATACAATACAATAAATACAATAAAATAACAATAGGACACTAAAAACATACATTTTAAGCATTTAACAGCCTGGTATATATTAACAGCAATAAAATATATTAAAATGCCTGGGAAAATAAAAAGGTTTTAACGTGGCGCCGAAATGATAGAAGTGTAGGCGCCAGGCGCACCTCGTCGGAGACACTGTTCCATTGTTCAGGGGCCACCACTGAAAAGGCCCTAGATCTCATTACAACCCTCCGAGCCTCTCTGTGAGTCGGAACTCGGAGGAGGGCCTTTGATGTTGAACGTAGTGAACGGGTAGGTTCATATGTAAAGATGTATCACTGAACACTAAAGTCAGGATCATTCTGACCATAGTATTTCTGATCTCTATGTATGGATGTGAAAGTTGGACAGTGAAAAAAGCTGATAAGAGAAAAATCAACACATTTGAAATGTGGTGTTGGAGAAGAGCTTTGTGGATACCATGGACTGCAAAAAAGACAAATAATTGGGTGTTAGAACAAATTAAACCAGAACTATCACTAGAAGCTAAAATGATGAAACTTAGGTTATCATACTTTGGACACATAATGAGAAGACATGATTCATTAGAATGCTGGGAAAAACAGAAGGGAGTAGAAAAAGAGGAAGGCCAAACAAGAGATGGATTGATTCCATAAAGGAAGCCACAGACCTGAACTTACAAGATCTGAACATGGTGGTTCATGACAGATGCTCTTGGAGGTTGCTGATTTATAGGGTCGCCATAAGTCGTAGTTGACTTGGAGGCACATAACAACAACAACGTCTATCATATATATATATATATATATCATTTTTAACCAATATTGTTGCTATGTATATTTTATTTCATGACCTGCCTTGAGGAGCAAAAGGAACAAATATTTGGTGCACATAAATGAATGAACTCAACACATACACACACACACTTACCCGCACGCATGCAGGCAGAGATCAGCACAGGTTTTAATGAAACTCTGTTCACCCCTGCAACCAGCAACAGCAACAGCTGGACCAGCCCTTGCCAGACATTTATTTATTTTATATCCAACACAGGAAGCTGCCTTATACTGAGTCAGACCATGGGTCCATCTAGCTGGCCATTGTCTACACTGAGTGTCAGCAGTTCTCTAGCGTCAGAGAGGTAATCTTTCTAAGCCCTACCTGGAAATGCCCTGAGGTAGAGAGACATGCAGGTGAATGCCTTAGGTGGAGAAGCATGCCACACGGACCTTCTACCACTCAGCTGTGGCCCTTCCCCAAATTCCACCCTACATGTGGACTGAAGTACTCCAACACTGACCAGAAGGTCTTGTACACTTATCCAGCTGTCGTTTTCCTCCCTGGGATGGCCTTGACCCACAAGTGACTCTGGGCCTGGGGCACAGAATGGACAGCGACAGCTGTGTGAGTGCATAGGAGGTGTGCATTGGTTGCCCAGACTGTGTTATGGCTTAGCATACTGTGGTGCATATGCAGCTGTGCTTGTGTGCCAAAGGACAGCAGGAAAGGAAGAGGGCTCCACTGAGTTCTATGCCTGCATGAAAGCATTATTTATTATTATTTCATTTCTATACAGCACTTCTCCTATGGGAACCCATGGTGGTGAACATTACAATATATACGTACACAATCCAGGAATAATCAAGACATCTATAAAATACACCTCTAGAACCTATTATTAGTAAGTTCTTAATCTTCTTAAAAGAATTTTATTTGCAAATATAACAAAGAGATAAAAACATCAGCTGACATTAAAAATATCCCATCCATGGTAATTTAAATATATAGATGAGTATAGGCAACCCATAAATCCAAATAGGTATTCAAATGAGATTGATGATTATAAGCAATATGTTCAAACGGAGAAAGGACAGTGAGACCTTCAGACCACTTAAGAGTAGATAGTGGGTGTTTGTCCTTCCAGCCTTGCAGTATAAGTGTCTTAGCCACCATAAGGGCACATAGAGGCTGCTTTCACACTGCACTTTATTCCGTTATTCTGACGATTCCTTACCTGGTAATTTGAGCATTATATTTGATCTTTTACACGACGCACAAGCTAGCTCCAGAATTCTAGTGGAATGTAGTGGAAGTTTAGCACTAATTTCCGTGATAAATGATACCAGAAATAATCTGTTAGCAAGGCTGGGAACCTGGAAGATTGCAGGAGTTTATTGCTAGCTGCAGCTGCTCATGTGACAGGCATCCCAGCATGCAGTGCATTCCTACCCTTTAGTCGTGCAGTTTTTTGTTTGTTTGTTTTTTGCCTTATGAACATTGTACCGGTATTCCGGCATCGGTGCAGATAGCAGCAGCATTTCCCACACATACCCCTGTCTTGATAAAATTAAAACAATTTAAAAAGTCTGATTGTAAAGGGAGAGGGCTTGCATGGCAACGGGATGAGATCTTAGACCTCCTACACAGTGGGGAACAGTGTGCATGGGTGAGGGACAAAAACAAGCCCTGTGAAAGACGGTTGCGTGAAATGTCGGTATATTGTCTGAAAAAGCTGCTGTTCCTTAATGCAACAGATACTGCCGTGTGAAAGGGATTTTAGAAATCGGGACAGAAGCACTACTTTTTAAATCCCTTAAACCAGCCTTTCCCAACCAGTGTGCCTCCAGATGTTGTTGGACGACAACTCCCATCTTCCTGACCATTGGCAATGCTGGCTGAGGCTGATGGGAGTTGTGGTCCAACAACATCTGGAGGCACACTGGTTGGGAAAGGCTGCGTTAAACTTACGCAATCAGCACCATTTGTGACAGCAGCCAGAATCTACTTTTGTTTTCCATCTGTTTAGTCTCCACACCACAGGGATATAATTTAAGAGTATTTGAATATGCACAAATATCAAGGATTTCCCCCTCCCCAAAAAGGGGTTGTATTCAGCTAAGTCCTATTCAGAGTAGACCCATTGAAATTAATGAACCTGTTTGTCATGTCTATTATTTTCAGTGGGTTTACTCTGAGTTGGACTAGTCCAAAGTTAGTAAGAATAATTTCTGACAAGAAAGAAGACACAGCAGAATTTATTTCTCATCTGAATTTATTATTCATGTTCACTTTGTTCTTAGTGCAAGACTGTGCTCACCTACTCAGAACTAAGCCCCACTGAGTTCAGTTATTCCCAAGTATACAGGATTGCACCCTAAATCTTTTAATTTTTTTAATGATAGTCTTGCTCCTGTCATTTATCCTGATTAGACCCCGTGTTTCAGTTACTCTGAACAAGTGGGATACATACAACTGTTTTAGTCTCTAGACATGTAAGCAAATAACATTTTCAACCATTTGAAGGGTCAGTCATAGGCATACCCTGCTCCCAGGGTATGGTTTGCAGGCGCATGAGGCCATCATCTTGCAAAGCTAAGCAGGTCTGGGTATGGTCAATTCCTGGATGGGAGGCCAGCTGGGAACCACATCTATGCTGCCTTGGGTTCCTTGATGAAAGAATGACGAGCTATAAGTGTATAAAATAAATAAATCTAACTATATAACATTTTTCTAAGCTGTCATGCAACATATTGTGGGGGTAGGGTGACAGAGTGGCAAGTGAGGTGAGGACATGAGGGAAGTAAGGATGGATGGTGGGGGATGGGTGAGCGAGCAAGCATGGTGGCTGGATGTGGGGCAAGCAAGGCAAGTGGGTGGCTGTGGGGTGAGTGGGCAAGTGAGTGAGGTAAGTGTGTTTGGGGGAAGCAAGTGGTTGGGGGGAGGGCGAGTGGCTGGGGGGCAAGTGGCAGCAGTGGCAGCCTGGGTGGGAGGCAGATGAATTCCTTAGGTGGGGAGACATGCAGGTGAATACCTTAGGTGGGGAGGCATGCCGCATGGAGCTGTGTGGTGGCACCGTTTGTCAAGGGGAAGTGGCCATGTGTGGCAGCGACGCAGCACAGGAACAGGCAAGGATTGTTAGCAGGCCCACGGTAGCCAGAGTGCACTAACGTTTGGAGGCATGAGAGGGGGGAATTGGGAGTGGGGATTGGCAAGGGGAGTGGGGTGCCTGGGGGACATTTGCCAGTGCCTGAGGGGGCACATTTGGAAGTGATGTGTTTTGGAGTTCATGTGTGGTTTGGGGGATCCTGGTGTGGGGGGGGAGGTGCCTGGATGTGTTTGTTTGGAGGTATGGGTTAGTGAGCTCTGCACCCCAGAAAATAAATAAAATCTTAGTTCCTTGGACAGAAACCAGATCTCTGCCTCACCTCCCACCCCCGACTTCCTTTCCCTGCCTGTGAACATTTCCGCAAGTGAGACTGAAACTGTTTTGTGCTTACACCAGCCTATAATATATGCAATTGCAAAACCTTGTGCATTGTACATTGGATTTCTCTTCACCACCTGTCTCCAACTTTAACAATATTCACAAAAGGCACACATAGCGAAAAGGAGACTCAAAGCTGCTGCTCAGCCTCACATATGAAAACAACCTATTTGACCATACCTTCTCACCGAGACCATAGCCTGATCCAATTCACACATGCTTGTTCACTGCCTCAGAACTTGCAGTAGTAGACAGTAAGATCATCATCTCAAGCTCTTTTCCATGTGCCCCCTCCGAGAGAGAGGGAGAAGGTAGGCAATGTGAGAACAGGCCTTCTCAATAGTGGCTCCCCATTTGTGGAATGTTTTTGCAAGAGAGGCACACTTGGCACCATCATTATATCTTTTTAGGTACCAGGCAAAAACATTTTTATTCACTCAGGCTTTTGACCCTTAATTTAGAGGGTATTTAAGTATGCTTGTGGCCTCTTCTTCTCACCTTTTTGGTTGGGTTGGTTGAGTTGGATCTGCCCTTTTATATATATGTTGGAACACCCCATAAATCCCCAGGAACCCCTATGAGATGTCTAGAGTTTGGAGGCACACAAACTAGTTCAGCAACTGGGATGAGCAATGCTAGGATCTATGTCCCCAGGGCAATGACTAGAAGCAGCAGGCACTGACCTGTGTTTTCTACTTTCTTATGCTATTCCTCTTCTCAAGTTGTGCCTGGCAGATGAGTTAGGCGCTAGACCACTTGAGTCCCTGCTATTTTAACTGCTGAAAAGTTTGCAATAATTATTGCTATTAGTAGTAATAGTAGACCACCTCACGTCAAACTGCTACGCCACGCCCCTTTTGAGTTTGATGGGTGACGTCAGCGGAAGCCCCCCGGAAGGCCCACCCCGGAAGGCCCACCCCGCGATTTCTGTTTCCCCTGGTGACCTCACCGGATATCCTGTCCCCCAGAAGCCCCAGCCCTCGTGCCCCACCCCAGAAATGGTAGCCCTGTGACCCCCCAGGAGCACGTGGTCCTCGCTGGACCATTGGGCATATTTTTACTCAAAATGGGGTCCCGGATTGGTCCCTATAGGGGCATGTGACCCCTCTATGAGCACGTGGTCTCCAGGGGACCAATCTGAAGAGGTTTAAAACCCCAAAGGTGAAAACAGGGTACCGGAATTGCACCCCAAAGGGGTGCATTTCTGCCCCCTCTCCAGACTGCTCCCTATAGGGGCATGTGACCCCTCTACAAGCACATGGTCTCCAGGGGACCAATCTGAAGAGGTTTAAAACCCCTAGGTGAAATTAGGGTGCCATTTCCACCCTCTCCTCTCCAGAGCAGCCCAATAGGGATAAGTAACCCCTCTACAGTTACATCACCCAAGGGGGGAGGTTTTGAATCCCCAACCAATCAGGAGAGGGGACGGTGAGACCTGGTACAGAGGTGTATTATGCATGCCCAGACACGCTCTGAGGATCGAACATGGAACCTGCCAGCACCCCTTTGAGTCCTACGGAATTAACTATGCCACCACCCGCAGAGAGGCCTAACCCTCGAAACCGCTTTATTAGCACATGTTCTAATGAAAATGAACGTTTTTCACCAACTAAACTGCTAAAAGAGGAAGAGAACAGCCAAATGTGGAACAGCATGTTGGAGGCCATTGCAACAGATAACGCTGTAATGCCGGTAAGATTTAAGTGTAAACTACATGCGTGGAGAACTGCAAAATATAGGAGAGGCAAAAAATGTGAAAACATGTCCTTACTTTTCTAGGGATCTTCAGTAACTGAAAACTCTGCTGAAGCTAGCTCCCTGCCATGTCCAACGCCCCTGTGGAAGACGGCATCAATAGAAAACATTCACATGCAGGTTTGTAGTGGGATTATATGCATGTGTATTATAAAAACAAACAGAGGTATGTGTTTGATTTTTCTAATTTTTTATTTTCTTGTTTAGAACTCTGCAGATCTGCCAAGAAATCATCCCAGACATCTCATCCTTAGAAGCATCCTTGGCATTCAAACCCATGAAACAGACAATATTTTACCAAGAAAACGGAAGACAACAATGAAATGCATTGTCAGAGCAACTGTGTATGCCATTTTGAAGCAATGTTTAATGCAAAATATGTATAATTCTTGTGAGGGGTGCCTAATTCAGGCCCCATCTCAGAAAAGACATGACTGTCTGACCTGGACAAATCCTGTCCTTTCTAGAATGTTGAGAATTATATGTGGAAAGATCTGTTTTAAAAGTGTGCTCCATGTTGTTATCTTAGCAGCATACAGTCTGAATTGTCTTGTTCTAACACAAGCAACTGTTGATGCAGTATTAACCCTTGTAACAAGGGTAGGCCGTTTCCAGAAGTCTGTCAAATTTGTTGAAAAGATACTGAGAGACACTGACCAGTCATATCTAAACCACATTTTAAATGTTATTAAGAACAGAAGTTACAAAACTTTTCTTACATCTCTCAATGAATCTTCTGAATAAAACGCTCTTTTGGAAACATAGTGTGTTTTTCTTTCTTTTTTTAAAATAAAGATGTAAATAATCTCCTCCTGTGGAACAAATGAATGATTAAATTAGGCAGCCCTCACGGTGGTGAGTTAATCATCCTCACCATTTCTGCTTTAATGCCAAAAGTAAATAAATATAATGGATGCTGACCATGAACAGCTTCCTAGGATTTAATCCTAAATGGTCAGCTTCTCCTAGGTCTTAATTCAAACAGGGGAGATTACGGTTTAAACAGAATAAATGTACAGGATCTGTTTTTTTTATATCCCACTAGGTAAATCTCTGAAAACTAAAATATAGGGTTACCCTTGAGCTAAAGAAGCTGCCCCCTGCATGCAGCATGCTTGTAAGATGCAGGGTTTTTATACTGTATAATCTGAATGAACAGTGTTAAATTCAGGCTTACCAGAGAGCTTCAGTTATAACACCCCCACCCCCCACCCTCTAACAACAACAAAAAAGCCACTTTGCAACATACCTGTAATATTGTGGAACCAATCACAGATCAAAGATACCCTGTTTTTTTCAGGATGCAGTTATCCCTGGTTATTTTTGTAAAACACATGGTTTTTGCCCGGCATCCTAGAAACTAGCCAGCCATGCAGTGACCACACGGGCCAGAAAAATGGCAGTGACCACATGGGTCAGAAAAATGGCCGTGACCACATGGCCAGGAGAAAATAAAATGGCCGTAACCACACGGTATGGTCATATGATTCTAGAGGAGATCACCTGGTATTGGAACGGCCAATACAGGACGCTCTCTATAGGTAAAAAAAATAGCAGCTCTCCAGGGTGTAGTGTAAACCAATCACAAAGCCAAGGTCTGCATACATTAGGTGTGATGATATAAAAGGGCCTACGCAGCTCAGGATCTATCTTTCTTTTATCTGGCATTGGTGAGTACCATATATTGTTTTTATAGCACAATTTAATAAATTTGAGGCCATGTGGCTGTTTCTAGCCCTTTTTAAATCATTAATGCGATGCATAGTTTAAACATCTATTGTTTTTCTAGCATGTTTTAATAAGTTTGAGGCCATGTGGCTGTTTCTAACCTTTTTTAAAAATCTTTTTAAAATAAACAATTTAATCTTCTAGAAGGTAACTATTTATTTCATTAATGCGATGCATAGTTTAAACATCTATTGTTTTTCTAGCACGATTTAATAAGTTTGAAGCTGTTTCTAGCCCTTTTTAAATTTCTTTTTCCCTACTGGACTATTTCTCTCTGCAAACACACTCTGAGCTTCTAGAAGACACATGTTTATTTCATTATTGTGATACATAGTTTTATTTCATAAATATGTTATAGTTTAAATGATGGATAGAAAAGTCCACAGCAATTATTTGCAGGTATATACAGTTTCCTAGCACAATTTAAAAAGTTTGAGGCTGTTAGCGCTCTGCTGAAATAACAGGGTTTAAATTTACTTTTCTTTTTAAATATAGTATAGAAAAAAGCCCCCAGCATCATAAGAGAATGTCTGCAAGTAAGCTCTTTTTTTTCTCAAAAAGTTTGCAACATATAGTTTATTTCTGGTCCCACATGAAGAATTTCCCCTTTTTTCCCCAGATTCTGTTCTTCAGGGTGGGAAAGCATCAAAGACAATGCAGCAAAATTCATCCAATATGCCTGAAGGTAATTTATGCTTGTTATTGGGTTTGTACATTTATTTCTCAGATAGAAATTATACAGGATATATTAAACAGGGAATATTAACCAAAACGGCGGATAGTAATTCTTGAATAAGTCCATGATTCTGATCTTCATATTGTGGAAAGGTCTCTCAAAATGCTTAACAAAACCGTATTCCTGCAATAAAGATAGAGAGTATTTATTGTTATGGCTGAAGGCAGCTAATTTCTCAAACTTAAGAACAATATATTTTTGTTATACTCACCCATCCTCCATTTTCCAAGATCCATTCTGATTTTGTACTTGTGATGTATGCTGTGATGTAATGTATAAGCTGATCCTCATTGCTTTGTGTCAGAGGAACTCCACACATCTGTAATTTTTTAGCGATAATACCTCCAAATAGAATGGTTGTAAAAAGACGACCCCAATTTGCTTTTCCATCAGCAAATACAGAATCAACCACTCTGCCAAAAGTATTGCATGCTGCCTCTGTAGATTTAATTTCAAGAGAGTTCAAAAATTGGGCTATTTTTTCTTCAATCTCATCTTGAATTGGGCGGGCAATATTTTAAAAAACTAGGACCAGTTTGAAATGATGTATCTTAGGTACTGTTCTCCCACAAACAAAATTTAAGGAGCTTTGAACTATGATGAATGTATGATTCTCCATCTTTTCTGAATGTGCTGCTAAACCCCAGTCATGCTATGTATTGGTTCCAAGGGGGCAGGTCTCAACATGTATTCCTTATCTTCAGAAACTCCAGGGCCAAGCTTTCGCTATGGTTCTAAACTGAAGAGAAAGATAAGCACCACCCCTGTCAGGATCTCAAATAATGGTATGATAAAGGACTATGAAAAGAACCAATTTCTAATTTCTGTAAAATTCTCAAGCGTGTAACGCTGATATGTTTTCTGGCTGTAGGTAACAGGGTTCAGGAAATTGAGGTGGCAGGACCGTCCCTTAAAAAAACAAAGAAAATGCACCACATAGAAGGACCACAGACCTCAGATGGTATAGGTAAATAAGTTATTTCAAGTTGTAGTGGTCATTTAAGGTCAATAAGGAAACCATCAAAAGAGCTAATATGTTTGTTATTCCTCACAGTGTACAACAAACCATCACCAACAGCTGAAGTTACAGACATAGAGATCCAGGCTGTTCCTGATCCAGAACCTATACAGAGAAGGTGTGACAGCCCTCTACAAGCATCACAAGGATCCTTAAAGTTATGGATTCCCACACAGGGGCCTGAGGAGCAAGATCTACATAATTGCGTTGAGCAGTATAGATTGGTATCAAATACATATGAAGCTATTGAGAACGTGGTTAAAAAAGCTAGGAATATGTTTAAAAAAGCTATCATGATGATGATGAATGCCAAACAGTATCAAACATCTGCAAATCAGTTTTGTAGAGGGGGCTGTATTGATTCACCAGCCATGACATCTTAAAGAGATTAAAAAACAACAACAGTATCACTGCAGTGCTAATAGTATTGCTAAGCATGTACAAAGGGGTGGCGGTAAACCCAAAAAAAGGTCCGGGAAAAGCAAACCAACCCAGTCCCAGCTGTACTGGAGAAGGAGGATTAAAAAAATACTGTGCATGGCTAAAAAAACACTCTCCGCCTCTAAAAGCCATAAGCGGTCAGGTAAAAAAGGCTGTAAAAATACTCCTTCTCCAGGCACAGCAGTTCTAAAACATTTCCAAACACCACAGGATGCAGGGGCTTCAGGTTCACACATGTTTACACAAGCTCAGGATGTCTCACATTCATCTACACCACCCCCAGATAGTGAAGGTGAATGTGCACCCAGTGATCATGAGGGGCTGGTATATGTAGATCGTGTTGCAACATACCAAAGACATTTTGAAGGCTTCCAAGCATTGCGTGTTACTGAGGTATTCCATTTTATTAATCTAGACCGTATCAGATCATATGCCCACGCTGTATCAGAATTATACAATGCCATCCAGATGGTTCTACAGGATATTAATAGTAGAATCGCTCCTGAGGATTTTGTTCAAATAAGGTTAGAGGGTGGGGGTCTATCAGATCCACTATTTTCAGTCAGAAGGAATAGGGATGACTTGAATGCTGAGGACTTTCTAACACACATGAGCAACCTCTTGCAGAGCAATGCACAAATACTTGCAGATGTCTCTCTGCGTTTGGTTGTTACATTTGTGAGGCCTCCAAATGGTGGAGGCCATATGGCAATAGGTTCTATACCCAACAGTGCAATCATCAGTAAAAAAAGACAATATCTGGTAGATTTAAACTCCATGGGTAACAATCTCTGTTTTGCTGGAGGGCTCTTAGCTGTTATGGCTGAGAAGTCCCGTACAGATTTCGAGTTGTTGACAGCAGCAGGGGAGTTGCATAAGGAACTAGGCTGGAGTGATAAAAAGAAAGTTGCCCTTAATGATGTTTCCTTTTTTGAAGACCTTTTAAAGGTCAACATCCAAGTAGGCCACTTCAGTAAAAAAAAGGGATGGAATCTGTATCACACAATAGGACTGAAATACCCCAAAACCTATACTATGCTTCTCCATGATGAACATTATTATGGAGTACACAATGTAAAAGCTGTTTTTGGATCTAAAAACTACTGTGAGTATTGCAATAAGTTATACACACACATGCATAACTGTATGTATCGCTGCAGGCTGTGTCTTAGTACAGAATGTGCTAGTAATGTGGGTACACTGCAGAGATGCAATAATTGTAAGATGGTTTGCAGATCTGCATCCTGCTTATTTAGACACAGACAATTGGCCTCTAAGAAAAGTGTAAAATGTGAGCACAGAATCTACTGTGTAAAGTGTTCCTCTCTCCAGAATCCAGGGCATGATGACCAAAAATGTAAAGGAAGACAATGTAGTGTTTGCTGGGGGTTTATCACATTGGACAAGAATCATCAGTGTTACATGGCACCTATGAAGCAACCTAAAGTGTCTGTAAAATACGTGTTTTATGATTTTGAATGTCATCAGTCAACAGGCATTCACATTCCAAATTATTGTTTTGCACAAGCGTTTGCAGGGGAAACTGTGGAATGTTTTAAGGGTAGGCGCAAGGATTGCAAAAAGAAAAGGGGGAACAAACAGAGGAAGAAGCCAAGCCAGAAAAAGAATGAGTGGCCCCCTGCAGGCAAATCTTGGGAGTTTAAGGGTGAGTCATGCCTTGCTGAGTTTATAAACACCTTCACTAAGGATAGCCAATTCAGCAACAGCACATTTATAGCTCACAACTCTAAAGGTTATGACTGTTATTTTATAATTAGTCAACTGATCAAGGAAAAAATGGATGTAGATATTGTTGCTCAAGGGGGGAAACTGCTCTGTGTGACAGTAAACAGGCTAGGTATCAAATTCATTGATTCCCTTAGTCATTTACCCATGGCCCTCTCTAAATTTCCATCTGCTTTGGGTTTTGAGGGTTGTAAGGGCTATTTTCCCCATTATTTTAATACTCCAGAGAACTGGAATTATGTGGGACCGATGCCCAGAGTCGAGGACTATGGTGTACATCAGATGATGCCCGAGGAAAGGGAGAAATTTTTAATTTGGTATGAGAAGAACAAATCAAACATTTTTGACATGCAGAAAGAGTTGGCGTTTTATTGCAAGCAAGATGTAGCAATTTTGGTACAAGGCTGTACCATGTACAGACATGAAATCATAGAAATGACCAAGGCTCAGAAAGCAGCAAAGTCTGGCACTGAATGGCGCGCTATAGATCCATTCCAATACCTCACACTGGCTAGTGTGAGTTTAGCAATGTTCCAGTTTAAATTTCTGAAGGAGGCCACCATAGCCCTACCCCAACCAGACAACTATCACAGACAGTGTAAGAGATTCTCTACCTCTTCAGTACAATGGTTATCATACTTAGAACATAAAGAAAATATTCAGATTCAGCATGCCCTAAAGGGTGGTGAATTCAAAGCTGGTGATTATTTTCTTGATGGCTATGCAGTCATAGACAATAAGAAAATGGCTTTTGAGTTTAATGGGTGTTTTTGGCACGGCTGTGTCCTATGTTATCCTCCTGAAAATAGGAATCCTTTGATGGGTAAATCTTACGAGTCTCTTTACAACTCTACAGAGAAAAAAACTGCTGAACTTAGAGGATTGGGGTATGAGGTCAGGAGCATATGGGAGCATGAATGGAAACAAATGTTGAAATCAGATGAGGAGCTTAAAAACTTTCTGACTTCAGTAGGGTTTCCTGAGCCTCTAGAATCTAGAGATGCTCTCTATGGTGGACGCACTAATGCTATCAGTCTTTATTATAAACCAAATGCTGAAGAACATTTAGAATATTTTGATGTCTGCAGCTTGTATCCATTCGTTCTTAAAAATAGAGAATATCCCTTAGCACATCCAGAGGTAATATATGAGAATTTTGAACCCATCTCTAATTATTTTGGGATTGCGAAGGTAAAGGTGTACCCACCCAGGGGTCTTTTCTTCCCTGTACTACCTGTTAAGATGAATGGAAAACTCATGTTTCCCCTCTGTGCAACATGTGCAAAAGCACACATGGAATCCTGCAACCATTCTGATGAGGAACGGGCTCTGATAGGAACATGGTGTACAGTGGAGCTGGACGTTGCTATAGAGAAGGGATACAGGGTGGCAGAAATCTATGAAGTGTGGCATTTTGAAAGGACATCCACGCAGCTGTTTTCAGAATATATAGACACGCACCTGCGTCAGAAACAGGAGGCATCAGGGTACCCTGAATGGTATGTCAGTGGAGACGATAAACAGAAATATGTAGAGGACTTTCTCAAAAAAGAGGGGGTGTTCTTGCGCCATGAACTGATCTCTGAAAACAAAGCAAAGCGTAATATTGCCAAACTGTTTTTAAATTCTTTGTGGGGGAAATTTGCTCAGAAACCCAATCTGGCTAACACCCAGGTGTTGAGAGATCCTGATGACTTGTTTAACATTCTGTTTTCTGATGCTTTTGAGGTTTCGATGTGTGAATTTATTGATGATGATGCTGCCTGTGTGACTTGGAAACATTCAAAAGATCGTATGACAGTCTCAGGTGGGAAGAATGTGTTCATAGCATGTTTTACAACTGCCTATGCTCGCCTGGAGCTCTACAGCTTGCTTGACAAGTTGCAGGAGCGTTGTTTGTATCATGACACAGACTCTGTTATATTTGTGAGTCAGAAGGGACAATGGGTTCCACCTCTAGGTGATTTTTTAGGGGAACTCACAAGTGAAATCCCTGCAGGTCAATATATCACAGAGTATGTCTCAGCAGCTCCTAAAACGTATGGTTACAAATTGTCAGGAGGGACTGCATGTCTGAAGGTCAAAGGAATAACCTTGACAGCTGATAACTGTACAAAAATTAATTTCGATAGTCTGAAGGACTTAGTTTTTGCCCACGTCTCAGACAGTAAAGAGCTGCCGCAGCGCGAGATAGTGGTACAGCAACAGGGTATTGTTCGAAACAAAAGGTCCTGGACTCTTGAAACTAAAACTCTCAAGAAAACCCAGAAGGTTGTCTATGACAAGAGATTGATTACCAAAGGGTTTAAAACCATTCCTTACGGGTTTTAAAATGGATACACGGTGGCACCACCCCTTCTCAGCCATTCTAGCAGGTCCTAGTAACTGCGGTAAAAGTTTTTTTATAAAAAACATGATGGACAATGCTCACAGCATACTTGCAGCTATGCCTGATAATGTTGTATGGTTTTACAATGTCTGGCAACAGTTGTATCAGGAATTACTATGTAAATACCCTTTTATTAATTTTGTGAAGGGCTTGCCTGAGAAATTTGATGATGACAATTTGCTGCCTCCTAATAAAACAAATTATGTTATTATTGATGATCTGATGAATTGTGCGTCACAGGATCAAGAAGCGGAAAAAGCTTTTACACAGTACGTACATCATAGAAATCTGAGTATTTTTTTCATTACGCAGAATATTTTCTGCAAGGGAAAAAGCAACCGCACCATCAGCCTAAACGCTAAATATATGGTGTTGTTTAAGAATCCCAGAGATAAATTACAGATTGCAACTTTAGCACGGCAGATGTACCCTAGAAATGCACAGTTCTTCATGGAAGCTTTTGCAGATGCCACACAAAAACCTTATGGTTACCTGGTTGTTGATTTAAATGCCTCCACACCAGAATCTTACAGATTAAGATCAGGGCTTTTCCCTCCAGACTGGCCTGTTGTATACACTATGAAAAAGGCCACTCGTGGTTACAAAAGGCGGTAGCTTAACCGCTCTGTGTTCTTTGAGTCTCGTTAGCCAGTTGGTCAACATGTCCAGCCGCGTAAAAAGAAACCTCCCTCTCTTAAATCTTCTTATTAAGGCTCCTCCACATCAGAGGAAAGCCATTTTATGTGCAGCATCAGATGATCTCATTGCTGCAATCTCAGAGATAGCCCTCAATACTTTAAAAGGCAATATTCCTCTGTCTCCCCGCCAGGTGCGTATATTAAGAAAAAAATGCAGCCTTATCAAAAGCCTTAGCAACAAAAGGGTCTCCATAAAAAGGAAGAAACAAATAGTCAAACAGTCTGGGGGTTTTCTCGCACCGCTACTAAGTTTTGCCATCCCTCTAATAACAGGACTGTTAACTAAACAGTGATGGAGTATGCTGAAAAGATGTACCTGGTTCCCAGCCATCAATTAGAACAATTGAAAGGAACCCCTCTTAAGGAGGAAGACATCAGAAAAGCCACTATCTATTCACTCGATACTGAAATGAAGGAAATTCTTCACAGGGTGGATTTATCTCAGGATGAAAAAGCCAAACGTTATGCTGCCCTGCTTCAGAGATATCTAATTCATGTAAGACATAGGGAGGCAGAGAAAGAAAAACTAAACCTGTTTCTACCACAGCCCCAACAGGCCTCTGCAGAACCACCTATAAATTCTGATGCAATCATTCAAGAAATACTGGACAGTCTGCCTGCTAGATGTAAGAATCATGCTAGGTTGTTGTTAAACAAAATGCTACAGAACAAGAGTGTTTCCACGTGGAACGACAACGGCGTCTTTGTGTATAAGGGCAACGCTATAGATGGACCACCACAACAGTATAAATTATTTAAACCCTCAGGGGTGCTTTATTGGGAAACACGGCTATGAAAATCATTGCAGGATATACAGCTCTGGAATGGTTGAAACACAGATGAGGAAGGTCTGGGCATATTTCTCTTGTTTACAATCTGTTCCACCATCTGATCATTTCTCTCTAAATCATAAGAATACAGTTCTTGAACCTGTTTAAATGTTAAACCCTTACAACGCTGTTGTAGAAAAAATACACAGTGGTAGCCACAGGCGACAGAATCTGGGGCTTGTAATTGTCGGGGTTGAAAAGCAATCCTAGAGGTATTTTTCCTTAGAAATTTTATAATGGTCTTGGGAATCAGCGGGTGGTCTGGAGGATGTCCATAGGAATCAAAAAATTCACCACTGTTATCTTCTGTCAGGTAGATGGCCAGCCAATGTTCTCCAGGCATGTTGTTTGGGTGGGTATTGACTACTAGCCCCACAGGTCTTTGTAGTAATCTCTGTTTGGGGAGTCTGTCACAGGGAAACACACCGTAGAAAGGTTTTCGCGTGTAGGGGTTTGAAGAGAGGATGCGTGTTAACTGCACGCTGTCCATGTTTACATATAGTCATACAATACATTTCTTCTGTGATTTATCTCTATCACGCTGTCAAAAACTCCATACACTATCATGTTGACTGTAGCTGGGAGAGCCCTAGCAAATCGAACTTCTGCTCTCAGATTCCCTGTTTTGATCAAAGAATAGTGATCCCCGCATTCTTGGTCTGGAGACAGGTCGAAAGCAAAAAGAGTGTAGCCTCTCGCAAACTCCTCGCGGTTAATTAAAAGAGCCCTATCTTTCATATGTTTGCCTGCTGTCTGCACCAGGCTCATGTATTCTCGAACACAGTTTCCGGTTTCAAATTCTGGCTGATGAGGCTTTGTAGGAATTTGGAAACCATCGACGTACAGAGATACAAAACTGATGTCATAATGCTTAAAGTTAAAAGGGTTTTTATTGTATATTCCACTGAAGGAATCATTATCCACCAACCCTATAACTACTTGTTTGGGTAGCTGGCCCAAAAACAGATTCTCCTGATTGCTGACACGGCTTCCTCCAGGGATGCTAAACACTTTCATGCTGACACGATCCACTGGGTATTTGGCATTGGATGTCAACAATGCCTCTGCATGTCCTAACCGGACACCTGGTGCCACTCTCACCTTCTTTACAAAAAGTGAAGCTGATAAAATTTGCAATTTGTGGCGGCTGTTTGCATCATTTGTCATCAGGCAGAAAGCGTCTTTGTTGCGTGTCAGTTTAATTTTCACATCCACGCCATTTAAAAGCAATTTTTCTTGAAAAAACAGATCAGCATGGAGATGTCCTAGGAGGTCTATTTTCTGGCTTTCATCTGTCAGTGCAGCCCTTCTAACAAATCCTAAATTATCCCCATCCAGGGTTGCTGTTTCGTGTTCTCCAGGTGTGTCTTTGTAAAATAGCCCTGCAGAGAATTGTGTGGCTAGTGTATCATCACTGTAGTTCAGCACAGATTCTATGAAGGCTCTATAAGGGTAGCAGTTATTGCTCTGACTGATGAGACGGTCTCCCAGGGTCACATCCAGTTGACTAAAGATGGAGGCCAGCGGATAATTCACTAAACCCACATTAGCATCTCTGGCCAGGTTTGTTCCATCATGGTTCACAATTTTGCAGCACACATATAGCATTGTATTGTTTAAATCCATATAATCTTCGCCATTTCCTGCAATGTAGAATTCTAGTGGTGCAGTTTCCGTTAGCGCTGCCAATGGAGGGACCTCGATAAATAGGCTTCTCTCAATACTGGTCTGGGTAGGCCCAATCTGGAATAGATCTAATTCAGATTTAGTGCATTCCTCAGAACTGCAATGGATGAAAGCCATGCTGATTTAAAATATATCTCTTTTTCGGGCCGGTACTGTTTGCCTCTTCTTTCTTGAAGTTTTCTGCTTCTGAGGCTTTTTCCTCAACGGCGGTGCTCTTTTAAAAGGTCGAGGAGGGCCTGTTAATTGTACCCGTGATGCTTTTCTTTTCAAGGCCTTTCTCCTTTTAATATACATCAGCCCTGAGCCCTCTTGTTGGGGTTGTGGATTAACTCTATTCAAAACTGCCTGAGTAACCTATCCTACCACATCTTTAGCGATATTCCTAGCAGCTGTTTTAGCATGTGGCTTAATAATCTCTAGGCCTCTTCTCAAAAGTGGTACGGCTTTTCGAAAAAGGCTCCTGAATATCCCCCCGATTCCTGCCCCATACATAACAGGCGTACCATGGTACCCCGGAAGAGCATTTCCAGCCTGGGCCCTGTAATAATTCCGGCAAAGGGTTGGGTCACCGTAGGTTTTCAGTATCACCATTTTTAAAACGGCAAACCTCTGCGTGGGCGAAAGTGTACCTTCACAATCACCTTTCCAAAATGAAATGGTACGTTCTTGTTCTGATCCGTCTTTATTTCAACATTGATGGTGTCAATATGATGCTTACTCACAGGAATATAGTGTGGTTTGTCATAAACAATGTTGACACAATCGTTATTCTGTCCACGCACTGGTACAGAGCGCAATAAGGGTACATAGAAGTCCCCAACTATCTGATGCTCTACGATGTCGGTGTAAATGTATAAAGTGTTGAAGCCTCCTGTAATGTCTGCTGTAAAAGGCAGCTGACGTACATGGATGTTGGGAAACAACCCTAATATGTGGGCTAGTTCTTCGCTGCTTTTAAATGTGCAACCATCATCTGATTTAAGTCTAACCATTCTAGTCACTTGGTCGTAGTGTAGGACCATATCGGGGTGCTCGCTGCTCTGGTCTAGTATAAGGCTGTTCATGTTTTCCAGCAGTTCAGGGATGTTTGAGTAATAACCACGTCACAGACGATAGGACCATGTTTTTTCTCCATTACCAATTTCAAATCGGGAATCAGATGTTAGATTGTTCCAACTGTGTGGGTACTGTATCTCAACCAGACCTACTTCCCACGCCTCTGGTAGATCCAGGGGCCTTGCTAGGCAAATAGTAAAAGCTGAGCTAGTGTTCTGCAGAAAAACAGTTACACAGGCATTGCTAGGCAGAGTAATGTAAAAGCCACTATCCCCCATTCTTCTGTGCAGGTTCACAAAGATCAGAAGCAAGTACTCAACTGTTGAACTTACTGGGCCAGCCTAACCATTTCACTAAATGATACTTTTTCCTACCCCTGCCTTTTGTTGATAGAATTGATTCAATCCTGTACAATTTGTCCTGTTTGTTATTAACCTTCTGCAACTCTTCAGAATAGAAAGAACCAATTACAGGCTCCCCAGCATAATCTTTTAACAGGAAGACAGGTTTCCTTCCTTTTCTGATGACCTGATCCACTATAAACAGCTCTGTGGTGAAATTTTGTTCATACCCCTTGACAAATGCCCCCTTGCTTTTAGAAATCCTTACGTGGTCTCCTTTCCTGAACAGCGTTGATACCTCTTTTCGGTAAATACAGTCTCCATAAATGGTTTTCCATACCTCCAGGGTGTTAGAATGGTTAATATCAATAGGCCTTGCTCTGATAGTTCTATGAAAACTATGATTATAACTTTTTAAGAGTTGTGGTAGGATATCGATATAACTATAGGTATTGTTAGCTGTAAAATACCTCCACATTTTTGATTTCAGAGTACGGTTAAATCTTTCAACAATATCAGCTTTTACTTCATTATTGCTGACGAAGTGGTGAACTCCATGCTGCTTTAACAAGGCGTTTACGACTCTGTTTAGAAACTCTTTGCCTCGGTCCGTTTGGAGCTTTCGGGGCTTTCTTCCACTCTGACTGAATATAACGTTAAAAGCTTTAGAGACCTCTTTGCCTGTCTTGTCTTTTAAAGGCAATGCCCATGCATACTTAGACAGAATATCTATGACTGTTAAAATGTACCTATAGTTCTTGTTGTGCTTAGAAAATTGTTGCATATCTACTAAGTCAGCCTGCCATTGGGCATCGATATCAGACACAATAGTCTTGTTTCTTTTAAAATGGATTCTGGCTGGCTTATGCAATGTGTAAGCATCTTGGTCTGAAAGCCATGTCATAACATGTTTCCTTCTTAGTGTTTTACTGTGCTTTTTTGCCTCCTGAAATAGATGGTTCACTCCCCCAAAGCTCCCAGCCTCCTCAGGTGTGTAATATGTGGTTTTTAGAATTTCATCATGCTCTCCCATATTGCTGGTTGATACAGGTATGGACACCGGTGGTTAAAGTAAACTATTTTTATTGGTACCAAAAAAACTCCTGCTTCAAGCTTTCAGGGTTCAGGCTTGGGACAGACACATGAAATGCAGGAAATATTAACAGCCTGCGAACTCTCAAGGTGTAGATTTTCCATATCACCATCATGCGTCACATCTTCCTATAGAAAAAAAAAAGAGAGGCACTTTAGCAATGGGGATGCCCCAAACTGGGAAAAACAACACACTAATAAAAATACAGCTCAGAAACACCTACCTGTAGACACCCTTGCTCCATGCCTTCATTTAAATCTTCCAGCCACTCGTTTTCTTCAGCCTCCATTTCCACCATGGGTTTAAAAAGTACACTTCCATCCACAACCTCAGCAGATTTCTTTTTTTTTTTTTCAATAATTTTTATTCAGATTTTCATAAAACATACAAGACGAAATCATAAAACATTCAAAGACAAAAAACAAAATCAAAAATAGTTAAACAAACAAAAAAAAAAAGAAAAAAAAAAACAAAAATAAAAAATAAAGAGTAAAATATTGACTTCCCATTTGTCAAAGATCAAATCAGTTATAAGTCTATAATATATAACAATCCTGTCTCTTAAGTCATATTATAAAATCACTTTCCTCCAGTAGTTATCTTACTTAATCATCAAATCTCATAAACATTACTTTATTCTTTCCACAAAAAGTCAAAGAGAGGTTTCAATTCTTTAAGAAATATATCTATCAATTTTTTTTTCCAGATAAGCATATCGATTAATCCATCTCATTACTAATTATGATAATCTTATTGTCATAACCATAGTCAAAATAAACATTTCAATTAATCCATCACATCAGAATCTGTTAGGTTCAGTAATTTCAGTAGCCATTGTTCTATTATCCCTATTAGTTCCATTTTCCATCTTCCATCTTCAGTAGTCTTGTTAAGTCCAGTAATTTCAGTATCCAATCTTCCATTATCAGTATTCCATAATAATCTTGCTGTCAAAGCCATAGTCATATAGTAAGAGTCTGATGGGAATTACCTCTATCCCAAATATTTTCTTGCCATCCATTCTAAATAGGTTGCTGAAATACTGCTGTAAAATCATATCTCTGTTCTTTTTTTCAAAATACACTGGGTCATCTCTTGAAAGTTTTTCCATTGTCACATGGCTGCAGTTAATTCCATAGATTTTCTCTATATTGGGCTCCATCACATCATTCCAGTCCAGAAGATTATCCATGCCATTGATAACTTTATCTCTAGAATCTTCATTAATTTCTTCAGAGATAACATTGAGTTCCAAACAATAGATTTTATTTCTAAAGTCCATAGACTCCAAATCTTGTTCCTGTTCCACGTTTGTTCCAATCTCCGGGATCTCCTCTCTCACAGGGACCCCTGTTCCAGTCTCCAGGGTCTCCTCTCTCACAGGGACCCCTGTTCCAGTCTCCAGGGTCTCCTCTCTCACAAGGACCCCTATGTCTTTAATCTCCTGTGTCTCCAAACAATAGATTTTGTTTCTAAAGTCCATAGACTCCAAATCTTTTTCCTGTTCCACGTTTGTTCCAATCTCCGGGGTCTCCTCTCTCACAGGGACCCCTTCCAGGGTCACCTCTCTCACAGGGACCCCTATATCTTTAATCTCCTGCTTCATTTTACTCAATTCAATTTTCAGCTCCTTACAATCCTGTCGCAGGTTTTGTTTCGTTATCTCAATCTCATCCATTATTTTCTGAAACATAGTTATTTCCAGATTCTCAGCCACTTTCTTAATTGCCATTTTAAAAGAAAAATATAGGAAAACCACTTCTTATTTCAGCAACAATTGGGTTAATACTCCAAACTTGGTGACATCACAGTATAAACAGAGCAGACAGCCTTATCTCTCCATGCTTAAGTAAACAAAATGCAGTTCCCAGGATCGAAACAATTAATGGCGGTCGTCAGGAAACAGATTCGTCAAAATAAAATAGACCAAAAAGAGAGTAGTCTCAGACAATATAATATTCTTCAAAATAAAAATCTGGAATAGAAATCCCTCTTCTGTGTATATCTTTAGAATGCAAATCCAGGACAGCTTTTTGCAACAAAAACAGAGATAAGCTATTAATTAGTGAGTAGCAGAGAGAAGTTATGGCTCCCCAGTGAGATGTCAAAAACCGATCAATCTGGCAAATCTCTTTTAAACAGCAACAATTTAAGTCAAGTAAAAGAAAAATATAGAAAGAAGGGTGCTTGCCTGTTAGTGCGTTCTCTCTTAGAAGACAAGATGAACGTTCGCTTTATCAGATAGAGCTTGTTGTTGAAAATCCGTCCCACCTTCGTCGGCTGGACCTCGTCCCATAAATCAATGAGATCTGGTCGTCCCAACAAAAATAGGCTTTGAGGTTAATCTCTTCGTTTCTCCCTACCCGGGAGAAGTTTAATCAGTCAAAAAAAAAAAAAATCTGACTGATATATCTGAATAAGCTTCTTTTGAGGCAGGAGCCCGTCTCAAAAGCAGGCACAGGCTAAGTCACCCTTCCCGGAAGTCACAACCTCAGCAGATTTCATAAGTTCTTCTTCCTTCAGGAAATGAGCCTTCAGATCACACCCACAATCACACTCTGTGTCGGACATGGATTCACTAGAATTTGCCTGGAATGAGGTTTCAGAGTCTGGATACTGTCCGGCCGTGAACACCGCTACAGGTAAGTTTGGGGTTGAAACAGACCGTTTTTTTCTAAAATGCTTTGATTCTTCCTTTCCACTGCTAATTTTTATACTCGCTGGTGGAAACAATAATCTCCGAGGCTTTACCCGCCTTTTTGAGCGCATTTTCAAAGGGGCTGGAGGATAGGAAAAACCTACTAGCCCATATACTGATTCGCACGCTGGTTCGATCCTCAGAGCGTGTCTGGGCATGCATAATACACCTCTGTACCAGGTCTCACCGTCCCCTCTCCTGATTGGTTGGGGATTCAAAACCTCCCCCCTTGGGTGACGTAACTGTAGAGGAGTTACTTATCCTTATTGGGCTGCTCTGGAGAGGAGGGGGTGGAAATGGACCCCTTCGGGGTCCATTTCCGGCACCCTAATTTCACCTAGGGGTTTTAAACCTCTTCAGATTGGTCCCCTGGAGACCACGTGCTTGTAGAGGGGTCACATGCCCCTATAGGGAGCAGTCTGGAGAGGGGGCAGAAATGCACCCCTTTGGGGTGCAATTCCGGTACCCTGTTTTCACCTTTGGGGTTTTAAACCTCTTCAGATTGGTCCCCTGGAGACCACGTGCTCGTAGAGGGGTCACATGCCCCTATAGGGAGCAGTCTGGAGAGGGGGCAGAAATGCACCCCTTTGGGGTGCAATTCCGGTACCCTGTTTTCACCTTTGGGGTTTTAAACCTCTTCAGATTGGTCCCCTGGAGACCACGTGCTCATAGAGGGGTCACATGCCCCTATAGGGACCAATCCGGGACCCCATTTTGAGTAAAAATACACCCAATGGTCCAGCGAGGACCACGTGCTCCTGGGGGGTCACAGGGCTACCGTTTCTGGGGTGGGGCACGAGGGCTGGGGCTTCTGGGGGACAGGATATCCGGTGAGGTCACCAGCAGAAACGGAAATCGCGGGGTGGGCCTTCCGGGGTGGGCCTTCCGGGGGTCTTCCGCTGATGTCACCCATCAAACTCAAAAGGGGCGTGGTGTAGCAGTTTGACGTGAGGTGGTCTACTATTACTACTGCTATTGTTATTTAATAAAGTTGTAGCTGAGGTTTACTCAGCTCAGCTTGTTGATTATATTTCTCTTCCTAGATCCATACTGAATACAGGAATACGAATACCCTGAATAACAGACACTCATTTAACAGACACTCACTATAACAAACATTCTCCAACTCCACCATACCCCACTTAACATACGCGCACTTCCCAATAACAGACACTGACGGAACGCCCGAACTTGCGTTCCACGTGCATTGCAAAGCGTCGTCTCCCGCAGCATTTACAGCGACTCTGAGCGACTGTCCTTTCTCGTCTGGTCTGCTTCATCCTCGTTTTCAGTCAATATTCTTTAAATTGTTTAAATTCTTAACTGCAGTACAGTACTGTACTGTACCGTGATCAGAGCTCTGCCTGCCCTGTCCTAGGTCGGCAGCGGCAGTGTGTGTGTGTGTGTGTGTGTGTGTGTGTGTGTGTGTGTGTGTGTGTGTGTAGGGGGGCACCTCCTGCTCTTTACAGTACTGTAGATCCCCCTGATTTCATTTTATACCTCTCCATTGTCCCATTTTATACCTCTCCATTGTCCCATCTTCCTTTCCTGCTTTAACTGAATACTTTTCTCTCTCTGCCTATCATTAGTTCTGGCTTTTGCCACTGCTGGCTTGTGTGTGTGTGTGGGGGGGTGCATTGGTGTGTGGGGTGTGCATTTCCCTTGCCTTCAGTACAGTACAGGTACTGTAGTACAGTACTGTACAGAATTACGTACAGTACATAATGGCAGATACAAAGAAAAGTCGTAAATCTATCACCTTAGATATGAAGCTTATTTTATTTTATGTTTATTTTAGTTATAAATGCGTTATTTACATCAGTTATGCCCGTATATGACAATTGCAGTGCAGTACATGCATCGATAAGTGGGGAAAAAGTGGTGCTTCACTTTAAGTACATTTTCACTTTACATACACGCTCCAGTCCCATTGTGTATGTTAATGCAGGGTATTCCTGTACACAACTAACACATGCAATTCTGTCAGAAAAAAATGGCAAATGTCATTATGTAAACATCATGGCATGTGCATAAAATTGCACATTCAAGTTAAATTAAAGAGCTTGATTGTTGTTGTTGTTGTTGTCTTTTCAATAAACAAACTGGTTATAGTTCTTAATTTAACTTCATAGCAATATAGTTCTTAATAATAATTTCTGTATTATGTTATAAGGTAGTTTTTTGGTGTGTGGCTGTTTTTCCCTTCCACTTCCTAAGCAAGTGTAAATAGAAAAGGCATACAATGCTACCAAAACAGTTCTTATTGCTGAATTGGTCATTCAAAATCTGAATTGCAATTTCAAAAACAGTTCTTTGGCTGATGGACCTTCTGCCCCCAAGATACCACTGAGTTAGATCACAAACTTCATTCAGCAGAATGGCAAGTTTCCAGATTGACAATATGCAACATCTGACAGCGCCTATTCTCCTTGACTGTGCCGAGGGTCAGAAAATGCTTGTGTTGTTCCCTGTGGTTTTACATTAAAATGAAATAAGACTTAGAAATTAAATAGCTGCTGAGTTCAGCAGTAAAATGCTCCAAGCTTAACTGCTTTGATTTTCACCATAGCAATGTCAAAGCGACTGGATTTCAGGGGATAAAGACTGTGTGATATGCATGTACTAAATTTGTTATACCTGCTTTTTACCTATGAATGTTTTAAAACACCAGTGTTCTTTAGTAGCCCCTGTCCTTTTTTTGCTAACTCCGAACATCATCTGAGATTACACAGATCAACAAACAAACTCCGACTATATAACTGAGAAAGGGGTTCTAGAATTCTCCCCTTGCATTGAACAATTTAAGGCTGAGATAGTTTATGCACTGGGTGAAATCAAGTAATACAGATTTGGCAGGATTGCATTATCTCAGGCTGCAGGTGGGAAGGGTTGCAAGTGTAAATTCTTCTCCATGAAATAAGGTCCCTCACTTTTACTGGTAGGGTTATTTTTCTGCCACAGGAGAATATTTCAACATGAAAACGCTTCTCCCACAGCCTGAAGTGGTATAGTCCAGGGAAAGCTGTACCACTTGATTCTGCTGAACATAAAACTGGTCCTCAGAACCCAATTCTCAGACCAATAACACTGAAAGTGTTGGATTTCTGTAGTTCTACATACATTGCTTAGAAGTTAAGTACTACTTCTGTTAGTATGAATATTGTAATGTAAATTTGTATAGATATTAGCAGAGATCATCAACGGTCTGAAATGCATGTGTGCCAGCGTGTGCATTTACCTAAGTAGCAGGCTTTTAACCTGCATTGAAATCACTGAGACTTAAGACTTAGTAAAATAAGAAAAGCTACTTTATTTATAGAAATACATAGAAAGGAAAGGCATGCCTAGTTCTAACTAAGTTGGAGGCGCAACACCCAGGTTTGGGAGTTGCCCTCATGGCTCAGGAGGGAAAGAGCAGAGACAAAGGTGTCACCTCTCTCTTGGACAGACAAAGAAGAAAAGAAGGAAAGAGGAGAAGGAGGAGGGGCAGGTATGCTTCCATAAGCATATCAGTCTAACAACAAAAGGAAGTCAGTCAGAGCATCACAGATAAAGGTTGTCAAGCCTAGCCATCTGGAGGACCCTAACTCTATCTCCCTTCTGGAACATAAACAAAAGAACAAAACAGGAGTTGCTCTTGCCCATCTTCCAACAAATGTGGGCTGTTAATCTCTAAGAAGTCAATGAATTGGCATCAACTCAATAATACATGAGTATAAGCCTAAGCTCATGATCATGTAAGGACTCCACCATGGGCCCACATTAGGGTGGCCATGAGTTCTGCTCTACAGAGGACAGCTCTTTATTTGAAGAACTGTGAGAGGACAGTCCTCTATTCAAAGAAGTCTTCTGTTTGAAGGACACTCTAGCCCAGCCTTTCCCAACTAGTGGGCCACCAGATGTTGTTGGATCACAATTCCCATCTTTCCTGACCATTGGCAATGCTGGCTGAGGCTGATTGAGTTGTGGTCCAACAACATCTGGTGGCCCACTAGTTGGGAAAGGCTGGGCTAGCCCATGTCGGGTTTAATAAAGAACCTTTGGAAGGGAGGCAAGGAACCTTGAAGTTGCCCATCAATAGTTAGCACCTGGACAGCAGACATGCAGATCACTAGGCCAGTCTTCCCCACTCTAATGAGATTTATTAAATTATAGCTTTAATTTTTTTGCATCAGTACATACATACATATAAAACCTACATAGTTTTTTGTCTTCTTTTTGAGTGATGAGTTTGTGGCCGTGGCCCACGTGGTGGTGGAGCACACCATCGCTCAACCCACTTCTAGAGCTCTAGAATTTTCAAAGGACACATATTTACCATGAGCTGCTTTGAATTTGGGCAAAAGATGTAGTCAAAGGAACCCTAGTGACCATATGATTCAGCCTTGGTATCGGAATATGAAAGCAAAGCCTTCAAGATCAAAAGAAAGAGGAGAAAACTTAAGAAAGCTTGAAGGAAAAGGGTCACCTTCAGACAAATTCATTATCTGGAAACTGCTCCAAAAGGTGAATATTTTTGGTTAATTCAATATGACAGCAAATTGGATCACAACGAAAATGTATCAGCAGTTTTGGGTGCCTTGATGCCGACAGCTCATTTGGGATATGATCAGCACAAAGACATTTTATTGTTATACATAATTGTTTTATACATGGTTTTATGAATGCTAGTCACTTTATATATATTAAACTTATATCTATTAGAAAGACCTAGCACAAGGAATTGTATTGTACTGATACATATGGAAGTTTTTAATTATGTCTTATGATTAATAGCCATTTCAAACAGAATAAATTTACATGCAATGTTTGAATAGATAGATCATCTAGCCCAACTGAATTCTTCCACGTAAGGGAGAGTGCCACACCAATGGTGGCTGGCAGGAGGCCAACTTGCCAGGAGAGGTCAGTGGGGGGACACCTGTGCCCAGTCCAAACCCATCTCTCCAGTACAATGGCAGCTTTGATTGTTATATATTAAATTTCCCTTGGAAATCAGCTGGGAATGAGTCAATGCAAATACTGACCTCTGGGATAAAATGCTCTGAGTGATCCACCTCCTACCAGAAAATAACAGATCATTATTAGTTGAACATTTTCAGCAGACTACCAGAATGGAATTGATCTAGAACAGGGATAGTCAACATGGTGCCCTCCAGATGTTCAACTCCCATCCCAACCAGCATGGGCAACGGTCAGGGATGATGGGAGCCAGACTCCAACAACATTTGAAGGGCTTCAAGTTGGCTACCCCTGATCTAGAATCTTTGCATGTCTTCAGAGGGCTATGAACCTTTGTATAAACCAAGTCTAGTCAAAAGGACCTTTCAAACACATTTAAGAAGATATTTGCCAGAGCAGGATCTTGATGTTTACTTGTAAATGAAACTGAAGATAATAATGTTTCTTATGACAGCTCCCTCAAGTAACAGTACAGAAGTATCTCTTATTTACAGATGAGCTGACATGTCAACACATTGTGAGTTGAAACTTGGTGTATTTTTTCCACTAGCAACAAACAAATCTTTAAGAATAAATTATGAATTACAGTTGTAACTATTTTAAGCACATTTGTTCTGCCTTGCTAACATTCTACAAATTAGCCCTAAAAATGGGTTGCTAGAAATTAATATTATTTTATGATACTGGGTGTTGTTGGGATGGAGGGGGTGTTGTATAATGATAGCTGTTCCCTTGATGATTACAGAGAAAAAGAAATAGGTAGAACGGCACATTTAGGCAGATAAGCCTTTCTTGATGAGATAGTATACAATGTTTTGCCTGTCTGATGAAGCTATTTGTAAGTAAAAAGACATCTCTAATTCATAGGGTCCCCATAAGTCGGGATTGACTTGAAGGCAGTCCATTTCCATTTCAAAAAGACTGGACATAATTCAGCCAACATTAAGCTCCATGCAGCCCATTCTTATGCATGTTTAACCGTGCTCAATGGTGCTTACTTACAAATAAGTATATATAAGATTTCAAATATTTTTATTTATTTATTTGGGATTGATTGGATTGGATTGGGCTCTGTACTGGTCATAGGTATACTGGATAATGGGATGAACTTCATTCTCAGAAAGAAGACAAATATGGTTACTTACTAGTGAAAACGAATAATCATTCTCAAGGATACTGCCTAGAAATCAGAAATGGAGTTCTCCCGTGGGTAGAATTTAGAGATGTGAAGGCTTAGAAAAAAACCAGAAAAATTAGGAAAAAACCGTTTCTCCCCCCCCTTTTTTTCTGAAGACTTTTTTGTTTTTTTTCTGAAAAATTGAAAAAAATAAAGAAAAATGGATTATGGAATGTTTTATTTTAGCATGATGAATAAAAATTTTCATTGAATCTTGGTCCCCCCCTTTTTTTTTTCCCCTCAGTTCTTTTTATGGGAATGGATGCTTTATGTCTGCTTGACACTGTGAAGGACTAGCGGAGACATAAATAATTTTCTTCGTTATTAATGTTGATGGTTTCTTGTGTGTTTTTTTAATTGTTTTTGCCTGCTCCTCATAAACTGGCAAAACGAAAGAGGTTCCTTACAGTTCAGGTATTCCTTACAGTTCAGGATTTTGTAGATCCATTTGTTACCAAAAAAAAGTAAAAAAATTAAAAAGTAAATTCAATTTGTAATAATTGTTTGAATAAAATGTACTTTTAATATACCAAATGTGATAATTTTATGCCAAACCAACCTGCACATAATTACATTTGATGTTCCTGAAGTAACAAAGTGACTTTCAATCTATAAAAAGTGCTAATATTGCATATTTTCAATTTTTCTGAAAATTTCCATTTTTTCTGGAAAAAAATAGATAAAAGCCTGTTTTTTTCCCATGGCTTCAAAATTTTGAGAAATTTTACATCTCTAGTAGAATTCCATTCTAATTTATATCCTCTGCCACTTATTTCTAATAAGAAAATGTTTCATAGGCAATTTCATTTATTGGTATCTGCAAAGTGAGATTTGTTGTCGCCCCCATATCGGAGTTATTTCCAGTTGGTAATGGCTATTATCTGTAGGAAGGAGAAACCTTTACACACTGATTGTGGATCTAATTTCCTTCATGGATCCAAATAGAAAATTGCATGTCTCCAGAAAATTATGTACCAATGAATTTACCTCTGCTAAGACAGCCAGTGTTGTGTAGTGGTTAAAGTGCTGGACCTGGGAGACCAGGGTTCGAATCCCCTCACAGCCATGAAGCTGACTGGGTGACCTTGGGCCAGTCACTGCCTCTCAGCCTCAGAGGAAGGCAATGGTAGACCACCTCTGAATACCGCTTACCATGAAAACTCTATTCATAGGGTCGCCATAAGTCAGAATCGACTTGAAGGCAGTCCATTTCCATTTTCAGCAGCAATAGTAGAACAGAAAAAGCCACTGTGCTTCTACTGTCATCTCAACTTTCCAATGAACAAGACTGTTACGACATTGGACGCTTATACAGAGCAATGTGAAGATGATGATTTATTAGACTTGCTAGCTACTTGTTATGCAGAGGACTGCAAGTGACTTACCACATATTTAAAAGCATAAGCATAAATAAAATACATATCAATGCATTCATACAAAAACACATGCAATTTATAAAAAAAAACATACAAAACAATATCCCTCCCTGCCCCCTTAACAGCCACAGAAAGCTTTGGCAGCAAGTTAACTTTTTTTTTTCTTTTATGCTTTCGTTCCTGGTGCATACTATCTGGGCCAACCTACATACAATTCCTAAAAACAATACAAAAATCAACTAAAACAGTACACCATTCCAGTGCCAAATAGACAAGCAGTAGTGTCACAGCAGACATACCACAACCAGCAATTATTAAGATCCACAAATGGCTTTGGAAGAAAGCTTTCATTGGATGCCGAAAAGATGTTAAGAAAGATACCAGGCTAACAAGGGGAAGGGGAAATGTCACAATTAGGGGGCCATCACAGGACATGTCCTGTCCTTGGTAGCTACTAGCTACCATAGTAACCCCCCAAAAGCAGAGACACTCAGGCAGGGCTTCAGCTGATGTTTTTTGTGAGCTCACAGACAGCCTCGTTCTGGTATCAGTGAATTACATAGTTATTACAGGATTCTTTTAATTTTCTTAACTAAAGCATGAATTATATTAATAGAGCACTTTTCTTAGCAGTGATGAACATAACATGGCACCATCCCACACATGCTTACATTCATTAAGATTTCTAACACCTTCATCTAACACGCAGCCTGCTGAGAAGCCAAGTGCATCAGTGAGGATGAAGGTTCTTGATCCTTAGGTGCAAAAAGGCTAAATTAAGTTAAACTCACACACAAAGAAATTAGAATCTCCCTTGACAAGAAAAACAATTCACAAATCATTGGTAGAGCATTTTAAAAAGAACAAGTTTTTCTCATGGTCTCCATTTAGAGAACTTCTCATCTAAGGGTAGCAGGCATGAGAGGGATTAAGAGTCAGTGCTTTGTGGATTGACCTTTTGAGAACAAAAGGGTAATGATGAAAAACAATTAGAATCTGCAGCAAAATGTTGCAGTGATGCAGTGTTCCTGTTTACCAGTCAGTCAGCTGTGCCCTCCTTCACAGTACTCCATTCCATTCCTCCTCCCACCCTGTTCCCTGCCAACAGATAAGTCAGCATTCCATGACCACTGAGCATGCTCAGTTCTTATTCAGCTGTTTGTTTTTTTGGAGGAGGGAGTTGCCTTTTGGTGACCATGTGACCTACTTTACAGAGGACAGTCCTCTATTTGAGGAGCTGACAAAGGGCAGCCCATTATTTGAAGGAGCCTCCTGTTTGAAGGGATGTCAGGTTTAAAGAGCAATAAGCATAAGAAGGGAAGAGAGCCCTTGATGTTAGCACCTGGACAGCAGACTGAGCAGGCACATAGGCCACCTGCTCAGAGTCTTCCCTGCTATGATAGGCATTGTATTTCTATTTAAATTAAATTATTCTAAATTTGCATCTGTACACATAAATTACCTTGTCGGTGATGCATTTCCTGTTTTTTGGAAATGCACTGAGTAGCGACCCTAGGCTGTTCCTCATTATGCCATCCCTCCCCCCTTTGCAAGACGTTTTGTACTTCTGCAAACCTTGGGAGTTCCCCTGAGCCTGCTGGTATTTCTCTCTTGTGTGTGGGATGTGCTGTTTTGGATACACGAGGACCCATACTCGTCTCTTAACTGCAAAAATAGAGAGAATGACTGGTTAGTAGGCCAGATTCTCCTTGCCTAATCAACCTCACTTTGTCAGTACTGGCAAGGAACGGGGAGTAGTGGCTCACATTATGATACATACTGAATAGTGGCTGGGACAGGCCTCTAGGACAAGCTGGGATTTAAGCTTTCTTGGCAACTAACCTCTGAGGAGTTTTTTGGGTTTTTGTCTTCTTGGATCTCTCCAGTGAACCTACTAGAAATTTAACTGCCACACCATTTTTGTTTGTCCCATACAAGTCAAAGAAGTGCATTCACCCCACTGATTTGTATGGGACAGGAGCAAAGAAGTCTGTAAGAAAACCATTGCAAAGGAAGATCCTTGTCTTCTCAACATCAGAATCTGGCGACTACATGGCACCAAATTTATGTCACTGACACCTCTGGGTTAAGAAAAAATACATAAACTACAGTTCCCAGAGTTCCTTGGGAAGACGGATTGATGGTTAAAACATTCTGGGAACTGTATTTCTGTGGTGGGGTCTCCTAACTAGTCTCAGTAATATTAATGAACTACAGTTCCAAGAATTCTTTGGGGAAAGCCATGACTGTTTATAGTGGTATGATACTGCTTTAAATGTATAGTGCAAAAGGGGCCCAAATGGGATTGATTTTGAACTGTTGCATTCATGTGTAGTGCAAAGTTCAAAATGATGGTTAAATATCAATCCATGAGTGCCACCAGCAGATCCACAAATCACAGTATTGATATAGTTTATGAATCGTTTTTAATGCAAAAAGTTTGAAAAACCAATGAACTTTCTCACAGTCTTCAGTAAGGATTTAAGCATGATCAGGGTCTCTCCAATCAACATTTAGACATTATCACAGAAGAAAACAATGGTTTAAAGTTTTGTATCTACAGTCTTTAAGACCTGCATTTGCAAAGAAACCAAGATAATACGAGGGCTTGACAGGTCATACACATTTATCACCTTTTCATCTTATCTTTCATCCATATAGCTCCAGGCAGAATATATGCTCCCACCAAGTAGCAGGCAGAGTGGTGGGCCAGAGCCATAGTGCCACCTTTCTGACATAAGTGTTGCAGCTACCTGTAAAGGACTGGGGCAGGACAGGGCAGGAGCAAGGTCGGCATTGTATAGACACAGCAGCAGAGCCACCACACTGTTGGAGTAAACAAACAGGGGAGTCACTACTGGGGTGTGGAGGGTGCGGCCCGCACGAGGGTGTCACCATGAGGGGGGTGACACCCAGAGCCACCCCGCCCCGCACCGTTGCCCGGCAAGGCTGCTCCAACTCCTCAGAGGCAGGCAGGCGGGCAAGACTGGGAGCAGCATCGGCGGGGCGAGGGAGGTGCACCGGCATTCCCAGGCCTTCTCCGGCTGGGTGCCCCTCAGGTGCGTGCCCTCCCAGGGGCATGGACGGGGTAGCTGGCTTCAAGTGTGCGCATGTGCGTGTGCGCACACAAGCCCAACTACCTCATCCATGCCCCTGGGAGGGTGCGCACCTGAGGTCCGCACCCCCCCGCACTCCCGCTAGTGACGCCACTGTAAACAAATATTGCATGGTCACTTTAAGGGATATTTGGGGAATATCCCATGTACCTGTTTACCATGATATAACTTCCTAATGAGTGTGGTGAGGTTTAGTTACCTGACTTCCTCCTCCTTTGTCCTGGGGGATTTTTTAATATTCTCCATTGCTGATCTATCCACCATTGAGAGAGGCCGCATGGCACAGATGTTCTCTCTGAGAGCATCCATACCAAAGACTAAGATGGACTGAGACTATTTTTCTTTCATCTAAGCTAGAACCTATGTTCCTAACATATGAGGTCGTAAGTAAACACTCTTTTCTTTTACCTAAGAAGATTGTGTCTGTTGTTATTTATATAGAGAAAGGTGGGGCTGGTTACATTCTCATTCTGCTGCTTGTATTTTTACAACTCTGCTAAGAAATAGGACCAACCAAATTAGTTCCTGTTTCTGTGTGTATTTTTTATAATACCGAACACACCCTGCCTGCCCCAGCCCTGTCCAGGTAAGTGTCAGAAAGGTGACTGGCCCACCATATTGGCCCCTGTTTGCCCCCACCTTTTTATCATCTCAGCAACACTATGAAGTAGGTTAGGTTGGAGGCTAGGGATTGTCCCCACCACCCAGGTAACCCAGTTAATACAGGGGCTGAGCAAGGATTAGAACCCAGGTTTAAGTCCAGGACTCTAACCACTACACCACATTGCCTTTGATTAAATAGAAGTGATAGCCGAAGGTGCTTTAGTGATTTTAAAATCAGTGCATTTTTGGAAATGAGAATATCTGCTAGAGACGGTTAGATTTTGGGGGACAAGAGAGATGACGAGTGACGTGAGATGAGAGTGAAGGGAGAAAGAGTGAGAAGATATGTTCAGTTCTCTCGTTTTATCCACACTCTCTTTTCTGAAGATCATTTGGAGATATTTTCTGAGATCATTTGTGTACAAGAACCCTCTTCAAGGCTCAGCATGTGGGGACTTAAACTGGGGAGGGAATGGGGGCACACACAGAAACCCCACCCCCTCAACATCCACCTGTGTTGCACTTAGAAGTCCCATCAGACTTTCCTGTTGGTCTGAAAGAGAAAGTCTGAATTGGAGCCAGCAGTGGGGAGGACACTGGGGTCAGGGCTTGGGTGTGTTTCCCCCCTACACACACACACACACGCATTTGCTCAAATGCCTGAATATGGCTAAGAAGGGGAGCATGGGGCATGAGAAGCTGTTACTCTTTTTATTCTGTTAAGTGGTTTACTGATAGGAGATGGGCTGGATGAGAAATTTCAGTACATATTTGCACTTTCCCCTTAAATAGCTTTTGGAAGATGCTGTTACAATGCCTTAAACAGACATTATTTGCTGCACGGATGCCACTGACTGAGGCTGTTTGCTGTGCTGACAACAGTGCAAGGTGCTCCTTTGTCTCTGGTCATGACACCTTTGGCCTAGAAAGTGTCAGCTGACCCAAAGAAGTCTTGTGGTGGCTGGTCACGGCCTGACTGCACAAAACACCCTCTTGTCCTTTTCAACTGTCTAACTCTATGAATCTACCAGAGCTTGGAAAATTTACTTTTTTGAACTACAACTCCCATCAGCCCAATTCAGTGGCCATACTGGCTGGGGCTGATGGGAGTTGTAGTTCAAAAAAAGTAACTTTCCCAAGCTCTGCAATCTACAAATACTTGAGAACTATGTTCAGGCGCCAGAGTCCTTTGATATTTTTGAAATGTGTGCGCAATTTCTGCCTAAGCAGGCATCCCCATTTACCTGTTTGGGTTTTGTGTGTATGTGACTCTTGCATACATGAGCCTCAGTGCCTGCAAAGGATCAGTAAATTATAACAAGCAAGTATCCACATTTCACGGGGATTCATTTGGGTTTTTTTTTTCTTTTACCATCTTGTTTCTCTGTGCTTTAAATGTGTTTTAAAGTCATGTAATTTAAATGTGTTTTAAATGTATGGTGTGTACACAGTCTCTATTTTATTTTTGCATACAGCTTAGGGATTTTTTTAATATTAAGCAGTCAAGAAATGCTTTTAAGTAAATAAATATCATATGCATGATGCTGCTTATTCAGGTGAGAAATATTCAAAGGCTACCAGAGTGAAATACCTTAAGATGAGCCCTGCTGGATCAGACCAAAGGGCCAACAAGTCCAGCAACCTGTTTCTCACAGTGCTCAGCCGGATAGCTTTGAGAAGTCCACAAGCACGATTTGAGGACAAAGTTATTGCTCACTGCCGTGGCCCACCAACTAGTGGAGGTAGCATATAGCTATCATGACTAGTAGCCACTGAGAGCCTTATCCTCCATGAACTTGTCTAATTCCCAATTTGGTGGCCATCATCATGTCTGCTGGTGGTGAGTCCCACAGTTTTACTGTGTGCTGTGTGAAGACGTATTTCCTTTTGTGTGTCTCCAAATTTCATCCAGTGAAGATTTTGGGTTCTATTATTATGAGAGAAGGAGAAAAATGTCTGTTTCCACTTCCTTCACACATTGCGTAATGGTATAAAAGTTCTTCCTTACTCACCTTCTTTTCTAAGCTAAAGAGCCCCAAACATTGCAACTTTTCCTCATAATGGAGTGGCTTCAGCTCCCTGATAATTTTGATTGCCATTGTCTGTACCTTCTCCAGCACTTCCAGTGGAATGTTTAGGTTCTCAGCCCAACTCAGTTACGGGCTTGTGTGGTGGACATTCCTGTGGCCCAGAATTCTTCATTTATTTCAGTGCGCCTACACTCTTGTGTGAGCTAAATGCCCCATTCATTTCAATGGAAGTGGCAGCTCCAGGATTACGAAGGGGCACATGGAGGTGCCTCCTCTATTGTAGTAAATGGGGTGATGCCTTTACATCTGCAAGACTGCTTTGTGCTGCTTGGCACAACATGCAGGCAGAGAGACACTAGCCGGGGATGATCTCTCTCCCCTCCCCATTTCGAACAGGGAAAAAATTAATCAGCTCACAGATTCAATGTGAGAATGAATGAGATAAAGCACACTTCATAATGAAAAACTGGATATACAAGGTTCATTAAAAAAAACAGTAATTGCTTTAAAAATAGGCAAACAAAAATTGCCACACTTTCAGTTATATCACACATAATTATTTAAGCCCTATTCAGCACAAAAACTAGTAAACCAGCTGGTTTATGATCACTGGAATAAAAACACACACATATACATAAAAACATGCGCACAGCTATACAATACAGAAACACAGCATGGTCACGCTGAAATCTATTTAATCCAATGCCCACTTCTCAGCCCCAGCCAGCAGGATTCAATGTGATCCCCTGAACTTCACTGATCTTAAATAAACCATAAACACTCAGCAGCTTCATTTGTAAACAGTGTTATATAAACAATAACAGGTTGGATGGATGGATGGATGGATGGATGGATGGATGGATGGATGGATGGATGGATGGATGGATGGATGGATGGATGGATGGATGGATGGATGGATGGATGGATGGATGGATGGATGGATGGATGGATGGATGGATGGATGGATGGATGGATGGATGGATGGATGGATGGATGGATGGATGGATGGATGGATGGATGGATGGATGGATGGATGGATGGATGGATGGATGGATGGATGGATGGATGGATGGATGGATGGATGGATGGATGGATGGATGGATGGATGGATGGATGGATGGATGGATGGATGGATGGAAGCTCTGGGTTGCTTTGTAATGCACATTTACATGCTAGTTCTCTCCTACTCATAAGATTTCATTTCCTATCAGTTTCTGCTTCTTTCAGTAACAGAATTTTGCTTAAATGAGATAAGATCAACTTTCTTTACAACCTAAGAGATGAAATTGCTAAGGATGTTCTAATTAGTTGCAGGGGAGGGGAATCAGACAGATTGAAATTAGTATCTTTGAATTTCCTCCCTGCATGCATGAAAATATGTACTTACTCTAGTTTCCAGGAATTTGTTTCTCTTGCAAATACAATACTCTCCCTATCCTTTCAGAGCCCCATACAAGTTTCAATATGACATGGAGCTTCTGCTTCAATGGGCTTCCACGGTGGGGGAGAGGGGAAGCATTTCCTTCATCTGTTTATAACCAATAAAAACTAGCATAAAAGATACTATTCAGGGGAATTCCTATGCAAATAAGCCCTTTTAAAAAGCAAAGGCAGACACCTCTACAGGGATCGAAACCCCACACAGCCATGAAGCTCACTGGGTGACCTTGGGCCAGTCACTGCCTCTCAGCCTCATGAAAACCCTATTCACAGGGTCGCCATAAGTCGGAATCGACTTGAAGGCAGTACATTTTTTAAAGAGCCAAAAATCGACCTAACTTTGCACGTTGTGAGAAAAACAAACCATTTGGTATAGTTGATCATTAGACACACACCGAATAATTTTAGACACTGTGCCACTCCACCACTCTCTGACGGGGGGCATTACCCCCCTTGATGTGTTAGAATCCTGAAAATTTAGGCATTCAGTTTTTTCCCTATAACTTTGCTCCTATAAGAGATACAAGAATGATTCTGGTCTCAAAATTTAACAGTTTGAATGCCAGTCGGGAGAGAAATAGTGGTGTGCAACCCCCCACCCCATCCCAGGAGGCCAGTAGCCCCCTTGATATTGCACAATACTAATAACTTTTCTCCTATTTGAGATGGAAATGGAAATGGACTGCCTTCAAGTCGATCCTGACTTATGGCGACGCTATGAATAGGGTTTTCATGGTAAGTGGTATTCAGAGGGGGTTTACCATTGCCTTCCTATGAAGCCGAGAGACAGTGACTGGCCCAAGATCACCCAGTGAGCTTCATGACTGTGTGGGGATTCGAACCCTGGTCTCCCAGGTCATACTCCAGCACCTTAACCACTACACCACACTGGCTCTCCAATCAAGAGCAGGCACCTATATTTTTTCTGATTATAATGTTTATGTCATATATCACTTATATATGACATAGGTAGTGCACAAGTTGTTCTATTAGTATGATATACTACAACTGTTTGCCAGTTTTTGTCTCTCTGTGTTTGTTTATTAAGAATTTATGCCCTGCCTTAAAGGGCCAATGGCCTCACAAGGTGATGTAATGGAAACCATCAGTTCGAACACGTTTCCCATACTCAGCAAGCAGAAGAAATCTACAAAAAGTAAAGCAGATGTAAAATTTGTAGGACTGAAAAATGATTGTTCTCTCTTCAGTTGATTGTACGTAGCATGCCAGACAATATGCTTAGGTACTTCTGAAATCACTAAAATACAATAAAGGTTTACATGTACCCAAGAGCACAACTGTCATATCTGCAAAGATGTTCTGTCTTATTGAAAAAGAGAAAATCCATCTCCATCATAGGCATTACCAATGTGGGTAAAAAAATATATGGGCCTTGTGCAAGACCATTCTTTGAATCTCCATTTTTTAAATTATTTATAATGACATAGACTTTCCTCTGAGTTCACTGTGAGTTATAGAACCAGTATACAATCAGAAGCCAGGTAGTCTAAGCCCCTAGCCAATGATAGGAAAATCCATCCACATCTACCAGTTCCCCAGAGATTGAGTATAAACAGTCCAAAGCACAGGGCCAAGCTACACAATATATGTCTGTGTTTTAATAACACCTGGCCTTCATCAACATGTATATAGACAGTTTGGCCATTATGGATGCAGAGAAGGACAACTATTTGTTTTACAGTTGGGGGAGCATGTTTAATAGACCCCTGTCTTGTGATAAAGGAATTTTCACTCTGTTCAGAATTGTAAGGAAACCTAAGGGAGCAAAATATGCATAAATGCTACATGGAGACACTTTCTAATAAACATCCTAAACAGTGCTAATGACCCTGTCCTATATTATAATCATCAGATATGCTAATCCACCCCTCTCCATTACTATCAACAATCCCCAATTATCCCAGAGCATAAATAAATAATGTCCTGCTCATTCATTCTTACAACACAAGATTTCTTTTTGGTATTCTAAATGAAGAGGGAAATATTACAAAGAGTCTTGGCTATATGTAATTAATTAATCTGGCAAAGATGTTCCATTTTATAATCATGCAAATATGAATTACTCTGGTAGTTCTCAGAAAATCACTGCAATTTTGTTACATCAGCCCATGCTATGACCCAGTAACTGTTGCTAGATGTAACTTGGGATTGAAGCTCTTGCTGTGACAGAGAATTTAGCTGAGAACTCTACCACCTGATCCCCATACATAGTTCTTTACTCAGCACTCATCCAAAGATCTCCCACAAACATCTGCCTAAGAGCTATTGGTTGGGTAGGTTTGTGGGCATGCATTCTGTCACTGAGCTGCAGCCCATCCTCAAGGCTTCATGACCTTGTTCATACTATTAATGCATCTGGATGCCAATGTACCAACACTTGAAACCCATCCATTCTCTCAACAGCAGAATCAATCAACCTGTATGCACAGGAGAACTGCACTAGGATGCACCAAGGATGGTGAGGACGGATTAAGATATTTCATTAAATGTACAACTTCATTTTGCATAAATAACAGCAAAATGTTTAGATTGCCAGATTGTGAGACAAGGGTGACTGTAAAAGCCAGTTGGCATAATTCTATCCCATTCTCCCAAACATTCCATCTAGACTAAGGAACAGAATCCAGCATCACCACCCTTATAGTGTCCTTGAACGCATTGTTTTGAATTTTCCCCATACAACTGAATGACTACTATTCACTTTGGGGGAAAGAGGGAGAAGTCAAACTTCCGCACTTCATGACACTTTTGTGGGGAAGCCAAAAGTGGGCATGACTATTGCAATGTGTTTTATGTGGGACGTTCCTTGAAGATGATGTGGAAACTTCAACATGTCCAAAATGTAATAGCCAGCTTACCAGCTGGATTCCATTTAGAACTCACATAAACCTTGTTTTGAAAGAGCTGCACTGGTTACAAGTTCATTTCTAGGCCCAATTCAAGCTGCTCACAAGAGTGTTTAATGCCCTAAACACCTTAGGCCCCAAATATCTGAAAGACCATCTCCATCCCTACTGACCTTCTCAGGTGTTAAGATCTGCAGAGGGTCATTTCGTATATTCATTCACCAAGTAAAAATCTCTTGGTAATTCCACCACCCTCAGAATGCAGAAAATGGTGGCCTGGGAGAGGGATTTCCCTGTGGCAGACCCTAAATTGTAGGACACCATCCCCACAGAGGTGTGTCTAGAACCTCCGTTGTACAACTGTTGTCATATGCTGAAGACACACTTCTTTACCCTGGCTTTTGACAGTTAAGGTATTTGGTTTTGTGGGAGCCACCTCTTTTGTTGAATTTATACTGTTCAGTTCCATTTGAAACAATTTTACTTGTTTTATAATTGTGATAGTTTTATCTGGTTTCATAACTTTATATTACATTGTTGTAATAATGTGCACTGGGACCTTATGCTGAAGAAAACTTATTCAATCAATCAATCAATCTGTCAGCTCTACACTGCATCAGCAGTGTCAGGGGGGGCTGGAAATTCCTGGGTCTCTGGCAGGGAAGGAAAGTCCTTAGCCAGCAGTCGGGCTGTAAATCTGCCAGGCCTATCCGAAGCGTACTTGCCAAGTCAGAAGTCCAGAAGTGAGGTCAGTGGAGGTCTGGGATCAATTGCCAAGGAGGTCAGTCAAAGAGATGCTGCAGGGAAACTAGGTCTACACAAAGCCACACCTGACATTGCAGTCAGCAACAAGCTGCAGCCAAGGTGTGCCTTATAAAGAGCAGGATGGACAGCAGGTGTGAGCCCTCAGCGTTTGGGCCTTAAGGAGACAGGCCTGCCTCTCTTCTGCCTGACCTTCTGCTGTCTACGTTCTGCAGGTGAGGGGGGAGTATCCTGTTCACTGTCTGTGTCTGGCTGCAGGGCCTGTGCTGTCCCTGGGGTGCTCTTCAGCTGAGGGGCAGAAGGAGCTGGATTCTCAGGAGGCTCCTCTGTGTCTCCTGCTGCTCCTGGGTCTGCTGCTGTTACTCCCGAGTCATCCTCATCTGAGGAGTCCTCTGACGGGGCCATGACACAATCTTGCATTCCACTCCTGTCAGTGGGCAGCCTGCTTTCAATGGTAGGGATCCTGTAGTGGGGCAATGTGTGTCTGCATGTGGAGACATGCTGTACCCTCACACATACACACTGCTTCCTATAGTATCCGAGCATCTCCATCTTCACACACCCAGTCTGTCATAATGCTAGACATCTTGCTAGATTAAATGTATTAAGTACGGCACATGAAGCAGGATAATCAAGTCATTCATTTAATTGAGGTTTGGATGGTGGGAACTGTGGGATATGCTAAAGCATGACAGATTTCATCTCAGTCTCTCGAAACACATGGGGGAGGGGCATTAGTTTTACTAGTGCCTTCAAAAACTCTTTAGACAGTGAAGGGAAACCTGGGGTCCTCCAGATGTACTCCAGTTCCCATCTGCCCCATCCAGCATGGCCAATGCTCACACATGATGGAAGTTTTAGTTCAGCAACCATCTGGGGGGCCGCAGGTTCTCCAGCCCTGATTTAGACAATAACAACATGCAGCCCGCTCTGAGAGATATAGGAGCAACTTTTGCCAAGTGACATTCAATTTTGTTTTTCTTATATAACAGTACCCTGGTAAAGTTCCCCACGAATGTGTTTTGAAACATGATTTAATTTCTAACACGTTTTTAGTAAATTCTATGGGGTTGTGAATTTCCATAAACAACAATACTGTCATATTCCATGCATGCAAACACTTTTGAACAATTGGATTGTGTTAATATTCCATTTTATTCCCATCATTTGATGTTTCCAATTTAGTAAACAAGATGTGCATTGCCTAGTGAAAAAATAGTCACTGGTATTGCTTTTTTAGTATTTACCCTTTTTTGTGCTTTTCACTAAAAGCATTGAAATATATCTTGTGACAGGTTTAAGGCATGCCTTCCCTTTTTTTCTACATATACTAATGATAATTTATAATACAGACTTAACACTATGGAATCTGTACACATTTAATTATGCTGAGCATGATCCACAACTAGTGAAATCCATAGGTATATTGCCACTGACCAGTGAATTTAAGTAGGTTCTTTATACACAGCCTATTATTGTTCATTGTGCATTACAGTATATTATGTTTACTAATGCTATTACCCCCAATGTTATTATGGCTAGGGTTGCTTCTGTTAATACTACCACCACTGCTACTACTATTATTAATATTGTAATTCCCATCTAAATGAGCGGTTAAAGGTGGTCCAAGTGGTGTCTAAACTGAAAATATGATTTGCCAAAAAGCATTTTTCCTATGTATAAAACAATCTTTAGGAGCTTGTTATACTACCAATGGATATCTTTAGCTGCCATGTTTGCCTTCTAAGAATAACATTTATGCTCTGCAGTTACTTATTATTAGATAGTAGGAGTATGCACCTGAAACAGTAACAAGTATTTTTAAAAGGAGGGAAGTATCAGTAATCAATTTAAAATAATTCATTTTAATGAAAACATAATGATAAAGGAATGTTTTAAAGCAGGCCATATTCTTCGTCTACTTCATGTGTTGATGCAACCTCACTTTGTCCAATATTTATAAAAGATAGATGAGATTAAACGGAAGATTGACACTATAATCCTAAATATACTTACTTGAAAGTAACACACAGTGACTAGAGTGAATGAGCTGATCCACACATGCATCACTTGTTGACTCATGTCAAGCCATGGCTTCCATGTGCAAATAGCTCATCAGACATAAAACAGCTGCTGGATCTTTCATACCCCTTCAAAACACAATGTTTTATAGTGCAGTCAGCTCTCACACTGAGCAGCCAGCATCAGTACAATGATCACATGAAGAAAAGCTAAGTGGCATGCATGCATGTGTGAACTAGCCTAATGTTACATCCCATCAAGCATAAAATTATTGATGTAGGACTCAGTCCACCAAGTACTGCTCCCGCATAAGCCTCATTGAAGTAAAAATGAGCTGCTTGCAGACATTGTTCTGTGGACTACAACCACATTACAGCACTTCATTAACAGCTTTAGTTTGATATAAGTAGCTGCCTACAGTAAATAACTATGGCATTGAGTGGCATGCCCCAAATTTTCCAAGTATTTTTCACCATTGAAATAATATCTCTGCACAGAATGCCAGTCAAATTTTACAAGTGTAAAGCACAATACAGTGGTTGATGGGGTATTGTTTCAGATGCTAACAAAGACTGTACATCAAAATAAATGCAAACTTACTCCAGAAACTTATCTATCTTAACAGGCAAGCCTATGTCCATGTGAAACAAACAATGAAGACCATTCTAAAACGGACAGCCTCATTTCCATCAATAACAATGAAATGTATTCAGTCTTATCTTTTCCCCTCCATTAGTTATGGATTAACCTGGTTCAGCACCTAGCGTGTACTGAGCTTTTGAGGCCAGTCTAGCTCATTGGTCATCGCTGTCATCTGTACTTTCCAATTTAGCTCAAGGTGCCTTGACCTTTTTTTTAGGAAAGGCAGGGTATAAATAAATAAATAAATAAATAAATAAATAAATGTGTAGTTAGTTACACATGATTAGTTGCACTAGAATGTGGACATCCACATTTGTCCACATTTTCATACTATTGAAAGCAGACAACATATGCATATCTGCTTTACCCCCCTAGTCAAGAGAAGGAAATTCCTCCTTTATCTGCAATGGGGTAGGCTTGATTTTAGGATTATAGACTAATATGGATATTAAATGTGGATTAAAACCAATTTTACTAGCATTTCAAAAATGTTGTGTTTTGGCAAGCCTGATGTCTCATGGATAGTTCATATGAAAGCAAGGAGAAGTGTGGCCCACTCGTTCTCTTTCCCCCACTTGTTATGAATTGGCTTTCAAACAAAGATGATATGCAGAGTTACTGCAATACACTGTGTACCTCAACGGCTGATCATATAGACACCATAGTGAAAATGGTCTATGACTTAAGTAAGTTACAACTCATCCAATCAGATTGCTTATGCAATGGCTTCTGTGACCTACAAGGGGGTGGGGAATCCCATTTACTTGAGTGGATTTTAGATACCTAAATTAACTTAGAAATACGGCAATGTCTGTATCTAAATTTTCCAGGCTACTTACAGCTGGTTTCAGTGACATTTGGGTTACTAAAACTAATTCTTATGAGTTTGAAAGCATATAATCATAATTTGTAACTGTGTGTGTATGTGCATGCATGCACACCTGTGCATGCACACACACACATATACACACACACAGGTGTAGATAACACTCTTTGAAAGGGCTCCTGCTGGGAGGAATGGCGGGATACTAAATAAATAAATAAATAAATAAAGGCCAGACAGTTGAAATTATATACTTGAAAAGAATCCTTCTCTGTCCCTGAAGGGCTCACATTATGAAGATGAAATTAAAGGTGGGGAGATAGGTTATATATAATATCCATACACACATGCATATACACACAAATAGTAAAACCTGCATTCTCTGGATCATACTACATCTCCTACTTATCCAGATTCGTTGTCCTACTATAGCACCATGTCATTGTGTAAAAAAACAAAACCCTACCCAAACCATATAAATGGTTATCCAAATGTTTGGGATATTATCCAGGCCATAAATATAAAAGAGGCTGTAATATAATAATCCATATGTTCTATATAGATATCCATATAAATTTCATCTTTATATAACAATGCAATACTATTAATATAGAGATATATGTAAGTATGTATAAAAGAAAGTTAACGTTCTATTTTACAAAAAGGCAATTATTTTATTATCAATATAGTTAGCTGCTTTTTACACAATTGCAATAACTAAAGAAAAAAGAGAAGGAGAAGAAAAAGCCTGTTTAAAATAAAAGGATAATATAAAACCCCATGGTTTCAAGTTGGGACCTCTTGCCAAGTCTTTGATTAAATACAGAGTTAGATTATTTACCTTCAAGTATGGCACTTATATAAATAAGAGCAAAGAGGTGGTGACACAGTTAATAGCGATAAATTCTACTCCTTTGGTATATATGTCCAAAAAAACCCTGTCAGCAAATACATAACTTGGCTGAACATGTCCAAAAAAACCCTGTCAGCAAATACATAACTTGGCTGAACTTTAGATCATTCCATCATTTTTATGCATATAGCAGGGAACTGTGTTTTATTTATTTATGAATTTGGTAGATCACAACTAGCATAATAATGATTAAGGTATCTGGTGTGAGCAGACAGGCAAACCCAAAAATGGCAAAACTATATTCAGCGCTACCGTTTTTGTGTAATTGTTTTTTGTACAAAAACAATTATAGAAAAATGCTAATCATACACAGTAATCGACTATGTGATGCTGACAGTGTAAAGCCAGACATCCATCAGATGAAATTCATGGATGTACTAGCAGATTTGACAGTCCTATGGCCGGACAGTGATAATCTCTCCCTCGGCTTTTGTAGACATGCTTGCATTTGAATATTGCTATGACACCCTCCCCAAACCCTCCCTCAAGAAATGGCTTCCTCACCATTTTTAAATATAACATTCTAGACACATTTCCATCAGTTAGACAAATATACTTGTCCTAATGATGGTAAAAGGATGCTCCAGTCAACAAATAGCAATGGATCTTTGGGGGTGGGAGGGTTGTAAGGCCAGACTGAAGTTTTGTATAGCTGTTTTTTCATCAGTCTTTTATTTAGCACTCAATTTTGTATCTGGTTTAGAAAGTGCAGATCCAGTACCTTAACGGCTTTCTTGGTAGTGTGAGGAAACAATTGCTTCAGCAATGTTCTTTCCCTAACTCTAATGTCCACTAGGTCAGCAATACCCAGCAAAGTATTCTGGTTCTGTCACAGTCTCAGACATAAGCGGAGTCACTAGACTGAGTCCTGCCAAAGTTAGGCATACTCATACGTGGCAGGTCCTTGTTCCTGATTTCATATATTGATTTCCGTTTTGCTTGCACTCCCCTCACAGCCATTTTGATCTTTCTCCAGCCCAAATGATTCAGTTCAGCCAAGTTGAGCACCACACAAATACCACTCACAGCAAACATGAAGACCAAGAAGACTGTCTTCTCAGTGGGCCTCGAGACATAGCATTCCACTTCCTTAATGCAAGGATACCTATCACATTCATACATGGATGGGACATTGAATCCATACAGGAAATACTGCCCCACCAAAAATCCAATCTCCAGAGCATTTCTGAAAACCACCTGGATGATATAAAATCTAGAGATGCCTTCTTGCCGCCTCATCTTTGACTTTGTTGTTCTGATAGCTGGGTTGGGGATTTCCTTTACTTCCAAGCAGTCAGGTTCTGCCTCCTTGGTGGAGTTCTCAGTGTTCTGCAGCACCCCATTGACAATGGTATTCTTGATCTTCTTACTATCCTCCCGTTTCATAGAGTCCTGATCTCTGTCCAGAGTGAGGAAGACAGTGGAGTACCTCCTTTCCCTCTGTTTCGCAGATTGGTGAACAGAGTATGTTATAAAGCAGAGACTAGGGGTGCACACCATGATGATCTGAAATACCCAGTATCTAATGTGAGAAATAGGAAATGCTTGGTCGTAACATGCCTGGTTGCAGCCTGGCTGCAAGGTGTTGCATACAAACATAGTCTGTTCATCATCGTAAACAGTTTCTCCTACAATGGCCACAATAAGAATCCTGAAGATCACCACCACAGTCAGCAGAATCCTATAAAACAAAGGTTAGATGAGTGCACATTTACAGGGTAGGAAAGGAACACTGAAAAATCCACAGAATTCATTATCAGCAGATACTGTGGTGACCACTGCTATAATAAATAAATAAATGGAGAAGAGGTCTGTTGGTGGCCACTAGCCAAGATAACCAGAAGACAACTTCCATGTTCAGAGACAATGTGATTATTAGATGGTGAAAACATAAAATCCAAGATGCATGTCATAAACTTGCTCAGCTTGTAAACTTCCCTATTGCTCCTGTCTGGCCATAGTCAGAGATGGATTCCTGCATTAGATGTCCTCCCAGAAAAGGTTCACCTATCTGCCTTTTTAAATTCTTCCCACAAACAAGTGTACACATTTTTATTTACAAAGGAATCTCCAGGATATTACTTGCTGATCTCCTGATTATTATTATTGTTTCCTTTAGCCATTTTTACGGATGCTTTCTCTATGATTGTGCACGAACTTTTAGGACCAAATTATGATGCTGTGGTTGTTGATGTATAAATATTTGTTGTTTTCACACTATTTATTGAACACTGATTTGGGTACTTTTTAGCAATGTGTTTCATGAATTTATAAAATAAATAAACAGATGGTGATTGGTCTCATCCAGCACAGCAGCTCTTATATTCTTTGAATTCAAGGACCTAGGCACACACAGGCCATTTTCAACAGAGTTATGTGGAGCTGTCCAGTGCTGATTCTGTATCTCAGGCAGCCTCAGTGAACTTCCGGGGTTCTGTATAGTCGCTTGACAAAAAAAAAAAAAAAGATTGCCTAAGCAATCTGCATCTCCATATGGATGTTTACACCAAGTAGAAGGAAATGCTTGCATAGTTTATGCGGGCACAAATCTTAGTTTGACTTACGTGTGGCAAGATCTATAACCACAACCACACGTTTAAGCAGCCAGTTTTATGTGTTTTTTTCCTGAACCTCAAGTGAAGAACAACAGAAGTGGGTCAAATAAAAGTGGCACCTCTCCCAGTTTGCTATGATATACAGCATATTGATCAAACATCATACACCATAATTGGGAGGATGAGGCAAACTAAAGGCAAGAGAGCTTGGGTGTCCTTACTTTACCCTTGCTTTTTGCAAGTTCTTGGAAACGCCCCCCCCCACATATCTCATCCACATCTGTCTCCTTTAAATGTGCATTCAGTAATTCCGTTTTCTTTTTAAATTAATAAGCTGACTGGGGTGGGAAGTGGGGGATGGATTATACAGAAGGTTAAGAGAGTCCTGTGCGCTAGCAGTGAACTCTGAAATAAAGCAGAGAAGCGGGGAGGGGGGGAAGGAGAGAGAGAGAGAGAGAGAGAGAGAGAGAGAGAGACTGAGCGCAGTCCTCTGCGGTAGCAAGTTTGGAAAAGAAAAAATTGGGAACGTTGAGAGGGGGTGGGGGGTGGGGGCTGCTGGGAAATCCCGTCTCGGATGCTTCAAGGTGTCCGGTTAGGCGGCAGCCCTTTCCACGCTCTTCCTTGGGAGCGAGATCCGTTGGGATCCCATCCAGGGAACTTTCCTCCGAGTAAATGCCCTTTAGGATGGCGGGCAGGAAGGGACTGGTCACCAACCACCCAGTGCCATTGGCTGTCCCTCGACAAGCTCAGCCGCAGCAGGGTCAAAGAGGGCGAAGCAGAGTGGTTCGGGAAGGGAAAGGTGAGGCGAAGACTGGCGGGGCGGGCTGCGGATCGCGCGGCTTTGCTTACCTGCCTATCATAGTGGAATGCTGCTGGACGGCGGCTTCGAGGAGTCTCTCTAGGATGGTCCATTCCCCCATCGCGGTTCATCTGGAGGCGAAGGCTTGGGCAGCGGCGGCGCAGGAGCAGAGCGGCGGCGGCGGCAGCGCTTTCTTTGCAGCCGCGAAGCGCGTTCCCGGGCCGGGCCGCCCGCCCTGCGGGGAGAGGCAGCTGCGGCGGGGCTCGCCGGGCTGCCTGGCACGCAGGGCGTCTCCCGGGAGCCAGCCTGGGCGGCGATCGCCTGGCGCTGCGCAGCCCAGGCGGAGGTCGCCTTCAGTGTCTCGCCGCCCGCCTCCCAGGCGCCTTTAAGTAGGCTCTGCTTGCGTCACGGCCAGGTTGGAGGGGCGCTTGCCGCAGCCGGCAAGGGATCGCCGCCGGGGCAGCGGTGCCTCCAGAGGGGAGAGGGCATCCAGCCGCGCCGCCGGACTCGCTCATCTCCCCACCGCCAGCCCCTCCCCACGAGAGCTGTCCCTTCGCTCGCGGAGGGGGGAAAGGCAAGGATGTCCGCGGCGACGACGCATCCAAAGAGGGAATGAAGGGCTGGGCGGGGGAATCCGGAGCGCAGCCTACCAGTCAGCCTCCTAGCCGGATCCACGGGCCTCCCTTTCTTCTCCCGTGCCATTTCCTTGGGACTTGGCCTACGCCGCGTCTTTGGAGGTTTTCCCTGCTCATCGCCAGCCAAGATAGACGGGAAGAGGAGGCGAAGGGAAGGCGCAGCAGCGTCCTCGGCGCTGGAAGTGAGTGCGGGGTGGTGTGCGAGGCTCGGGTCAGGCGCTGCAGGCATCAGGAGCTGCGCTCCAGACCGTGCTCTTTCTCCCACGCCCCGCTTGCCCAACGGAATGGACGCCCGGCGGGGACGGTCGCCGCCAGCAGGTCGCACGCCCGGACGCCGGATGGGTACCTGCCTTGCCGAGAATTGCTCCTCTGTTTCCCACTTGCTGGGCACGTGAGGAGTCTCCGTGCAGAGGCTCCTCCAGTAGGAGCCCAAAGGCCGCCCCTTCCTTCCCCGTCTTTGTCCCACCTTGGCTCTTCGCTGCTGCTGCTGCTGCTTAGAGCAAAGCTGCACCTATGGTAAGGGGAGACCCTACGAGGACACGCCCGGGATGGGCTCACCAGGTGAACATGCTCGCCGGCGGCATCTTGGCCCTTTGGAGCCCCAAGCAGCTAGGAAGGCCTACCGAGGCAGACCATGCGGGTGAAGTACAGTCCTCTAGTTTGGGCCCTGCTTGAGGGTGGGGGTCGTGGGGCGCTGTGCTGTCGACAGCAACACCTCCTCTGTACCTTGCAAGTGAGGCCACACCCACACCATACATTTCAAGCATCATTGGACAGAGGGGGTGCCAAGGGGCTGAAGTGCCCCCCCACCAAGGAGTTACTGCCCAGTGGTATAACGTTAAAGCCATGGCTCCCCGCCCAGGAATCCTGGGAACTATATTTTGTTAAGGGTGGTGAGGGTTGCTGGCAGACCCTGTACAGAGCTACAATTCCCAGCATCCTTAGCAAACCACAGATCCCAGGATTCCTTGGGGCAAGCTATGCCTGTTAAATCGGTATAAGGTTGCTTGAAATGTATGGTCTGGATGTGCCCTGAGTGATGGTGTTGGTTACACAGAATGGCCACCTCTCCCTCCAGTTGCTCACCTGCTGCCTCTCGCTGGGCCTAGTTGCCCCTGGGCCCTGTTCCCACTACCTGCACTGGTGAGCTAGGAGAGCAGCCCCTGCCTCCTCTTGCTCACTCACCCTATATTGCGGGGGTGGACCACCTGCCTGCCTTCTTACCTCAACCAGTGGGGGGAGGGGCTGGCTGTCAGCTTCCTCCGCCACAGTCTCAGTGTTGCCCCTGATAGAATTCAACAGGGAGGAGGGTCAGGACTAGGGATGGGTGAGAATTTCAATTCAGTTTTCATTTCAAGCAGAATCTATCAAATTTGCAATTTCCAAAACAATATGAGAACCAAAACACAGCCATCCTTCGAAATTTGCATTTATTCGAATTTTGGGATGCAGTTTGCCAACTAAACAACATGTACAAAAATGCATATATCAGGGGAAAGTGTGCATAAAAATGAACACATGGGTGAAGATAACATGCAAAAAGGCGTGAAATGATGAGAAATGGCTTGCAAAAATGTGTACCTTTGTCAAAAGTGGCTACAAAAATGTGTTTATTTGGAGAAATTTGCACTAAAATGGTGGAGAAATTTCATGAGGGAATCTGCAGCTGCTCCTTGCCCTTCATTCCCATTGCTGCTCCTTGCAAGAGGAGGAGCTGCTGCCATCTCAGCTTCCCTGCCATCTCTCTGTCTCTGCCTGGCACTGGCACAGGGCTGAGGACTGGGCTCGCTGGGACAGAGCACAGGTGAGCTAACAAGGTGATGGAGCAGCTGCTCACTGCACAAGCAGCCACCTCTGTTCATTTGCATGCCTGTGCTCTCTCTCTCTTTCTCTCTTCAGGAGTCCACTACTGAAAGAGAGAAGAGTGGGCCTGTGGACAGAGCTAGCAGCTTGTGCTCTCCCTCTCTTGCTCTTCTCAGCACCACAGGATGCAGTCCCCACCCCCACCCCACTGCTTAGAAAAAAGAGGGGGAAAGAAAATGAATCTGCCACCTCTGCCCACTCTCTGTCTCTCCCCATGGTCTGGTGGGGAGCATGGGGCCCACTGCGGAGGTGAGGGGGAGAATGCGAAGATGGGAGACTCCACAAAAGGCACATGCCCAGACAGGCCTCCATAACCATGAAAGAGGGCCAGGTCGGCAAGGGCCTCTTCAAACCACCTACCAGCAACTGTCCTGTGGGGAGGATTTCAGGAGAGAAAGGGAGGCAGGCAAAGACCACTACAAGGCCTGCCCTATCCCCTCAAACCCCCACTGCAGCACACACACAGGGCAATACGCAATCAACTGCCCTGTCGGAAGGTCTTGTTGTTAATATGTTAATCTTGTTGTGTTTTTAAAATATTAATTGAATGTAAATTGTATGCCACCTTGGTAGGATTTATATCCTGAAAAGTGGGATATAAATAATTGTAATACATAAAATAAAAGTGAGCTGGAACCAGACCAGATAATTTCAGAACAAGAGGCTAACATGCTTCTCCTGACAAAATGCTTCTTCACACATTACATTTTAAGATGTATTTTACACATCCCTTTTTGGTGTACAATTTTACCTAAAAATATAAAATATGAATTCAGTAAATGTGTGCTTCATTCAGTTACACTTCTCATAGAGCTGTGATTGATCAAAGTTCCCCGCCATGTGGTCATTCTTTGGCAAACCTGTGATTGTCTCTACAGGGTGTGAAACATTATAGGCCAAAGAGTTAATACTAAAATAGAGACATGTTTCACAGCTCAAGCTAGAACTAGTTTTCCACTTTTAATATATGCATACTTCTGACTAGTCAAAGAGTTGCATTCAGGCATGTGGCTACAGCAGCATTCAGTACAAGGCACATGAGGCAAACATGTCCTTGGCTGTATGGCACACAGTCTAATTTGTAACATCAGATATTAGATTGCATTAGATCAGATATGAGTTTGTGCCACTGCAATTTTTTTTAAAAATAACAATCATATGCAGAAGTGGGACAAACCAAACTTATGATTGGAAAAATGAAAAAAGGAAAGAAACTAACATTGACAGGTTTTTTCATCCCTACTACTGAGAGAGAGAGACAATGCTTGCTTGCACCTTGGGAGGAGGTACACAGAAGCAGCTTTGCTCTTGCAAGTGGGGTGATATCCCTTCTGTTCTGGTGAATGTCCTAACGTCCACTAGCTGCTTGCAGCATAGACACAGATGTAAAAGGGAGTAAGTAGATATAAGCAGAAGACTTTTAAAAAAAAATAATTGAAGAAGAAAAACAACAAAACTAACTGCGTTTGCCCTCAGACTTATCATCCATAACTGAATGCTGTGATCCTCAAAATGGTCCTCAAAGTTGTAGACAGTCAAGGAATATGCCAGGCACAAATACCTGTATTGGGATGATATTATTTCAGCCTGCCTAGGATTAATGTTAAAATAGCTTAATTTTAAATATTTGAGTATGCTGAACCTCAGATCAAAGTTTACTTCACTTATGTGAGACAACTGTATCAGTAGAGGGGGCTCTTTTGGTAGTTCTGCCACCCTTGGACACTTGGGGGGGGAGTGGCCCAGGAGAGGGCAATCTCTGGGGTGGCTCCTAAGTTGTGGAACTCCCTTGCCACCCAGGTGAGTCTGGCAACTTCGCTGTACAGTTTTAGGCGAACTCTGAAGGCGCACCTTTTTACCTTGACTTTTGACACCTGAGACATATATTTTTAGGACCCACCCTATTTTGGGATTTTAGGCTGTTTTTTAATTGTTTTTAATGTCATATTTTAACATTGTTGTAACCTGCCCTGGGACTGTTGGTTGAAGGGCAGGTAATAAATGATGTTGATGATAAAAATATTTCTACTACATAAAAATCGGTTAAAACGGACAGTTGCTTATACTATCCACTTAGTGCAAGATGTATTCATATTAAATAGTAGTACAAACGCAACTAATTTAGGTGGAGTATACTGCATATGATTACTTGTAAGTTTGCTATTGTTTTCTTTCCTTTTTAAAGTATACATGTTGTGTAGAAAATGATTGCCAACATTTTTGTGGAAAATAGACTCATTTCATAAAGTACTGGAGTGGTGTGATTCTTCCTTGTTAGAATGAACATATATAATGCCTCTGTGTATGTGATACAGTACATGTACTCGGAGCCTTGTACCCAGCGTTGCTTTAGAATTCTAAGAAGCCCCCCCAAAAAAATCAGTGCAGTTTTTTAAGTAATGGTTAAAATTAGTGCAGTTTTGAAAGGTTCAGTCCACAATCTTGATTCAAAATGGTGCCCAATTGTATCCAAATGTATTTATTTATTTATTTATTTACTTACTTATTATTTGATTTATATCCCGCCCTTCCTCCCAGCAGGAGCCCTATGTTTACATAGATGAAAACATACTTTCCTCTTTCAACAAGCCTTTTAAGTTGAAACCTATCCCAGTCTGCATCTGTGTTAGAATTGCTTGTTAATATGTTTTTTTAATAACGTTTTTAACCCTTTTTAAAAGATTTTTTAAATCTTTTTAAAAATGTTTTTAACGTTGTTTTGTTTTAATGTATTTTAAGGTCTGTTTTTATGATGTATTAGAGTGTTTTTAGCGCTTCTGTTTGCTGCCCTGGGCTCCTGCTGGGAGGAAAGGCGGGATATAAATCAAATAATAAATAAATAAATAAAATACTTCTTGATCATCATGCAAAATATGGTTATAATATTTTAAGACATATCCAAATGTATAGCAAACAAACAGCTTTCCAATCTGTGTAGAAGATATTAGGCACAGGCCATTATAACATGGAAGAAAATAACAATACTTATTCCTGCCCATTATGAAATGAGTGCTCTTTTCCACAAAAAATGTTTGCAGTTATTTTCTACCTAATACGTATATGTGACCTTCTCAAATTGTTGTTATGTGCTTTCAAGTCGATTACGACTTATGGCGACCCTATGAATCAGTGACCTCCAAGAGCATCTGTCATGAACCACCCTGTTCAGATCTTGTAAGTACAAATGAATAAGTCACAACCATAAAGATGTGAGGAGGAAAATAAAGTTGAACAGCCTACTGCTAATGAACAATATCAACACTTCACTGTTTCATGAAGAACTGAAAACCAGAGGGGGCTTCTTATACTGCTCCATGCAAAGCAGTCATGTAAGCAGATCACCTTGAAATCTATTTGTCTATTACTGCACCATGGAGTGAATTGGTCTTTAATGTGTACTCTTGTAGTGAATAAACTTTACTGAGCATAACCCAAGGCCTTTAAAAAAAACCCACCTCACATCCTTATAGTTTTAACCATTAACAGAATATAATGTACATTTTACAGTATCCACCATAATTAAAATCCCATCCCATATCTGCACTATGGCAATGCACCAAAACCCCAGTTTATTAACATCATTAACTGGAAAATGATTCTCATTAAAAGTTTGCTGCTGCTGCTTGGCTAGAGTGCACACAAGTAGATGAAAGGGGGAAATGTATCTGTTGCTGATTAGGCGTTGAAGGGAGGGCATGGGGCTTGAGTGCAGTGGCCACAGTAGCAGTGGCATCAACAGATGGACAGCCATATAGGTGGCAGTGGAAATGCTGAGTGAAGCAGAGAGCAGTGGCTGAGCCTTCTGGTACCAGGGAGAACCTCTGCCTTGCCAACAGCACCTGCAGGACATACAACTGGAGTCATGGCTTGGAGCCAAGTGGCCAAGTATGTGTTAGCCATACAAGTGCATAGTATTGTTGCTGATGCAGAATTTGATTATCTGATCATGGAGTTTCTAGTCTTCATGGCTAATAACAATAATAATAATATAGCAATATTAGCATTAAGTTCCATCAGTTTGTTGAATAGGCTGTGAGCGGCCCTATAGTTAGATGAGCAACAATCTCAGTGAAATCAGTGGCTTTTCACTAGCTCATAATTCTGGGCAGGATTTCCTGGTGATTTGTTTTTTCCTAGTATTTTAAGAGCAGCTTTCACCTCACATTCAAAAATTTCCGGTTCTTCATCTTATGGTTCCTCCATGAATGAATCTGTCATCCTTGCATCTCTTTTATAGAGTTCTTCAACGTATTGCTTCCATCTTCCTTTTATTTTATCTCAGTCAGTGAGTGTGTTCCCCTGTTGATTATTCAACATCCCTACTCTTGGTTTAAATTTCCAATTAATTTCTCTAATCTTTTGGAATAGGGCTTTTGTTCTGCCCTTTTTGTTGTCCTATTTCTATACAATAATCATTGTAATAGTTCTCTTTGTCTCTCTATACTAGTTGCTGTATAGTTGCATTTAGAGTTCTAACTGTATTTCTATCACCTTTTGTTTGTGCTTTCCTTTGCTAACCATTTTAAGAATTTTGTCAGTCATCCATTGAGGTCTTTCTCTCTTTTTAACTAGAGATATTGTCTTTTTGCATCCTTCCCTGATAATGTCTCTGATTTCACTCCATAGTTCTTCTGGCTCTCTGTCAACTAAGTTTAAAGCCTCAAATCTGTTCCTTATTTGATCTTTATATCCTTCTGGGATGTTATTTAAATAGTATTTTGGCACTATGTTGTCTTAAGCTTTACTCTGATTTTCAATATTACCAATTTATGATCTGTACTGCAGTTTGCTCCTGGTCTTGTGTTTGCAGAAGTATGGAACTTCTCCATCTTCTGCTACTAATTATATAATCAATTTGATTCCTATATTGATTGTTTGGTGATGTTCAAGTGTATAGTAAGTTGCTCAAAAAATGGCTTCACAGAATTCAATAAGACTTTCTCCTGCTTCATTTCTATCTCTTAAGCCCCATTTCCCCATAATTCCTAGTTCTTCTCTGTTCCCTGCTTTTGCATTCCAATCCCCCATGATTATCAGCACATCTTGTTTTGGTGTGATCAATTTTTTTACTGTACTTCTGTGTAAAATCTCTCCAATTCCTCTTCTTCTCTGTTCGCTGTTGGAGCTAGACTTGTGTGACGGTTATGTTATTAGGTTTCCCATTAAACCTCATTGATGTCACTTGTTCAGAACTTGTGTTATAGCTCCTAATTGCTTTTGCTACATCACTTCTCACTATTAAAGCAACCCCATTTCTTCTTAATTTCTCATTTCCTGCATAAAATATTTTGCAGTTGTCTGATTGGAAATGTCCCATTCCTTTCCATTTTAATTCACTCACACCAAGTATTGTAATGTTGATATGTTCCATTTCTTGCTTGACAATTTCTAACTTTCCCTGGTTCATGCTCCTCACATTCCATGTTCCTATTGTGTATGTCATACAACTCTGGACTCTCCTTCTGCATCTGTGCACATCAGCCTCTGGGCTTCTTTCGGCTTTGACCCAGCTGGATCATTAGTCACAGTGCTACTCATACTTGTCCTTTGTTCTTCCCCAGTAGCTCGGTGAGTGCCTTCTGACCTGGGGGTCTCATCTTCCAGCACTATCTCGTGTTGCATTTTGGATACTCTGTTCATAGGGTTTTTGTGGTAAGAGGTATTCAGAGGTGGTTTACCATTGCCTTCCTCTGAGTTTGGATGCATCTTAGTCTGGGGTCTCATCTTTGACCATTCCACCTTGGGTGCCCCTGCTAGAAGTCTAGCCTCTTGGTCTAGACTCCTGACAGCATTGCTCTCAGCTTCTTCGGCACTCTCAAACCCGCTCTACGTTAACCCAAACTATGTTAAGGTGTGCATCCTTGGGGGGGGGGTAAGCATAGCAGGCTGAAAACATGCATTCTGTGAGAGTTTGGTTTGTGCTTGCTCTGAAATCCACAATAAAATACAGTCAGTGCCATGCCTTGCAAGCCACCAAGGTTAAAATAAGGGTTTTGGAAAGGTTTAAGATATGTAGAAAATGAATGCATTTATAAGCTCTTGTGAGGCTTTAACAGCCTAAGACCTCAAAGTTCTTCAGCCTGCTGTGCTGTCCAGAATATGTGCTTTGCTGAATGTGACACTTTTGCCAGTAAATCAGCCTATATTTCGTTCACAATCCTAGGATTAAGGTTAGTTTGATCTTCTCTGGCTTACAACGAGCTTTTTCTTAATGAAGCAGCAATATCATTGGCAGGGTCAAAGCAGTCCATTTAAACATTTTATCAATTGTACCCATGCTGTTTAAAAGCCAGATCCTTCATTAAGGAGCAGGAACTGCCCCGGCTTTCCATTTTTTGTGTTTGTGGTTCATGAACCATGGCCAAAGATTAATAACTATTTCTTTATAATGTGGATGCCAAGGAGAGGTTGCAAGAGTGATTTCCCCATGAGCCTCAAATAGCGTGTCATTGGGTCCAGACAAGACATAATCCTTGTGTGCAATTTGAAAGTTCATTAGCCTACCCTATCAACTATTAGCCAGTGTAATAAAAAGTACCAGATGATGATGATGATGATGATGATTTCCATTTATAAACTGCTTACTATCTAAAAGATCTCAAAGCGGTTTACAATAAAATACACAAGGTACAATAAAAAACATATCAAATTAATTTACAAAGCAAAATACATAAACAATATCCATATACAGTACATAAACATGAATGAAACCTTAATCTTTAAACAACTAGTTTAAACAGTCTCAGACCTTCAAGGAAAATACGGCTGTGTTACCAATACAAAGCAAGGACTAAAGGGAGTCACAAAAAGCTTTTTACATATGTGAAATTTTCTGCTAGAGAAGAGTTACTGAATATATATTTAAAGGTTTTGGGTTAATCATATTTAAAATGTACTGTATGTCAATAATGATTTCAAAGTTTGCCATTTTCAAATGAAATACCAAAACATCAGAATTACAACTCAAGGCATTAAAATTATCACTATTTTAAAAGTGTTTTCAGGATCATCCACAGCTTTCGAATGAACAGAGATATCAGCACAGATGCATAGTTTTACCATATTGGCCTGCACTCTCTTGCCATTCCTGGAACCCCTTTCATAGATATATTTTCCAGTTTGATTAGATCCCACAAAGCCGATGGCTTTGATATCAGGATGGTCACAAATAAAATTCACAGCTGCATGTTGTCCATGGATGATGTTCAGTGTTCCATCAGGGGCTCCAGCATCCTACAGCAGTTTGGCAAGGAACATGAGGGCTCCTGGCACACCCAACAATCAGTAGTGTAGCTAACACATTGGAATCCATTAGCCACCAGCCATCAAAAACCATTGAGCAAGCATCTTCTAGACTAGCTGTTAGTCAACTGAGGATCTTTCAGTCTCTCACATTCACATCAAAGGGAGGGGCAACAAGGAAGTGCAAGACATAAAGTGTTTTAATGAAGGAGTACAACTTTCTTTCAAAGGCTAATGCCACCAGCTTTGTAGACAGTGTTTGATTTAATCCACAACAGCTAAATAATTAGCTGCTGAACTAAAAACACCCATCTAAGATCTCAAAACCATCTGCTCTGCTGTGTTTTCATTTGGTGTCTGCGTGTGTATTAACAAAATGCTTGCATCAGATTGTATCTTTTATTCATAAAATCATATGAGGACATCTGCTATTATCTATGTATTCTCTATTCTTGAAGGGACTGTGTTTCACACCACAGTGTTCCATTGCAGAGTGGTACTTAACTTCCAAAGGACTTGAGCAAATTGTTCTGCAGTCCTGAACTCAACTCTTGGACCCCAATGAGTTTTGAAGAACCAGACTTGATAGCTCAAATGGAACTGGTTACAACACCTGCTTTGCAGCTGGACAGGCACCTGTCGGGCATGCTTTAACTTGGATTCCTGCGTTGAGCAGGGGGTTGGACTCGATGGCCTTATAGACCCCTTCCAGTTCTATGATTTAACCTGAAAGAGTGTCTTACCCCTTATATACCCAGTCGATCACTGCACTCTGTAGATGAGGGCCTCCTGAGATACTATCTCATCAGGAGATCCGTTCTGCACAACATCAGAAGAGGACCTTTAGTGTTGTGGCACCAACACTTTGGAATTCCCTCCCCTTAAATTTTAGACAGGCATCCTCTCTGGGGGATAACTTTGATTCATTTCACATTTAAACGTGTACTAAGAAATTTGCAGTGAAATGCTGATGAATTTTCATGAAGATATTTCTTCCTATATCTGTAAGAGTCATGCTATACACTTCTGCATGAGTCAAGGTGGAGCTGCTATGGTGATGGCATCACTGTTCGCTCAAGGTACCCGGTGGTGGCGGCAGCGTACAAGTTGCCTGCTGGTGGCAGCACCACCCACAGGAAGCAGGTGAGCAAGTGAGTGAGGCAGAGGCATGTGAGGCACCTGGTGGTGGCTGGGCCTAACTGAGCTTGGCCCTCAGTGGGCCAGTTGGTTGGTGGGGGGAAGGTGGGGGACCCATGGCGGGAGGGAGAGGGCTGGTGACCCATGGGGGAAGGAAGGGAGGGTGGGCTGGTAACCTGTGGGAGAGGAGGGAAGGAGGGCTGATGACCCGTGGTGGGAAGAGGAGCACTGGTGACCCATGGGGGAAAGGGAGCACTGGTGACCTCTGGGGGAAGGGAGAGGGAGCACTGGTGACCCCTGGGGGAGGGAGGTGGGAGTGTTGGTGACTTGTGAGGGGAAGGGAGGAGAGTGTTGGTGACCTATGGGGAGAGGAGCACTGCCGACTTGTGGAGGTGTGCTGGCAACAGCAGGCAAGATTGACAAGTGAAGCGAGCAAGGGTGGAGCCCCTAGTTTTTTTTTTTTAAAAAAAATACAAACTGCTGTGGAGATGTGCAGAACTGTACTGAAAATTGGAAAAATGAGGAACAGAGAGAAATCAAAGTTGACAAATTTGTCCATCCCTTATTATTAGCTCAGGTATAAGGTCTTGCAGGACAAGTCTGGACATAGATGAGAGGACTTAATCCAGTGGGGAGGGGAAGGTGTCACCATTATAGCAAATCAGTTTGAAGCATATCAATGTTTTTTCTTATAGCATAATATATTATTTAATATATTATTTGGAAGCCTCCTTGAAGTATTCAGCCATGATAAAGAAATAAGCGTTTTATAGGTCAAAGGCAGAAATTATGTGAAGTATATTAAATCCAATAAATAAATAAATAAAATGCTCCTGTTGACTGATAATTTGCTTTTAAAAGAAAAAGAAGCAATTTCTCCCACTGTGGAAAAGCTACATAGTTTCTATTTCATTTAACATGTCAGTTTTATTATAAAAATGCATTGCTTCTCAAAAGGTGAGATCCCATATGATTCAGTGGCTAGAATATTATGTGTTTTATGGAAAACACACATTTGTGTTCCCATTCATCCATGAAACAAATTGGGTAGCTTTGGACAAGTCACCATATCTCCATCTGTAACTGCTACACCAAAATGCTATCAAACATAGTGTATATATAACCCTATGGGTCATGAAATACCATGAAAAAGGATACAAAGTATGTTGTAATAGTGATTGGGCATCCAAAATGCCTATTGTTCTGGCATATTGAACACCTAATTGTTTGTTATTCTTCTTTGATGGACCTCTCATCTATATTCAGCCAAGAAAGCCTCTCACTTAACATCAAAAAACGGGAAGTGCTTCATCAGCAAGTGCGAACCAATCCCACTATAGCACCATCAATCCAGCTTAATGGTCCGATGCTGGAGAATGTCGATCACTTTTCTTATCTTGGCAGCCATCTCTCTGTAAAAGCTGACATCGATGCTGAAATTCAGCATCGTCTGAGCTCTGCGAGTGCTGCATTCTTCCCAATGAAGCATAGAGTGTTCAAGGATAGGGATATTCGCAGGGAGACCAAAATGCTTATTTACAAAGCCATTGTACTACCGACCTTACTGTACGCCTGTGAAACATGGACCATCAATAAACGCCACTCCCAAGTTCTTGAAAGATTCCACCAACGCTGCCTTCGGAAAATTACTTGGGAAGACAGACAGACTAATATTAGCATATTGGAAGAAGCAAACACCACCAGTGTTGAAACAATGATCCTCCAACATCAACTTTGCTGGACCGGCCATGTTGTTCGAATGCCTGATCACCATCTTCCAAAGCAGCTCCTTTACTCCCAACTTAAGGATGGAAAACTGAATATCGGTGGACAGCAAAAGAAGTTTAAAGATGTTCTCAAAGCTAATCTAAAAAAATGTAACATGAGCATCGAGAACTGGGAAGCTTTGGCCCATGAGCGTCCCAATTGGAGGTCAGCCATTATCAAAGGTGCTATGGACTTTGAAGAAGCACGAGTACAGGGCAAAAGGGACAAACGAGCTAAGCGGAAGGCACATCAGACAAATCCTCATCGTTAGCATCTTCCATCTGGAAACCTATGTTCTCACTGTGGGAGGCTGTGTGGATCCAGAATTGGCCTCCACAGTCACTTATGGATCCACTGTTAAAGACCTTACCCTGGAAGACAATCTTACTTGGCCACGAGTGATCGCCAGTGATAGTCTCCTTCAGTACTGCTTTTAGAAGGTTGGAGGCAACATGATTTGGCTACATTGGAGAGATGTGAGTGGGCTTATGGATTTCCTTTAAAGGCCCTTTATCTTATTACTAGCACTAAATGATTTGAACACTGGTGGATTGGGGCAAATATCTCCTAAGACTTTAGTACAGATGCCCACATGTCTTGACTTTATGAATAATTTTATAAAATACTTTGACCCTGGACTTAACAAACCTGCACATATCTTTCTCAATGCAACTCCTGTGAGAAGGGAATGAAAAAGTCCAAAGAGAAATCTATTTTCAGACCATGCCAATGATGTAAGTTTCATTAAAGGGCTGGTTCCTTAATGAAACAGCATAACACATGCAACGAGCTGTTTAGCATCTTCGATGTATTTTACTTTCAGGCCAGCTCTGATATGTACAACATCGCATTAGTGCTCAAAGTTACCCTGCTTTATAGTGGAATGACCCATATAATCTCACATATGGGTTGCTCAGGGCTGAATTTATTTATACATTTCCAATGCAAATGTGCCTTCAATTTGTTTAGCTGACTGATGAATTCTTTGCTTTGGATATAGGAACTTTCCATTTTAGATGGTTTTGAATTCTTTCATACTTCTCTGTTAGAAGCCAGCAGTTCCTTATCTATGACAAAAACAGCTGAACAATTAAACACGAGAAAGTGGGGATCAATCTGCATGATACAATTAAAGCAATATCATACCACTTTAAACAGTCATGCTTTCCCCAAAGAATCCTGGGAACTGTCGTTTGTTAAGGGTGCTGAGAGTTGTTAGGAGACCCCTATTCCCCTGAAAATGGAAATGGACTGCCTTCAAGTCGATCCCAACTTATGGCAACTCTATGAATAGGGTTTTCATGGTAAGCGGTATTCAGAGGGGGTTTACCATTGCCTTCCTGTGAGGCTGAGAGGCAGTGACTGGCCCAAAGTCACCCAGTGAGCTTCATGGCTGTGTGGGGATTCGAACCCTGGTCTCCCAGGTCATAGTCGAGCACCTTAACCATTACACTGGCTATAGAGCTACAATTTCAAAATGGTTTAACAATCAACTTCCTAGGGAACTCTGGGAATTGTAGATCTGTGGGAGGAATAGGGGTCTCCTAACAAGTCTCAGCGCCCTTAACAAACTGCAGTTCCCAGGATTCTTTGGAGGGAAGTCATGACTGACTTGAAGGCACTTAACAAGAAAAACACTGTTAAAGTACATTTCCTACAAAGCACAACCCTCCTTGTTGAATTTCAGGCATGTGACTAAAACTTTCTTGTTCCAGCAGGCATTTTAAAGCAATGTTTGGTTTTATATTTGGTTTTATGATGATTTTATTGTTCTATTAATTGTTTTATGTTTGTTTTGTTTTTATGTGAGCCATTTAGAAATGCAAATAATTAAGCGGTATATAAACGTTTTAGATAAATAAATAATAAAGCATCCCAATGATTCTAACAAGGATAGATCCATATGTATGGGGTTGAGAAAACTGACTGGACTACTGTTTCTGTCAGAGGTATGTATGTAGTCCTAAGGAGCAAGATATGGTGTGGAATACACTGGAAGGTAAAGCCTTCTACAGCTAGTTCCCATGTACTTTCTCATATCTGCTCATATTTACTGTTCCTGTGAACCAGGATAGACCTTCCACTTAAAGACCCATTTTGTGTGTATTTTACAGCCTGAAACTAGACATCATGGAGATCACATGACCTGAATCTTCATCCCTCCTCTCCTCTCCTAAGATGATGTCATCATGTTGAATTTTCAACCAGGTTTGAAGGGGCCCTTGACAGAGCCATATAATGGGTCTCCTCCTACATCAGTGAGTTCACACACACTACAATGGATGGCGGTGGCCGCTGTTCTCCATTGGCCACCATTTAATTTTCTCACTCTATATCAGTGTGGGAAATTAATATTTTTTAAAATTGTGCAAATTCACTGCAGAAATGTGGAGAACTAAGTTTAAGACTGGGAAAATGAGAAACACAGAGAACCGAAATGGACGTTCTTTCCATCCCTATCCTACATATAAAAAACCTTGATGGATCTGCCTGAAATTTGGCAGGCTCCATTCATTCTGGAGGGTTTCATCTACTTATGTGAAAGGGAAAATAAATTATAGCCATTTCTATATTCCTCATTATAGTATATAGGGACAAATCAGAGCTTTGGATTTAATAAATAAAATTTGCACCCAAGTAATGAATCTAACTGGAACAAAACAGCTGATCTGAGACAGACTGGGCTGCTTTCAAATGCTACACATATAAGGCAAATCTTGTGGTCACTGCACACCCCTTACTACAGCCTAAATCCCATGGAGAATGTAATCATGGAGCATGTAATTTAATGTTTTAATATGCATGTTATTGTATTTGATGAACTGCTCTGGCATTTCTTTGTGAAGGGTGGCATATACTTATTTTAAGATAAACGAATGAAATTTGTTTTTACCTGTATCCAAGTTGCATGCTATTTGTCTAAAATGGCGGGGTATAAATAAAGATAATAATAATAATAATGTGAAGAATTCACTGACATTGAAATAAATCATCACCAACCTTTGGACCAGCCACAGTACATAGGTGTGCTTCTTTTCTACTGCTTACAAAAGGAAATCGAAATGCTTGCACTTAGGCTGAGAGTTGAGAAGCTGCTAGGAGCATACAGCATGACAGACATTATCAGGCCTTCTAAAGAAAGACAGCTACCTTTCTCCTAGCAATGGACAGAATTCCCATGGCAATGATTAAGCTGATGTGCTATGAATAATATAACTGAAGAGAAGCTGTAGCTGAAAAAGAATAACTATTTCATGCCAGATACATCAGGAAAATGTCCAGTCTCCTTCAGCATTTCTCCACCTGTAGCAGCCTTATAGAGCAGAACCCTGTAGCTTTTCTGGCATTCTGCTCAATGGAGAACTTCAGTAGTTTGCAATTACAGTAATACCTCAGTTAAGGAATCCTCCGAAGCGCCTTCTAACCAGGGCTGTTTTAAAGGTGAAACTGACTACCATGTGTCTTTGCTTTGCTATCAATAAACTTACAAGCCTATGCCTTTGCTTTGCTAGGATGAAACTGACAAGCCTGTGTATTTGCTTTGTATTAGAGATCTCTTGCTTTCTCCCAGGGCTAGAGGGGGAAGGATCCAATGCAATTTGGAGGGGAGGGGGCCAGGTAGGCACCCTTTAAAGCCCCTGTTGAAGCTGCTCCCACCATCTATGAGCAGGTGTAGAGACCTATTCATTCGCTAGTACCAAAGTTTCTAGTACCAAAGTTTCTGTTAATGTCCAGAAATGCATCCACTTTTTCGCTGAGGTATTACTGGCTAGAGAGAGCCAGTGTGGTGTAGTGGTTAAGGTGTTGGACTATGACCTGGGAGACCAGGGTTCGAATCCCCACATAGCCATGAAGCTCACTGGGTGACCTTGAAAACCCTATTCATAGGGCTGCCATAAGTCAGAATCGACTTGAGGGCAGTAGATCTACATCTATTACTGTATAAAGGTGGCAGTTTGAAAACCAAAACCAGCTCTCTTCTTCAGTCTGTTTGGTGACCCTAAGCAACTCTAAATCCAGAGCAGAGTTGTGCAAATAATGTTATTCCTGTTCAGTTTTGTGGGCCAAACTAGCTATCTGGGACACAGTATACAAGGTGTCCTCATGAACGACAATTTATAAGTATGAAATACTGAGCCATTGTCTAAGAGGTCACACTGGTGGTGATTTCCTGCACTCTTGATTTGGTGTGGTAGTGAAGAACTTAACACAGTAGAAGCATCCTGTAAAAAGTAAGATTTCTTTGGATTCAGGAAATCCCTGCAATGGGGGGAGGGGAAGCTAGTTATACATCTAGCCTGCATTACACGCTTTGGCTCTTGGACAAGAGCCAATACACCAGGGCCAAACCAGGCACACATATTTGGCTATAAAGTGGTGCGGGGGGGGAGTGTTTCACTTTTATAAATGGACTGCAAAAGGAGCAAAATTCTCGCCCTTCCCCTACCTTACCATGACTGAATCTTTCATCTGCTTAAATGTTGATTAAAAAAAAAAAAGCTCTGGAGGGCCTATTTCAGAATGGTACTATAGTGCTAGGATAGTTAACCCTTTCCCTGTCCCTCATAGGGGTGCACTTTTTCATTGAAAACAGTACAGGTGTGTTTGTGTATGTGTGTGAAGCACCTCGGACAGCTCCTTGAAAGTTCGGACTAAAACCTGGAGCTGATTCCACTTCCCCACTGACATAGAGCCACCAGCCTCCACTGTTAACATTTAAAGAGACAGGAGATCTGATTGCAAATCTCTGCCATCTTCTCCCAATCAACCTCAGCCGATTTCAAAGTCCACTTGTCCCTATGGCTGATTGTGTCTTAGGTGAAATTAGTTATTGCTGGAATATTTGTGTGCTGTCCCTGGTGATCCCACCTGTTAGTGCAGTATGTGCAACAGCTAGGTAAGCTGGGCCTTTCACTAGCTACTTCTGCTATTTGAAGATCATCCACAGTGTGCTAGAGTTTCCTGGCCTGGTGTCAGACAAAGATAAGAACTGGGCTGTAGAAGAAGCAATTACATTGGTTTAAAATTGTTACTACTACAGGCATTTCCTTTACTACATCAAAGCTTTATATTGTTTCTTTCAGGGTCTGGAGTAGGTCTGACAAGTTCAGGAGTAGGCGAGTTGTCAGAACAGATTAGTGTTTTCCTTTGCTCTGTCTTGCCCTAAGAAAATAATTGATAGGTATTTGAAGGGCTAAGAAATCAAGCTAATTTATTATAAATATTTTTCTGATCGTATTGACATAACAGAATTGGGTTTGCTGAGCAGAGCTTAAACTGTCAATCCCTAGATTACGCTGAGCTCCACTGGGGAAGATTTTTTTAAAAAATTAGTGATTTAATGCAGATTGTCTCTCCTGTCCTATATATTTTATTACCCCAGGCTACTGCTTTTGAAATGTTAGCATCAAAAATTTATCTGTTCAAGTTTCAAAATGAGAGCAAAAATACAGAGACAGATTGAATTAATATGAAGGTGAGCTTCTTGTTCCACCAAACAGGATCACTCCAGATGACAATGATCTCTTTAACACTATCTGTCACATGCACAAAATTTTTTACTAATTTTGGATCATCATCATCGTCCACACAGAAGAAACAGACTAGCATCTTTAGCTTGCAAGTCCCAGATCTTGTTTATTTATAAAGCAATAAATATTCAAAGAAGTACAAATAAATTGCACTGGTGTGTGTAAACAAACTGTACAATAACTGAACCAAGTTCAGGAAGGATTGCTGGGGAACAAAAAGACTTCAAGAGGCATGTTGTCATCCTGAGTGGGAGATGAGTGGAGGGGAAGGGCAGGAAAATGCTTAAAAGCACTTGCGGTGGACAATTGATGGGCCAGCCTCATCATATTCCTGTTTGCTGATCCACATCTGCTGGAAGGTTGAAAGAGATGCTAAGATGGAGCCACCTATCCAGACGGAGTACTTCCGCTCAGGAGGGGCAATGATCTAAAGAGAAGAAAAGAAACAAGGTTCTCAGTTGGAGCTACACCAACACATGTTTCCAGTCAATATAACTTTGTTATAAAAAAAAATAATCCAAGGAAATGGTGCCCCATTTGTAAGAGATCAACACACAATGTTCATACATATTTTCAAATCTGAGTAAAGGTGAAGTCACTCTGTAGCTTTACTGTGACTCTGATGTTCATTTTGGAACAGGAAATATGTCCTCTCACCTTGATTTTCATGGTGCTGGGAGCCAATGCAGTTATTTCTTTCTGCATACGATCTGCAATGCCAGGGTACATGGTGGTGCCACCTGAGAGTACATTGTTGGCGTACAGATCTTTACGGATGTCAATGTCACACTTCATGATGCTGTTATAAGTAGTTTCATGAATACCAGCAGATTCCATACCTTGGAAAGAAACAAAATTTGATAAGCCATTGAATGACAAAGATAGAGAAGACATGTTGACATTTAAATACTATTAATAAGCAGAAAGCTACAAAATGGACAGAAAGCATAAGAATCCATTTATCTCATTAAGAATTTGCCATAAATTGGAAAAAGTAAAAACTAATATCTAGGTTAATAAATAAGGTGTGAAGGGATAGGGTGTTTGGGGTTTTTTTTTCTGTTGTTCTATTGTTTTTACACAAAAAAAGGGTTCAGAAATGTTCCTTCTCATCTTCTAGTTATGTCACAGAGATGTAGCTTGTACAGAACTTCATAGGTCTAATATTGTGTCACTTTTATAGTTCTAAGAGTTGTCGAAACACAACCACTGCGATCACAGAGATTGCTGATCGCTATGTTGCACTGGGTCATGTTTTACATTTCTCAAGGCAACTTTCCAAGGAAGGTTGGGAGTGTTTGCATAAACAAACGAACAAAAGTGTTGTGTGAACTGGTTTTGTGTCAGCATGTTGGATGGATGTGCACACTGCATGTCCTCATAAATTTATATACACATGCTGGCACAGCAGTTTCGATGACTGGACTAATTTGATTTGACATGATACAATGTAAGACTGATAGCCTGCATAGTGAGAACGTCATGGCACAGTGGGTAATGTTAGCAATTGCATTTGAAAGTGGAAGAATGCAGAGGGTGTATTTATGAAGGCGACAGATGATGAAGGTATGAACGGGAGCTTAGCTTTGAGCATGGGGAAAAATACATCAGAATTCACGGGTTACGTTCCAATGTATTAGTTGACAGGTGGCTGCTTAAAGTGAACTGAAACTTGATTCTTAACAAAACGGCAGCTGATGAGCAACTGCACTGAAACACGCAAGGCTTATATTATAAACACTTGTTACATCCATCAGATTTATTTGGCAGAGCAGGGGAAGATTGCTATCTCAATCATATCAAAGGTTGGTCATCAGCAATATGAATCTACCCCAGCCTTTCTGGGGCTTCAAGTCATCTTTGGAGGATTTACAGGGTACACTTCTTAGACACTGCTGCAGGAGCATCTCCATTCAATTCAATGGATGTCCCTGCAAACCCTCTTGAATGCAAGAAGGTAACACATCTGCATCACCTGGTATATCATGTCCTTTGTCTCAGGTGTATTATCCCTAAGAACAATGGCTCAATTAAAACATACAAATGTCAGAAAAATGCCAGTCAATCAAAACCATTATGACAAGCGACTAACGCTCAGTTTTTCATTAGCATATTCCTTTCCTTTATTTGAAACACGTCACTTTGATGTTAGCTGCATAATGGATCTGGCATCATCAGGAATGCCATTCTGTATTTTAGCACTGGGGAAGGGGCAACAATAATTTAGCAATGGAGGCAAGTTTCTGCAAGGCCAGAAGACTTGCTTTTTATTATATTCAAGATTAAGTTGCCAGTCAAATATTTATCACAATAAATGTGCCTTATATTGTGTTTGTTTTATTTCTTTATACTTTGCAATACCTAAAGCAGTGCGATCAACATAAGACAGTCACCCTTGTTTTTGTAGCAAAGGAATTTGTGCCTTTTGCATGTATACCTGGGACACAGGTCCATTTAATAGTTTGGGGCAATAGATTATCATCATCATCATCATCAGGTTGGTGTAGTGGTTAGAGTGTTGACCTAGAACCTGGGAGACCAAGGTTCAAATCCCCACTGAGCCATGAAGCTCACTGGGTGACCTTGGGTCAGTCACTGCCTCTCAGACTAACTTACCTTACAGGTTGTTATGGGGATTAAATGAGGAGGGGAAGAACCATATAAGAACATAAGAAGAGACTGCTGGATCAGGCCAGTGGCCCATCTAGTCCAGCATCCTGTTCTCACAGTGGCCAGCCAGGTGCCTGGGGGAAGCCCGCAAGCAGGACCCGAGTTCAAGCTCTCCCCTCATGAGGCTTCCGGCAACTGGTTTTAAGAAGCATGCTGCCGCTGACTAGGATGGCAGAGCACAGCCATCATGGCTAGTAGCCATTGATAGCCCTGTCCTCCAGGAATTTGTCTAATCTTCTTTTAAAGCCATCCAAGCTGGTGGCCATTACTGCATCTTGTGGGAGCAAATTCCATAGTTTAACTATGCGCTGAGTAAAGAAGTACTTCCTTTTGTCTGTCCTGAATCTTCCAACATTCAGCTTCTTTGAATGTCCACGAGTTCTAGTATTATGAGAGAGGGAGAAGAACTTTTCTCTATCCACTTTCTCAATGCCATGCATAATTTTATACACTTCTACCATGTCTCCTCTGACCCGCCTTTTCTCTAAACTAAAAAGCCCCAAATGCTGCAACCTTTCCTCGTAAGGGAGTCGCTCCATCCCCCTGATCATTCTGGTTGCCCTCCTCTGAACCTTTTCCAACTCTATAATATCCTTTTTGAAATGAGGCAACCAGAACTGTACACAGTATTCCAAATGCGGCCGCACCATAGATTTATACAACGGCATTACAATATCGGCTGTTTTATTTTCAATACCTTTCCTAATTATCGCTAGCATGGAATTTGCCTTTTTCACAGCTGCCGCACATATACACCACTTGAGCTCATTGGAGAAAAGGTGGGATATATATGCAATAAAAAAGTAAATATAATTGTTACTAAATTTGTTACCCACCTTTCACTAGTACATCCCAGGGCAGGTCACAACAATATCACATACATTATTAAAAACAGTTGAAAACAGATTAGGCATCTGGTCAGAACGTTAGAAGAGCCTGCTGGATCAGGCCAATTCCCTTCTAGTCCAGCATCCTGTTCTCACAGTGGCCAACCAGATGCCTACCGGAAGCCCACAAGAAGGACCTGAGCACAACAGCACTCCCCCCTCCTGCAGTTTTCAAAACTGATATTTAGAAGCTTCTGACCGTGGATATAGATGTTCCTAAGGGATGTCTCTTCACCCCTCCCCAGCACCCCTAGTGTAATTAGTCATTTTGCTAATGAAGAGAAGCCTCACATGGCTGGATAATTTAATTTAATTCACTGAGAAGAAAAACCAAGAGGATAAGTTATTAGGCCTCGGACACATGTTTGTCAGAGTAGATGCAGTAACTCTCCATGATACACAGACACCGTTCCCCGCCCTCCTCCAGAAGTAAACCCAACGAATAAGGATTTTTGCTGTGTAGTATAGTGAAATTTATGTAAAAATAAGGGGGGGCAGCTGATAGCAAGTTCCAAAGCTACATTTTATTTCTTGCATCTTAATAAATTTAAAATGCTACTATTTCAAACTTTAGAGCCATAACTTGCTAGACACTGTCTAAAACCTATAAATGAGGTGACCCCTTTGTTAAGACTTCATTGTCACTTGCTAATATTAACCACATGTACAGTGACCAAGTAAAGTCACCCTGACCTGGTTCTTGATCAGTGGCAGGGCTCAAAGTGGGGATGGGATGCCATTCCACATAGAGGTAACTACCAAGCATTGCTTCTTCATCATTTTGAACCCTAAGGAGCCTGGATTGTTCCATGAAGGTATTTTAAAGCAACTGAATGCAGCACAACATTATGTATAACATGTAATTGGTCTTCTAAGCTGCCATTTAAACAGATGAGGGTTAATTCTGTTTGGAAGACAATGATTATGTACAAATGTATTCAGCAAGCAACACAAGTAAGAAATCCTCATTTAAGTAAGATACTATGGCATCATACTTTCCATTTATTTCTTGTATGGAAGCCCTTCCAATCAAGAGCAGGTTGACCAATCACCTTTCAATCAAGAGCAAAATGAAAATGGAAATGGACTGCCTTCAAGTCAATCCCAACTTATGGCGACCCTATGAATAGGGTTTTTATGGTAAGTGGTATTCAGAGGGGGTTTACCATTGCCTTCCTCTGAGGCTGAGAGGCAGTGACTGGCCCAAGGTCACTCAGTGAGCTTCATGTCTGTGTGGGGATTCGAATCCTGGTCTCCCAGGTCATACTCCAGCACCTTAACCACTACACCACACTGGCTCTCCAATCAAGAGCAGGCACCTATATTTTTTCTGATTATAATGTTTATGTCATATATCACTTATATATGACATAGGTAGTGCACAAGTTGTTCTATTAGTATGATATACTACACAATCAGCAAGGGTTTTATTCCTTAACTGATCTCGTTATTATGTGTGTGTGTTGCCTGAAGTTTTAATTCTATTTCAAAATAAAATTACATTGAGTATGATTGAATCTGGCCTAACCCTCACACTTCCTTTTTCTTTCCTCCAGTAGCAATGTTCCTAAGATTTCTGAGGGATTTTGTAATGTGAATTGGTTTTAGTACATTTGAACTTAGACCTAAATGTTGCATGTGTAGGGACACTTACCGATGAAAGACGGTTGGAAGAGAGTTTCTGGGCAGCGGAAACGCTCATTCCCAATTGTGATCACTTGGCCATCAGGCAATTCGTAGCTCTTCTCTAGAGAAGAGGACGAGGCTGCAGTGGCCATTTCATTCTCAAAATCCAGAGCAACGTAGCACAACTTCTCCTTAATGTCACGGACAATCTCGCGTTCAGCTGTAGAGGCAAACCCAGAAATTCAGGTCAAGAGAAAGGAGCAAGAGGCCAAGGAGCAGACAAGCAAGGAATGAAATCTTCTGGGGGAATGACACCATTGGAAATGTTTCCTGCACTTCTGTTTGAGCACCCAAACAGGAGCATAGAGATCTGTCACATCAAGAGAACCTCCAGAAAGCTTCCCATGATGTCTAAGGCATCACTCAATAACCCTGGTGGGGTGGAGAGTTATGAGAGAAGAGGGAAGGAAGTTTTGCAGTTCAGAGGAGAAAATGGCAGCAGGGGTGGTCCTTATAAAATGTGGCAAGCAGACTGTTCCAGTCAGAGGAAGGGATTAAAATAATTTTACTTTATGTGACTTGGATTATTCATGAATTTAATTCTACTGAATTATTATTGTTAAGTCTTCTGAGGGTGATATGTATTAGTGGAGAATGCAGATGAAACTTGTATTTATTTTCTAAAAAAATTAAACAGAATATTTTTATATAAAATGTACACATTTAATAAGTGTGTGCTATAAACATTTTATAAGAAGCAATTTCAATTTATAAAAACACATTTTAATTGCAATGACAATGTAGATGATGCATTTAGTTCAGTATTTTGCTGTGTAGATTTTGGAATAGAGAGAGAGAGAATCCGAGTTGTGCTTACCAGTTGTCACAAAGGAATAACCACGTTCTGTTAGAATCTTCATGAGGTAGTCAGTCAGATCCCTGCCAGCCAGATCCAGGCGCATGATGGCATGAGGGAGAGCATAACCTTCATAGATAGGAACGTTGTGCGTAACACCATCCCCGGAATCAAGGACAATACCTATGAGATAGCAATGGCCAAGATCAGATAAGCCTGTAAGCACATAAACCTACCACCAACATTTGTGGCCTTTTAACAAGCAATTTAACAGGTCAGGAGAATATGTATGCAACTGAGAATCCACAACCAGGGCCCTTGAGATAACTGAAAATAACTGAAGGAATAGGTTTCTCATTTCAAAGTTATTTCAGTATCACACCATAGACCACAATATCCAAGGAGAAGACTTCCTTAATTAATCTTCAGCTTTAGGGCCTGGTTTGTCCTAGAATCCATATTATACCAGTACCGTTTCACTGGCTTACAATCTCCCTTTCCATTCTAAATTACATTGCACTGGAACAGTCTTACAATATTCCTAATAACCACGTGATGAACCTAGACTGCATAGTAAAAGATTAGGAATTTCCACCACCACAGTACTGTCTTCAATTATAATTACTGTGTTAATATTTTTATTTTTAATGTAAGGAATATTTACTGCAGATTATTTTCCCGTTAATGCTGTTTAACTACCCATATGTTAACTACCCATGATGTCCTTTATACATTGCAGCAGCGGCATAGGAGTTGCTTATCCATGGCTTCACCCCACAAGGCTGCTATGACTTTTAAAGAGCCAATATCACCTGATCATCATCCTTGATCTTGGCCAGGCAATGACCTGGTGAGAAGGACTCGCATGATTGGCCTGCCTACATGGTAGAGGGCCTTTTCATAAGAACATAAGAAGAGCCTGCTGGATCAGGCCAGTGGCCCATCTAGTCCAGCATCCTGTTCTCATAGTGGCCAACCAGGTGGCACCCCAGTTATGGAACAGTCTTCCTTATTTTGTGTTGTTTTGGCACTGGGTGAAGACCTCTCCATCCACCCAAACTTTTTAAAAAACATAATCTAGGGCTGGGCCCTAATTTTTAAACAATTTGTATTTAAATTTTAATCTGTTTTAAAATCTGTTTTCAGTTTTGGGAGTGCTGTGAGTTTTGTTTTGTTGCATTTATGTAGATTGTTGTTGCTTTCTTTTTTAATGATTTTATGTATTACTTTGTGTTTCAATTGTTTTTCACTTGTTAATTGTAAGCCACCCAGAAAACATTATGTTATGTGGCAGCATACAGATGAGAGAGGGAGGGAGGGAGGGAGGGAGGGAGGGGAACTTCCTAAGTATGTTTGTTGAGCCCTTTGGTCTCTTAATTCTGTTGGTCTCTAACATGTTGCCAAGCCTTATGCATATGGGATAGACAAGCAGCTCCCATGTTGCTGCTGTAATGTATAAACAATGCCACGTAGAATGGCTAAAGCATGGTAAGATGAAAGGAGAAGGATATTGGGGGTGGGGATTTTCTGATGTATGTTAGTGACTGTGCACAATCATAGGAAATACAACTTTTTGAGAATCTAGATGGCAGGGGGGTGGGACTGTGGCCTTCCAGATGTTGCTGGACTATAACTCCCATCATCCCTGATTGCTGTCCATGTTGGCTGGGGCTGATGGGAATTGTAGTCCAACAATATCTAAAGGGCCACAGCTTCCCCTTGGATTGAGCAGGGGGTTGGACTAGATGGCCTTATAGGCCCCTTCCAACTCTACTATTCTATGATTCTGTGATTCCCTACCCCTGATTCCAATTTAATACAAAATACAGGAAGTGAACTTGCTTGGGGTTGTGTTATGTAGGTAGGTGTTTTACAATTTTGAAGGGTGAAGGAGAGATGGCTAATTAAAAGAACATATTGGCTTTTTACCTGTGGTACGCCCAGAGGCATAGAGGGATAGAACAGCTTGGATGGCCACATACATGGCAGGCACGTTGAAGGTCTCAAACATGATTTGGGTCATCTTTTCACGATTGGCTTTAGGGTTCAGAGGAGCCTCTGTGAGTAGGGTGGGATGTTCTTCCGGAGCAACACGCAGTTCATTATAGAAAGTATGGTGCCAGATTTTTTCCATATCATCCCAGTTAGTGATAATGCCATGTTCAATGGGATATTTCAAGGTTAGGATACCTCTCTTGCTCTGAGCTTCATCGCCCACGTAAGAGTCTTTCTGGCCCATACCAACCATAACACCCTAGAGGTCAGAAAAAACAAAGGAACAGTGCCAGGCATTGTGAGACAGTATAGTATAGAATGATTGACTTCGGTATGAGGCCAAAAAGGGAAAATTGATGAAAGACAGTGTAAAACCCTGATTAACCTTCATTTAATTCATCACTTAATTCATTTTGGTAAAAAGAAGACTGTTTTCTTCTTTGGTTTCATTGTGTAATAGGTGTAAAATGTGGGTGAAGGGAAAGCTAACCTATGTAACAAATTTCAAGTACATTTGCTCCTCAAACAGTAGTAGCTTACTAGTTTATTCCAACAGCAACTTCAGCAGTAAAAAAAATATTTGTCTAGTGTCCTCACTACAAGTGCAATATGTAGGCTATTACTCCTGTACAATATTTCCATGTACTTCCCAACCAATTTATGGTTGGTTATTATTGAAGTAAACTCTTGCTGTTTGGGGGGGTAAGTGCATATGCTGCCTCATAAATGTTGGGAACCAAGTTGAACACTTTTGAGCTCTGCTGATGTAAATGGAATAGTTGGCATGCTTCAAATTCTTCCACTTGAACTGAATGGGACTTGAGGTCAGTCGTTAAATCATGCCTCTGTTTTTCATTATGTCCATGACAGTAAATGGCTCTGCATAGTTAGATATGTCAGTTACTCACAAATAAGCGACATCTACTGTTGTATTCCAGAAATCACATATTATTTGGTTATAATATAGATAAAGGAGATCCCCCATAACCATAGAAAAGGCAAGTGGGTGTTAAAGTACTATTACAAAATATGTAAATCAAGGGTAGCCAAAATGTGTAAATCAAGGGGGTTCATTTGTAAACTTTCAGAGGTTGTTAGGCTACACTTCCATCACCCCCACTCAGCACTGTCAATGGTCAGGGATGATGGGATATGTAGACCAACAATATCTGGAGCACATCAAACTTATGTAGAGGGCTACAAATGTCATGGATTTATCATAGTTATGACATTATTGACAATAAATCTATGGACCTTTAAAAATTATTCTTCAGCAAAATGGGAGAAAGTAAAGTTTTGGGGGGGAAATATAAAGAAGACAGAAAATGAGCAAAGAAATAAGTTACAGAAGAGGCAAACTGTTTAAATATAGAAAAGGACAGAAATAGACCAAAGGTAAGAGAGAAAAGAGAATGGAAGTTTAAGGGGGCAGGAAATTAGTGGGGTCATGGAGCAGTAAGAGTGCTGAACTTGGACATGGAAGGTCTGGGTTCAAATCATTGTTCAACTCTCTGAGTGACCTGGGGAAAGTGTTTCTGATCCTAATCCATTTCACAGCTCCGTTGTGAAAGTAAAAGGGCATACGGTAGTAGACATTGGCTGAAGTTCCTTGGAGGATGGATGGGGTACATATGAGGAAAACAGGATTATAAATGTACGGCATGTTACATTAGTAACATATGGAGGAAAATTGATGGTGCAATTAATTCAGCTGGGGTGAGAGTGAAGCAGCACAAGATCTAAGAGCTGGACTCCATGGTCTTTTAAGGAATTGCAAGAGATCATAAGGCACACCTCCCCAGTAACAAAGTGCAGTTGCTTTGCGGTCCGAAAATGGGGGGGAGGAAGGTTACTGTTAATGAACATGTAGTTAAGCACCTACATTGTAGGTCCTACAACATGTTAGGCACTGTCCCCAGCCTGGAAGGTTTACAGATGTGCAAGCAGTGGACAAGGCAGGAATGGGAAACACTGATTTCTGTTATCAGTTTTAAATCCGCCCCAGGTTAAAAAAAGAAAAGAAAAAGAGGTCGGAACTTGGGTGAGGGGACTAGAAGATCAACCCAAAACGTGGCAGGCAGTCAATTGGAGTTTTACTAGCAGGTCCCTGAAGATTTGAGAAAACTAGAAATTTCAAAAACCACTAAAGGAAGTTGAGGGATGTTGTGTCTCTTTGTGCTGAATACTGCAAAGTTTATGATTTGGGGGAAGCCAGAGACATGCAGCAAAAGTTGATAAGGAAGGAAAGTTTGTGGCATGGGAACAGACTAACTGCAGCAGGCTGGAAGAAGAGGAAGTTAGAGAAGAAAGGACTGAAAGGGGGAGATCTGAGTACACAATGGAGGCAGGGAAGATTTTAAAGAGGTTTTAAAAAGTGTGTATGTGTGTGCGCGCGCGCGCGCAGAATGCACAGTATGCATTATTTTGACTGGGCTGGTGAAGAAAGTGCTGGGCACAGAAGTTTGGGTGTAGCCAGTGGGGGAAGGAAGGTTACCTGGTGCCTGGGGCGGCCGACGATGGAAGGGAAGACGGCGCGAGGGGCATCGTCTCCCGCGAAGCCTGCCTTGACCAAGCCGGAGCCATTATCGCATACGAGGGCGGTGGTCTCCTCGTCGTCACACATGTTTGGAAGGAATCGGGTTGCTGAAAGACACAAGAACGGCAAAAAGACTCATCAGGGCCGGTGGCTGGACCGAAGGCAGCAGCGCCTACCAGGCAGAGGCCCTGATCTCAAAAGACCCTTCACTTCTAAGTCTAAACAAAAACAAACCGCTCCGGCGGTTACAGGCTGCAGTCAACGAATTCGCTGCTAATATGCCACACAGTTGTCCAAGAATGATATTCCTTGGCAGCCAGTTCCCTTGGCGGCTCTTCCTTAATTCATCTGGCGTGGCTCTAGTTACAACAATCGCGCCACAGAAGACTCCTGCCCCAAACATAGTTGGCGCGATCTGCACATTGCTTAAGCAGATGTGTTTGTTTGCATTGCTATTAGGGATTTAGCCTGCTCGAATTAAAAGAAATAAAGAAATACCTTAAGCTACTTGTGGATCTCAGCACTCTCTAATTTGCTGTTGCCTCCACCCCCACCCCCATCCTCATCCTTTGGCTAAGCACATCTTTAGGAACCCAGCAAGTCTTGGCGTTAGCACTTTCAAGGGCGTTATTTCTTGGGGGGAGGTAGTTTCCCCTAAAGGGAAGGGGCTGAAATGTAAAAACAATGCTAATGTAGCGGCTGAGCACAGACACAACAGGTCTTTGTAGTGTCTAGGGCGGCGCCTTCAAACAAAGAAAGGCGCCGATAATGGGGAGTGTGAACGAAATAGCTCTAAACACCCACATTTACTCCGAGGGCAACAGAACTTCAGTCGGCTCTTTTTTCAGCCCTCTGTGCCACACGTGCTAGCAGTGCAGCGCGCACGGAACGTGATCCACAAATTCAACTGGTAAGAACTCGGTTCAGCCGAATCGCGTCGCGGTTCAGCAGCGCCATCCTAATCACAAGTAAGTCATCTGGAATTCAATGGGGCTTGCTCCCAGATAAAATGGGAATAGGATTGCATGCTAAGACTTACCTGGGAATAAGCCCCACTGGAACCAAGTGTGACTTACTTCCAAGCAGATCTGTGCGCAGGATTGTGCAGCAAGCAAATTGAATTAAATGCTTCGCCTTAAACGGGCTGTAGAACAGCCCCCCCCATCTCTCTCGCACACACACACGGTCCAAACTTTCAGTCACATGCAAAAGAGGTGCCGGACGGGAAGGCCGCCCTGGGCTGTGCCATCAAAATGCCAAGAGAGCAGCCCCGGCCGCCGCCGCCCCGAGGCTTTGATGGACGGGCTTGTCAGCCGTGCTACTCACCAGCTCAACACCGAGTGCGCGCGGGAGTCCTGAGCACGAGGCTGGGTCCCGACGCGGAGGGAGCGCCACCAATTTATACGCGGCCGAGTGGCCGTGTCACTCTCCGGCTCCAAAGGGGCAAGCCAGGCACCTTGTCCTTATTTGGTCGCCTTCACGCCATTGAGGAGCAGTGAGGCCATTAATGGAGTAGGGAAGGCAAAAGTCACAGCCCGGGCGAAACACTCGGGGCCCCACAGCCCATGTAAGGTAAGCCGAGGGGTTGCAGTCCAACAGCTATGGGGGATGGCCAAATAGGGAACCCTGGAAAAAAAAAAGGGGGGGAATCATGCCAAACCCACTTCTGGAGGCAAGTTAATATAAGAAAAAATGGAAATGGACTGCCTTCAAGTCGATCCCGACTTATGGCTACCCTATGAATAGGGTTTTCATGGTAAGAGGTATTCAGAGGGGGGTTACCTCTGAGGCTAGTCCTTCCCAGCTGTCTAGGGCCTGCTCAGCTTGCCACAGCTGCACAAGCCAGCCCTATGCAGCTTGCCCACGGCTGCACAGGTGGCAGGGCACGCACGTAACCCCTGAGCCACTCACTGTGAGGTAATCTTTAGCTGGTCCTTGACACCCAGGAGACACGAGCAGGGATTTGAACTCACAGACTCTGGATTCCCAGCCAGACTGTCCTCCCCACTGTGCTATATCAGCTGGTCCACTTGTGGAGGCAAGTTAATATATATATGCACTTATAATAGGTATAGATACACACACACATCACAGAGCTTGGAAAAGTTACTTTTTTGAACTACAGCTCCCATCAGCCCAATCCAGTGGCCATGCTGGCTGGGGCTGATGGGAGTTGTAGTTTAAAAAAGTAACTTTTCCAAGCTCTGCACATCAATGAGTGGAAGTGACTTTCTCCATCTTGGTGTTCGAAAGTATTTCAAAGCTGTGGAAAGATCAATGAATTAAGCTCTAGCTGCCACAATGTCTGGCATTTGTCACTGCAGGGTGGGAAATAAGCAACTGGACAGGCTAGAGGGACACTTTCAAAGGGCAGCAATGGATTCATCAAGCAAGCAGTAGAAAGCTTCCCCTCCCCCACCCTGATTCATTGCCTTCAGTGGGTTAGGATACCACACATCACATCTCCCCCCCTTTTTACCCCCTCCATACCTAGCCTTTAACTTGTCCTGCCAAAAGACAAAATCACCTTATCAGTAAGGCTTATGTTTCTTCATCATGCATTCAGGATGAGGGCAAGTGGGACCTGTACCAGAATGTTTTCAGTGTTTCAGTCAGCCAGCCACGCTTTCCTCCCAGAAACTCCATTCCATTCCCACTTTGTTTTCTGTCCTTGCCCCCCCCCACCATCCCAACAGCCAGGCAGGATTTCATGGCCACTGAGCAGGGTCAGTCCTAATTGGGCTGTTCTTTGGGTTCTCCCTCCCTTCTGGGGTTTTCATTGTGGGGGTCCCACCAGCCTGCTTTTGTGCCTGGGTGGTGCCATTTTGGCTACAAAAGCAATGGCACTCAGATCGTCAACCTCGGAAATAGAGAAAATGATAGACAGAGGTTTGATAATGTGACATCCCTTGCCATTAACCCACTAACAAGATTTGAATCAAGACAGGTAATATTTTGAGAGTATGAAAATAAAGGTGTTGTTGTTAGCTTAATAACACAAATAATTGATTCTTGACAACTACCCAAGTGCTGGTTTTATTATATAAAGTTGTAATGACACACAGTGTGGCATGGAAGCTGCAATAAAACAGTATCCTTTAAGGCAAGCTAAAAAGGTAAAGGTGTCCCCGCACTTGTAGTGCGAGTCGTTTCCGACTCTTAGGGTGACGTCTTTAGACGTTTACTAGGCAGACCATATATATGGGGTGGGATTGCCAGTTCCGTCCCGGGCCTTTCTTTACCCCCTAGCATATGCCGGGTACTCATTTTACCGACCACGGATGGATGGAAGGCTGAGTGGACCTTGACCCCTTTTACCGGAGATTCGACTTCCTCCTTCCGTTGGAATCGAACTCCGGCCGTGAGCAGAGCTTCGGCTGCGTTACCGCTGCTTACCTCTCTGCACCACGAAGGCAAGGGGATCCCACTATTTCAGTTGCAGTCCCATTCCAACATCTTATTACCAAATAATAGCCACATAATGAGTGGCCTTATTTCAGTGAATATCAAGTGGTTGAAATACAGGTGAGCTGTTTCTACTCCCAAATGTGCTCCATTTCTATTCAATATTTGCATGTCAGCACTGCATTTCACCTCAAGATGCTGGACATTCCTGGCATTGCAGCAAAGGCCCACCCAATGAAGGGATTTTGTGACATCATGCAGTGACTGTTATAGCCAATTGTAAGCACATATTTGAGAGCTGATGTAGGGTTGTGGCTTTTTGGTGCATGGTTCATGAGTTGAGGAGTCCCTGGTTCAAACCTTAGGCTAACCAAAAATTCAGAGGGTGGCTTTATACTTGTAAGTCTCAGGCTCAGGTCTGTAATATAGAGATGATCATACCATTGCCCTACCTTACAGGGTTGTTATAAAGATTATGACTATTATTAGCGTGATTTATTAAATAAAAAGTGCTATCCTTAGTATTATTGTCAGAATATTAGGTCACTGGGCTATTGCTCTCAGCAATTTCCTGTTCAGCAATCACTTCCCAATAAGGAACTGCATGTATTTTGTCACATCTGATACAGTAAATCCTGGTGGAGAAGCTCTGGCCCACCAGCCAGTCTTGGACTATCAGAATTTGGCCCATGAGGCCATTTCCCCCAAATCGCCAGCTGATGTCACTCTGATGGGTGGGTGACATCAGAGGAGGGGAAGGGTTCAATTCTGCATTTGCTGCACCCACCAGTTCCCCACAGGGAAGTGACATGCACAGCCAAAGCAGCAGGATTTAACCCTCCACCCATCAGCTAATGAACAGGGTTAAATCCTGCTCAGACTCCTACACAGAGCAAGACTGAAGTCTCCGCTCATCAGATGGTAACCAGAGAGCTTAATTCTGCCAGATGCTGCTTTGCTAGTGCATTCCTTGTGGGGAATGCAGTGGCAAAGCAGATCCCTCCCCCCAGCTCCACAGGTCAACTTTGACAGGCTAGTGAGACTACCAGCCTATCAGACGCCTGATGTCATCATGATGTCAGATGATTGATAGGTGGGAAGCCCCCTTCCCCCACCTGTCAAAGCTGGCCCGTGGTGGTGGGGAAGATAAAGATCTAGCCTACCAGGCCAAAAAGTTTTCTCACCCCTGTGGTGACTGAAGGCATGAACTGATAACATTCACTGGTGGATTATAGCAGGTGGATTACTGAGGCTGTCATGAAAAAAAACTTAACTAAGAGAGAAAGCAGTGTGTGTTCCTGCAGCAGTATGCACTTGAAATCTCTTTAAACTTTCATAAACCTGGTTGAATAATGGTTCCTGCCTGTATTTTGGCAAATAGACAAGGGGGCTGTATTCTGTTGTATGCCATTAACACATGTTTATTTAACCTCCCAAATGTTGTACTTTTAGTGCACGTTGGACTGGTAATAAATAGTAATGCACACAGGGAAGATGAAACAACTTGGACAACAAACAAACAAACAAACAAAAACTGAACTCTGTTATTAATGAAATGTGGCAGTTGCTTTCCTACTCTGTTGAAACATCTACATTCATAATTTGCTTCAACGGTGGAATCTCAAAGATCCATTTCAACAATTTAAGAATTTTTGTTGTTCTTGAGTTAAAAATAGAAAGACAGGCAAGGCAGTTGTTGAGTGGGTTGGGCTTGGTATGCAGTGGCCCAGATTGTCAACGTGTAGCAGAGTAAAAGTTCCTTTGGGAACTCAGATTGTAAATTATCCAGATGTGTGCATGTCTGTGCAATACATTTGGAAAGCAAGCATCAGGAAGGGGAATAGGAGGACTCTGCTAGCTACATCTAATCAAAGGTGTATGCCATAATACCGTTGTGTTTGCTGTTTTACCAACATTTTGTATGCAAAACATAAGCTGCTATTGCAAAGCAGTGGTGCTGTCTGATTCCAAAATGTCATAAAAATGTAACAAAAGATGCAACTTTTCCTTCAGTTGTGAAAATAAATGCAGATGTTTCCTCTGAAATATAATCCTAAGAAGCATTGTAGGGACTGGAAACAGCCTTAACAGCATGTTTTTCCAGCATTGTAACCAAATAGACGAGAGCCGGTGTGGTGTAGTGGTTAAAGTGTTGGACTACACCCTGGGAGACCAGGGTTCGAATCTCCACACAGCCATGAAGTGCACTGGGTGATCTTGGGCCAGTCACTGCCTCTCAGCCTCAGAGGAAGGCAGTGGTAAACTCCTCTAAATACCGCTTACCATGATAACCCTATTCGGTGGGTCGCCATAAGTCGGAATCGACTTGAAGGCAGTCCATTTCCATTTTCATCCAAATAGAGCCATCAGGTGTTCTTGAGCTTTAAAGGGCTCCCTAACATATGATGCATTGGGCTCATGTACCTTTGTGCAAATGAGGAATTTAGTTCAGGGCCTTGAGAAATGTTTTCAAGCTTCGGCAATGTACAGATACCAAACATTCCACTGTTTTGCCCCCAAGGAAAAAAAATCTGCAGGGGAGCTTTTTGACAGCATGCAAAGGCATTTCTGCAGCTGTGCTTTTGGTGGAGATGGTCAATCTGCACTTCTGAAGCCTTCCACCTCATCTAAATACACCTCAGCTGATGAATCAATGAGTTTTGGTCTGGCAAAGTTTAATTTGTTTTACTGAAAGGACAGCAGAAATTAAAGGTTTCAATATAAGCCTTGGAAGTCTCCTCTTAGTGAAGCATGTAGTGTAAGCGTTCAAATGAATAGGATCTAAATTAATGTGTGTAAATCGAAAATGGCATCAGCCCCATGTCAGCCATTTGAAAAGGACCCAGACAGAACTTATTCATATGACCCAAATCCTTCTGTTTCCTGCCATAAAGCGATATTGCAGCTGCTGGAGAACAGGGAACAAACAAATCTGTCACTTGAGGGTTATATAATGTGTTGGAATCAAAAGGGCAGTGGAGGAGTCAGGGTTTTTTGTTTGTAAAAATACTTGATCAGCTCTTGCCAGTTCAGTACAATGGACAGGAGTTAACCTGTTAATAAGCAGATGAATGTGAGACTAAACTGTACAGCTAATGTACAGCTTTAGTTCTTATGAGTACTAAAGTGACAGATATCCACAGAGACAGCTATTGTATTTATGGACCCATTGGGCCTCAGGTGCTACCAGAAGCAAATCTTCTGTTCCATGAGAAACACAGGAAAGTTGGTGACATACATGTTCAAACCAACTGCTTTGACATCTGCATTCAAGAATATATGAAGAAGGTGCAGGATTTTGTCTCTAAGGGACTCTTGTGGGCATTTACACTTGGATATCAATACACGAGTACAAAAATGTTCTGTCCGTATTGGATAAAGCAGCCATCTCCAACCTAGTGCCCTGCAGATGTTGCTGGACTTCAGTGCCCATCAGCCCCACCCAGTATGATCCATGGTCAGAGATAATGAGAACTGGAGTCCAACCATATCTGGAAGGCCAGAGATTCCCTAAACCTGATCTACAGCTTCAGATCTTGATCCTAGGATAGGCTCCTTAGCTGCCCAGTTTTGTTACAAAAGGCGAAGTGAGTCAGCTGCTCAGGTGATGAGTTCAAAGACAGAGCTGTATGTGTACCGCATGGCTTGCACCCCCTAAGCTAGCCGGCTGCCCTCAGATATAGTGGATGTTGTCCCAACACAAGTGTTGAAGAGTTAACTGGCTCTTGAATGTGGAATGGGAGGGGCACCACTGTGTCCTTTGCCTCAGGCAGCAAAATGCCTTGGGATGGCCTTGCCTATCTAGTTCAGCATTCTGATTCCCACATGTCAGATGCCTGAAGGAAGCTCGCAAGCAGAACATGAAGGCAATAGTCCTCTCTTCTTGTTCCCTAGCAACTGGTAGTTAGAGGCATGTTTTCCCTGATCACAGAGAAAGTATAAAGCTATAATGACTAGTAGCCACTGATAACCTTATCTAATCCCATTTTAAACTGTCTAACTTGCTGGCCATCACCATATCTTGTAGAAGCAAATTCCAGAGTTTCACTGTGGGCTGTGTGAATAAGTGCTTCCTTTTGTCTGTCCTGAATCTCCCACCACTCAGCTTAATTGAAAAAGGGAGAAAAACTTTCTCTACACTTTGCATGAGTTTCTGTGCCTCTTTCATGTCCCTCCTTGCCCACCTTTTGACTAAATTAAAAAGCCCCAACTGTTGTAACCTTTCCTCATGGGAGTTGTTTCAGCCCCATGATAATTTTTGTTGCAATTTTCTAAACCTTTTCCATCTCTAAAGTATCTGTTTTTGAGAAGTGATGACCCAAACCTATAGAGCAGTGGTTCCCAACCTGGGGGCCAGGACCCCCAGGGGGGCCGCGAAGTAATCCAGAGGGGGCCATGAACAGTAAATAAATGAATTATTTATTATTATTTTTTAAAGAAGTCTTCACTCCCTCGACACTGTCTGCTTCCCACTGGCGCTGCAGATGACACCTCCCCCTGGCTCCAAACGAGAGGGGAGGCCTTTTGCTGAAGCGCCAGAGCGTCTTTCAGGTGCACCAAGGGCAGGCATCTGCCTATAAGATACATGGCAGATGCCAAAGGAGGCTGAGAGTGGAGCTGCCAGGAAGAAGAGGGGATTACTATCACTGATTCCCGTCTCCTTGCACTACCACTACTGACAACACCCTTACTTAGAATGAGAGGATAGGGGTATTTGTGAAGCAAAAAGAACCAAGGCTGCAAAGAAAGGCTGCTTTCCCCCTTCCTTCCTGGCAGCCAGCCTGCCTCCCTGGGGGGAGGGGGTCACAAAAAAAATTCAGCTTATAAAGGGGGTCCCATGCTCATAAAGGTTGGAAACCACTGCTATAGAGTATTCTACGTGTGGTCACTCCATGGATTTGTATGAAGCCATTATGATATTGGTAGCTTTATTTTTTATTCATTTCCTAATGATCTCCAAAATCGAATTCACCTTTTTCACAGCTGCTACACAGCGTGGCTCACTGTATTCACTGAGCTATCCATCACAACCCCAAAATCTCTGTCCAGCACTCCAGCCTGGTATTGCCACCCACCATGATTCAGGGGGCAAGTCTGCCCCTTTTGAGATGTATAGTTTGACTCTTTAGGTGGTATTAAATGATAGTCAGAGTAGACTCATTTAAGTTTATAGACATGACTACTGAGATTCATTAATTCCAATAGGTATACTCTGAATAGGACTTAACTGAATACAACCCAATGTCTTCTTTGGTGTACAGACTGACACCATCCCAGAACAAACTTTAATGACCTTCCTATAGACTTCATATCTAGAGATAACAGTATACCCAGTTTCTCTCAGTTGCACCAGTTGCCATTATGCCCACTATCCACTTGGAGAATTCTAGCATTAGTACATGAATATCTGCACATGGTGTCCCTCTCCAAATATCTCTGCCATGTATGTTTTTCCTACAGTCCTTTAGCTATCATGTCCCACTGCACTTTCATTGTCTAAATGCAGACAGAATAGAACTAGGCAATCAGAATACTGTCCTCCTCATCCCTTAGGGATTATTTGTCCTGAACAGGATGCTCCCAGCTCCTGTTGGCATTTCTCTAGGGATGAGTTTAAAAGCTGCTCTGCTGTCTTTTTTATTTTAAGCTCCAGTAGTCTGATTTCATTTAGTACATGTGGAGCCCATGCTTTTTGTATAGGCCTGGCTTGCCCCCAAAAGTTCTCCAGTGCCTAACAAATCCAATCCCCTCCTCCCGACACCACCATCTCCTCTACACATTGAGACTCCATAGTTCTGCTGGTCTACCTAGCCAAACACATGATACAGATAGCATTTCTGAGGATGTTACCTTGATCTTGACTTTCAAGTTCCTGCCTAGAGACCTACATTTTGCTTCCAGAACTACTTGATTAAATTTCCCCACATCATCAATGCCAATGCATGGCATGACTATTGACTGCTCCCCAGCCTATCTAGATGGAGCATGACATGTTCAGCCTTCAGACCAAATAGGCAGGTCACAATGCAGTCTATATCCCCATCCCATGCCCAGCTATTTTTGTTTCTAATGATCGAATCACTCACTACCAGAAGCCCCTCAACCACCACCACCACCCCAGGCATAAATCTAACAGAGGTGCCTTTCACAAATCTCTCTGCCTCTCTCACCTTCTACCGGTCAGCTACCTTGGCCTCAAGGAGACAGACTTGTTCCCTGAGAGTCAGGTCTTCATTGCAGTGAATACATGCCCACAACTTCTGTCCAATTGTCTAAAAACATCAAAGAGACACCATACCTATTGTGCATTTTCTTTGCCTCTAATTGCCATCAGGGCGTTATTTCAAGTGTGGGGGCAGGGGGAATATACACAGCAAGATTCAAAAGAATCTACTATGAATGCCAGGTCGGTGAATGGTAAAACAACAGCCATTCAGGATCTGATACTGGATGAGCACGCTGACCTGGCTTGTATTACAGAGACCTGGCTGGATGAAGATGGGGGGGTTAATCTCTCTCAGCTTTGCCCACCAGGCTTCTCTGTACAGCAGCAGGCAAGACCTGGGGAGCGGGGAGGTGGAGTTGCAGTGGTCTATCGTGATACCATCCCCCTGACCAGGTGCCCTATCCCACAGTCTTCAGGGTTTGAGTGTGTGTATCTGAAGTTGGGTGGCCGGGACAGAATAGGGATTCTGTTGGTGTACCGCCCACCCCGCTGCTCAACAGTCTCCATTCCTGAGCTAGCCGGGGTGGTCTCGGGGTTGGTGTTGGAGTCACCTAGGTTTGTTGTACTGGGGGACTTCAACATCCATGCCGAGACTGCTCTGACAGGAGTGGCTCAGGATTTCATGGCCTCCATGACAACCATGGGTCTGTCCCAAGTAGTATCTGGTTCCACTCATGCTGCTGGCCACACTCTGAGCCTTGTGTTCTGTGCTGGATGGGATGATGGTGATCTGGTGTGGAGGAACTTTCTGTAGTTCCCTTGTCATGGACAGATCACTACCTGGTTGGATTTAGACTCACTGGGACTCAAAAACTCTGCAGGAGTGGGGGACCAATTAGGATAGTCCGCCCCAGGAGGCTGATGGATCCGGATGGTTTCCTGAGAGCTCTTGGGATGTTTCCTGTCACCTCGGCAGGAGATTCTGTTGAAGCTCTGGCTGACCTCTGGAATGGGGAAATGTACACCGCCCAGAGAGCCTTCGGGCTTAGGGCGGTATATAAATTAAATAAAATAAATAAATAAATAAATGGCCAAGGCGGTGGACATGATCGCTCCTGAGCGTCTCCTCTCATGGAATGGAGCCAAACCAGCCCCCTGGTTTACCAGGGAGATAATGGTGATGAAACAAATGAGACGGAGACTAGAGTGACATTGGTGGAAAACTCGGAGTGAGTCTGACCGAACACGTGCTAGAGCCTATTTGAAGGCCTACTCCGTGGCAGTGCGGGCAGCAAAGAAATTATTCTTTTCCGCCACCATTGTGTCTGTGGGGAGCTGACCAGCAGAGTTGTTTCGAGTGGTCAGGGGTCTTTTACATTCTGGCCCCTGAGAGGGTAATATAGACCACTCAACAGTCCGATGTCAAGAATTTGCACGGCACTTCGCAGATAAAATTGTTCAGATTCGTTCCGACTTGGATGCTATAGTTGATACAGGCTCAGTGGATGTAACTTTGGCTCCTGCCTGTCCAATAATAATGGATTGTTTTCAGCTTGTACAACCCGAGGATGTGGACAGGATCTTTGGAGAGGTGAGGCCTACCACATGTCTGCTAGACCCTTGCCCTTCCTGGCTTGTTAAAAGTGCCAGAGGGGGCCTGGCCGAGTGGGTGAAGGGAGTGGTCAATGCCTCCCTACAACAAGGCAGAGTTCCAATGTGCCTAAAGGAGGCAGTTGTAAGGCCTGTGCTCAAAAAGCCCTCCCTGCACCCCTCTATTATGGATAATTATCAGCCAGTGTCTAATATTCCATTTCTGGGCAAGGTAATAGAGCGTGTGGTGGCCTCCCAGCTCCAGGGATTCCTGGATGAAATGGATTATCTAGACCCATTTCAGTCTGGTTTCAGGCCTGGTTGTGGGTCGGAGACTGCTTTGATCGCCTTGGTGGATGACCAACGCAGAGAACTCGACAGGGGGAGTGTGTCCCTGTTGGTTCTGTTGTACCTCTCTGCGGCTTTCAATACCATTGAGCATGGTATCCTTCTGGGTCGCCTTGCCGGGATGGGACTTGGGGGCACCGTTTTACGATGGCTCTGTTCCTTCCTGAAGGGGCGAACCCAGAAGGTGGTGCTGGGGGATTTCTGTTCAACCCCCTGGCCGTTGGCCTGTGGGGTCCCTCAGGGTTCAGTTTTGTCCCCCATGCTATTTAATATCTATATGAAACTGCTGGGAGAGGTTGTCCGGAGGTTTGGGGTTCTGTGCCATCAGTATGCAGATGATACCCAACTCTATTTCTCCTTTCCACCTAACTCCAAGGAAACTGTCTCGGTTCTAAACCAGTGTCTGACAGCAGCGGTGGACTGGATGAGGGTGAACAAGCTGAAGCTTCATCCAGACAAGACAGAGGTGCTCCTAGTCAGTTGAAAGGCGGATCAGGGAATAGGGATTCAGCCTGTGCTCCCCCTGAAGATGCAGGTTCGCAGTTTGGGTGTGCTCCTGGACTCAGCCTTAAACCTGGAGGCCCAGGTTTCTGCGGTGGCCAGGAGTGCTTTTGCACAGTTAAGACTAGTGCGCCAACTGCGCCCGTTTCTGGAGTCGTCTGATCTGGCCACGGTGACACATGCCTTAGTTACATCCCGCTTAGACTACTGTAACGCGCTCTACGTGGGGCTGCCTCTGAAGACTGTTTGGAAACTTCAGTTGGTGCAACAAGCTGCAGCCAGAATGTTAACTGGGGCTGGTTACAGGGAACATACAATTCCCCTGCTGCAACAGCTCCACTGGCTGCCAGTCTGTTTCTGGACACAATTCAAAGTGCTGGTTATGACCTATAAAGCCCTATACGGCTTAGGTCCAGGCTATCTGTCAGACCATATCTCCCTATATGAACCTGCCCGTGCCCTGAGATCTTCAGGAGAGACCCTTCTCGCAATCCCAACACCTTCACAAGTGCGACTGGTGGGGACACGAGATAGGGCCTTTTCGGCGGCTGGCCCTAGGCTCTGGAACTCCCTCCATAGCGAGGCAAGAATGGCCTCCTCTGTGCAGTCCTTCTGCCGACAGCTAAAGACTTTTTTCTTCCGGGAGGCCTTTGGAACTGAAGATTTTAAGGGTAGTGATTGAAGAGGGTGCTGTATGTTATTGTTTACTTGTATGCTCTTAAACTGGGTTGCAGTATTTTAAGTGTATGTCTAATTGGTTTTAACATCTTAATAGTTTAATTCTGTTTTAATGCTGATTTTTATATGTTTATATGTTTTATATGTTTATATGTTCTTAATGATATATACTTACTTTTATCTGGAAGCCGCCTTGAGTTCCAGTTTGGAAAAAGGGCGGGGTATAAATAAAGATGATGATGATGATGATAATAATAATAATAATAACAACAACAACAATAATAATACTCTTATGTATAACTAAGATCAAATTGGAAAAAATAGTGTATTTTAAGAAGCCTTGAAGTGATTACTTTTTTGAACCTTACAACAACTAGTAATATGTATCTTGTGGAATCATCACATATGACAGGGATGGGGTGCCTGTGACCCTCCAGATGTTGCTAGATTACAACTCCCATCATCCATGACCAGTGGCCATACTGCCTAGCACTGATTGGAGTTGGAGTCCAGCAACATCTGAAAGGCCACAGGTTCCCCATCCTTGGCTTATGGTCTGGAACACAGGGAACCCTCCCTCTGAAATGGTCTTCCTAGAAAATATAGAAACATACATCATCTTCCAGATACTGATATAACTCCCCCTAGAGAGCCAGTGTGGTGTAGTGGTTAGAGTGTTGGACTAAGACCCAAGAGACCAGGGTTTGAATACCCACATACCCATGAAGCTCACTGAGTGATCTTGGGCCTGTCACTGCCTCTCAGCCTCAAAGGAAGGCAATGGTAAACCACCTCCGAATACTGCTTACCATGAAAGCCCTATTCATAGGGTTGCCATAAGTGGTAATTGACTTGAAGGCAGTCCTTTCCATTTCCATTTGGGCATTTTCCCTCACGAGCTTCTAGGGATCTAAGCTGCACAGGGAGCTTATGTTTTTACAACAGGCTTCCAGTGTAGGTGTTATACTTACAATACATCAGAGAGGTGCACTGACCAGGCACCAGTGATGCCCCAGAGTGGGAGCAGGAAATGTGTTTCTGCACTCTTTATGCAGTCATAATTGTATGAGTAGGAATGCCAAAACAGAACTTTTCAGTCCCTTTCATCCCATAATGGGGAACTCTCTACTTTGATGACTTGTATAATTTTGGGAAGTTGAATTTTCAGGATTTGAACCAAGCCTTGCCCTTGTTCCTAAATTACAAAAGAATTGGTTAATCGCAATACATACAGCCAGTAAACAAATTACACTTCATAGATGACATGTGTGCTTGTGTAACTTTTTCAGGGGCCTTCTGTCATTTAAATAATACTGATGAGTTTGTTTATACTCTGAAAGCTAAAATGATGGGTCAGGTAAAAATATCATGAAACCACTTTTATATTGAAATAAGTACTTTTTAATGTAAATGGTCGAAAGAAGAGACACAGATTAGTATTAGTGATAAATACATATAAAGGAAAGTCACTTGTAAAGGTATGGAATGCTAAATGCCGTGAGATCTTTTCTTCAAATGAAGGGCCTGCCAGTTCTGACGTTGCGAGCACACTCTCTTCCCAAATTTACTGCTTGCAGTATAGATTCTGTGGCATCCTCAAATCCTAACAGGGTAATCATGGGCGATACAAATCCATAAAGGGCTGCCATAGCCACACTCAGGGGCCATGCAAAAACAATCAACACAGCCAACCAGATGACACTCCACAGGAGACAGCTGCAGGACACTTTAGTTGGTGGTGGGCTGACACAATAAAGAAACAAAAAAGATTTCAGTCGGAGACATTTTAAAGTACATTTCTACTGTGATCTCACATGGCAGGCAAGGGGAGGTACTCCAGCAATGAATATGAAAATGTAGTATTATACAGCTAATGTCCTTTTCAAATGGATTCAAAATTATTCATCGCTAGGATCCCCTTGTAGTCTACAATAACCTGATTTATAGGAGCTTTTTTTCTTTTACAGGTAGCAGAGTACGAGTTAGATTTGTTTCCTTAATTCTTTATACTTACTTTTTTAAAAAAGGAAGTATATCTCACCCTTCCTCCCAGGGGCTCAGGCTGGCATACATGTTTCTTTCTGCTGCCCATTTTATCAGCACAACAATCCTGTGAGGCAATTTAGGGCAAGAAGTAGTGGTAGCCTTAGTAATAACCAGACTTTTGATGAATAATCACATCTGGTCTGAAAAACAGGGAACCCCAACCCACCTGCTACCTAAATGCTGCCCTTGGAAAACATAGGAACATAATCACCCTTCCCAATACTGACATAACTCACTCTTTCCTTTGATCCCATAACAGGGAGCACTCCAGTTTAGCACAATTGACTTCAAGAAAAATCAGGACTTCCTTCTCTTCCTAAATTAGTAAAATGGGCTCAAACAGTACAGCCTTTTCTTCAGCAATTATTTGTCCTTGCAGGGAAGTCCTGCCCTGTGAATCATGCCACAGGGAACAATCCCTGCCATGAAAATCCATAGAATGAAGTTCTTATTTATCTTAATTATGCATCTTTGTTTCTTGCAGGTTAGATTTGTACTCATGTCAACAGGAAGTACATCTCAGAGCCTTTCCTAAAGAAAATACACTTATTAAGTTCATATGTCTGCCTGCTTTAAACATAAGCAAAAGTTGCCATAATTTCAGAAGAGACAAATTAGAGAAAGCAATGTTTGTCTGTCTTCTCCCTCCTTCATAGAATCATAGAATCATAGAGTTGGAAGGGGCCTTGTAGGCCATCGAGTCCAACCCCCTGCTCACAGCAGGAAATCCACAGCTAGAGCATCTCCCGCAGATAGCTGTCCAGCCTCTGCTTAAAGACATCCAGCGAAGGGGATCCCACCACCTCCCTAGGCAGTCAGTTCCATTGCTGAACTGCCCTTCAGTTAATGCAATCATTACTTTCACACAATACTTTATTGTGAATTTGGTGCACATTTTGCTCAGTGTCCACACAATGTCATCTTCATCAAAATGCCATCCCATATTCCCCCCATGGCATTCCAGCTCACTTTAAAAGGCAATACCAGTCGTTTACCACAACAGGCAATGCCTTCTAACCCACTGTTCTTCAACCTTGGGTCCCCAGATGTTGCTGGACTACAACTCCCATCAGCCCTAGCCAGCTTAGTCATTGGTTAGGGATGATGAGGGTTGTAGTCCAATAACATCTGGGGACCAAAGGTTGAAACAGTGTTCTAATCCACACTGTATTTTGCTGCCATCAGGACCTTCAGGATGTGAGGATATGTGTGAACTTTAATATTTTACTGTATTACTCTCCCTCTCTTCAGTAATCAATCATTAGGCATGGGATGATGAAAACAAAAATATATTTATTAATGCATTTTATATATATAGCACAGTAAGTCATCACAATTCTGACTGAACCTAACCCTACAATCAATCTCTCTCTCTCTCTCTCTCTCTCTCTCTCTCTCTCTCTCTCTCTCTCCACGAGGCCCTAACTGTCACAAAGCCATATCTTCCCTATCTCCTGTCTGTCTCTCAAATCAATTCCCTATCAAGCTCAAAAGCAGTACGCTATCTGCACACACACTCTATGTATCACACTCCTTATCCCTCCTTCACTCTCAATCACCATTCATATGCAAATACTCCTCTCCCTGACTCACTCACTCAACCAAACAATAAGTACCATAAACAACATACATTTAAACATTATATGACCCCCCTCATTAATTTAGATTTACCATTTCCACATTTGTGTTTTTTTCTTCACTTTTTGGATTTTCTGCGGAATTGGTAAATTTGCATTAAACAGGAGAATATGGGACAGCATTCTGATGCGGAGAATGCCATGTGGATGCTGCACAAAACCTGTATGCATGAACAGCACCGAGTCCACAATAAACTGCCACAAATGCCCATGGAAATGCCCAAATATCTCCAACAGAAGTTGGCCCTGTAAAAAGATTATCAACCCTCCGCTAGTTTCTTCAACCAGTCAAAATTACCACTGCAAAACAAAATAATGCAATTTTTGTATAGTCCACAAAAAATAAATTGTATAATTCACCAATCCTTCCTACATGCATATATATCATATGAACACACTGGAATCCACTGTGGCATTAATTAATTGAAGCATCAGTAAAACAAATTGCTCCTTTCAGCTGATGATGTGTTTGTGAAAGAGAGGCTCATTGAGCTTAAGTTGCATGGATTACTTAATTTGTACAGTGAAGACTAAAATGATGGATAGGTAAAAATATCATGAAACCAATTTTATCTTGAAATAAGTACTTTTTAATGTAGACAGTGAATATGAGCAATACAGATGGGTACTATTGATAAAATACATGTAAAGGAAGGAGGCTATAGAAAGGAGCAGGATGCTTAATGCTGTGTGATCTTTTCTTCTCACAAGATGGGCCTGCACCTTCTGACGTTCTGAGCACACTGTCTTCCCACATGTACTACTTGCAGTATAGATTCTGTGGCATCCTCAAATCCTAACAGGGTAACCATGGGCGACAGAAATCCATAAAGGGCTGCCATAGCCACACTCAAGGGCCAAGCAAAAGCAACCAACAGAATCAACCAGATGACACTCCACAGAAGAAAGGAGCAGTCCACACAAGGTGGTTGTGGTTGTTGTGGGCTGACACAATAAAGAAACAAAAATAATTTCAGTTGAAAGCATATTTAAGTACATTTCTACTGTGATCTCACACAGGAAAAAATGTTCCAGCAAAGAATATGCAAATACAGAATTGAGCACCTAAGCTGCCTTTTTAAGTAGATTCAAATGATTCAAACCTAGGATCCTTTTGTAGTCCAGAATAACCTAATTTATAGCAACATTTTGATAACTTTTACCTCCATGAATTGCAACTGTCTTGTTTCCCACCCTCCACCCCTACACACGCTTTAACTACATTTTTATCCTACATTTCTTCCCAGGAGTTCAGGTTGGCACATATGATTTTCTTCTGTGCCCATTTTATCCTCACAACAATCCTGTGAGATAGGTTAGGCTGAGACAAAGTGGTCATCTGTGAGTTTCATGGCTGAGTGGACATTTGAATCGCAGCCTTGTCAGTCGTAGTCTGATGCTATAACCAGGACTCTGAGATAAACAAGATTTTAGCAAAACAGAGTGACTAACTGCCACTTCTTTCTTTGTCATATTACTGACTAGCAAAATATCCTAGGCAGAATAATAAGAATATGCCCACACAAAGAATCCAGAGCAACCTTTATCTAATAAGCAAGGCCATTCTGGATCAGACAGATAATACAAAACGTGTTCTCTTTTTCCCCGGGCTTCTCATTGGTTCCAGTTCATTGTATGTATTTGTCTGAACCTAACATTTCATCTTTTCACTGTAGTCTTTACAGTGTAGTAAATTCCATTTGTTCTTAATCCTAGGTGTGTATGTTCCAGACTAGCATGGTTCATCCAAGAAAGAAGAAAAAAGTAAACAATTATTGAATGAAATAGCCCCATCCATGTTGCCCCTTTAATAGGCCTGTTCCAAAATGTTCACATAAGAGATGAAATGGGGACTTCCTCCTATCATCGCCACTATAAATTTTGTCCATGACTCAAACTTGCTTGTTTTCCCCCATCTGCTACTGATGCAGCACATTTTTTTCTATTTCTTGATAAGGTTATCTCACCCAGTAGGAATGAAGAAAATGTAGTGAACATGATGATGCCAAATTGTGACATAACCAATCAGATCTAGATATGTGACAAAATCATGTAGGCACTTTGGCCTATCCATTACATCTTTGATGAACCCTATCTGAGGCTGTTCTATCCCATCAAAGATCTAGATTTCAAGTGGTTGTTATTATTTTATTTTCAGTCCCATCCCAGCACGGGTCTGGCTTGCATCCTTTGCAAATCACTCAGTGGTAGAATCTTACAGAGGATATATTAAGTGAAATGGTATATACCATTTGAGTTTCTTGTTGTTGTTATGTGCCTCCAAGTCGACTACGACTTATGGCAACCCTATGAATCAGTGACCTCCAAGAGCATCTGTCATGAACCACCCTGTTCAGATCTTGTAAGTTCAGGTCTGTGGCTTCCTTTATGGAAACAATCCATCTCTTGTTTGGCCTTCCTCTTTTTCTATTTCCTTCTGTTTTTCCAAGCATTATTATCTTTTCTAATGAATCAAAGTATGTCCAAAGTATGATAACCTCAGTTTCATCATTTTGGCTTCTAGTGATAGTTCTGGTTTAATTTGTTCTAACACCCAATTATTGGTCTTTTTTACAGTCCATGGTATACGCAAAGCTCTTCTCCAACACCACATTTCAAATGCTTTGTTATACATAAAAATCTAAATAAAAAATATTTTATTCAGGTGCTCTTGCAACTTTGGTGTTACACCAGAAATCTGGTGAGATTCTTTCCAGATGCTTTGGATGTTCAGTGCAAATCATAATGGGCTATATCGAATTGTGCCATTCTGCTTAAGGAAGGCTCTTTGACTTAGCAGGTGCTTCAATGAATATCGGAGGGAAGGAGGTAGTTCTTTTCTCAGATTCCTCCTTCCTTTTGCAGTCCCCTAAATCTGCTCACTTCTCTACCCCATTCACTGAAAGCTTCACAAGATCCTGGAATCTTTCATGAGCAGAGGGACACAGTTGGATACATGCAACCCAATATTTGCATTGGATACCTGAGGTATCTAAAAAGAAGTATTGTTGCCTCAGTAAAATTCAACATAATATAAAGAGGTAAGGGAAATAATAGGGTAGGGGTATAGATCCATAATAGCCTTTGTTTCTGAACTCCAGTTCTGAAAAGCTTTCTCAAAGCTTTATTACACAAACTCAGAGAATACACAAGCTTCTTTCTCTGGTCTTACCTCTCTGCTCCTTAGAGTTTTTTTAAAAAACCTTTCATTTTCTAAAACTACCAATAAAATAGGCAGCCTTGTTCCCATCTCCCAAGTGATATAATGGCTGACAGTTTCATGCTGATTAGATGGAAAGCACCAATGTTGCAAGCAGTGCTAGATCACCCGAGTCTCTTATTGAAATCCATAATAAAATGCTAATAATAAAATAAAATAAGATAAAAACAAATGCTAATAATAATCCTGCAGGTTTCTAAATAACTTTGGAAGCTTCCATGAGTACAGCAGATTCCTCCCTGCAGACAGTTGCCATCCAATGTATGGAGGTCAGCAGGGCCAGGCATGCGGACATGATGAGAGGGTGCAGCTAGCCTTTACATGCCCACTCTCATCATCACATTGAATAGAGCTAACAGTTTACACAAATCCTATTTTGCCCACAAACCAGAATTGGAAACCATGGTTCCTTCCTATTTGCAATCTACCTTGCAAGGAAACTAGGACTGCAAATGCAATAAACCAGTTTGCAGTCCTGGTTTGTGGCCAAAGTATGGTTTCCTCAAACCAATGTTGCTGATTCAGAAAAGACAGCAAAATGTGGTTTGCTGGTAAGCTAGGAACAGAAGTGTTTGATCATTGTGTAGGAGAACAGCAAAGAGTGTGTGAGCCCAAGATTGAGATTTGCTCATGCTTGTAATGTTAAGACATGCTTTAAAGTTGGGGTACAGACAGTGGAGGCTGGTCCATCAGGGCAAATGGGGCACTGCCCCAGAAACCTCAGTCTATCCCACAGCCAGCCCCCACCTGCCTGCCTTCCTACTGTCAACCAGTCCAGGATGGCACTGCCTGTAAAGCTTCCTCCTCCTACTCAGTCTCTGGGTTGCCCTTGTAGAACTTAGCAGGGAAGGGAATGGGGGCACAACTAGAATTAGTTGGCTCTGCCTGTCATTGGCTCTGCTCTATCTCCTGTTTGGGCTCCCTGCCTTCTGCCCTACAAGTCCAAATGGGCAGCAGCCACAACTGAGTACAGACACCTGGCATGTTGCTCATCTGTTCTCCCTCCTTCCTGTAACTGGAAGGGAACATCCTTCTAAATGGTATTTTTAACTGTTGCTGCTATATTACTACTGATTGTGAAAGGAACTTTTTGAGTGTTTATTACTGTGTATTTTGTATGTGATTTATAGCCTGTTTTATGTTGACTGTGAACACCTTGAGAGGGCTGAAAGGCGGTATAAAAATATTTCAGTAAATAAATATAATAAATTTCCCCTCCTTCATCCTACTGCCTTAGGTGGAGAAAGGAGACAGTTAAGTACCTGGAGCCTCTTCCTCCAACTCTGTCCTCTCTCTTTGGAAGCAGAAGAGGGAGCAGTTTCCTTGGCAGCTTCCTTCCCATTTCTAAATACAATGTGGCAAGCTGTGCCTGTTTCTAACTCTTGACAAGGCTTCCTGGACTGCCCCAGACTAAGCGCAGTGGCATTGCTAAAGCAACTAGGGGAAAGTGGCTGCATTCAGCAGTGGCAGCTCTTATGGAAGGGCCATTTCCCATCTCTACCTTCCTGGTGGCTCCATCTCTTTCCTGACTAGGGCATCTGTCCCGTTTGGCAACTCAGCAGTCAAGAACAAGTTTAAAGAATCTGTGGGGTCAAGTCCTGGACACCAACATTTGTGAGTGTATCTCAGGTTCTCAGAATGTCTACTTGTAAAGTTCACTTCTGGCAGATTCCAGAGTTTCCAGCTCAGAATTGCCTGACCCTGACTCCAGAGAGAGGCTGCAGTCAATCTTGCAGCCTCTTGCATCGGCTCCTGGCTGGGTCAGGGGGCATAAAAGTCCAACTGCCAGCGGCGTCACTAGCCGGGTGCAGGGAGTGTGGACCGCACCAGGGTGACACCATGAAAGGGGGGTGTCACCCAGAGTAGGGTTGCCATATTGCCTGGTTAGCCAGGTTTTACCTGGATTCTTTGCATGCCACCCGGCGCCCGTTTAGCCCCTTAGCTGGCCCGGATTCTCAGCTTTAATTTTAAAAAAATTAAGTTTCTAGGTGGTCTGGTTCTCGAGATATACATAAAAACGTCAGCCCCCCCGTTAAATCTTTTTTTAAACTACTGTATAGCACTTCGTAGCTTTAACCCCGCCCATTCAGGATTACAGCCAATCAGTGAAGTGTTTGGTTGACCTGTGGCAGTGTCTAGTAAACCTCATTGCAAGGCCAGAAAATGGTGGTTTCCCCCCCTGTTTATCTGAAAATCTCATAAATTGGGTAAGTATATATATTTCAGTTTTTCCCCCTCTTGTGTGTAGGAGTCAGATCCTGGGCAGTGTTTTGAAAACCTTCCCAATACTTGCTTTTGTGGGGGTAAAAGCATTGCTAATCCCATATGTTGAGAGTAAATCCCATGGAATTCAATAGGATTTACTTTTGAGTAGACATGGTTATGAATGTGCTGAGAATCAATGGGACTTTGGAGTGAATGTAAAAAAGAATTGTGTTTGTGTTCTCTTTCTGTCCCCCCCTCCTCCAGTCCTATTTTAAAGCAAGTAGGCAGGGCTTACTTAGGTATTACAGTTTTTATTCTGTAGGAAACTAATACTGATTTTTAAAAAACTAATACTGATTTTTCTGCAATGACCAACTGGTTTGACAATAAACTATTATATGGGCTGTATGTATTTATACATCTGCAGTGTGTGTGTGTGTGTGTAGTCTTTCCAACAACCCTGTGAGGTAGGGTTGGAAACCAAGGCAGCTCACAACAAGAAATAAAGCCATTTAAAATCCAATGACCATAAAACAAGTATAAACAGTTGCAAAACAGCGTAAAGTGGCATGATTCAGAATTTTGGGTTGCGTGAATGAAGTTGCTTATCACTTGAGGTTACAGTTCTGTCCCTGTTTGAGTAAGTTCCACTGAATACACTGGGACTTGCTTCTGAATAAATAAACCTAGGATTGCACTATAAATATCTTTACAGTTTGTGTAAATAATAAAGATATTTGATAGTCATGCTTATATAAATATTTCTTCATTTATCATATTTTTGGTTTTTGGTTAGGAATCCTGACTGGTTGTGGGATGCTTAGTTTTCTGCCTTACTCATAGGAATCTTGTTGTGGTTGGTATGGTATTACATTTAGGAAAGTGTTACTGCCTTCTGTGTTTTTTCCCCTATTTGCATTTCACTTATCTTTAACCTCACTCCGTTACAGCCATAGAAGCAACAGCAGCATATGCAAGATAATTAACTCCCATTAGTGATAAGAGCAAGAACTTATAATTATTATTTTAATTAAAACAAGAGGCTTATCAGTACTTTGAAGAGGACCAGATATTTATTTTCCTTCTGAGCCCAGGACTGGGTCTTTCATGATGCCCAGTGTGTGTGGGGGAGCAGGAGAGTAGTCGATAAGACAGACATCCTGGCATTGGTAATCTAATTAGCAAGGTATGTGTGGGGTTGTTGCACACTTCCAGGCCCAGTTTCATGTTGAGTATGGAGGTGGAACCTGTGTAGATGTGCTTGATCAAAGGGAGAAGAAATGCTGAGTTAAGCAAAGCTCTGCTTTTATAAAACCTAAGAAACATACAGATACTTTGAATGTCTGAGTGCCTGCACCAGTGGAATACTGGAGGAACTTGTAAAATTTGCTGCAACAATATTTACAACTGAGCATGTGGTGTGAAAGACTCCTTTTCCTAACATTTTGGCTTGTTTTTGTCCACCCACCACATCTCTGAAATATATTGTATATGTAATGGTTAATCGTACTGCTGCCCTGACTTACTTTATGTTTGTTGCTATTTTGTGTTTTTATTATGTTTTTATATTGATTGTGCATTTTTATTGTTTTTATTATATTTCTAAGCTGTGCTGAGCTCTGTTTTTAACAGCAGAAGGGCAGGATATAAATCCTCTTAATCAATCAATCAACATTCCATAGTGTTGGAAACTAGAGTCTAGGCATTTAAGGCTGAAAATGTTAAGTTTTTTTAAAAAAAGATTTCTCACATCTTTCCCCAGTTTTTGGTGCTAATTCCTAGGTGTAAAAACAAAACAACTGGACAATCCAAATATTAATATGCAAATATTTGCATAATATGCAAATTAGCCTGTCGGATTTGTGGAACTGGAATATGGCAACCCTAACCCAGAGCCGCCTCGCCCCTAGGCACCCTAGGTCTGGTATGAGAGGAGGTCCATGGGGGTGACACCATGAGTTACCGCACCGGGTGACACCAACCCTAGTGACGCCACTGCCAGCTGCCCTTGGGTGGCGGGTCTGCCGCTGGCAGGGTTGCCACTGAAGGGGTGACACCAAAGGAGATTGCCCCTTGGTGATTCCCTTAGGTAATCCTAAGGGTGAGGGCACTACCCCTTCTATTTTTTTCCTATTTTTAAAAAACTAATCTAGAAGAGACTGGTAGCAGAGAGGGTGTACGGTGCATGTGTAGTTTCTGCGCAGGGTGAGAGGCTGTACAGTGAACTGAACGATAGGAGAGAGTCTCCAGATGCCTTTAGAATTAGAGTGTGTAACTGGCAGAAGGCTACCACTCCCTGGGTGTGAGATAGGGGGGGAGTAGATATGCCCTGTGTAAAAAATATTAAGTGAGTCTGACTGTTCCCAATTCTTGCAGAGGCCTACTGGGATAATTGGCTCAGGTAGGTTTTGTTAGTGGGCTCTTGTTGCATTCATATCAGATGTTTAGGAGGAGTCTTAGTAAGGAGGAACATGGGTGATGCCACCCCAATTTCAGTGATGATGGGTAGAGGGAGGTATGGCCATGGGAAGGTGGCAAACTACCATAGAAGATGAGGGCAAGACTACCTATGCTTTGTTCCTCACTCCCACTCCTCTCATGGACAGGTTCCTCGTTGCATCTGCTGTGCCCACTGGCCTGTGTGTGCTGTTGTTTAGCACCACATTGGTACGCAATAAGACCACATTCATCCATGATTTGATCTGGTGTGCAGTACCGAGACCCGGGTGGGTGAGCTGGGAGGAATTGATCTGACCCAGCTTTGTCCACCTGGATACTCGGTGCAACACCAGCACAGGCTGCAGGGATAGGGGGAGGAGCTGCTGTGGTCTACAGAACTTCCATGTCTGTCATCAGGAAGCCACTCTGTCTTGGAGCTGGCTGTGAGGGCCTGCACCAGTTGTTGGGCCAAGGAGACAGGAAACTAGGGTTGCTGCTGGTGTACCGTCCACCTTGCTGCCTAGCAGCTTCTCTGACCGAGCTGGCAGAGGCTGTCTTGGCTGTGGTATTGGAGGAGCCCAGAATGATAGTCCTGGGTGGTTTCAATGTCCATGCTGAGGCTGCCTCTAGTGCTCTGGCTTGGGACTTCATGTCCTCCATGACGACTATGGGCCTGTCTCAAGTTGTCACTGGCCTGACACATAGGGCAGGGCACACCCTCGACTTGGTTTTTGGTCCAGATGGAGGAAGGGGTGGTCTGGAGATAGGGGGGGTGGATGTCACCCCATTGTCATGGTCAGACCACTTCCTGGTGAAGTTTAGACTTATGGCTCCAATCCTCCCCTGTAGGAGAGATGGACAGATTAAGATGGTCCACCCCTGGAGTCTAATGGAATCCACTGGATTCCTGAATGCCCTGGGAGAGTTCCCAGTAGATAGAGTAGGAGACGCTGTTGAAGCCCTTGTCATGCTGGGGAACAGCGAGGCATGTCGGGCTTTTGACACGGTTGTCCCTGAGAGCCCTCTCTGGCATTGTGGAGCCTGGTTTGCACCTTGGTACACCAGTGAGGTAAGGGCATTGAAACAGGCCAGATGACAGCTACAGTACAAGTGGTGAAAGACGTGCTGTGAGGCTGATCGGGCACAAGTAAGACATCATAACCATGCCTACTGTGTGGTGGTGAGGGTGGCGAAGAAGGCCCACATCTCTGCCACCATCACATCCTCAAGTAGCCGTCCAGTGGAGCTTTTCTGTATTGTCAGGGGTCTGTTGACATCAGCTCCAGGAAATGGAATTGTGAATTCACAATGTGAATTGTTTGCAGGGCACTTTTAGGGTAAAGTTGCTCGCCTCTGTAGCAATCTTGATGCCTCATCCACATCTACTGTAGTCCCCAATGAGGTGTCCAGTGCAACATTTGCTGCTACTTCTTGGGGACGGTTTCAGTTGATGCGGCCTGATGACATGGAGAAGGTGCTTGTGATGATGCAGCCAACAACATGTCCTCTCGCCTTTGCCCTTCTTGGCTTAATTGAATGGATCCAGGGTGTGGTCAACACATCATTGCAGAAGAGAGTGGTTCCAAACGTCTTGAGAGAGGCGGTGATCTGACCATTCCTGGAAAGCTCTCCCTGGACCTACTGGTTTGCGACAACTACTGCCTGGTCGCAAATACCCCCTTCTTAGGAAATTTGATTGAGAGGGTTGTGGTGCAGTAATTACAAGTACTCTTGAATGAAACAGATTATTTTGACCCATTCCAGTCTGAGTTCAGGCCTGGTTATGGGACTGAATCGGCCTTGGTTGCCCTGATGGATGACCTTTATCAGGAAGACAGGGGGAATGCGACCCTGTTATTCTTACTTGACCTCTCGGTGGCTTTTGATACCATTGACCATGGTATCCTTCTGGGCTGACTTGGTGAGATGGATATTGGAGGCCCGGTTTTACAGTGGTTCTGATCCTATCTCCAGGGTCATTTTCAGAGAATAGCCTTGGGCAATTGCCTTTTGGGCCCCTGGCAGTTGTGCTGTGGGGTGTCGCAGGGTACCATCTTTCCCCCCGTGCTGTTTAACATCTATATGAAGCCCTTGGGAGCTGTCATCAGGAGATTTTGGAGAGGCAGTGCAATCCCTGGACTGCTGCCTAGACTCAGTGGTGGGCTGGATGAAGGCCAATAAATTGACTGAATCCTAGCAAGACAGACACTGTGGTTGGTGGTTCCCGAGTTCGGATAATTGGTCAGTTCCTTGCTTTGGATGGGGTTGTACTCCCTCTGAAAGAGCAGGTCTGTAGTCTGGGGGTGCTCCTGGATCCATCTTTGTCACTAGAGGCTCAGGTGACCTCAGTGGCTAGAAGTGCCTTTTACCAGCTTTGGCTGGTAAGACAGCTGTGGCCATTTCTGGACCAGGATAGCCTGACCACTGTTGTCCATGCACTGGTAGCCTCCAAGTTGGATTACTGTAATGTAGTCAATGTGGGGCTACCCTTGAGGTTGGTCTGGAAGCTGCAGGTGGTGCAAAATGCCGTGGTGAGACTGCTTACTGGAGCAGGGTATCACCAACATGTCACCACACTGCTGAAAGATTTGCATTGGCTACCTATTAGCTACCGGGCTAAGTTCAAGGTTCTAGTTTTGGTGTACAAAGCCCTATACAGCTTGGGACCAGGATATCTGAAAGACCGTCTTATCCCTTATATACCCAGTTGATCACTGCACTCAGTAGGTGAGGGCCTATTGCATATACCATCTGATCAGGAGGTCTGTTCCACATAACATAGGAAGCGGATCTTTAGTGTAGTGGCACCTACCCTTTGGAATTCCCTCCCCTTAAGTATTAGACAGGCGCCATCTCTGTTATCTTTTTGGCACGTACTAAAGACCTTCCTCTTTCAACAAGCCTTTTAAGTAGAGACCATATCCCTGTCTGCATCTGTGTTGGAATTGATTTTTAATATGTTTTTAAACCTTCTTTTTTTTAAAAAAATAGATGTTTTTAAAGCTTTTTTGAAGTGTTTTTAAAGATGTTTTGTTCTGATATGTTTTTAATGGTGGGTTTTTTTAAATGTATTTTTAATGTATTTTAAAGTCTGTTTTTATGATGTGTTAAAGTGTTTTAGTGTTTTAGTGCTTTTGTTTGCCGCCCTGGGCTCCTACTGGGAGAAAGGGCGGGATATAAATCTAAATAATAATAATAACAACAACAACAATAATGATGATGATGATGATGATGATGATAAATTGGCTGTACAGAGGATTGTCGCCAAGAAAAGATGGCTATGGTGCTCCTTTTAAAGAGGTCTTAGTCCACTAACACCAAGAAAGATCCCACGTTCAAATAGTCATGGGGTCTTCCTGTTCAGTTGTTCACAGCTCCCTGCAGTGAGCAGGGTCCCAGCATGAGGGGGGAGGGAGGGTACAAGATCCAGAGGCCAAGGGTAAATCTCATTACCATGAAAGAGAAAAGGTTAGATTGGTTGTCATGCTTGACAATGTTTATGCGAACTTATTTCCCTTCATCTATGTATGTACCTATTGTCAAGATTTGCTGGACCAAGTCAGAACTCTTGTTAAGAGCAGAACAAGCAACATTTTAAATAGTGAATTGATAACCCAGGCTCTTCTCTAGGAACAGAGTGTTTATGCAGTTAAACTAGCACTTGTAGTCTGAGAGACAGAGAGATCTGCACTTCCCTGTGTGACATGTTCTCTCAAGACCTACTAATTCTAGAGTTCTAGGGTGGCTACTTATCTTGCCAAAAAGAGGAGAGGCATCACCAAAAAAGATGGCAAAAGAGGACACCAATTTGCATCAAAATTGCACATGGTGATTTATATGTATAGATGCATATTTAGAAAAAAAATACTGTCATTTAAATAGAACAGTACATCTCACCTGAGTGGGGAATACTGTTAAATACTGTTAGCAGATGATCTGTGGTGTGCCTGCTCAATCTGTTGTCCAGATGCTAACTATTGATAGGTAAGGTCAAGGCCCCTGCTCTCCCTTATTATGCTTCTTTGTCTTTGGACCCGACAGCGCTTCAAATAGAGGACGCCTTCAAATAGAAGACTATCCTCTGTAAAGTAGGTCACATGGCCACCCTACAGAGTTCCTTGTGCATGGACAGGAGGGATGGCCAAAGTAGCATACTAATCAGGGTTATTGATCCAGAGTACAGTGGGAGTCAATACTCCTGGTAGGATGTACAATATATCTAACAATATATCTATATTGTTTTCATTATAGCTACAGAATACTTTCTTTTTAAAAAGTGTACAAAATATAAGAAACAGGAACCAATCATTCAGAGTTTTTCATACAGACCCACTTTCTGTTATTCTTGTCAAAACACTAACAGGATAATCCTTTAATTAGGACCAGCCAAAATGTTAAAAAAAATAGTCAGCAAGGTTTGCAGAACTCTTCTTCAGGCTAGCTGTTAAGCAGAAATAACAAAAAGAATGTGGGTGTTTGGGGACATAGTATAATTTCAGAAATGCAAAAAATGTAATTCAGAATGTATAAACTTTTATTTGAGTAATGAGATTGTATGCACTAGGTGGAATCATAGTATGTGTGTAGGAGGGGGGCATGTTACAAGTTCATGCTTGGGCCCTGGCAATGAGATAATTGGAAAGAAGAATGGAAGAGGAGGAGGGAGATTTGACCCTGGGGCTGAGTCCCTGCCTCTCTCTGGGGATAACACTATGGGACAATTATGTCTGAACAGGGTCAATGTTAAAAACATTAAAATAAACTTTATTTTGCAAGCATGACTACAATGCTATCATCAGTAGGAAAAATTAGCTCTACTGCGCAACAAACATGCTGGTAATATTATTAACTGTTCTGTGTACTTCTGATACTAGGATTTATTTATTTTAAAAATTATTTCCTTGAATTTTATCAATATTAATTCAACACAACGTTTTCTGTCATTTAACAGAGACAAGCATACAAAGTACCAGAAGACAACAAATGGCGTTACTATTTGATCATCCTGGCTATCCTTCAAGTTATGTTCCTTTTACAGCTTAGATGCTATATTCACTATACACATATCAGTATGTATTTAGAAGATTTTTGCTGCTGCTCTTATGCACACTTAGCAGGGAATAAGCCCCATTGAATACAATAAGACTTACTTCTGTGTAAACATGCACAAGTTTGCAGTGGTTATTCATTATTTATTCTTCATCTGCAAATGACACAGTGTTGAAATGTTATGAATGCCCATTGATGTCAACTAAAAATGAGACACCCATATTTTCAGTTGTTAACAGTGTGATCCTATTTATGTCTACTCAGAAGTAAGTCTCTCTATTCCATGGGGCTTACCCCAGGTAAGTTTCCATAGGATTGCAGTTAAAGACACATTTACCCAGTGTACCTCCTTTGCATACTTTTGAGGAGTAAGGTTCACCCAACACAGTGGAGTTTACTTCTGGGTAAACATGCATAAGATTGCAATGTAAATCTGCATTTGTCTTTAAATTGCTTTGAATGCTTACTGTCCTGTCTTAAATATACTGTTAGATTAACACATCACACATCATTCCATATATAAAATGGAACGTACAAAATGTGGAGATTCTGTACAAAAAATAAAAGCCTATATACCCTGGAGGAGGTTCAGGCTCCTTAGGCAGAAGACCAGCAGTGGATTTTTTGTCTTCCTCAACATCCTCATATCCTTCTTCCTCACCATAAGCAGACATTGCTTATCAAACAGATTTCTCTCAAATATACTATTAGCGACTGCAAAATAGAAGCAATGTTAGTTCCAGATATAAATAAAATATTGGGCTTTTACAAGCATACAAACACTAACAGTAAGAACTTTCTGCAAATGAAATCAGATTATGAAAGGGCTCTTTATCAATGTTCATGTAGTGGTGGTTTATACAGAAACATCACCAGCCATGCTGCCTGCATCCTTTCTATTCCATTTCCCTGCTTAGCTTTGTTTCATGATAATATATTATCTTTCTTTACTAAACCATCCACATTGTTTGTTTCTTGAGATTATAGTGACAGGTTTTTGTTTTTGTTTTAGTCAAGATGAATTATGGAGTGAAAAGAATTGACAGTGCATAGTTTGACAGCCAGTGAATTCTTGGTGCTGGTATAGTATCTGGGCTACTGCAATATCTTGTACAGGGGAATGCCCTTGGTATCGGACTGCAAACTTCAGTCCGTGCAGAATGTGGCTGCTAGAGTATATATTTATTTATTTATACCCAAGAGGTCTTCTGTATCTTTAAAAGTTGTGCAGGGGGAAGGGAGAATTCCACCTTATGGTTTTTCTTATTACCGTGTTGCAAGAACACCTGCACTTGGCTGACTTCCTCTTCTCCTAAAGATACAGGATCAGTCTCAGGCCATGAACCTGGCAACCCTAGTATGGGGGATGAGACGGATGATTTCTAGGAGTTCCCTTCCAGCCTCTGCTTTGGAATCCTGCACCTGGAGGTGGGCTCTTCAGTGGAGAAACCTGCTCCGCTGGTCAGATGAGTCACTTTTGTTAGTTTAATAGAGTGACCAGGTGACCTTATGGGTTTATCAAGTGCCTATTAACTGGGCCAGGGAGATCCTATTGTTATTGAAACTCTTCAGGAGAGCTCCCCCCTCCTGGGGCCTAAGAGAGACTTGTGTTTTTATTTGGGTCTGAGGAAAGGCTGGGAACTGGAGACAGGCAGAGTGGCTGGCTCTCTGTACCATGGCTTTAGGATGCCTCCTGTAAGCCTGATGGAAAAGCAAGATCTACTGGACTGCTAATGCTTTGAACCCCTGCATCTTCAGCTCAGGTTAGAATGTGTGTAAATAAACCATATTTCATAAAGACACCACAGTTTCCGCTGACTCTCTTTCCAAGGAAACCAAATCCTGGGTAAGCACAGGGACCCCTGGAGGACTCTCACTGCTTGGAGACTAGGGTGGCACTCAACAGTATTAACTATGATTATTCATTTGGAACACATTTTGCCATTGCTAAAAGAGCTCCTCTGGCTGCAGGTCCATTTCTGAGCTTTATTCAAGGTAACTAAAGACCTATTTCACTTGATGAAAATGGTGGAATATGAGGGCCAAACTTTTGCCCTGATGTTCAGGTGAAGTTTTGTGTTTTACTAAATATGGGGCAGAGTAAGCTGGATCAGGACTACAAAGGTGACAAGAAAAATATCACATCTAGTTTGGACCTAAAATAAGGCAGAAGCCATTATTCTGCAGGAGCAAGACACTTGGAAAACTCAAAGATTACACTCCTAAACTAAAAAGCTGATGATGTCCTTATTTTGATTTTTTTTGAAAAAACACTGTTCCAGCATCAGTATGTAAGAAAGGTGCTTGTTCAGTAAAACTGCCAGCATCAATGATTCAATGCTATTGTGATTACATCACTATATTTTAATCCTGAGATTTACTTAAGGGTTAATTGGCTGTAACTCCACCGCTTCCACGCACACACCAGGACACAAACTGCAAGGATGGAGTAATAGCTGAGGGGCAGGAAAGGGGCAGGAGAGATAATCATCCTTATGGCTTCACAGTTGCATGCCTCAGGCATATACTGCTCAAAGCTCATGTGATGGCTGAGGTCTTGCAAGACTTATTTCAAGAGGGGGAACATTAGACCTATATAAGTTCTGTAGGGTTGGGGTGGTGGGTGGTGTCATTTCGACTAGCCATCCATAGCATGCTCCCTGGATATTGTAACAAGGTTATAGTTACCCACTTGCACACTAGCCTTTATATCAAGTGTGTTATGCAATGATTACTTAATAAAGCCATGGCCTGCATAATCCTGATTGTTGGCTGCCTTGTTATTTCCTTCCCATTGCAACAATTATTTTAAAACACAGCTTTACAAATATTTCACAAACAGGGTAGGGGGAAGAAACTTTTCCTAGCTTCTAAATGATCAACAGAAAAAATACAGGTGTTAGAATTTGGAAGTGTCTAAAATGATGGCTTCAGGAAGGAAGCAGCCTTGGTTGCCCTGATAGATGACTTACGGCAAGGAAAAGAGGGGAGGATGGCCCTGTCAGTTCTTCTAGACTTCTCACAGCTTTTGATATCATAGACCATGGCTGCTCTCTTTCTGGGCCATCTTGCCAGGATGGGTTCAGAGGCATGGTGCTAATTTGGCTTAGGCCCTTTTTGAAGGGGCAGACCTAGGTGGTGGTGGTGCTGGAGGACTTTTGCTCCACCTCATGGCGGTTGGCCTCTGGGATGCCTCAGGGTTCTAGTTTGTCCTCTGACATCTTTTTGACATGATGCTTTTTGATATCCACATGAAACTGTAAGGATAAGTCATCCAGAGGTTTGGGTTAAAATGTCAAGTATGTAAATGGGGTTTCACTTCCCGTAAAATCCCAAGTTTGTTGCTTTGGGGGTCTTCCCAGACATAATGCTATCTATGGAGGTTGCAAGTGGCTTCATTGACTAGGAGCTGTGACCCTATCTGGAGAGAGTGGACCTTGCATCAGTTTACACATGCCCAGGCTACATCCAGACTAGATTAACATGCTCTGTACATGGCTCCCTTTGAAAATTGTTTGGGAACTTCAACAGGTACAGAATGCAGATACTCAGACACATGCAGGATCAGGCATTCAGGACACATTACACTTATGTTGATCCAGTTGGATTGGATTCCAGTTCATTTCCAGACCCAGTTTAAAGGGCTGGTGTTGACTTTCAAAGCTCTAAATGGTTTGGGACCATATTACCTGAAGTACTGCTCTCACAGACTTGCCTGGGCATTAGGATCAGTTTCAGAGGTCCTGCTCATAGACTACTATCAAGATCTATTCGACTGGCAAGCACTAGCGAAATGGTGTTCTTAGTGATAGCCTAGACCTTTGGAATTCCCTACCAAGGGATATACATATGGATCCTTCTTTATTATCTTTTAAATAGGCTTTGAAAACTTTTCTATTCCCTTCCACTTTGAGCTATGTTGGTGTTGCTCATGTGTTTAAACTGTTTTAACGTAATCGCTGGTTTCAGTTTAACTTGTTAAAGATCAATTTGTTCCATTTAATTTTTGTTTTTTAATAAAGCAATATCATTGTATGGCTTCAATAAAGATTTCTGGAAAACATTTCAGGCATTTTTTTTATCATAACTGTTACAAATATTCATTTATCATTCTGAAATAGCAAATGCCTCATTTTTTCTCCCAGCAGCCTTTTCCATTTTTCCATTTAAGTCCTTGCAGGAACAGAAAAAATGAATGAAAAATCCTGCTCTCCCCCTCCCAAAAGGACAGGTGTTTTCCCCTCACATCTCTCTATGAAAGCTCTCTCTGCCTCTTGACATTCCTAACATAGAAATGAAATGCCAAGACTATAATACTGCTTCATGCATATGGTTCCTTGAATTGCTATAATGTTCAGAGTTTGCTGCCCTGGCAGTTTACCAAGTTACTAAATCTCAACAGATAACTGTTAGAAATGGGGTTGCTATCTCTAGTATGAAGGGCACAATAGACGTGCAAACTACTTTGCCACCATTTGTTCTTATTCTTTGTTGTTGTTATGTGCCTTCAAGTTGATTACGACTTATGGCGACCCTATGAATCAGCAACCTCCAAGAGCATCTGTCATGAACCACCCTGTTCAGATCTTGTAAGTTCAGGTCTGTGGCTTCCTTTTTGGAATCAATCCATCTCTTTTTCTACTCCTGTTTTTCCCAGCATTACTATCTTTTCTAGTGAATCATGTCTTCTCATGATGTGTCCAATGTATGATAACCTCAGTTTCATCATTTTAGCTTCTAGTGATAGTTCTGGCTTAATTTGTTCTAACACTGAACTATTTGTCTTTTTCGCAGTCCATGGTATGCGCAAAGCTCTCCTCCAACACCACATTTCAAATGAGTTGATTTTTCTCTTATCCGCCTTTTTCAGTGTCCAACTTTCACATCCATACACAGAGATCGGGAATACCATGGTCTGAATGATCCTGACTTTGGTGTTCTTATTCTTTACTTGTCCCTTTAACTCAAAGTACATTTCCACTGAGCACAGAATACGTGATCCATAAAGAAATGGCTTACCTTGTGTATATATATTCCCACAATTCTCTTTTAAAATGGCTAATTTAGTTTTCTGGTGTTCACTGTGATCTGAAGACATCAGCAGGCTTTTGAAGAGAAGGACTTTGCAAAAAAATCCATGTGTCTCCTCACAGAAATAGCTTGATGCTTACAGGGTAGTCAAAGCATCGCTGTTCCTAAGTAACCAGTATGATGTCATACTTAGGGAAATCTGAAAGCCTATGAAGGTCCACTTCCACTGTTCAACTTTACTACAGCAGCTGCTCATGACAGATCAGAATAGGTAACTATGTAGCATGGGTACTAAAACCAAGCAAACTTATTGGTCAACTATCTGAAAGTAATGCGTATAAATGAGGCACAGTGTGTACTCATGCCTTGTGTCACCTTAATATCTTTCTGCCTGCCAAATATTTGGAGAGGATTAGAGTAGCAGTGGGCCTTATGAAATCCACAAGCCTCTGCTTCCCCCCAGCTCCTCACAAACTTTCCGCTAAATCAACAGAGTAGCTAAGTAAGGGAGGTTTGTACAAAACAAAAGGAGGTCTGGGCCCCTAAATTTTCCAATAATGAAAGCACCAGCTTGAGAGTTAATTTACTTCACCATAGAAGGGTTACTGGAAATATCTGAGAACACAAGATACACTGGAACCCAGACCAGCCAAAACAAAATACCATTTTCTGCCTTAACTTGAACCAGAAGATGCATTTCATTCTTCCTCAAAAACAAGACAGAGTAGTGATCAGGTACCATGGATTACTAACAGAATCAGATGTGATTTGCCTGCACCACCTTGAAAAAAGTTGTAGTTTGAGTTGCTATTAGGGTTGCCAGGTCAGAAGTATCTCAAACCCTGAGATTTCAGGAACAGACCCTTGTGATGTCATGGGGTGGGCCCTAGTGATGTCACTGGGGTGGGCCCTAGTGATGTCATTAAGCATAATACATTAAGCATCAACCATAGTTGCTTGGAGCATACCACTCAAACAAACAAAATTCTCTGACTGGAAGTTAAGATAGAAATCTTAGCTAAATGAGGGTGTTGCCTGATCCAGCTGAAATGACGGGATCATTTCTTTTCACCTGCTTAGGGAACCTGGGCAAGGAACATTTAATCTAGCCTACTTGCTTTTGGCCAGGCCAGTCACCAGAAGGCCACTGTAGGAAGGAGTCTAGTGTTGTGGAGATGTTAGATGGCAGCACTCAGGAGTAAAGATGGATGCCCTGAAGGCTGCAATTCTAAGCACACTTACTAAGGGATTAAGCCCCATTAAACTCAACAGGACTTACTTCTGAGTAGATATGGTTAGGATTGTGCTGTTGGTGAGGCTTGACTAGCGATCCTCTGCAAAGATATCCATATCAAAATGGGATTGACAACCCCCTGTCTGGAATGCCGTGTCTGCCTTTTAAAGTGGCTGCTCCAAACTTCTTTACAGACTTGACCCTTCACTGCAGGGAGAGGTTTGAAAAATGAGTAAGAGTTAAGAAGATTCTCTACCTTTCATAGACTACCCTGTGGGTTATAAACTCAATTTGATACCTAACCTAATTCCAGTGAGTAATAATAGACAGAGAAAAAACACACATGGCTTGGTCTACCTTCATGGGCAGTAGCTTGGGAACAACAGCAATTTTCCCAGTATGTGAATCCTCTTTTACCACAATTGGGCAAGAAACAAAGTGTCATGCAACCAACAAGGTGCATCAGCAGTGGGTTTAAGGGGATTGAGCTGAGTGCATGGAACCACTGTTGCTGCTTGTATGGATGTGAGTGAGGTTAAAGGAAAATGAAATGCAACTAGAAAAAGAAGACAGTGATATTTCCCAAAAAGCAATACCATACCAACCACAACAAGATTCCTATGAGTAAGGCAGAAAACTCAGAATCCCACAACCAGTCAGGATTCCTAACCAAAACTAAAAAAATCCTGCCAACCAGTCAGCCAAGTCATAGAAATCCCCATGCAGCACAACCTGACCCAGGGGCTGCAGTTAGTGCAGAATGCTGTGGCACAATTGCTAACATGAGTGAGACCTTATCAGCACATAATACCTTAGCTCTGAAATCTGTATTGGTTGCTGATTTGCTAACAGGCCAAGTTCAAGGTGTGTTTTCTATGTTACAGGTTCCACATAGTAGTTGTTCTGCTCTTGTAAAAAAATCTCCTTTAGTGTGGCAGAACCTACACTTTGGAATTCCTTGTCTATTGACATTAGGCAGGTGCCTTCATTGTACTCTTTTTGACACCAAACATTTTTGTTTGGCAAGCATACCGAGGCATGTAGAGGCTATTATGTTTTTTATCTCATTGTTGGTTTTATTATTTTGAATTTTTAACAATACCTGCCTAACTGTTTTTGCCAATAATTTCATTCTTTTAATTCCTTCTGTAAACTACTTTGAGGTTTTTTACAATAAAGCGGTATATAAATGTTGTAAATAAAATACATAAATAAATTTTGGAGTCACCGTGGCCCTTTGGTCTCTTTCCGCTTTTATACCGAGTCAGGCCATTTGGTACCATATAGATCAGTACTGACTTGGTATAAGGCAGATTCCTTTGTTCCTAAAAGAGGAAAGAGACCCAAGGGCCACAGTGACTCCAAAAATTATTTATGTATTTTATTTACAACACTATTCTGCTTTATTGTAAAAAACCTCAAAGTAGTTTACAGAAGGAATTAAAAGAATGACATTATTGGCAAAAAAAAAGTTAGACAGGTATTTTAAAAAATCCAATCTTTTAGGAACAAAGGAAACTGCCTTATACCAAGTCAGGCCATTTGGTACCCTCTAGCTCAGTACGGAATGCTTTAAAAGAAATGAGGGTGCCACAACATCTGATTGTCCTGAAGCGCAGCCTATACTCTGGAGAAGAGGTTCCTGTAAGGACAGAATATGGAGAAACCGATTGGTTCCCAATTGGAAAGGGTGTGAGACAGGGGTGTATTTTATCACCCTGTTTGTTTAATCTGTACACAGAACATATAGGGAAAGCAGGATTGGACCAAGATGAAGGAGGTGTGAAGATTGGAGGGAGAAATATCAATAATTTAAGATGTGCAGACAATGCCATACTACTAACAGAAACCAGTAATGATTTGAAACAAATGCTGATGAAAGTTAAAGAGGAAAGCACAAAAGCAGGACTACAGCTGAACATCAAGAAGACTAAAGTAATGACAACAGAAGATTTATATAACTTTAAAGTTGACAACAAGGACATTGAACTTGTCAAGGATTATCAATGCCTTGGCATAGTCATTAACCAAAATGGAGACAATAGTCAATAAATCAGAAGAAGGCTAGGACTGGGGAGGGCAGCTATGAGAGAACTAGAAAAGGTCCTCAGATGCAAAGATGTATCACTGAACACTAAAGTCAGGATCATTCAGACCATGGTATTCCCGATCTCTATGGTATGGATGTGAAAGTTGGACAGTGAAAAAAGCGGATAAGAGAAAAATCAACTCCTTCGAAATGTGGTGTTGGAGGAGAGCTTTGTGGATACTATGGACCCTGAAGAAGAAAAATTATTGGGTGTTAGAACAAATTAAACTAGAACTATCACTAGAAGCTAAAATGAAACTAGTCATACTTTGGATAAATAATGAGAAGACATGATTCACTAGAAAAGACAATAATGCTGGGAAAAATAGGAGTAGAAAAAGAGGAAGGCCAAAGAAGAGATGGATTGATTCCATAAAGGAAGCCACAGACCTGAACTTACAAGATCTGAACAGGGTAGTTCATGACAGATGCTATTGGATGCCGCTGATTCATAGGGTTATCATAAGTCGTAACTGACATGAAGGCACATAACAACAACAAAGCTCAGTACTGATGACATGGACTAGCATTGGCTCGCTAGGATTCCAGACAACAGTCTGTCCCAGAGATTGGATTTTGGACCTTAATATGCAAAGTATGTGCCCTACCACTAAGCTACAGCCCTTCCCCTGTTTCAAAAAGTATCTTTAAAATTGTACTTTTCAATTCGCTAATGAATGCACAGCATAACTAGGGCAGATCCACACCATGCATTTAAAGCACATTCAATACACAGCTGAAACACATGAATCCCACCACAGAATTATGGGAACTGTAGTTTGTTAAGGGTGGTGGGAACTATAACTGTGAGGGGGAAACTACACTTCCTAAGATTTTTTGGGGAAGTCATGCACTTTAAATGCAAGTTGGATGTGCTCTAAATGTATTGTGTGGATCTACTTAATAAACTTTGTCTGCATGTAAATCATTTTAATTAATTTTTAAAAATGGAAATCAGCTATAAAGTTTACTGGGTGACCATGGGCTGCGCACCATCTGTCAGCCTTATCTGCCCCTCAGAGTGAAAACAACAGAAGGGGACCATGACCACCCCAAGGAAAAAGACACACTTAAAATGTAGAGGAAATAGTAATGTACAACCATAGTGTGAAATCAGATACTTATAAGGACATAATATGAAAAAATATTTATATAAGCATGACTGTCAAAGATGTTTATCATTTACACAACCTATAAAGATATTTATAGTGCAATCCTATGTGCATTCCTATGCATGTTTACTCAGAAGCAAGTCCCAATGTATTCAATGGGGCTTACTCAAACAGGGAAGCATGCACAGGACTGCAACCTCAAGTGATAAGATACTTCACTCACTCAACCCAAAATTCAGAATCATGCCATTTTAAGCTGTTTTGCAACTGTTTTATACTTGTTTTATGGTTATTGGATTTTAAATGGCTTTATTTCTTGTTGTGAGCTGCCTTGATTTCCATCCCTGCCTTTCAGGGTTGTTGGAAAAATTCCATATACACACACACTGGAGATGTAAAAATACATACACCCCATATAATAGTTTATTGTCAAAAGCAATTGGTCATTGCAGAACATTTTTTTTAAAAAAAATAAAATCAGTATTAGTTTCCTACAAAATAAGTGACACTTAGGTAAGCCCTGCCTAATTGCTTTAAAAATAGGATTGGAGGGGGAAGAGAAAGATTTACAACACAAATACATTCTTTTCTTATGTTCCTCAGAAGTCCCATTGATTTACAGCACAATCCTAACCATGTCTACTCAATAGTAAATCCTATTGAATTCAATGGGGTTTACTCCCAGTATGTGGAATTAGCATTGCAGCTTTACTCCCAGAAAATCGAGTATAGGATTAAAGCTTCATATTGGGTAGGTTTTCAAAACAGGCTATGAAATCAAGCAAATAAACTGCCCTCTTCAACATCCCAGGAAAATTTAAACAAGTTGCATATACACTTCTTTTAAATTTTTGTTCAAAAATTATTTCAAAGATAAAATGTATAACATGCTATTTTTGCAAGTAATTTTAAAAACCCTGCCTGTACACTTTTATTATAATCATAACTGAAATTGTTTACAGTAAACAATTGCCTACCAAGACTCTGCTGTGATTGTTTTATCTACAATTCCTGACTGGCACACAAAGGGAAAGGGAGTTTTGCTACTGCTGAAAGCTATAAACCAGGAAAAGACAATAGCTTTCTGGCCTTGCAATGGGTACTAGCTATTGCCTGGAGCCCAACAAATCCATTGTCAATCACAACCCTGACTTCACTTATTGGCTAAACCTGAAAGGGCAGGGTTAGAGTAGCCAGCTATGAGCCCATTTAACAGAAGTTGGGGGGGCTGATGTTTTGGTGTATATCTCTTGAACCCAAGGATGTAGTCATCCAGGGTCTCGGGGGGTCTTAGACCCTTTACTTTTTTGGGAGCAGGATCCCAGCAGGGTACCTATGTTTCCAGCATCCTACAAGCCGAACAGTATGAAAGGGGAGTGTATTGATCTCTGAGAAGAGTCTTTTAATATGCTTCCTTGTCCTTTCCTGCTGACTGGAGCCAAACAGAGTGAAAGGATATGAGTCAGCCACTGAGAAGACTCTTTTCAGTAGTGAACACTCCCCCCCTTCATACTAATTGGCTCCTAGGGATGTCTGCTGTTGTGGGAGAAGGCTACAACTCAGTAGCTAAAAAGGGTGTATATGGCTGTGACTATCATGAAGGGACCCTGCACTTCTAAATTTGCTACTACACTACTGCTTGACCACCTAGAAACTTAATTTTTAAAAAAATGAAAGCTGAGAGTCCGGAGATTGGGTGACTCACCCAGAGACCCGGAGAGGACCCCAAAAATCCAGAGTCTGGTCAAAAACCAGAAACCTGACAACCCTAGTTGCTATGATGCTGGTGGGAAAAACTGGACTGGGTGTTTTTATTAGCTGTATTATACTTTTCCTCTTTTGAATATGTGAACATATAACACTCTTGCTATTTGTTTCGACACAAGATTTTTGCGTACTTTCAGACATTACAAAATTGACCTTTTAGCATAATCTTAAATTATGACTATTACGCCAAATCTATCTACCTTGAATTCATTTTTATATATCTGAAGATGTTAATTTGCCTGTCTCTCTCTTTCACTTGGCCATATCTGACCTGGATGTATCCTGAACAAGACTTGCTGCATTGGTCCCCCTTACTCCAGGGATGGGAATAGCCCTCTAGATGTTGTTGGACTCACTTTTTATCAGCCCTAGCCAGCACAGCCAGAAATCATAGTTGTAGTCCAACATCATCTGGAGAACTATAGGTTTCCCATCTTTGCCTTACTCTGTGCTGTCCCTGATATTAATTTAGAGTGTCTCTCTTTTTCAGTTTCTCTTGGACAAATCGCCAGTCAGGAAGTTCATTGGGTGACTTTGGGCTAGTCTGCATCTCTCAGCCTAACCTACTCACAGGGCTGCTGTAAGGATAAAATGGGGAGGGAGAGAACCATGTACACCACCTTGAGCTCTTTGGAGGAAAGGTGGGTTATATATGCAATAATAAAATATATATAGTGGAAATTTCCCCAATGTCTTCTGACTTCTGTTAGACTGATGCAGTCCATTCCAGACAAGAAGAGCTTGTGTTCTCTTTAGCTTACTTGAAATCCTGTTCCAAATGGTTGCTTTATAAAAATATATATTTATGCATTTACTTATTAAATAAGTTTTTTTTACAGCTGCACATATAATTTCAAATAAGCTATTTTTTCACCAAAGACTTACTGATGAATAACTATTTATCTGTCTAAGAATGGGTGCAATTCAGACCAATCAAAATTAGTAGGAAATGTGCTTTTAATTCCAATGGACTGTAGATTGCACCCAGAGTGATTGTCTTTTCTAATATTCAGATATCATGCCCATGGTCAAAAGAAGGAACATACAGCATGCAATCAATTATATATCTAACCTTTAGTTGTTTCTTTTTTAGAATAATCAAACAATGTTCAGGAGAAAGTTGGCATTGCTGGGATGGTTACACTGTGGCTTCCTTGTGCAACCTCCTCTCACTTTTGAATGATAGGCAGAAAGGAGAAAAGTTATTTTATTTAAAGATTTATAAACTGTACTTTCATATAAATTATCACAAGGTGGTATAAAACCTACTGCTCTCCTTACTCTAGCATCCAGAGTTCTACTGCTCTCCTTACTCTAGCATCCAGCCACCCTGGCTAGCCTTGGCAAAAGCCTTGGCATAGGAGCCAGAATTAAATGAAGGTGTTTGAGAATTGCTCCTGCATTGCTCCTGGAATGTGTATGCAGAATCAATGCCAGAAACCCAGTCAAGATTGGTACTAGCTTACAGAGCAATCCAAATCATGGGAAGCCGATGGAGGGGGGAGCAGCAGAGAAGGAGCTGGTGGAAAGCTCTGCAGCATCCACTCCCCATTTGGGAGCCATCACCCCAGCTGAGTGTCAGCTCCTTTGGGAGCTGCACACAAGAACCGGCTCCAACAAACATGCCTACCAGGGAGTAAGTGGTCCCCATAGGCTTCCACGGGAATATTTTTACTGCAGCAGCCCATTAGCTGCCAGAATTCATGTGGGGATTAGGACCTGGGGGAGTGCTCTGAGGGGAACTTGGAAGTCACATAAGTCGCTCCCCTGTGGATCCTCCCCTGCCATGCCCCATTTTTGGGGCTACTGCTGACTTTCCGCCAAGCTGGCCGTCCTTGGCAGATCCACGGTGGCACCTTGTCTCAGCCAGGATGGAGGGATTCTGCTGGCAGAGCCCAGTGGTGCTGGGAGGCTGCCAAATCAGCCATGGTTCTGCCTCATCCGACTCCCCCCAGCCTGGCACAAAATCGAGTTGGATTGAGCCCTTAAAGGCTACCATGGCATGCAGTTTTGGATTGAAGAAAGAAGGAAAGAAAGAAAACTGCACTTTAGTAATTGGCTAAAATAAAATATTTTACAATTAGGTGTAAAAATATGTACAAAATCATTTCTGCAGAACTGGTGGGATGATGGATTTCAGATGGACAACAGGGAAATCTAGAAAGGAACAGTATAATCTTCCCAATGAAATCTGATAAGCATTTAAAGGTAAGAAAATAAGAAAGTTGTACATACCTGATTGTAACTTGTAATTTGGGATGAAGAAGCCAGGAATGGTGGCTTTGATTCTGAATTAGTGTCTGGAGGCCATGGCTAAATGGACTAGGGTAAATATTCAGGGTTGAATCCATAACTAAATTAAAGAGGTTGGGAGGTCCAATGTAAATGGAAGTAGGGGAACCACCTCAGTGGAGTGTATGTTGTCCTATCAGAGATAATTCATAGCCTGAAAGTGCTCCTAGATGGGACACTACTGTTGGATAAGCAAGTTGTGGCAGGGTCCAAGAATACAGCTTATCAGCTTACATGTGATACCTTGTATGTCTCTTCCTGCACAATCAGAAGCTTGCAACAGTTACCAGTGCTTTATAACATCAAACTATATGTAATGTGTTATGTCATGTGGGACTCTCCTTGAAGATAGTCTGGAGCAGCCTTTCCCAACCGGTGTGTCTCCAGATGTTGTTGGACCACAACTCCCATCAGCCTCAGCCATTGGCAATGCTGGCTGAGGCTGATGGGAGTTGTGGTCCAACAACATCTGGAGGCACACTGGTTGGGAAAGGCTGGTCTGGAGGCTAGAGCCCAAAAGCTGCAGCAATTACAGAAAGCCTCTGCCTGCCTGTTAGTGAGTATAGGCAAGTGAAAATGCAATGTTGCTCAACTCTGCTAGCTACTCATATATTTTCAGGTTCTATTCAAAGTGCTCTTGAGATCTTTAAACCCCTTTGTGTCCTGGGGACTATCTCAGAGAACACATCTTCCCATATGAGCCCATTTGTCTACTGAGGTCATCTTCAAAGATTCTGCTTCAGGTTCCATTAGTTTGGGACATCAGAACTTCTGCAACAAGAAGTAAAGTTTTTGCTGTGATTGCACTGTTATATTATGGAACAACCTCCTGCAGATTAGTATGTATATGCATCTCCTCAGCTTTAAAAATTTCTGTAAGGCCCACATCTTTGTGAAATACTGTGATTTGGAGGATCTTGTGGAGGTTTGGCTGTTATATTGCTAAAGGTTCTTCTTTCTATTGCTCTGTTCTAGGGAAGGGGAACCTGTGGCCTTCCAGCTGCTACTCAACTTCCAAACGGTGAGTGGCAGGGCCTTCTCAATGGTGGTCCCGTTTGTGGAATGCCTCCCTGATGAGGCGTGTCTGTCTCCCTCACTATTTTTCAGGAGAAATTTAAAAACATTCCTGCTTGCCCAGGCATTTGATGGTTGATACACACTTGCCATGGCAAACATGAAATTAATAACTGTGAGGGTATGTTATTGCTTTTAAATGTTTTATTTTATTTTAATTGTACTGTTCTTAACATTTTGATGTTTGCTGCCCTGGCCTCCTTTGGAAGGAAGGGTAGGATAGAAATTTAATAAATAAGCTCCCATCTGCCCCAGCCAGCATGGCCAATGATCAGGGTTGTTCAGAGCTGGAGTCCAGCAACATCTGGAGGGCCACAGGTTCCTCATTCCTGTTCCATCTTTGGAATTATAATTGTCTTTACATTATGTTGTGACCCACCTTAAGCACTGCAAAGAGCTGGCTAGAATGTTTAAATATGACAGAATACATTCTGAAATGTTCCAGTTTCTACTCTAATTAGAACCTAAGATAGAGGAACCATTGTTTGTTCTAAGAGGTCAACAGACTGTGTTACAGAAAAGAAACAAATTATCTTCTGTTCATATAAGCTTGAACTTTAAAGTATGATAACTTTAATCATTATCTGAAGTAGATGATGGCTTCTAAACTGATAAATAGCAGAATTTAGATTTTCATATATTTAGGAGATAAATATATAGCAGCAGCAGCAATACAAATTTAAAACACTGCACACAAACAGCAATTTGAAGTAGTTTTATTATGTATTAACATACCTAAACAATTATATCATTGAAACAAAAACAATGCTTTCTAAAGCATATTCACAGCCAAGTTAAACATAATAAACAGGGAAGCTATTAATCCAGATTAATTTATACATTAGTAACATTAATTTCCGTAAGCGACTCAGCTTTAAACTGTAGATAATTTAGGACACAAAGCAAAAGCCAGAAAACCAGCTTTTCCCATCAGAGAGATTAAAATCTCATAGTTGTCTCTCTTTCTGAAGAAGGATCTGGATTACATACTTACAAGCTGTTTGTGTCCCAAGTTCCTGAATATTCAGAATTTTGAGTCTGAGGTTCTGATTTAGATATCTTTCAGTACATTAGCTTACTGATAAAAGTGACATACATAGGAATTGCAGTTTCCAATACATTTGGCTAATTTACTACTTTACAAATTCAAATCACATATTCATATAAAACCTTTTTGACAGAAATAGAAATATTTTCAATTTAGCTGAACAGTTGTAAAACCCATTGCCACTGGATGCAGTAGCACGCTTGCTAGATGATTATGGTAGTCTTTCATTGTTAAAAGAGAGGCTTTCCACTGCGTACATTCTTAGCACACACTCTCCCCACGTTTACTCCCCTCAATAAAACATCACCGATGTCGTCTAGACCTATCAAAGTAGTTAAAGGAGCTAAGAACCCATACAGTCCTCCTAAAAACATGCTTATGGGCCATCCAATAAAGAACAGTATGATCAGCCAAATTAGTCCCCAGATGACACAGGCGCAGTCCATCTTCAACCTAGTAATGTAATTAGTTGAGTTAATTCAGAAAGCTCAGAAAGGCACGATATATTTTATTTACTGGACTGCTAGATTAAATTAGGATTGTCAGATTAAATTTCTCTATTATTACAGTATCCCAACAAAAATACATAGAACTGCAAAGGAAGTTTTAAAAATAAAATCCAATATCAAAACATGAATATTGAATGTGTAAATATATAGCCTTTATATATGGACAGAATGAAAACTGATGTGTAGACATGCATCTACATTAATAAAATTAAGATCTTACAAAATAGGGATTTTATTTGTACAGACCCACATTATGAAGACATGCAATACCCAATAGGCAATAGTACCTATTGGGTTTTGATGTCCTTTAACAACCTAATAAACAACAAAGACTGCTCCCCACATTTATTATTACTCATATTTTCAGAGTATACGATTGTATTTGAAGAGGCCTAAATAATCTGTCTAGGTCAAAAGGTATGAACTGGAAAACAAAAATTAAATAAAACTATGTATAATACAACTTTGCTAAGAAATTGTATACAAGTTCTTCTTTGGGGACGGAAGAAAGTATCTTGCCTCACAACTTGGTGAGGCTCCAGGTAATGACTCCTACAAGTTTCAAAAGCAATGTGGGTGGGCTGCAGTTTTAAAATGGGCACATATATGAGATTCCATGAGTTGTGCCTTTGTGTGTTTGGTATTATGATACTTCAGTATTGTGATGCATTGTTTTATATTTTGGTAGAGATATGAATATACATTAGATAACATTTAAAAAGCTATTACTATACAGGAAGACCCATAATTATGAGTATTAAGAAAGCAAACATAAACAGAGCTATACCTTTTGCTAGAGTTATTTTTCTAGAAGTAGACAAGTAAAGAAACTCTTTTTGAGGCCAGATCAGATATCTAGTAACAGAATTGAAAAAGTGTTATTTCAGTCCACAAACAAAATTAACTTATGTAGTTATGGAACACAGTACCCAACCCTAGGCAGTCCTTGAATCTGGCCTCGAAGTTAATTGGCAACCAGTGCAGTGCTTTCAAATTAGGTGTTAAATGCAACTTACCAGACCTACCTATTAGCATTCTGGTTGCTGTATTTTGCACAAATTGCAATGTCTGGTCTATATTCAAGGACAGTCCCATGTGAAGCACATTAAAGCAGTGCAGTCTGGAAGTTACAAGAGTGTGAATAATTGTGTCCAGAAAAGACTGCAGCTAATGCACAAGATGTAGCTAGGTATAGATACTCTTAGCCATTGAAGACACCTAGGATTCAAATAACAAAGTGGAGCACCCCAAACTACACAGCTGCTCCTTCAAGAGGAGTGCAACAGGTCTAGAACATGATATCTTTCCAAATCCTGGGTTTAAGAACCCATCACCCGCAGTATCTCAATCTTGTCAGAAATCAGTTTCATTTTTTTGCCTCATCCAGCCAATTACTACACTGCCTCTCCTGATTCAGATAGAACAGAGAGAAAGAATTGGGTGTCATCTCATACTGATGACACCTCATTCCAAATCCCCTTGTGGCTGTTCCCAACAACCTCACATAGATGTTAATTAACATCTATTAAATAGCAGTTTTCCCCATGAGGCCAAGCATAAGTCTCCCATTGGTGCTCTCTGAAACTGTCCCTGGAGGTAGAAGTGGAACCACTGTGAATGCCTGTCTTCAAGTCCCAATGCACTCCATGAGGATATCATGGAGACTATCATAGTCAATGGTATCAAAAGCCACTGAGAGGTCAACAGTGTGCCTGTGTCTTTCCTAACAAAGGTCATCAATCAGAGCAACCAAAACAGTTTTAGTGCCAAATCCAGGCTTGATACTAGATTGAAACAAGTCTAGATAATTAGGCTATGGTCTGAAGGCACGTAAGACCAGCACCCTGCTGAAGCTAAGCAGGGTCAGGTGTGGTCAGTGCCTGGATGGGAGACCGCCTGGGAACCATATGTAAGCCACCTTGGGTTTCAATCATGAAAAGAAAGGTGGGGTAGAAATGTAATAAATGAATAAATAGTTTCCTCCAAGCATGCCAGTAGTTGAACTGCCACCATCTCATTTATTTAAGAAATGTTATAAACTGCTTACTAAAAAAATCTCTCAGAGGTGTTCAATGAGCATCTTGTCCAAAAAGAGAATGTTAGTGACTGAGCAATAATATCTAACACTTCTAGGTCCAGGTAGGGTTGAGTAGGGGCCACACCACAACTTCCCTTGGGATTGCTGGCACGTCCATCCCTGCAATAAGACATTCACCATCCCGACCCAGTGCAAGGGATTGTGCTGCTTTCATCCTCTTCTTCCCCCTGCTGTTCCCTATTCCTCCTTCTCCCCTCTCCTCTCCCTTATTTTTTTTTACTTTGCTTGACATTAGCAATGGTGCTGGTGATATCTCCACCATGCCTACTCTGCATCACCTCACTGAGAAAGGGCCAAGGAGGATCTTCAGAGTGAGACCTCCTTGGCAAGTTGACCAGGAGATTGCCGGAGTTTTCATGGTGCCTAGAGACTGTTTTTAAATTTAGACCCTTTAAAAAAAAAATCTCGGTAGTGTTGAATTCTCTTTCTGTCTCTATCAAGGCCAAACATGTCAGGTGGAAAATCCTCCAGAGCACTGAGGAATCCATCTGATTCTCTAAGCCTTTAGGGGAGGACCATCTTCCTAGGTCCCCACCCCTGCAGGGGGACACTGCCACTGTCAGTCCAAAACTCAGTACAATTCAATCTGTTCTGGATGGCATCACATGCTCCCTTAAAGAATAGGTCTGTTGCTTGGGAAGGATTCTGGGTCCAGGATTGTTCCTGGATAATTAACAAAGTATTTGCACAGCTTTAATTTGTGTAAAAAGGCCTATTTTTGACCTTTAAAGTACGAACAGTTTGAGACGATCATATCTGAAGGATGGCCTCCTCCCATATGTGCCTTCCCGCATACGTTGACCATCAGGAAAGAACCTGCTTTGTTTATGCCTGCCATCTGAAGCGTGGTGGAGCAGCAGGGTAGGCCTGTTGTGGTACTCACTATTCCGGGAGACCTAACTGATTTCTTCCCTCCCTGTTTTCTGACAACAGGTTAAAACAGTATTGTTCAGGTGTGCTTTTGCTTACAATGAAGTATGTAGCCTGTATCTGGTCTTGTACTTGGTAGGTTTTGTTTGTTTTCTGAATGATTATTTTATAATCTATATCCCACCTTTCCTCCCAAAGGAATCCAGGGCAGCAAACACAGAAGCAATTCAAACATCTAAAAACAATTCCAGTACAGATGGATCCCTACTTAGAATGCTTGTTGAAAGAGGAAGGTCTTCAGCAGGTACTGAAAAGACAGTGCCTTTCTAATATTTAAAAAGAGGGCATTCCAAAGGATGGGTTCATACTGTTCCCTAAAGGAGCAGGGGTGCTCCTGGATCCATCTGTGTTGCTATAGGTGACCTCAGTGGCTAGGGGTGTCTTTATTAGCATGGGCTGGTAAGACAACTACAGCAGTTTCTGGACTGGGATAGCCACTGTTGTCCATGTGCTGGTAACCTCCAGGTCAGTGGGTCTAGGGAGGGCTTTTTCAGGAGTGCTTAGATCACCACCTCTTTCATGACAGCCTTGAAATATACACTCAAACAAGAATGCACTGAGCATACCTGGGATCTAACCTGGTCATACCCCCTCGTCAAGCTTTAATAAGCTAAGATGGGCAAGGGTTGAGGAAACACATTGCTAGCCACATCATCACAAGCCTCTTGTCCACATAATCAGGCTGCATCAACTGAAACTGATCCCATGATGTTGCATAAGACATTGCACTAGACCCCTTGCTGGAGACTTCAGTGAATGTGAGTGTGGTGTCAAGATGATCAGTCAACTTGAAGATTCCAACCTGAATGGAAAGCCAGGTTCAGATATAATTATTTTATGAATAAGTACTATTAGCAGCTTGTATAACAAATATTATCAAGAACTTAAACTGAAAATCTAGAGATATACTCATAGAAATGCATTTTCTTCAATAATAGATAGAAATGGAAAGCATCACTAATTTGAACGGGTTGTCTCCTATTGGATAGGCAAGACATGAAAGGCCAGTATGCAAAAACAGAAATATGGAACTTAAAAAAAAAAAGATTATGAACAGACTGATTTCTTAAAGATCAACCAAGCTATGAAATAATACAGAGAATATATATTTTTTAAAAAATTAGACATTTGTTGCAAGAAGGAATAAATCGCAGGGGGCTCTCAGTGATCAGTATGAACAACATTTTTATTATTCACTGTTCTTCCTAATGAATTCCTACAGGAAGTAGGAAAGAATATCTGATTCAGCACAAATGGCTCTGTCTCAAAAAAAGCTATTACTACCACTGTTGGTGATGATTGGAATATGTACATAATAAGTAAAATGTGGTTCAATTATTAAAATAATAAAAAAACCTTATTTGCATTAACTTATGTTTGCTTGTTGCAAAACTGCAAAAATTGGATTTGTGGTGATACAGAATTTTCTTTTCCAGTTTTCAGTATATAAACTTGGTATAAATCAGGTATAATATTTTATGCCCTTCTGATCACGTATAGAATTTCTGCCTATATGCTGCATATGGGTAAATTCCAATGCCCAAACAGCACATCAATTGAAATGGCCCCATAATAAAATAAAATATCCTGCTTAGCTATTAATTGCAAGAAAACAAATTCACCGCAAACTTACCTTTAAGTTGTATGGAATGTTTGAGCAGCCTTTTGAAGACCTGCCTTATTTTTCTAGACAGTTGCTAAAATATAAGTGAACAAGCAAGCTGGTACAACCCTCACAAGCTAAATACCACTGCAAGTATCTTACAAATGTGCCTTTGTTTCTCCTCATGCAAGTCAGCTGATCTAATCAAAGTGTACCAGAAAGGCAACCACATGCTTACTAAAATGAGATCATAAACTGAGGCAACAGAAAGAAAGATACAATTCATTAAATTTAATAGTTTTCAAGCAAACTTTCTAGTTATACAAAATGTTATGGAAATGTATGGGAAAATGCTAGTAACTGTGTAAAAATTTGGTACACAAAAAGGCTTTGTTCTTAGTCGTGTGTATGTCCTGTATTCATGTAAAAATATTCATCCCTGTTCTCCATTCTTAGCACACTTTAGGGGTCTCCCCGGTCTTGTTAACTTGCCTTTGTCTAGAAATACACTTCCTAAACACATCTCACCCAACACTCATTCTCCCTTGCTGTCATTTTCATACTCTAGGAATCAGTAGCTGCAGTTGAATAAACTCATGTCAAATCCCAAATTCTCTTCAGCTCCTGTCATATTCACATGAGCAGTTAAAAGCAAGGAGGAAAAGGAATGTTTCTCCTACCTGAGCTCTTTTTTTAAAAGGGGGAAATACCCTGATAGTTGCGCTGTCTGTGTGCATGTTACAAAAGTGGGGTCCATTTTTACTAAGGAGCTCGTTTGCTGGGATATCCCTCACAACTTTCTGTAAACATGGACTTCCAGAGGAAAACAAGAGTATTAGTGGGCTCCTGTTCTCAAAACAGTAAAGAACAGTATACTGAACAACAGAGTCTAGGCCCCCTTGGTTAATTGCTACCAAACAACCCAATGCTGATTGCTTATATTTATGTTTATATTCAACTTTGGGTTTCTGTTTATGATGGCTTTTTATTGTTTTAGTCTCCGTTTGGTTTATTTTTATGTACGCCACTTAAGACATGCTAATGATTAAGTAGTATATAAATGCCTTAAATAAACAAACGTTCTATTGTTTGGTCTTTTATTCTGTGGCATTTTCTCCCTTATCAATATCCAAATTCTATTACCTTCTTTCATTCATTTCTGCCCCTAATCCTACATAATGTAATTGAGGAGTCTCTCACAAAGCATATATGTAAAGGTATCCACCTTACCTGTTCAAGGGTTGAGCAAGGTGAACACTTTTGTAATGGGCGCTGCGTGTAATAATAGGTGCAGCTTCTTTTTTACCTCAGGTGAACACATAAGAAAGCTGATACAGATAATTCCCTCCCTCACATCCAAAGCAAATTCAGTGCAGTTTAATCATTCTGCCTTTGCTTACAAAAATGGCTAAATATTGTAGTGAGGCAGAGATTCTTATCCAGTATTGTGACTGTGTGGACAGAGACAAAGGATACCCTATCTCTTGGATTAATCTTTTAAAAGTGTATGACAAGACAACACATATGAAGCACTGCCCATGATAGAGATTTGCTGCCTGGCCTATTCTCCTCTGTAAGGCCTATTAAGCCAGGAGGAAGGCCATTAGTATCAGCAGGGGCATCAGTTAAACTCAGAAAGTGGAGGGAAACAGAATTGGGATTTTAATGGGCTCAGAATGTGATTAAATCGAAAACATTCAGAGGCAATACAGAAGCTGCTGGATTTGCCCTGAAGCAACAGTAGGCCTCGCTTGAAGCAGTCCACAGGCCCTGCATCTCACACTAACTTTAAAGCAGTCTCCTTGCCTTAGCCAAATATATCTGTTTGTAAAGATTATTAATCATTCACTTAATTTAGAATTTAAACAGTTGAGGTTTTGTTTTTTTAAAATTTACTCTCCCCCTCTCTTTCTCTGCAGTTTTGGTTCAGATTACGCTGTGCTACAGTATTTGCTTTTTTCAACCACGCCCAGCGTTCTGAAGGAAAGTTTGATAGAACAAATAAACACAGGGCTTTGTGATCTTACCCACTGCACCAGAGAGTATCATATCTCTTTGAAAGTGAAAAGAAAATGAAGCATAGATTTAAACACGCCTATAGACCATAAAAGGCTGCATCATTTATATCCCTCATGTATAAATTGGGTTTTCATTTATTTGATTCAGGCTGCTATCCTTTGCACACTTACTGGGGAGTAAGAACAGCTGACAATAGCATGTACCTCTGAGTAAATGTGCATAGGATTGCACTGCTGGGCTAAGGTGCTAACTTAGAAGGCAGCCCCACTGAAACTAATTTGGCTACCTCCAAAGAAGGTTTAGGATTGGGATGTTATGCACCATGAAACAGGATGAATTCTTTGTTGTTGTTGTTAAATACTTTATGCAACTACAAGAAAGTTATCTTTCAAACAGCTGATATTAGTGTCAAAGAAAGGGGGGGGATAACACAACAGTTAAAATAATACTTCCATGCCTTCCATTCCAAGAGAGGGATAAAGAACCCCGCCTTCAAAAACATTTTTGTTTGATTGATTTCGATTTGAATGTAGCCTGGGCAGAGGAATTAAAAAAAGTGCAACGGACAAATGGTTTAACATCCACTTTTCCATTCTTCAACCAGCCCTCAGCAGCTGAAAGCCAAAAACTGCTTTACTCTATGCTTATTTGCAGTATTTTTCTAGGAAATTGTTAAACACCCAGAGGTCACCTGCATTGGAAAGATAAATCAAGAGAGTGTACACTGTACAGCTACAGCCACACCAACAATGGATTTGTCCACAGTCGGGGCAAGTTCAGACTTGCAGCTTTACTACCCTCATATTACAGAATAGCATAAGGAGGTTGCAGAACTGAAAATTTCAGTCAGAATATGCACTGACACTTTAGCACTAATGTTCCAGTTTACTGTTTTTAGCCTGCTCTAATTTCTACCTAAGAGAAGGTGGAATGAAAAAATACTGTACAATAATATTCTAGTGCTCCCTCTTTCTGTTTTTAAGATCCCAGAACGCTATTTGTATTTGTCAGCATGGCTGAGTTCCAGCAGGGTTTTGCTGCGATGTCATTGACAAAGGCTTGACTCTAGAAGTTATTCATAAAGGCATGCAAGTGAAAGATGTGGAAATATTTTCCGAACATCTCTAAAAGAATATTGTGGGTGTTATTAAGCAAGGATCATTCAGACCATCGTATTCCCAATCTCTATGTATGGATGTGAAAGTTGGACAGTGAAAAAAGCAGATAAGAAAAAAAATCAACTCATTTGAAATTTGGTGTTAGAGAGCTTTGCGCATACATGGACTGCGAAAAAGACAAATAATTGGGTGACAGAACAAATTAAACCCGAACTATCACTAGAAGCTAAAATGATGAAACTGAGGTTATCATAGTGTTATGAGCATGGGGGGGGGGCTGGAATGGATGATTTCTGTGGGTCACCTTTCCAGCCTCTGATCTGGAATCCTATGCCTGGGAGGCTGGCTCTGCTAGCCAGATGAATCTCCTTTGTTAATCAAATAGAGTGGCTAGGTAGTTAATGGTCCTAGTTGCCCCGGCAACTGGTGAAAGGGGCTAGGAAGATCCTTTTGGCATTTTAAACTCTACTGGAGGAGAGTCTCCCCCCCACTCCTGGGCGGGGAGAAGTGTGTTTGGAACTGGAAGTGTGTGTTCTAGAGAACTAGGGTGGCAGGCATGCGCAGAGGCTGGCTCCCTGCATCGTGGCGATAGGATGCCCCTGCACCTAGATGGAAAAGCTGGATATTAGACTGCTGATGCCTTGAACCCCTCCATCCTAAGCTCAGGTTGGAATGTGTGTAAAAAAATAAACCATATTTCATAAAGACACCGCAGTCTCCGCTGACCTTCTTCCCAAAGGAAACCAAACCCTGGATGGGCGCAGGGACCCCCTGAAATCTCACTGCTCGGAGGAGTGGGGGAGGCATGCAACACTGGTGTGACAAGTGGGATTGAGTTTCCTAGAAGAAGCCTTGGGAGCAAGGTGTGCCTGAGTCAAGATGGAGGGGAGAACAGCATTTCTCCTGGAACAGATGAAATTGATGTTCCAGCTGGACCAGCAGCAAAGGCAGAAAGAATGCCAGGAGGACCAGCAGCAAAGGCAACAGGAGCGGCAGGAGCATTGGAAATGAATGGGAGAGATATATGAAAGCATCTTTGGAGAGAAAAAGGAGACCCCATGTGAGGAGGTGAGAGCCCTGCCTGATCAGCCACTACAAGGGGTCGAGGGTGACCCAGGAGTCCAGCTGCAGAGCACCCAGATGGAGGTGGCTAAAGAGATCCAGAAAGTGGATGGGCAGCTGGAGGGAGTGGGCTGTAAGGAGTTGCAGTCAGTAGTGGAGGAAGAAGAAGTTTTGATTGTCCAGGAGCCTGCCAGGGGGGGAAACAGCAGAGAGCTGGAAGTGAAGCCCCAAGATTTGAAGGAGGGCAGGCTGGAAAAAGAAGAGGAAGATGCCTTCGAAGAAAGTAAAATAGAGGCTGGAGAAAAGATGCTGCTGATAGATTTCTCTGCTCCCTGTGTGCCAGCTGTGGAAGAGAAAGTGCAGGAGGAAGAAAAAGCTTCAGACAAAGGTGAACTAGAGGCTGGAGAGGAGCTGCCAGCGCCTGGAGAAATGGCTGTGAAAGAAAAGGTGCAGCAGGAGAAACCTGAGAAGGGAGTTCAAGTCCAAGAGAAGCTCCCAGCGCCTGGAGAGATGGGTGAGATAAAATCCCCAAGTTGTTACAAACGCCCCAATATATCGGTATATTGATGGGCTCAGATCCGCTCCCAAGCACCAGGTCCCAATTCACTTGGAAACGACGAAACACGCAAGTTGGAGCAAAGCCAAGTTTATTGAAACATTTGCGCAAATGGAGAAGCAGCATCAAGACCGGTTCTACCTCAGCTGGGCGCAGCCAGCCTCTTTATTATACGTTTTGCAAAGCGGAGAGCTCACACAACACACTGATGTCAGTTCTGTGAGCTCTGAAGCATACATGATTTTACAGGCAGTTATACACTTTGGTTCCAAGAAGTTGGCAGTACACACAAATTCCGAAGGTGGGGGTAAATCATGCTCTGTACTTTTGCACTGTGCACAAGGCTACAAGATAAGCAAATTGCAACGTCTAAATCACTCATTGTATTCTTCACAGTTTTGCTGACTTCTTAGCAAATGGTCAATGACCTAAGGTTGCCAACTTACTTAAACTTAAAAGGTCACTTGTTAATATCATTCTCCATGTATTGTCAGCATTTCTATAGGTATAGGAAACGTTTAATTACAGTTTCAGTGTAACAAAGTGACTTTGTCCCTTGGGTGTCCCATAATGGTCTTGTGGGGTGGGATGCAGCTCCTATGATGGGTGCAGTCCTTGGGCGAATTCCAGCAGTGAGAGGCACCCAGTACCCAGTGAGTTTGGAGGGTAAGAGACACTGGGAGGGTTTCCTGCCTCTGTTTGGGCCCATGTTTCATATTGGAGATTGTGAGGGAGGACAGAGAAGATTTCTTTCTGCCAGCCTGGGTGGACTAGGCCAGCTAATCTTTAAGAAGATCCCCCCGGATAAAGACTTGTGGCAGAACTTTGATTTGGCGTTTGGGGCAGGAGACCAAGTGGACTGGCTTGAAGACTTTTCCCAGAGCAGAGAGTGGCAGGAACATGGCTACAGCCTGCCATGTGCTGGGGAGGAAACAAATCTGTTCCTGGAAAGGAGTCCCAACCCCCTGCAGGCAGCAGCAGGGATCAGCTTGGACTGGGAATGCCATGAAGCCCCAAGACAAAGGGCCATGTTGGCAACCGCATGGCTTCGGGGTGGGGGTTGTGCTTATGGGACTGTGTAATGCTGTTGATTTGTGCCTTTCTGCATGCTGGTGGGGATATGAGCTGTTTAATGGGTTTTTTTTAGGAATCATGCTGATAGGGGGTTTTTTTGTAATAAGATTTTAATGTTTAGGATTTGTTATTCTGTGACTTGGATTGTGGGTGTATGTACAACTGTTTGGGGGAGCAAGGAGTAAATGTACATGTGGTTGAGGGCATGCTTAAACATGTCAGGAACTCAGACAACTGCCAAGTTATGAGGACTGGGTAAGCTGTTGGATGCAGAACTGTGACTGGGAGCTCCAAGAAAGAAGAGGAAGCCCAAAGAGAGAGTAATTAATTGAAAAAGGTGCTGTAAGGAAATGAGACTGTAATATGACTATGCTTTTAATGATGTATATTGCAATGTCTTGCTAACCTGTATCTGTTATTTCTTGTACGAAAAGTTGTTATTCTGTGGTTTGTTTGCAGGTCTGGGACAGACCTCTTTCAGAGAAGGGTGTAGTGTTATGAGCATGGGGGGGGCTGGAATGGATGATTTCTGTGGGTCACCTTTCCAGCCTCTGATCTGGAATCCTATGCCTGGGAGGCTGGCTCTGCTAGCCAGATGAATCTCCTTTGTTAATCAAATAGAGTGGCTAGGTAGTTAATGGTCCTAGTTGCCCCGGCAACTGGTGAAAGGGGCTAGGAAGATCCTTTTTGTCATTTTAAACTCTGCTGGAGGAGAGTCTCCCCCCCACTCCTGGGCGGGGAGAAGTGTGTTTGGAACTGGAAGTGTGTGTTCTAGAGAACTAGGGCGGCAGGCATGCGCAGAGGCTGGCTCCCTGCATCGTGGCGATAGGATGCCCCTGCACCTAGATGGAAAAGCTGGATATTAGACTGCTGATGCCTTGAACCCCTCCATCCTAAGCTCAGGTTGGAATGTGTGTAAATAAATAAACCATATTTCATAAAGACACCGCAGTCTCCACTGACCTTCTTCCCAAAGGAAACCAAACCCTGGATGGGCGCAGGGACCCCCTGAAATCTCACTGCTCGGAGATTGGGGGAGGCGCGCAACAATACTTTGGACACATAATGAGAAGACATGATTCACTAGAAAAGATGCTGGAAAAACATAAGGGAATATAAAAAGAGGAAGACCAAACAAGAGATGGATTAATTCCATAAAGGAAGCCACAGACCTGAACTTACAAGATCTGAACAGGGTGGTTCATGACAGATGCTATTAGAGGCCACTGATTTATAGGGTCGCCATAAGTCGTAGTCGACTTGAAGGCACATAACAACAAAAATTAAGCAAGGCTCTCTTCTTGCTGCCCTACAGCTGGGCAGCACAATTATGTTGTGACTGTGTAAGTTATAAATAAGACATACAAATTAAACTGGCTAGATTATTTTTATTGATTGATTTATATCCCGCCCTTCCTCCTGGCAGGAGTGCAGGGCAGCAACATGCCTAGATTAACATGCCCTTTTGTCTGATTCTAAAACTTTTTTAAAAAAATATTTGAACTAGCCCTCATAAAGAGGATAAGAATCTGCCTTATACCAAGTCAGATCATTGGTCCATCCAGCTCAGTATTGTCTAAAGCAGGAACTGGAAACCTGTGGCTCTCCAGCTGTTGTTCGACTCCAACACCCATCATCCCTGACCATTGGTCATACTGGCTGGAGCTCATAAAGAATTTCAGCTTCCATCTAAAGGGTCACAGGTTCCCTAACCCTCTTCTACAATGACTGGAAGTGTTTTGTAAAGATCTTTCCCAGCTGTACCTGGAGATACCAGGGATTCAACCTGGGAGCCTTTGGAAACAAATGTGCTCTATTGCTGAACTATGGTCTGTCCCCAGAGGCATGGGGTCAGGGCCAATGGAGCTTTAACATACTTAGTTGAATGTGAACAATTAGAATTTGGGGATTCAGGGGGCACACTGATTTCAGAATATAAATAATTATGGCCATTCACAGAGGATTATATCTACAATCCTGCACCCAATTAGGCTACTTAAAAATACCACCAAATTCATTGTGATGGATCATATTCTTCCTACCCAAAAAACCCACACAGTACCATATGTGAAGGTGGCATAAGTATTTAACTTGCTGTGTTTACGTTTGTTTGAAAGCTCTACCACAAAGCAAATAAATAATTAAATTTTTTAAAAATCATCTGCATCATAATGTGTGTTTTCCCTGCATGGAATTAATCTCTATGTTGGAAAATTCTGTGTAAAACGTTGAATAAACGGAGGTAGAAAACAAAAAGGGTATCGAAACATGCAAGCAAAAAACATTGTTGAACCAGATTTGCTGCCCTGGGCTGCTGCTGGGAGGAAGGGTGGGATATAAATCAAATAATAAATAAAAATAAATAAATAAATGAAATTGAGGCAGGGCAATTTGTTCTTTTCCATATCCTCAAATATGTGAAACTGTAGGAAAGTTAACCTTCCTCACATGGCCTGTCCAACAAGCTGATAAGCAAAAACATGCAACCAATTAACCAAATGACTAATTGAAGAGATTCAGCAAAGGTACCTGAGATGTGCGGAAAAAAGAAATCACAACATGTTAGATCATCTGTGAAGAGACAAAATAGAATGGAATGGAAATTTCTGTTTCTAAATGGCAATTAGCATTCTAAAATCATTTCTGTGCACAAATGGTTTCTTGTTCTGTTCACAGCAGGACAGAACATTATGCTGCAACTGAATGAATAGCATCATATAAAACCACCTCTGAATACTGCTTACCATGAAAACCCTGTTCATAGGGTCGCCATAAGCAGGGATTGACTTGAAGGCAGTCCATTTTGTTTTCATTTCAATAAAATAATTGTACTGTAGCAAATAGATAAACTGAGAATTTGCGAAGTTAAACCATACACTCCTATGCAAGAAAGATATTCCCCATTCAATCCAAACCACCATTTACTTCAACTGACATCTTCATTTGTAATATTCATATTGTACAGACAACATATTATACAGCCACAAGAGTGGCTGTATACTATAGCCAGCATGGATTTTTCACACTCCGCAATGTTGAATTGAAGAAAAAAAAAACATCCCATGCCATTCTGATGCTTCCCATAAGTTCATTTCAAAACAAAACCTTACAAAACTTATAGTCCTGAACTCAGAAACACTTGCTTAACAACCCTGTAAATTTTCATGGCGGTACCCGAAACAGTCAGACAGAATAGAGAGTTCAAAATCTACAAAGTGAAGGAAAAGAAACCCACAGCCCCTTTGGACTTCTTTCTCTGAGAGTTCTTATAATCTGTTGAAATTCTTTGTTCGATACTTTATTACGGTCAACGACCCGTCAAGAGAAATAAAAATTACAACCAGTTGCAAACATATTGTTAAAATTATCACTAAACTAGTACTAGTAATATTAAGCAATTACATAGAAGGGTTAATAGTAAATAACTGTCTTTTACGTTGGGCTACATAAAAGTACTTAGCAACTGAAATAAAATGAGAGCTATTATTGCCAGATAGAAGCCATGACATCCAATGTTCAGGAGATCTATTGGGATGATTTTGCATATAAGGTACGATATATAGATCCCTTTCCTCAGCATATAGAGGACAAGCAAAGAGGATATGAGGCAGAGATTCTATTAAGCCTTCCTTACACAGACAGAGGTGTTGCGTTAAGGGCATGCCCTTAAATCTACCCTCCAGAAGCGCAGACTCCAGACAGTTGAAGCGGGCCTTAGAGAATGCTAATCGGTATTTGGGATTCGTTAAGACATCTAGATATGGCGCGTACTTTAGAAAATTGAAGTGCAGTTTATGATGAAGGGGGGAACATACTTTAGATGCGGCCTGGATTGTTGATTGTCTATCAATGTCATGGAGTCTATCCTTAATAATCTGCCTAGCCCTACCAAGGTCTTGGGAGGAAAGAAATTCGAATGAAAGGCCTAAGTAGGGCAGCTTGTCTAAAAAGCATTTCATCCAGCTGGATAGGAGCCCGTCTTCTCCAAGACATGACAGATAACCTGACGGGCATATATAAGCAATTTTAGTCCAAAAATTAAAAGCTAGGGACCATGCTTGGCAATCTACCGAGCACGATCCCGCTTCCAATCTTAACACAGCATTTGGAACGCATCTTTGAACTCCAAAGACTCTTCGTAAGAAGATGGACAGCACTGTCTCCACCATGGGATTGAACGCATGTATCCAGATCTGGACACCATACAATAGTTGGGCTAGAATTTTGGCTCTGAATACCTGTATAGCTGCCGGGATATATTGCCCCCCTTTGTTATAAAAAAAGCGTACTAAGCACTTCATCGATGTTTGGGCCGTCGCAACTGCCGCGCGGATATGAGGCATCCAAGAAAGGGAGGAATGGAATAACATACCTAGATATTTGTAAGCACTAACTTGCTCAATGGAGTGGCCGTTAATTTTCCACATGGGAGTTAGGGAAGATTTTGTAAACGCTAGAATTTTAGTTTTTGAACAATTAATTGTTAATTCGTTCTCTGAGCAATACTCCATAAAAATTCTAATCAAGCGTTTGAGGCCAACTTTAGAAAAAGCGAGCAAGGCCGCGTCGTCAGCGTAAAGCAAAATAGGACAACTGGTTCCTTTAATTTTAGGCGAGTGGAGCTCAGGTGAAAAACATTTAGGGGCCAAATCATTTAGAAAAAGATTAAAAAGGAGCGGGGCCAGCACACAGCCTTGTCTCACCCCTCTTGACGTGATAATTGAGTTGGAGAGATCTCATTTTTGGCTACAGCAAACACGAAGGGAAGTGTTCAGGTTCAGCTTATAAATCAAGAACAACAACCTCTTATCGATAGTTGTTTTAGCCAATTTGGCCCACAGTATATCCCGTGGGATAGAGTCAAACGCCGCCTTCAGGTCAATAAAAGCAACGTAAAGACCACTCCCTACCTGATTTCTATATTTTTCGGCAAGATGGCTTAATAAAAGGCAGTGGTCCATGACCGATCTACCACTCCTAAAGCCTGCCTGTTCCTCTCCCAGTACATTTTCCACCTCCATCCAGTTGGATAGCTTGTTCTTTAGATAGTTAGCATATAATTTCCCAATCACCGATAGTAGGCTAATTGGTCTATAACTAGCCGGCTCCGTCCTGGGGCCTTTCTTATAAATAGGCACAACAACGGCTTCCTTCCATGCCTGAGGAAAATGTCCCTTATTATTAATCAGAGTGAAAAGATTGGCCAAAATAGGCGCCCACCATTCTGAGTGTGTTTTTAGAAGCTCAGGGGGAAGATTATCACCACCTGGAGCTTTGGCCTGTTTTAGGTTTTTAATTAAATCAAGTATTTCTGATTGTGTAACCGGCGGCCAAAGGGGAGAGGATTCATAGTCAACAACAAACGGAATCTTTGGAGACGAGTGATAAGAATCCTTTTGGCAATCCATGAAATATTGTTCCCAGACATTTGGAAGGATGTTACAAGGGGCAAAATTGGAAGGTCTAATGGAGCCATTAATTAGAGACCAAAACCTTTTGGAGTTGCTATCTTTGGCTGCCTGTCTTAGGGACTCCCATCCCAATTGTATTGCTTGTCGTTTTTTGGACACTATAAGGGCTTTGTAGTTCCTTTTGGTTATATAATATATCTCAGGCAAGACTCTAGCATTTTGATGACGATAACATAGATATATGTTTCTCAATTGTCTCTTTGCGTTAAGGCATTCTTGGTCGAACCATTTATGTGAGTCATCCCACACGTTTGATCGATTGGGCACATTATTCGGTATTAACAAAGGTTGAAATGACTCAACCAAAGAGTCCAATGCAATTAGGGATTGAGTGAGGTCGGGAGAATTTCCAAAAGACTCCTGAATGTTCTTAGCCAAGGGAGATGCTATAAATTCCGCTACTTTAGAGGCAACTAATGAGGTCCACATGGGTCGTTTGTATTTAAAATACATTTGATTGATGGCCGGATTATATTCTGCCGCTAACCTACAGTTCACCTTTAAATGCAATGAAAAAGAAATGGGTAGGTGATCGCTGTCCAATCTCATGCCGACCGAAAAATTCATAATCGAATTCAAAAGATGGGGGGACGTGATCGCGTAGTCGATCACGCTACTTCCTCTATTTGATATGTATGTGTACTCCGCACAAGCGTCAATGGGTTTTAATCCATTTAAAATGGTAAGATTATGGCTGCCAACCATATGGGATAAACAAATTCCTTGATAATTGACGCTATAATCCTTGGAGGTTCTCACTAGCTCAGGAACTAGATGTGTGTTAATTTCCCCCCTCCACAACTTAGAAGCTAGAAGGGTCTCATTGTTCTGGCCTATCCTAGCATTAAAATCTCCCAGGATAATTACCAAGGCTCCAGGGAATCGGGACTCCAACTCCGTGGTATAATAATCAAAATCTTCCCACAATTGATCAGTAAGTGACCTAGAAGTAGCAGGGGGGATATATACATTGATTAATAGAAGAGACATTTTAACAAAAGTCAGGTGAACAGCCATGGCAAAGTTATTACATGCTGGAATTTTGTTACAATGGACATTTAATGCTGTAGAAATAAGGATAGCCAGGCCTCCTTTAGGGCGTCCCTTAGTTTTTTCTATTTGGTGGACAGCTGGTAAGGTTATAGCGTTGAAGCCATCTATGTTCAACTCTGTGGTATTCCAGGTTTCCTGTAAGCAAATTACATCTTCACGATTTAAAAAGTTAATAAAGTCTGGAATATTTTGTTTGGATGACCACCCTGCTATATTCCAGGATAGTATATGTAATGGAGAATCCGTCTTCAATCTTCAAGAAAATCCAACACGGTCACATTTGACTTCAAAAGAGGAAACTTCACAAAAATGAGGGGATTGGTAAAAAGAAAGCTGAAAAACAAAGTCCAGAGGGTCACATCACTCGAAAATGCTTGGAAGTTGTTTAAAAACACTATATTAGAAGCTCAACTGGAGTGCATACCGCAGATCAGAAAAGGTACCGCCAGGGCCAAGAAGATGCCAGCATGGTTAACGAGCAAAGTCAAGGAAGCTCTTAGAGGCAAAAAGTCTTCCTTCAAAAAATGGAAGTCTTGTCCGAATGAAGAAAATGAAAAAGAACACAAACTGTGGCAAAAGAAATGCAAGAAGACAATAAGGGATGCTAAAAAAGAATTTGAGGAGCACATTGCTAAGAACATAAAAACCAACAACAAAAAATTCTATAAATACATTCAAAGCAGGAGACCATCTAGGGAGACGATTGGACCCTTGGATGATAAGGGAGTCAAAGGTGTCCTAAAGAACGATAAGGAGATTGCAGAGAAGCTAAATGAATTCTTTGCATCTGTCTTCACAGTGGAAGATATAGGGCAGATCCCTGAACCTGAACTAACATTTGCAGGAAGGGATTCTGAGGAACTGAGACAAATAGTGGTAACGAGAGAGAAAGTTCTAAGCTTAATGGACAATATAAAAACTGACAAATCACTGGGCCCGGATGGCATCCACCCGAGAGTTCTCAAAGAACTCAAAGGTGAAATTGCTGATCTGCTAACTAAAAGATGTAACTTGTCCCTTGGGTCCTCCTCCGTGCCTGAGGACTGGAAAGTGGCAAATGTAACGCCAATCTTCAAAAAGGGATCCAGAGGGGATCCCGGAAATTACAGGCCAGTTAGCTTAACTTCTGTCCCTGGAAAACTGGTAGAAAGTATTATTAAAGCTAGATTAACTAAGCACATAGAAGAACAAGCCTTGCTGAAGCAGAGCCAGCATGGCTTCTGCAAGGGAAAGTCCTGTCTCAGTAACCTATTAGAATTCTTGGAGTGTCAACAAGCATATAGATAGAGGTGATCCAGTGGACATAGTGTACTTAGACTTTCAAAAAGCGTTTGACAAGGTACCTCACCAAAGGCTTCTGAGGAAGCTTAGCAGTCATGGAATAAGAGGAGAGGTCCTCTTGTGGATAAGGAATTGGTTAAGAAGCAGAAAGCAGAGAGTAGGAATAAACGGACGGTTCTCCCAATGGAGGGCTGTAGAAAGTGGAGTCCCTCAAGGATCGGTATTGGGACCTGTACTTTTCAACTTGTTCATTAATAACCTAGAATTAGGAGTGAGCAGTGAAGTGGCCAAGTTTGCTGATGACACTAAATTGTTCAGGGTTGTTAAAACAAAAAGGGATTGCGAAGAGCTCCAAAAAGACCTCTCCAAACTGAGTGAATGGGCGGAAAAATGGCAAATGCAATTCAATATAAACAAGTGTAAAATTATGCATATTGGAGCAAAAAATCTGAATTTCACATATACGCTCATGGGGTCTGAACTGGCGGTGACCGACCAGGAGAGAGACCTCGGGGTTGTAGTGGACAGCACGATGAAAATGTCGACCCAGTGTGCGGCAGCTGTGAAAAAGGCAAATTCCATGCTAGCGATAATTAGGAAAGGTATTGAAAATAAAACAGCCGATATCATAATGCCGTTGTATAAATCCACGGTGTGGCCGCATTTGGAATACTGTGTACAGTTCTGGTCGCCTCATCTCAAAAAGGATATCATAGAGTTGGAAAAGGTTCAGAAGAGGGCAACCAGAATGATCAAGGGGATGGAGCAACTCCCTTACGAGGAAAGGTTGCAGCATTTGGGGCTTTTTAGTTTAGAGAAAAGGCGGGTCAGAGGAGACATGATAGAAGTGTATAAAATTATGCATGGCATTGAGAAAGTGGATAGAGAAAAGTTCTTCTCCCTCTCTCATAATACTAGAACTCGTGGACATTCAAAGAAGCTGAATGTTGGAAGATTCAGGACAGACAAAAGGAAGTACTTCTTTACTCAGCGCATAGTTAAACTATGGAATTTGCTCCCACAAGATGCAGTAATGGCCACCAGCTTGGATGGCTTTAAAAGAAGATTAGACAAATTCATGGAGGACAGGGCTATCAATGGCTACTAGCTGTGATGGCTGTGCTCTGCCACCCTAGTCAGAGGCAGCATGCTTCTGAAAACCAGTTGCTGGAAGCCTCAGGAGGGGAGAGTGTTCTTGCACTCGGGTCCTGCTTGCGGGCTTCCCCCAGGCACCTGGTTGGCCACTGTGAGAACAGGATGCTGGACTAGATGGGCCACTGGCCTGATCCAGCAGGCTCTTCTTATGTTCTTATGTTCTTATGTTGTTAATGAGGTAGAGCGCTTACAGGTAGGCTGAGTTACCTCATCTGACTGGGGTAACCTAGATTGGTGAGGTCAATGTATCTCTTCAATATGGTTGAGTATACCCCGGCTGTCATTAAAGACTGCTCCTGAGGATGGACCTGCTTTCAAAGTTGTAACCTGGGCCTGGGGTGCCATGGATGAAATGGAGGTCGTTTCAGAGGTGAAGGAAGAAGACATATCCCCAGTGGAGCACATTTGTTGGTTCGAGTTTGTAAGACGTTGTATCAAACAATATTTATTTATTTTTTATTTATTTTATTACATTTCTAGACCGCCCTATAGCAGAAAGCTCTCAGGGCGGTGTACAACAAATAAAATTACAATTAAAATATGAGCAAGTAGAGCTTTTGAATCACCATGTCTCTTTCCAGGTCTGATAGTTGGGAGTATAGAGCGGCAAGTTGAGCCTCCTCCGGCTCCAACTCAACCAGCATGGACGACAGCGACAAGGTCGGAGCAGAAGCCGATGGATTTCGTTCCTCAACCCGAGAGTAATCAGAATTCACAACTATCTCAGACTCTAGGTGGGAAGAACTCTCTGCTCTCCCAAAGTAAGACCATAAGGGTTCTGGGGCAGAAGAATTAATGTAGTAGCGTTGTATGAAAAGGCCTCTGAAATGTAGCTCCTCTCTTATCTGATATATCTGGTTAGCTATTACCGGGGAGTGAAATGTCACTATTAGCCGCCACACTCCAGTTTTAGTAGATATGTTTATCATGGATTTAATGTAATTGATGGCTTGTCCAGGATGTAAAAAATGAGCAAAAAACTTATCCAATAAAGGCACACTTGGAAAAGAGGGCCAGCTTCTTGAATCCTTAGAGTTGTACAAAATTACCAGTTTTCCCGGTTGCAAAACCAGTTTCCAAGGTCGAGGTTGCGTTTTGATGAGACGTGTCCTCCTGTCCATTTGTGTATGGTCTGTGATAAAGCTCTCTTCCCCCAATGTTGTTGTGGTTTCATTAAATGAATCTCCCAAGGAATGTTTAGTGGGAGTGATCTGCTGTCTGTTTTGTTTAGATGGAAGATGCAAAGCTTCCTCTTTTAACTTGGAATCCGATCTTTGTGAATCAAGCAATTTGAATAACGGCTTGAAATTCATTTTTTTAGGTGCTGCAGTCTCTGAATTTTTATAGTTTTTAGATTTCTTTAAGTTCTTAGTTTGCTTTAACTTTCCTGTCCCGCCAGAGGTGTCCTTGGACCGCTGTTGAATGTTCTTCTTCTTTTTTCCCTTTTTATTTTTAATTGTTTCTTTTGCAGGTGTCAGCTGCTGAGGAAAGCCAGGGTCTACCACTGCCAGCGATGGCTGCTCCACAGAGTCATATACCGGCGGAGACCCTGTTGAAATTCATTAAAAACCAACCATATTCACAGAGTACCTGTAGTCCTAATACTGACATTGCCCCATACTCTGACCTTCATCTTCTGCAGTTTAAAAGTTAAAAAAATGCCAGGCTGATTTTTAATTAATTTAAGAAATTTTGGCTTGAAACTTATGATAAGCTCGGGCATGCTCAGTAAGAGCCAACTGTCAGAGTTCTAAAAGCCAGACTCACAGCTGCTGGGGTTGCCTAACCAGGGGCCACACCTACACAAGACTTTGATTTCACTTGAGAGAGTCATGGCTTCCCTCAGAGAATCCTGGGAAGTGTAGTTTGTGAAGGGTGCTGAGAGGAGACTCCTGTTCCACTGAGAGAACTCCAGTAGCCAGAGTGGTTTAACAGTAAGCCACTCTGATTGAAGGTCTGTGAGGGGAACAGGGTGTCTCCTAGCAACTCTCAGCACCCTTCACTAACTACACTTCCCAGGATTCTTTGAGAGAAGCTATGACTGTCCAAAGTGAAATAAAGGCCTGGTATGGATGTGACCAGGGACAGCTTTGGTTTAAATTTGGGTGGGAGGCTACATGTGCCTGCTGTAAAATAAAAAGGTGGGGGAAGCTGAAAAGCAATGATACTGTTCACAGTGTTTTCTTTTTGGAAAGGAATGGGACTTCCCTTCTGCCCAGTGCCCACCCACCCAATCTCCTCCCCTCCCCCAGGTCAGTGTTGGACTACAACCTGGGAGACCAGGGTTTGAATCCCCACACAGCCATGAAACTCACTGGGTGACCTTGGGCTAGTCACTGCCTCTCAGCCTCAGAGAAAGGCAATGGTAAAACCACCTCTGAATACCGTCTACCATGAAAACCCTATTCATAGGGTCAGCATAAGTCGGGATCGACTTGAAGGCAGTCCATTTCCATTTTCAAACATGACTGCACAGAAATAAATCCCATTGAACTCAAAAAGTATGCCACTGATCAAACCCACCCTCCCTTCTCCTCCCTCCTATCCCCTCCTATTTCCCCCCCCTCTGTCCCGCTTCCTTTGCCCCTCACTCCCTATCCCCTTCCTGTTGGAATATATGAGGTTCAACTCCAACTTGGTGGGTTGAGGCTGCATGGGGGTTAATAAGGGTAGCTAGAGAGCTAGACCTCTTGCTGGTTAAGGCTATACTTATCCCTTTGATCCTGCCATCTCTTCCCTTCCTGCTAGACTGATAAGCAAAGGAATGTTGAATCCCAGTTCCTTCCCGCCTCTCTCAGTTTTCTCTTTCTCTCGAGAGGGGAGCAGACATCTTCTCTTTTGTATCTCCTCTCAACCAGGATGAGGGCGAGTACTGGGACCAGTGCTCATTGCTCCAGTATAGCCAGTTAAGCTAGATATAGAACTCTTTCCTATTAAGCATGTACTTCCAGAATAAAGTAGTTGTTCCTTATTTTAAAGCTTAAAGTCTCTGTCTGACTAATTTGCAGGGAAGGTAGAATCTTAGCAAAGATTCATACACGCACACTAAGCTCGCTCAATACTCTCCGTTCCGCAGCGCATACACAACTTTGCTATGCATCTCAATAGAGAGCAAATTCTGACACTTCCAATCCCCTTCTTCCCCTTCTCCCTCCTCCACATGGTCAATTTACCTATTTTAAGCATGATTGCACGGAAGTAAATACCATTGAACTCTATAAGCATGCAAATGATCAAACCTGCCCTCCCCCTTCTTTGCCCCCCTCCAATATGCTCCTTCCCCCTCCCCCTACTACTTCCCCATGGTCGGTTTTTCCTATCCTAACCATTATTGCGTAGGAGTAAATCCCATTGAAATCAATAATCATACAAATGATCAGACCTGCTTTTCCCCTCTCCTTTCTCTTCCTCCTCCCCTCCCCTCTTCCTCCTCCCCTGCCCACTCCAGCCCTCCCTCCCCCCCAGTCAGTTTTACCTATCCTAAGCATGATTGCACAGAAGTAAATAGCACTGAATTCAATAAACATGCAAATGATCAAACCTGTCCTTCTCCACCCCTCCCCCTCCTGCCTGCTCCCATCCCAGTTCTTCCCTCTGCGTTTCCTCCCCTCCCCCTCCCCCTCCCCTCCTACCCATCCTCTGCGGTCAGTTTCACCTATCCTAAGCATGATTGCAGGGGAGTAAATCCCACTGAACTCAATAAGCATGCAAATGATCAATCCATTCTCAGCAAACTTGCACAGGATCCCATTTCTTACCTCCCGGATTAAAAAGCAGGGAAATTCACTAATAGGCAAAAAACCTTGAGGTTTAAGAACATACCTACAGCCCACAGATATTTCTATCCAACTTTAAAAAGCAGGGAAATTGGGTAGCTATAGTGAATGCACCAGGGGAGCAGGAGACCTGACCTCTCTGAGATATTGTACTGCCCTACAAATTTGTAAAAATGCAACCACAATTTGGGTTTGTCTTTCACAGTCCAATCCACTTCCTGTGTAGCTTGGAAGAATTTGGTAACATGAAGAAGGGAGGGAGTAAGGGCAGAGGGGAGGAGGGGGATGGGAGCAGGCAGGAGGGGGAGGGGGGAGGAGGGCAGGTTTGATCATTTGCATGTTTACTGAGTTCAGTAAGATTTACTCCTGTGCAGTCATGCTTAAAACAGGTAAAACTGACCATGGGGGGGGGAAGGAGGAGAAGAGGGAGAGAGCGAGGGCTGGAGTGGGCAGGGGAGGAGGAAGAAGAGGGGAGGAAGAAGGGAGGAGGAAGAAGAGGGGAGGGGAAGGAGGGGAAAGGCAGATCTGATCATTTGTATGCTTACTGAGTTCAATGGGATTTACTTCTGTGCCATCATGGTTAGGATAGGTAAAATTGACCATGGGGGAGGAGGAGGGGGAGGGGAGAGGGAAGCAGAAGGATGGGTGGGGGAAGGAGGGAATTGGAAGGGGAGGTGGGAGGGTCAAGGGAAGGAAGAGACAAAATGGAGGTGATGGGAGGGAAGTAGGAGAGGAGGGCAGGTTTGATCATTTGCATGTTTATTGAGTTCAGTGGATTTACTCCCATGCAATCATGCTTAAGATAGGCAAAACTGATCATGGGGGAGGGGGAGGGGGAGGGGGAGGGGAAGGAGGAAATAGGAAGGGGAGGGGGAGGGAGGAGTGAAGGAAGGGCCAAGAGGGAGGGGGTAGGAGGTAGGAGGTAGGAGGGCAGGTTTGATCATTTGCATGCCTTTTGATTTCAGTGGGATTTACTCCTGCACAATTCTGCTTAGGATAGGTGAAACTGACATGGGGGAAGGGCAGGGAGGGGAAGACGAGGGCAGGAAGGGAAGGGAGGGGAGATGATTGGGTGGGTGGGCACTGAGCAGAGGGGAAGCCCCTTTCCTTTCCAAAAGGAAAACACTGTGAACAGTTTCATTGTTTTGCAGCTCCCCCCCCCTTTTTATTCTACAGCAGGCACATGTAGTATGGAGCAAGGTCAGTAATAGGATTACAGGTACTCTGTGAACATGGCTGATTTTTAATTAATTTCAACACACTATGAGACCTCTGACAGAAAAAAGTCCATCAGGAGTCTGGGTTTTTTCTCTCTTTTTACATGTTGAACTCTCAGTTCTCTCTGACTGTTTTGTGTATCACCATGAAAATTTACAGGGTTGTTAAGCAAGCATTTCTGAGTTCAGGACTGTAAGTTTTGTAACATTTTGTTTTGAAAAGAGCTTATGGGAAGCATCAGAATGGCATGCGTGTTTTTTTTTTAATTTAACATTGCAGAATGTGAAAAATCCATGCTGGCTATAGTATACAGCCACTCTTGTGGCTGTATAATAAAATGCAAGAAATAAAAGAAGCTATAAAATACGATTACCAATCATACAGCATCTAGCATAGAGCATTACAATTGCTACAACAGGTAGGAAAATCATTGAGTAGTCCACCAGGACCCAGAGCAATTTTTAAAATGGTCCATAAGGAAAAATGTTTGGCAAGCGCTGATTTAAACTGACTGCCAGCAGCTCTCCAGGGCTTCAGGAAGAAATCCATCCCAGTGCTACCTGAGATGACAGGAATTAAAGGTGAGATCTTCTGCATACAAAACAGATGCCGTACTACTGAGTTATAGCTCACCACCATTAATGTTCTTTGTGAACATTATTGTAAAATTTTGGTCTGGCAACACCAGAACCAATATAGAAAAACTACCTTCTACTAAATTAAGTTTCTCCATGATTAGGGATGGGGAGAAATTTGATTAAGTTCTCATTTAATGCTGAATCAATCAAATTTGAAACACAGCTATCCTTTGACATTTGCACTTATTCAAATTTTGCAGTGCAGTTCTCCAACCAATTGTTACAAAAATGCATATATTAGGGGGAAGTGTGCCTAAAAAGGAATATATTTGTAAAAGTATCATATAGAATGCATTATATTAGGATACATTGCTTGCAAAAATGTGTACATTGGTTAAAATTGCATATGAAAATGTGTTTATTAGAAGAATTTTGCACTAAAATGCTGGAGAATTTTCATGAGGATTTTTTTAAAAATTGCAAGCTGCTGCAGAAATGCAGAGAACGGAATTTAAGATTGGAAACACGAGGAACAGAGAACTGAAACTGACAGATTTTTACATCCCTGCTCCTAGTGAGACCGTGAAATGTCTAATGCCACAAATTACTCACTTGGTTAACTTTGCTATGTTTTTTAAAAATTCCCATCATCTCAAGATCCAGCTGCTGTAAATTGTTCTGAGCTGAAATAATTACAGCAAAGAAGGGCCCTTTCCCCCTCCTTCAAAACATAAGCACATTTTGCATAAACAAAATGCACACATACCAGTATAGAATGTTGTTGGATACATTCAGCAGTAAAAACTAGAGGATAACATTCCGAGCAAAGGCTAAAACAAAAGATGGCGAAATACTCCTCTTTCTTCACACTTTACATGTTTCCTATGAGTGAAAATCTGAGCAGGGCTCTTTTACCTTGGGCTAGAGATCATTTCCTCATTTGCTCTATCCTTGAACTGTAACTTGAGATATCCAGTCCACCATAGGGCTGGCCCTATCATTAGGCAGAGTGAGGTAGCTGCCTTAAGCAGCAGATGCTGGCAGGTAGCAGCAAGGTGTTGGAGCTCTGCATGGCAGGCAGCCTGCCCTGGTCCCCCTAACCTAGCCTGCTGCTCTCCGGTGTGGTGGAGGATGCTGTGCCATTGTCTGTTGAAGTAAGATTCAGCTGCCAATCTGACTGACTTCTGTATGTGGAATGGGTGGGGGGCATCTTGCCTTTTGCCCAATGCCCAAGCAGCAAAATGTCTTGGCTCTGTTCTGCTCAGTTACCAGCATGTCTGTATCCATATGCCCTCAATTTGTGCGGCAGGAAGGACCCCAAATTAAGATCAACTCTCTGCTGTTTAACTTTTTACTGCATCTATTTTTCATTGGAAGCTACAACCAAATTCCAGCTCAGAAGTTTACAGACTTGGATACACCACTGATGACATGCCCTATTTCAGGTACATATGTGGGAATGGCAAAGGCCAGGATATTTAACATATGAAAAGTCTTTCTGTCTCTGCTCCTGGATGACATAATGCCACTTAAATCTAAACTGTGAGGGTGGTGCTGTATAAGGCAGCTCCAGAACATAAACAGAATGCAAATTTACAGTCTACAATAAGATCATTTCCCCATATTATCAGACCCATCAGAATTCTCAGATGCACCTTATTCTAGTGAGCACATAATAATCCCTTAGAACATCATAGTGTTCCAAATTCTAAAACACCTGAATTTCATAGTACTTTACTCATACTATGTTGATCTGGCAATGCTGGTGTTCTGCTTTAAATGTGGGTGAGTTATATATCTCTTCTAAGTTTCTTGTGAAGGAATACACTATCTCAATCTCTCCATGACAACAGAAGATTTATGTAACTTTACAATTGACAATGAGGACATTGAACTTGTCAAGGATTATCAATACCTTGGCATAGTCATTAACCAAAATGGAGACAATAGTCAAGAAATCAGAAGAAGGCTAGGACTGGCAAGGGCAGCTATGAGAGAACTAGAAAAGGTCCTCAAATGCAAAGATGTATCAATGAACATTAAAGTCAGGATCATTCAGACCATGGTATTTCCGATCTCTATGTATGGATGTGAAAGTTGGACAGTGAAAAAAGCGGATAAGAGAAAAATCAACTCCTTCAAAATGTGGTGTTGGAGGAGAGCTTTGCGCATACCATGGACCGCGAAAAAGACAAGTAATTGGGTGTTAGAACAAATTAAACTAGAACTATCACTAGAAGCTAAAATGATGAAACTGAGGTTATCATACTTTGGACACATAATGAGAAGGCATGATTCACTAGAAAAGACAATAATGCTGGGAAAAACAGAAGGGAGTAGAAAAAGAGGAAGGCCAAAGAAGAGATGGATTGATTCCATAAAGGAAGCCACAGACCTGAACTTACAAGATCTGAACAGGGTGGTTTACAACAGATGCTGTTGGAGGTTGCTGATTGATATGTCGCCATAAGTAGTAGTCGACTTGGAGGCACACAACAACAACAATCTCTCCATACCATCTGAATCAGGAAAGTTGTTAATGAGCTAGATGTGGGCCAGTCAAGACAGATGTATTTTGTGTTCCAAGTTGCTGGATCTGGGAGGTGATGAGGCAGCCTGTTTTGGATGGGGTTGCACTCTTCTGGAAGAAGCAGGTGTGTAGTCTGGGGTTACTCCTGGATACAACATTGTAGTCTTGGCAGCTATAAATGCCTACTTCCAAGCTATGGCCTATTCACCAGCTATGGCCTCTCCTGAACAGAGATGACCAGCCCACTGACCATAGTCCATGCTTTGTTAACCTCCAGATTGGACTATTGACCATGCTCTACATGGGGCTAACCTTGAAGAGAGTTCAGAGGCTACAACTAGTGCAGAATGTGCAAGACAGGATAATGTCTGGTATAAGGTCTCTTATTGCAGTTGTTCTGAAGCATCTGCACTGGTTGACTATTTGTTTCCGACCCCAATTCAAGATACATAGTTAACCTATCAAATCTAAGAGATTTGGGCCTCAATTACTGGAAAGATTACCTCCTCTCATATACACCATTTCATGTATTGAGATCAGCAGAGCACACCTTGTTGGTGCTGCCACCACCCTCAGAAGTATGGGGAATGGTGGCTCATGGCAAGGCCATCTCTGTGGTGACCCCCCAACTGTGGAACTCTTGCCCCATAGAGATGTATCTGGTACTGATGCTTTATATCATTTGTCAGCTACTTAAGGTGTACCTATCTACCCTGGCCTTTGGAAATAAAGCATGAGTTTTTAGTTCTTCCTGTTCTAGTTTTGGTATAAAAAGCCCTATTCAGCTCGGGACCAGGATACCTGAAAGACTATCTTACACCTTATATACCCAGTCGATCACTGCACTCTGCAGGTGAGGGCCTCCTGCACATACCATCTTATCAGGAGGTTCGTTCTGCACAATATAGGAAATGGACCTTTAGTGTGGCGGCACCTACACTGTGGAATTCCCTCCCCTTGAATATTAGGCAGGCGCCATTTCTGCTATCTTTTTGGTGTCTTTTGAAGACTTTCCTCTTTCAACAAGCCTTTTAAGTTGAGACCTACCCCAGTCTGCGTCTGTGTTAGAATTGCTTGTTAATGTGTTTTTTAAAATGTTTTTAACCCTTTTTAAAAAGATGTTTTGAAAGATTTTAAAAAAATGTTTTTAAAGTTGTTTTAAGGTATTTTAAGGTCTGTTTTTATGATGTTTTAAAGTGTTTTTAGAGTTTCTGTTTGCCGCCCTGGGCTCCTGCTGGGAGGAAGGGCTGGATATAAATCAAATAATAAATATATAAATAAATAAAGGGTATTATTAGTTGTATTTGTTTTATGCTTTAATGTTGTTTTATGGCTGATTGTTCATTATGTTATTATTGTATTTTGGTTTATTCATTATTTTGCTACTGTATTTTACAACTGTTGAGCAGAAGATTCAATCCTGTAGCTCCTTTGCAACTGTCTTCTCTGCGGAGAATGCGGTTACGAAAAACTATCCCACAGACTCTCCTTCCCTCTGTTCTCCTGACCGAGAGCAGGGAGGTTCAATCCTGGAGCACAGGTAGGAAGAGGCTCTTACGAAACATTTTAGGTCAGGTCACTAAAAGGAGGTAGAGTAGACCAACAAGCAAAATTGCCTTGCCTAATTTTGTTATTTGCTGAAACTGGCAGATCATTATCCTGAATGACTACCTCCCATGGCCCATGCCATGAATTTCTCAACACCATCATCCCCTCCCCAATAAAATAAATTATCTATTTCTCCCCTTTGAACAACATACAGATGTGCATGTCAGAGACTTACAACAAGACTAACAACTCCAGCAAAACCACCACCTTCTTTAAAATATGTAGACATGCACAGCAGGTGTGGGGGGTAGGCACATTTGTGGATTAATAAGAAGCAACCCACTGCTCCTAGAGGTCTTGCTCATAATTCTACATCAGCAACCTTATTTGCTTTATCTAAAAATTATAGTAACATTCTTTACAGTAAGACTGGGAGAAAGATGAGTCAGAAGGAGCAGCTGTTGTTAACGCCTCCTTTTATTGCATAGTTTAGGCTGACAGGATGCCAGTGGGTGAATGTTGTATGAGTAGGGAGTAATTTAGGACAAACAGCTCACCAATGAAATTTGACCCGAGTTTAGAATTGAGAAGGGAGGAAGGCATAGTAGACACAGTACGGCAAATATAAAAAAGGTAAATGAAGATAAAACAAGGAAAACCAAAATCCAAAACATTCATCTGTTTATGTCCATTAGTACCTATTATTAATGCTAGAGTTCAGGAATAATGCAGGTGATTAGTTATCAACAATGGGTGCTATAGTTAGAAGCCCCACTAAAAGAAAGAAAGAAAGAAAGAAAGAAAGAAAGAAAGAAAGAAAGAAAGAAAGAAAGAAATACCAGAGGTTATTGCCAACCTGGATACACTTTTTCAGGTCATAATGCAACATGGCAGCAGTTAAAAGGTCAACTTCTCCCACTGTGACAAAATGACTTCTCTTTAAAGGGTCAACAGGAAAGGTAACAGTAATTAAACAATTTCCCCACTCCCTTGATTTTCAGCCAGCTGTAAGTTAGAGAGGTTGCAACAGGATCAAAACACAAAGGCTGCAATCCAATACTTATCTGGGAACAAGTTCCATTGAACCCAATGAAGCTCACTTCTGAGTAGACATGTATGGATTGCAGCCTAAGACTGCTGCTCTAGCTGAAGTTTGAGCAGAATTCAGTAAAGCTTTCTGTCATTAGAATGATGAGTGCTATGAGGAAAAACAAAGAGATATGCATCATATTGAAAAGAAAGAATTTTGACAGAACATAGCTAACAGGTGACTATCATCATCTATCCCATGTATGCATGGGATTTTATAACTTTTTATCATACAAATTAAATTCTATATATTAAATTGTTTTAAAATGTGTGGCTAAAAGATGAAATTACTTTTTTAACTGTGTTTTAGAGTGTTTTGATTGTAATTGTTATTTTGGAATATTTTTAACTTTTTAGCATGCTTTTCTTTTTATTAAATTGTTTTGCTTATGTTTGCCGCCCTGGGCTCCTTCGAGAGGAAAGGCGGGATATAAATTCAATAAATAATAAAATATAATAAAATATAGTATGCTTATTCCTACCTGCTAATTACTGTATATGCCCAAATAAAAAGTGCTTTTGATACCGAGCCATCAATGACATTCCAGAAATACCCACAAGAATACTTCTGGTGCTATCATGGATTATGCATGTTGTTATGTGCCTTCAAGTCGATTACGACTTATGGTGACCCTATGAATCAGCGACCTCCAATAGCATCTGTTGTGAACCACACTGTTCAGAACTTGTAAGTTCAGGTCTGTGGCTTCCTTTATGGAATCAATCCATCTCTTCTTTGGCCTTCCTCTTTTTCTGCTCCCATTTTCCCCAGCATTATTGTCTTTTCTAGTGAATCATGTCTTCTCATGATGTGTCCAAAGTATGATAACCTCAGTTTCATCTTTTTAGCTTCTAGTGAAAGTTCTGGTTTAATTTGTTCTAACACCCAATTACTTGTCTTTTTCGCAGTCCATGGTATGCGCAAAGCTCTCCTCCAACACCACATTTCAAATGAGTTGATTTTTCTCTTATCCGCTTTTTTCACTGTCCAACTTTCACATCCATACATAGAGATCGGGAATACCATGGTCTGAATGATCCTGACTTTAGTGTTCAGTAATACATCTTTGCATTTGAGGACCTTTTCTAGTTCTCTCATAGCTGCCCTCCCCAGTCCTAGCCTTCTTCTGATTTCTTGACTATTGTCTCCATTTTGGTTAATGACTGTGCCAATGTATTGATAGTCCTGAACAAGTTCAATGTCCTCGTTGTCAACTTTCAAGTTACATAAATCTTCTGTTGTCATTACTTTAGTCTTCTTGATGTTCAGCTGTAGTCCTGCTTTTGTGCTTTCCTCTTTAACTTTCATCAGCATTTGCTTCAAATTACTACTGGTTTCTGCTAGTAATATGGTGTTGTCTGCATATCTTAAATTATTGATATCCCTCCCTCCAATTTTCACACCTCCTTCATCTTGGTCCAATCCCGCTTTCTGTATGATATGTTCTGCGTATAGATTAAACAAGTAGGGTGATAAAATACACCCGTCTCACACTCTTTCCGATAGGGAACCAATCAGTTTCTCCATATTCTGTCCTTACAGTAGCCTCTTGTCCAGAGTATGGGTTGTGCATCAGGACAATCAGATGCTGTGGCACCCCCATTTCTTTTAAAGCATTCCATAGTTTTTCATGATCTACACAGTCAAAGGCTTTGCTGTAATCTATAAAGCACAGGGTGATATCCTTCTGAAATTCCTTGGTCCATTCCATTATCCAACGTATGTTTGCGATGATTATCTGGTACCTCTTCCCTTTCTAAATCCAGCTTGAACGTCTGGCATTTCTTGCTCCATATATGGTAAGAGCTTTTGTTGTAGAAGCTTGAGCATTACTTTACTTGCATGGGATATTAAGGCAATAGTTCAATAATTACTGCATTCCCTGGGATCCCCTTTCTTTGGAATTGGGATGTATATGGAAAGCTTCCAGTCTGTGGGCCATTGTTCAGTTTTCCATATTACTTGACAAATTTTTGTCAAAATTTGGACAAATTCAGTCTCAGTAGCTTGCAGCAACTCTATTAGTATGCCATCTGTTCCTGGTGATTTGTTTCTTACAAGTACTTTAAGAGCAGCTTTCACCTCACATTCTAAAATTTCCGATTCTTTATCATACGATTCCTCCGTGAATGTCCTTGCATCTCTTTTATAGAGTTCTTAAGTGTATTGCTTCAATCTTCCTTTTATTTCATCTCGGTCAGTCAGTGTGTTCCCCTGTTGATTATTCAACATCCCTACTTGTGATTTAAGTTTCCCTTTCATTTCTCTAATATTTTGGAATAGGGCTCTTGTTCTACCTTTTTTATTGTCCTCTTCTATACAATAACCATTGTAATAGTTCTCTTTGCCCCTATGTACTAGTTGCTGTATTGTTGCATTTAGGGTTCTGACATGGTTTCTATCTCCTTTTGCTTTCCTTCTCTCTTTAACCATTTTAAGAGTTTTGTCAGTCATCCACTGAGGTCTTTCTCTCTTTTTAACTAGAAGTATTCATAGAATCATAGAGTTGGAAGGGGCCTTGTAGGCCATTGAGTCCAACCCCCTGCTCACAGCAGGAAATCCACAGCTAGAGCATCTCCCGCAGATAGCTGTCCAGCCTCTGCTTGAAGACATCCAGCGAAGGGGATCCCACCACCTCCCTAGGCAGGCGGTTCCATTGCCGAACTGCTCTTACTGTCAAGAAGTTCCTTCTAATGTCCAATCTGAATCTACGCTCCTGCAACTTAAAACCATTAGACCTAGTCCTACCCTCTGGGGCAGCAGAGAACAAATCTGTACCCTCCTCTATGTGACAGCCCTTCAGGTACTTAAAGAGTGTAATCATGTCCCCCCTCAGCCTTCTCTTCACCAGACTGAACATGCCAAGTTCCTTCAACCTTTCCTCATAAGACTTGTTCTCCATACCGGCTATCATCCTCGTCGCCCTCTTCTGAACCTGCTCTAACTTGTCTATATCTTTCTTAAAATGAGGTGCCCAGAACTGAACGCAGTATTCCAGATGAGGCCTGACTAATGCAGAATATAGTGGGACTATTACTTCCCTCGACCTGGAAACTATAGCTCTGTTTATGCATCCCAAAACCACATTTGCCTTTTTTGCCGCAGCATCACACTGCTGGGTCATGTTCAACTTGCGATCCACTACAATTCCAAGGTCCTTCTCACACGCACTACTGCTAAGCCGGGTATTTCCCATCCTGTACCCGTGCATTTTGTTTTTGTGGCCTAAATGCAGAATCCTGCATTTGTCTTTATTGAATGTCATTTTATTAATTTCAGCCCAATTTTCTAGTCTATCCAGGTCCCTTTGGATTTTATTCCTGTCTTCCATTGTGTTAGCTATCCCTCCCAGTTTCGTATCATCCGCAAATTTCATAAGGCTTCCCTCCACCCCATCATCTAAGTCATTGATAAAAATGTTGAAGAGTATCGGCCCCAGGACAGAACCCTGTGGCACTCCACTCGAAACCTCCTTCCAGTCCGAAGCAGAGCCACCGACGACCACTCTTTGAGTACGGTTTTCCAACCAGTTGTGAATCCACCTGACAGTATTTTCATGTAGTCCGCATTTGACCAGTTTGCTAATCAAAAGGTCGTGGGGGACTTTGTCAAACGCTTTACTGAAATCTAGATAGATGACATCTACAGCATTTCCACCATATACTAAGCTAGTGACCCGATCAAAAAAAGAGATGAGATTAGTTTGACAGGATTTTTTCTTGACAAACCCATGCTGGCTCCTTCTAATCACAGCATTGTCATCTAGATAGTTGCCAATGGACTCTTTTATTATCCGTTCTAATATCTTTCCCAGTATTGTCTTTTTGCATTCTTCCCTGATAATGTCTCTGACTTCACTCCATTATTGAAAATGTCCATTCCCGTCCATTTTAATTCACTCAAGCCAAGTATTGTAATGTTGATACATTCCATTTCTTGCTTGACAATTTGTAACTTTCCCTGGTTCATGCTTCTCACATTCCATGTTCCTGTTGTGTGCATCGTTGAACTCTGGACTCTCCTGACTCTCAAACCCCCTCACCACATTAAGCGCCTTGGGTTTCTATCATGAAAAGAAAGTGGGATATAAATGTAATAAATACATAAATCCTAGAGGGGGAATTATGCATGAATGTATATATATTTCACATCTATTTACAATGGGGCAAAGGAGAAAAGGGTGGCCCCTTTAAGGACATTGGGTAATGTACGAGGAACTGTGAGCAGAGTTCCCTTGTGCAACAAAACTCCCTTTTTCTGGCAGCAGCAGGGGTATAGTTGTCCAGGGCAGAGCCTGGAAAAGTTACTTTTTTGAACTACAGCTCCCATTGCCCAATCCAGTGGCCATGCAGGCTGGGGCTGATGGGAGTTGTAGTTTTAAAAAGTAACTTTTCCAAGCTGTGGTCCAGGGTCGCAAGAGGTCTTACACCCTTTACTTTTTTGGGAACGGGATCTTAGCACTGTCCCTATGTCTCCAGCGTTTTATCAGCCAATCAGCATGAAAGGGAGGTATATTAGCCACCAAAAAGAGTCTTCTAACTTGTTTCCTTGCTGCTTCTTGCTGATTGGAGCCGATCAGAGTGAAAAGTGAATCAGCCACTGAGAAGGGACTCAGCAGGGTAAAGTGCATCTCTCCCATGAGGACCAGGCTTCTCAGCCTCAATACAGCCTCAGTGTAGCACTTAATTCTTAAACAGAAGTCATTCACATATAGCAGTAAAAACAGCACACTTGGGTACATCACTGGGGGTGGGGTTTAAGACCACAATATGCTTCTTATCCATTGGGAATCAATAATATTAATTCTCTGAACAATCTTTGGCTCTCTTTCCTGTTCACAGTGGACACTTGGCAACATTTATCACAGATATAGTGTCCGTCCGTCCCCACCCACAATTTAAATTTTCTTATCACATACCAACATGGCAGCTTCAGTTAGGATACTTGTTGCTGTTACATTAACTTTAAGGAACTCTTAAGAGTTTGTCTTGCTACTAGAACAGTATTAGAGCAGAATCCCCACCCCACAGTCTATTCCTTTCCCTTTACTGTGATTAATAAACATTCCATGTCACTAGACTATCAACCTAAAAATAGCTTTCCTGACAACAGAGATGTCAAATGTAAGCAGCAGGATGCTGAGCGCCTTGCGATGCATAACAGGACTACTCTAATGCTGCTGCCTGGTAATTCAGGAATTCATAGCTGATAAATGAGTCCTGTCACATTTATCTCCAGTAAAGGCTGAAGTGCCAAGACTTTTATTATCAGAGAGCTTCCCACCTGGATGCTGTATAGTTCCCCATAATCTGAATACCAAGGTTGACAGAACACCCAAGGCCCATTGTTTTCAATTTTTCATTCATTTTTAATTTGTATACTGCCTTTCTACATTACTGTACTCAAGGTTTTAGAACCACAGAAATGCCAATATGTATATATATATTCACTAATAGGCAAAAAACCTTGTGGTTTAAGAATCTACCTATAGCCCACAGCTATTTCTATCAAACTTTAAAAAGCAGGGAAATTGGGCAGCTATAGTGAATGCACCAGGGGAGCAGGAGACCTGAACTCCTCGCTGAGATATTATACTGCCCTACAAATTGGTCAAAATGCAAACACCATTTGGGTTGGTCTTTCACAGTCCAATCCACTTCCTGTGTAGCTTGGAAGAATTTGGTAACGTGCCTCTGAGCATATGGTGAGTGGTGGCCACATCTGCCATCTCCAAAGATAATTATATTTTTGTGTTTGTTGGTGTTCTTTTTACTTTGCTTCTTTCTTGTCTTACTAATGTTTCTGCAGAGAATCTAAACTAGAAAATTTTATTTTCCTCATTATTCATCCCAGAAATCTCTGTCAAATTTATTTTTATTAATTTCAAAGCCTTTTTATTGGTCAGTGTCATATGATGGTGAAGACAGCCTTTTGGGTTTCAAATTGGAGGTTATGTTCTATTTCTATTTTGGGTGCATTAACAGTGGAATCTGAAACTGCAGTTTGATGAAAAATCAGACTGATTCCAGTGTGTTGCTTCTTCAGCAATGACTCTAGCTGTTGGGAAAAAGAGGATGCATGTTTTCAGCCTGCTATGCTTAAACCACTTCATTTAAGGAAAGGTGGGCATGGTCAATTAAAAACATAGAGCACACCTAGCATTTTGCTAGAATATATTTCACCTCCCACTGTTTTATCTTGTGCAAATTGAGACACTCCTGAGGTCCACTGGAGACTATTCTGCAGAAGTCAGTGCCATTATTATGTTTGGAGTATTTTTAGTGTAAATTTTGCAAAGTGTTGCTGTACTTCACATATATGAAGAAACAGAAACAAAAGAAAATGATTTCCTATAGGAAACTTCACTAAAATTGCAAAGAAATCAGACATATTCACAGTAACGATCTGAACTATATCAACTGTCTTAATAATGTTGCTTCCTCCCTGCTAAAACAAGATCAGAACAGCACGTCTTCTTGCTGTTCTTTGGGCTGATTGCACGTGTGGCCACCACTCACCATATGCTCAGAGGCACATTTTACCAAATTCTTCCAAGCTACACAGGAAGTGGATTGGACTGTGAAAGACCAACCCAAATGGTGTTTGCATTTTGACCAATTTGTAGGGCAGTACAATATCTCAGAGAGGAGTTCAGGTCTCCTGCTCCCCTGGTGCATTCACTATAGCTGCCCAATTTCCCTGCTTTTTAAAGATTGATAGAAATAGCTGTGGGCTATAGGTACGTTCTTAAACCTCAAGGTTTTTTGCCTATTAGTGAATTTCCCTGCTTTTTAATCCGGGAGGTAAGAGATGGGATCCTGTGCAAGTTAGCACCAGCAGTGACAGAAATAGTTCAGCAGTGTATTTTAAATGTTATATTACCATCAAGAATGTCTTTACTTTTACAACAGTGTCATGGTTTAGTGGCAGAGAACATGCTTTGCATGCAAAAGTCCCCACATTCAATACCCAGCATCTCCAATTACGGCTGGGAGAGATCCTTATCTGAAACCTTGTCAGTCAGTACTGAGCTAGATGGACCAATGGTCTGACTTGGTATAAAGCAGCTTCCTATGTTTCCTATACTCTATAGGGGATACACAAACAAATATGCTTGAGACCCTTTCTTTAAACATTGTGCATCTTGCAATCTATATTACTTTGCAAAGTATCAGCAGTTACTACCTCTTCTGCTTTAATCTCTGAATGCCAGTCATAGGGCTCACTATGACAGATGATACACATAAGAAGCAACTGTGTGTTCTGAGATTCTTAAACCTGAAAAGCGTCACATCACAGTATGGAAAATACTGATTAAAATTAAATCGTAGCAGACAACAGCAGTGTTGCAAAGGAAGGCTATATTACAGGCAAGTCACTTTCCAAGCTAACCTCTGACTTAATTATTATTTAAATTGAGCGAGTGAGCGAGCAGAGACACAGGAAGAGGGAGAGAGCGGGGTTGGGGGGCAGGGCGATTGAGTGAGTGAGCAAGGACAGGCAGGAGGAGAGAGCAGGGGGCTGGGGGCAGGGAAATTGAGTGTGCGGAGACGCAGACAGGGGAGAGAATGGGGGTGGGGGTGAATTCTACATTGCAGTGTATGGATCCAGGAGGATGTTTTTGTTTAAGTCACAAACAGTAGGGTACTCGTCCAGGGTCTCAGGGGGTCTTATACCCTTTACTTTTTTGGGAGCAGAGTCCCAGGAGGGTCCCTATGTGTCCAGCATCTTATGAACCAATCAGCATGAAATGGAAGTGTGTTAGCTGCTGAGAAGAGTCTTCTAACATGATTTCTTGTCCTTTCCTGCTGATTGGAACCAGAGTGAAAGGAGGTGAGTCAGTCACTGAGAAGACTCTTTTCAGTAGCTAACACTCTCGTCTTTTGTACTTATCGTACAGACGTCTATAGTTATGGGAGAAGGCATTAAAAAGGATCTCAACCCAGCAGCAAAAAAAGGAGGGCTGTAGAATATATATATATATATATATATATATATATATATATATATATATATATATATATATATATATATATATAACCCCACACTATCATAGTAATTCAAACTATAACTAAAGATAAATACTTAGCAAAATTCAAGAATCCATTTCACATATGATCATATTGGCATAATATCCACAAATGACAATAAAGCAAAAAGGTAAAAAATAGCTCCATCAGTTACAATAAATCATTAAGGCCGCTATTCAACCCACTACCCCTTACACCAGGCTGTGGCATCTCTCCTATTGCTTCAGCCAGCCTCTGCCGCTAGCAGTGACACATCACTTTGCCAGAGCAGCTCTCCCTCATCCCCCCACCAAATGGGTGGGTGGGAGGCTTGCCAGTGATATCTCCACCACCAGAGCATGGTGGAGGGCCAACATAGGTGATCTGAGGGTGGGGCTGAGCAACAGCAGGGGGCCAGTCTTTTTAGTGTCTGTTGTCTCTCGCTCGTCTTATGGGTATCAACAACAGTGTCAGAAATAGTGGTGGCAGGATGATCACTCACTCTCTTGGCCTACAGCCAGGTTCTTCCTTACAGTGACCGTGGTATGCCTCTTTAGGATCCATCTTGTGGCTATCAAATAAAATTTCCAAACTCTCCTGTTTCCCATCAGTTTATCTGGGCACTTAATTCATTTTTCCCACAACGTTTACCAAGCTTACCAGCTTGACAAATGCCAGTACAGACACTGATGGCCTCTGTACCATCACCACCACCAGCAGCACTCATTAAGCATCTCCAGAATATGTCTAATGACAGAGCTGGCCCTACTAGAAACACTAATTGCAAAAGGATTTTGCAAATTCTCACCAGTTGCTTCTTGCACTCATCTGGGCAATGTACTCTTGTTATTGAGACTCTTATCCTGGCACCATGTTAAAGTGGTGTATGAGCAAAAATATCTCAAGTTGCTTCATTAAATACATACAACTACCTGCAGCTGTTCCTGCCAGTGTTTGGATTTATTAAAAAAAAAAAGCACAGAAATAAGTTGTTAAGATACGGGAATATTTTTAGAAAATAGGTTAGAAAGCAGATGATCTTTAGCTGAGCTGGTCACATGTTGCCTGAAGGTCTTGTACCATTCATCCCTGATTAAGCATTTGAATGTTACGTTTATGAAATTGTATAAGTGTCTCTAAGCTCTACACCATAAGGCCTCTCTCAGCGACAGGTTAAAAAGCTGCAGTTTGTTTTTGTGCATGATGGAACTTATAGAGCCATGTATTCCAAAGCAGTTCTATTTAGCTTTCGCAAGACAATTCAAGAATGTAAATGAAATTTGGCTAAATTTGCAAGTGCAGATACCATGCAACTTATAGGACAAGAAAGACTAAGAACAGATTAATTCTCATTAGTATAAGACATCTTTATCCTATATCTGTTGCTGCAAGGAAAAATTATTTTGCTTCATATTTTTGTATGCACATAAATTGCACCACCAGAGGCACGTCTAACAAAATATAATAAAGCTTGAAGACTGAATATTCTTTTAATGGGTTTTTTTTTTGTGCAGCAATTCTATTGGCAACTTTACAAGCAAATATACATCCTTGGCAGCAAAAAATGTAAAGCTCAGTTGATAGTTAACTTTGAAACATACTGCTTGTTCAGAAAATGTATAGGCATAAAATGATCTGCCAAACTGACTTCTCTTAATTGTAAATCTAAAAGTTTAAAGAAAGGATGCTTATTTGAAAATTCTTCTAGAATATCTATTATGGTAGGATATTGATATGTTTAATATTTTAAATATGGCACTGTTTTATCATGGTTCCGATCCTATCTCCAGGCTCGTTTCAGAGAATAGCACTGGGTGATTGTATTTTGGCCCCCTGGCAGTTGTGCTGTGAGGTGCTGCAGGGTACCATCTTGTCCCACATGCTGTTTAACATCCATATGAAGCCCCTGGAAGGGGTCATCAGGAGATCTGGCACAAGGGGTCAGCAGTACGCTGATGATACCCAGCTCTATTTTTCTGTAACATCTGGATCAAGAGAGGCCATGCAAGCCCTGGACCACTGCCTGGGCTGTGGTGGGCTGGTTGAGGGCCAGTAAATTGACTCTTAATCCTAGCAAGATGGAGATGCTATGAGTTGGTGGTTGCCGAGTTTGGATAAAGTTGCCTGCTTTGGATAGGGTCGTACTCTCTCTGAAAGAGCAGGTCCGTAGTCCGGGGGTGCTCCTGGACTCATCTTTGTTGCTAGAGGCCCAGGTGACCTCAGTGGCTAGAAGTGCCTTTTTCCAGCTTTGGATGGTAAGACAGCTATGGCCGTTGCTGGACAGGGATAACCTGACCACTGTTGTCCATGCACTGGTAACCTCCAGATGAGATTAACCTGAGGTTGGTCCAGAACCTGCAGCTGGTGCAAAATGCGGCAGTCAGACTGCTCAGTGGAGCAGGTTATCGCCAACTTGTCACTCTGCTACTGAAAGAATTGCACTGGCTACCTATTAGCTACTGGGTTAAGTTCAAGGTTCTAGTTTTAGTGTATAAACCCTATACAGCTTGGGACCAGGATATCTGAAAGACCGTCTTATCCCTTATATACTCAGACAATCACTGTGCTCTGCAGGTGAGGGCCTCATGCATGTACCTTCTTATCAGGAGGTCCATTCCAGACTACATAGGAAACGGGCCTTTAGTGTAGTGGCGCCTACCCTTTGGAATTACCATCTCTGTTATCTTTTTGGCACCTATTGAAGACCTTCCTCTTTCAACAAGCCTTTTAAAGTGGAGACCAAATCCCAGTCTGCATCTGTGTTGGAATTGCTTTTTAATATATTTTCAAACATTTTTTAAAAACTTTAAAAAAATGTTTTTAAAGATGTTTTGTTTTAATATTTTTTAATGGTTTTGGTGTTTTAATCTATCTTGAAGTCTGTTTTTATGGTGTTTTAAAGTGTTTTTAGTGCTTTTGTTTGCTGCCCATGGCTCCTACTGGGAGAAAGGGCAGGATACAAATAAAATAAATAAATAAATATTCTGCCTGTGAAATCAGTATTAAAGGCACATTTGCTTTCTTCAGCTTTACACTACCATTATTCCCAACAGCTACAAGCCAAAGCTTTGCAGAGGATATGTATTCACCAGAGCCCATATGAAGTGAACCCCATTATGTGCAGCAGAGATTCTGAATCAAGGCAAATGTATACTCTTCAAACGTAATTATTAGATTGTGGATTTGTTTTTTGTTTATTTTTGTTATATAAAGTAATTATCTAGAAATGCCACTGTAAAAATGCAGATAGTGTGATGCAAGTCAGCAAAGCACATAACGAGCCCCCCCAAAACCTAATGACACAATTAATACACCTTTTCCGTTATAAACAACAGATCATGTGATAAAACTGTTCCCGGGGTGCACCACTTCAGATATAGGTACAGGGTAATATGACAGAATGCTTTTCCAAACAAGACTCTTCCTGGTAGAAATGTAGGTGAAATCAGCTTTGCACTTGTTTCTGTGACTTTTAGTAACAATTGTGCCTGAACTTTGTTTTAAATTCATCGTAACTCCATAACCCTTGCACCAATTCTTCTGATATGTTGCATACTTTCTTAGAGGCACCTCTACATGTCATTTCATAATAAAATTGCTTCTCTCCCTTTGTGGGCAACAAGTACCTTCCCCTCCAAATCAACTTTAATAGAACCTAGCACAAAAACCTCTGGACCACTTTGTAATTTGGTAGGTTTCTTACCTAGTAGCACTTCTACAGCAATTCTTCTGAAATTCAGCAGTATTCATCCCCTTGGGAGGCACTACCATGTCTACAAATTTCATTCAGTTCTGCCAAAAAACAAAAGGTTCCCCTGGGAGTGGGGCCCTTTATAACATGCCCAGAACAAAACTCTCTGGATCGATTTGTCTCTAATTTGGCAGGCACTATCCACTCAGGAGAGGCTACCAAGTTTGAAAATTTTATCCAATCCTGTAAAAAAAAAGAAAAAAGCTACAGCTGAGTTTTAATGTCCTCTTAGTATCTGGGGAGACACAAAGCTTCATTTTTCTGAATTGGGATTTGGATTCGGACCCTGAACTGAATCAGACAATCTCTGACGTTCTTTGGACCACATTGTGATCTTTTGCAAAGAATGAAATCAGACCATGAACCAAATATTGTGGTCTGTGTACACACCTGCTATCTATATTATATTGGATGAGAAAAAAATACCTGACTGGAAAACTTTTTAAAATTGAACGTTATAGTACAAAGGAGGGGGGGCTCAAAGAAATTGGTTTAAAAATACTTTACTAAATACATAATACAAGTGCAAACATGAGATGCAATTCCGTCTGCAGTCCTTTGACTACAACCATGCTAATGATTCAGTTGTTATACTTAAGCTAGAGAGAAATGATACTTAAAAGTATCATTAATATTTACTTTTGTTTAATGGTTGTCTGTCTTGCCCACTAAAGAATTTGGTGGATATACACAACTTTGGTCATCTGTTCATCTGCTGGAAAAGGAAAAGTTCATTTCTCAGAGCCATCTTCTGTTTCACTATCTTCACTATCACTGTCTCTCCCAGGATGCTCGGGCATTTTCCGATGTTGTTCCTCAATTTCCTCTGCTATCTTTTGTTTCTCATCCAAAACTTTCTCTTCCACAGTTTCCATTGGTGTGCATTTGATTTCAGTTTCTGTTTCCATTTCAAGTTCTTTGCTCTGAACTATTTCACTTTCTTGAGACTGAAGCATTTCACTTTCTTCAACAAGTGTTGGAGGGGGCAGTAAATCCTGCTAAGAAAAACAAAATGAAACAATTCATTAATGCTTGCATTTTGTTTTGTTTTTTAATAGACTTACATCTGAACACAATTTCATAGAATCATAGAATAGTAGAGTTGGAAGGGGCCTATAAGGCCATCAAGTCCAACCCCCTGCTCAATGCAGGAATCCAAATAAAAGACAAACTAGGCATCCTAGATCAGAAGACTTCAATACAATTCAATAAAACTATACTAGCATGCAAATTCAGATGCTGCTTCTCAGAAATTCTCCATGTACTACTTGCTGACAGTTATTGCTACTGACTTATTTGAGAGCTTATAAGCAATCATAGTAAGCTATGTGATAATATATTCTTTGACATGGGATTCTACAAGTAAGAGACACAATTTCAAAAAGGCTAGCTACTAATGAGACAATTTACTGAATTCTTGAAAAGGAAACTGACTTCAAAAAACAAGCATATTGGGTGGGATGAAAACTGTGAAATATGTGTGTGTGTGCATTTATTTAATTGTTATAGCACTTTTGAGAACATAATGTATGGTGCGAGGATTAACTCTAATCCTCTATATCTCCTACTGAGTTGGACTTACTCTCAGGTGAGTGTGTGACGGACAGCAGCCTGATTTTGCACCAGGAATCCCACCACTGTGAGATTCTAGATATTAACCCTCCTCATCCCATCAATGGACCGACTTGGGGAAGGTTCTGGACCTCACAATTCCTGCCCCCCTCCTTTCATTGTATGTAGAAGGAACTTCTAAACCAAGAAATCTATTTGAGTCTCTTGCTTTGGAGGTAACCTTTTATGCACAATGCAGGGAACAAGAGACAGATCGGGAAAACACAGGGGCTGATCCCTGAGTTGTTGCTTATGGTACAAGAGAATGTAACATGTGAAGAGACCAAGCTGGTACCTAGAATGGAGGATTAAACATTAAATTTAAAAGTTTATTTGATTTGCTGACTTGGGGAGCAATTTTAACCCCACTGTAAAGCTAACTGAGGAGCCTTAGGAATAATAATAATAATAATAATAAAAAAAAAATTATTTTTAGGCCGCCTATCTGGCCGAATGAACGGCGTACATAGATTAAAATAAATACAACATATAAATACAATTATAACATCAGTCTTCAGATAATCAGCCCACCCACTTCTGTACGTCAAAAACTAAAATTACCTAGGAATCCTGTATGCCCGCTGAAACAGCCACGTTTTTAATCCTTGGCGAAAACCTACCAGGGAGGGGGCATGGCGAAGGTCATATGGGAGAGAATTCCAGAGGGTGGGGGCCACAATCGAGAATGCCCTCTCTCTGGTCCGCACCAGCCTAGCTGTCTTAACTGGTGGGACCGAGAGAAGGTCTTGTGAGGCTGATCTCGTCAGGCGGCATATTTGGTGATGCAGGAGGCGCTCCTTTAGATAAACTGGACTGAAACCGTATAGGGCTTTAAAGGTTAACACCAACACCTTGAATTGGGCTCGGTAGACAACTGGTAGCCAGTGTAGATCTTCTAGCACTGGAGAGATATGATCCCGCCGGCGGCCGTTCTTGATCAACCGTGCTGCCGCATTCTGTACCAGTTGTAATTTCCGAACCGTCTTCAAGGGTAGTCCAGAGTAGAGCGCATTACAGTAGTCTAAGCGAGAGGAGACCAGAGCATGCACCACCCGCGGGAGCAGATGGACCGGAAGGTAGGGTCACAGCCTCTGTATCAGATGTAATTGATACCAAGCTGCCCGGCTCACTGCTGACACCTGACCCTCCATGGACAGCTGGGAGTCAAGAATGACCCCGAGGCTGCGAACCTGGTCCTTTAGGGGCAATCTTACCCCATTCATTCACTTACGGACTCCAAACACTTGGAAATAGTATCCACAGCCAACTCCGGTGAGGACTTAAATGAGAAATAGAGCTGAGTGTCATCCGCATATTGGTGACACTGCAACCCAAATCTCCTGATGATGGCCCCCAGCGGCTTTACATAGATGTTAAATAGCATGGGAGAGAGGATAGTACCCTGTGGCACACCACAATTAAGAGGCCAAGGGTGTGAAACCTCCTCTCCCAATGCCACCCGTTGGTGCCTGTCAGAGAGATAGGAACGGAACCACCATAGAACAGTGCCTCCAATTCCCATTCCCTCCAGGCGATCCAAGAGGATACCGTGGTCAACGGTATCGAAAGCCGCTGAGAGATCCAGGAGGACGAGGAATGAGTGTTCTCCCCTATCCAACGCCCTCCTCAAATCATCCACCAGAGCGACCAAGGCTGTTTCAGTTCCATGACCAGTCCTGAAGCCCGATTGTGATGCAAGTGCAAGTGCTGATCTGCTGGTGGAGATGGAGGTTTGTCAGCTGGACACCAGCACTGTTGTTCAGCTGGCAGAAGGTGAGGGGAAATGGGCACGTTAGGATATGCATGAATAAACGACATCCAAAGCCCATTCATTAACCTGGAACCCCCACGAAAGTAGCACAACTCTCTGCTAGCTCTGGGGCTTCCATGACGCACAGTAGTCAAAAGGAAAAGTGCACCACAGTGAAACACAGTATTGCGATGGACGAGGCAGTCACTCCACAGGCTGATCTTCAGGGTCAACCCCAGTGGAAATGCGAGTTAGGATCAATTTGGCCAACTAAGAAGATCCACATTCAGTACCCTAGTATGAAAACACTGTGGAAAGTGTTTTCATTGGCTGGCTATTTTTATTGGCTAGTCTCTTTTTTCTTTGGGGGGGGATTTGATGACGGTTGTTATTGTTGGTATCTTGTAATTTTTATTGTTATTTTAAAATCTGCATTGCATGTATCTTGGAAATATCAATAAAATATTTTCATAAAATGAAGTAATTTTTATTGCTGTAAACCACTGGGGAGGAGCATTGCCTGGAATGGCAGCCTACAAATATTTTTTTCAAATAACCCATATACCCTCTTCTCTCAACTTTTCTGCTCCTTCACTTCTATTGGAAAGAGGTGGGCATACTAGTCTTGATGCTGGAAAGACAGCAGAGAATCCCACCCCCTTCTCTGCATCTCCTACACTATTCTAGCTCTCTTTCACACTAGAATTTATGCACACAAACTGAAATTCTATTTACTCATATTTCTGACAGCTATATCATGAGAGATTTTGAGAATGGCATTCAAACTTTGAAATTACTATATCTAGATCTCTTAATATGTGGCCAAAAGTGCTATTTTTGGGAGACTAATTATAGGCATTTAGAAAAGCTGAATCTCTCAAATTAGGGATTCCTTTGTCCTTGGAAAAATATATATTTCATGCTGCCGGATACAAACTGGGACTCCTTCTGCGATGCAGCTGGTACAATTTTTATCCATGCATGATTATGGTCATTTGATTCTTTTTGTAAGTATGGACTAATACGATGTTAAAAATAACATCTTAATAGTGCTATGAAGAACATACACCAGAGCATTTGCTGCAAGTCTGCATGAATTACAGACTTACAAGGTTATTCAGTCATTTCACCAGAGTCTGTGAGTGGCGCTGAACATAAACTGCGCTTGAAGCCAGTTCTTCAAAGGATTTGGTCCATGCAGTTCCCATTCATATCAACAACCCTATTCTAGCAGTTTATTATTCAAAATAATAAATGGGCCCCTAGGGCAGTAAATAAAATTCAGCACAGATTATTTAAAAAAATGCCACCTGCCATATAATTTAAATCATAGTCCAACAACCAGCAAAAAAACAAGGCAAGAAGAAAAAATATTTCAGCAACCAATAAAAAACCTCAGGAAACAAAAGCCTCCAAGAGCAAAACCGCAGGTATGGCTGATTTTCCAAAGAGGTAGTGACGGGCAGCTGGAAAAACAGGACAGACATCGCAAGTACTATTGTGAGCAAGACAATACAAGAATAGGCCATGTGTGAATTATTGCTCTAAAACTCCAGTTATTCTCTCCCAGTGCCCATCCCTAATGCAAATCACAGAAACAGACTTCCCCAATTTCTGTCAAATGAGAATTTTATCAGTTTGTTTCCATGACCAAAGATAAGAGACAGGCACACTAGTGTGGTCACTGGTAACACCATTCTTGGGGCTGGTTCTTTTTTCACTGGAGCAGCCTAGTTACAGCTTCCCTGCAACTTCACCCCACATAGTTTCAGTAACATCTGAATATAGGAGGCAATCGTGTAAGAGGATGGTGACGCATAGTATGTGAAATGACCTGAAAGAGTGCCTCTCACAATACCATCCTGCCTGAGACCACCTAGGAAAGCCCTGTTCCATCATCATGAGATTCAGCCAGCCGGAACCTGGAACAGGGCTTTCTCAGCAGTGACACCATTGTTCTGGAAGGCCTTTTATCGGATTGAGAGTTTTGCATGTTGGCTTTAGATATTTTAGCATTTAGATTCTGTGTTTGGTTTGTAATTTGTTTCTACTGTCATTCAGCTAACCCACACTGTGACCTTAGGATGAAGGATCGGATAAAAAACCAAATAAATACAGCTACCACAAGGTGTAATCACATCAGCAGCTTGTCCTATGTCATTTTCTGTATACAGACAACAACAAAAAAGTATGGGATGGAGCCAGGAGGAAAACAGCAGCCACACTACTCTGGTAATGTAAGAAGAGGCTGTTACTGAACACCTAATTATTTGGTAGCAAATTTCATTATCGTCATCAATTCATTCATATATAAGCCATTTCTTTTGCTCACAGTATTGATACATTGCACTCCACAATTCTTTACCAGATGGAAGATAGATGAATGGTACTATAACAAAGGTGGAAAAGATGATAAATCATTATAATAGATCTAATCAGTGTAAAGATCAATTTGAAGCCACTATTGTTGGATTAACCGACTTCAAACATTTTGTGAATACACTGGGTGATTAACAGACATACTCAGAGCAGACCCACTGAAATCAATGGACTTAAACAACTCAAGTCAATTGATTCCAATTCTTTTATGTCCTCTGCCCTTGCCTTGTCATTCTGTTCTGTAAAAATAGGTTTAAATTGTTACGCTGCATGAAGACTCTTAAATTATTGTGAAAGGTACTGAACGAATCATATGACAGACTTCAGAAATCCTGCTTTTGCAAGTTATTCAAAGTAAGACATCAGACATTTGTTTTTAGAAACCATTGAGTCTTTTCACTCAAAGCATTTACAAGTACGCTTTCTCAGTTTTCAGTAATGTTTACCTGTCTGTGTTGGCGTGAAGTCTGTATCATATGCATGTACATGTTGTACACAAAATTGGCCATCTGAGGCATATTCTTTATAACATGCACTTGGTGAGATGGGTGTTCTCCATTCTAAGGGACAGGGAAAAAGTACAGGTGAGAGATTTAAAGCAAAAACGAACACAAGAGCACATTTGTAGCAAGGTAAATGAATCAAAATCCTACAAGTAACACTTAAGTCCTAAAAGAGGAAAATGGGACCATGGGAAAGTGCCTTATACTGAGTCAGACCATTGGTCCATCGAGCTCAGTACTGTTTACACTGATTAGCAGCGGCTCTCCAGGATTTCAGTCAGGAGTCTCTCCCAGTCCTATCTGGAGATTGAACCTGGGACCTTCTACATGCAAAGTAGATGCTCTACCACTGAGCTATGGCTTTTAGCCTGTATCCAACTCTGCAGTTCTGCTCACACAACAGACTTCCACTTGCAGAATGCAACTTCCTTTCTCTCCTCCCTTCTGCAGCCCCCCCAATGCATCCTCAAAATCTGCTCCAGAGCGTTGGAGGATCCTCTGGGGCAGATCTGGAGAGCACACAAGGGAAAGAGAACTCCTGCCGTGTGAGTGGAACTCTGCTCACACACTACTGGATACAACCCCATGTTTCAATTTAACTATACTCTATATACATAATTCAAGACAAGTAGTCGTACCTGCCGGACTGCTGGAAAATACTCTGTAGGGATTATATGCAGTTGAAGAGGGCGAGCGGTGAGCTGGCTGAAAGCTGGAGTCAGCTCAAAGCAATTCTGGAACAGTGATACTCTTGCAAAAATATAAAGCCCAAGTCTGGCTCTTGACATAGCAACCACCAAACGCCGAACATCCCTTCAAGAAATAAAAATGAAATTGGGACGCTATTAGAATCAACCACAATACCTTATTTACTCCTGGATCTTCACAATCACTGGAACAATATTAAGATCACTCAAAACAGAGCTTTTTCAACAATTAAGGTATTGGAAGACACACATTTCTTTCCTTGTCGGGTTTCTCCACTGGTCTTTCCCAGCTTCACCTGGATAATGGGGACTGAAACCTGGGACCTGATGCATGCATAGCATGTGCTCTATTATTGAGCTGTGGCCTTTTCCAAAGGAGCGATATGCCTGAAGTCACAGGGATAAGATTTTAAGCACCATCAGGAAGTTCTAGGGCTAGATTGCTCTGATGGAAGAAAATTTCTAATTTTCCTTGTTTCACCTTCAGCTGTTAAAAGATTTCTAATCCTCTACCTCTCCAAACCCTGCCCCACCATTCATATTTTTGCCTATGAAGCTCTGGATATGCCGCTGACCACAGTGGACTCAACTCTTAGATAAGAGATAAGGATCCCAAATTATTCTCCGTGGATCCATTATATGGGCTCCTGCCGGGAGGAAGAGCAGGATATAAATAAAATAAAATAATATGTGAGTGTTATCATCAGTCATATAATACTAAAGTGCAGGTTGAACAGTCACCGTTGCAAATGTCAATACCAGATGTGTTTTAACACCAGTGGTACCCAATTGCATTTATGGTGCCAGTGTGTATGAGTTTTGTTATTAAGAAGCTCACTGTGGAATAGTAAATAATGAACTTCATACACGTATTGGGTGTAATCCAGAGGATTCTACATGCACAAACAGAGCTTCTGACTAATGACTGGGAGAGAGATAAACAGAGCTCTATTGAGGTCTACATGAACCCCCTGTTTATGAGCACTCCCCTTGTGGTAGAACTGGATATTGCATTGTATGAAGATACATTATTACATACCTTAAGTGTCCAACTGCCTTAGTTCGCACAAGTGAAAGAATGATATAATCATTTTGCTGACCCTGAAACCTATCCACAGTTGTTACCTAGTGGAAACACGAAGAGTGTTAATTTACTGGCATCTTAATGAGATTTCAAAAGAATATTTGAAAAATTAACTATGAAGTAAAGCTTCATAGGCTGGGGAAAGCAAACTGGTCTTTTGGTGCTGAGCTGAAAGGTTTCTTTTTGAAAAGATGCTGAAAATGTACACGCAGGAGTACGCAACAGTGAAAATGCCATTCTTAATCATGAAAACTCACACATATATGAGGCACAATCCAGAGGATTTTGCAAGCACTAACAGAGCTTTTGAATAGGGGTGGAGAAGAATTTTGTTTGTCCACATATTTAAGTGAACTGACCATAACTGGTACCTTCCAGACTAATATACAGATTGGAATGTAATTACCCTTTTGATTTCTTACTCTTCTGAATTTTTCTATGGTGTTCTCAGGTTTAAAAATGTTCAAAAATGTTCATTTTAGGATACAATGTTAGAAATGTGGGCATTGAGATAAAATACGTATTTAAATACCGTATATTCTGGCGTATAAGACGACTTTTTAACCCAGGAAAATCTTCTCAAAAGTCGGGGGTCGTCTTATACGCCGGGTGCTGAAAAAGAGCGGGAAAATTAAGTAAAAAAAAAAGCTGCAGCGGGAGTGGAAGCAGTCGCAGCCGCTGTCCAGAGTGACCGTCGCGGCGAGGAAGGCAACGCAGCGAGGCTCAAGAAGTTACTGCCGTGAGGAGGGAAGCCTCGGCAGAGCCTGAGATGAAATTGACTCGAAACGGAGTTACTGCCGTGAGGAGGGAAGCCTCGGCAGAGCCTGAGACGAATTGACTCGAAACGGCGTTACTGCCGTGAGGAGGGAAGCCTCGGCAGAGCCTGAGACGAATTGACTCGAAACGGCGTTACTGCCGTGAGGAGGGAAGCCTCGGCAGAGCCTGAGATGAATTGACTCGAAACGGCCAGATACAGGAGGGAGAAGCCACAAAAGGCTCCCGGGGAGAACTTGGGCAAACGGGGGGTAACGGCGGGAGTTGCAGCCGCAAGCTCCCGCTGGGAATAGAGAGAACCGCAGCCACAGTCTCTCTGATGGCCGTTAGACGAAAAACAGGAAAAATTAGCGACCCGGGTCAGGAAGAATCCCCCCCCCCAAGGGAGTTCCCCAGGAATAACAACAACGTTAGAAACAAGACAGAGGGAAGGGAAAAAACTTGGTAAACGCACAAGTAACAAATCCTCCACACCCTGTCAGACAAATACACACAAAATACACACAGAGACTTAGCTAAGCTACGCTATAGGATCTCAGTCTTGTTCGTACGAAGGCAAGAATGAACTGGAGAGTGGGAGGGGCCTGACGCCCCTAGTCTTGACTTCAAAGACATTCTTGCCTTTGCACGATAGGCTTTGTATACAACAACCAGCCAATCGCCGGTAAGGTACATCGCTTGAATGTCATAAGCAGGGGTAGTCTTATACGGCGAGTATATCCCAAACTCTATATTTTAACTGGAAAAGTTGGGGGTCGTCTTATACGCAGGAATATACGGTATGTATTTTGTGATAAAATGTATTTCAATACAAATGTTTGTACTGTTTTTTAAAAAAATCAGCATATTAATAAGGAAATTGGATATAACAGAGTTATGAATAAACACAAGCAAAATTGACATGGAGCAGAAATAGAGTGAACTGTCCATCCCTACATCTAAGTGCCCCACATGGTTCTGGAAACTGTGGTCTTCAGAAAGCAACTGCTGATGGAATGGTAAGGGGTGATTTCAGAAAAATAGTATCAGATGCTCTGGTACCTCCCTGTTAGCCTTTGTGCATGCTTCAAGACTCTACTCCTATCACCACTATTGGGCACAATCCAGATAGTTTTCAATGGTAAATCTAGAGCAAAAACCCCACAGATGTGTTCTCTATCCTTATTCATGTCAGTGAGACTTGTGCATTCCAAAGGTAATTTGGAAACTTTAAGCCAGTTTAGTGTTCAGCTATCCTGGTATTGGTGGGAGCTAGGCAGTTGAAGCACGTCTAGGCAGTCAGAGGCATTCTCAGGACAGCTAGGTTGGTGGGTGCAAGGGAGAGGGCTTTTTCTGCAGTGGCCCCATACCTCTGGAAAACTGCCCCCCTGTGATTCAACAGGCTCCATCTCTCTAGATGTTAGGAAAGTCCTAAACTTGCCTATAAAGACTCACTTATTTCCAAGTGTCTTTTCTAAGTTTTATTCTTTTGCTGATGATTTTGGTTGCAGTCAGGTTCTATATTTTAGTATCGGGGGGCTGGGCATTGCTGCATTATTATTTTATTTATGTATTCTATTTTAAAGTATTTATGTGTTGCTTTTCTGGGCAAAGTCCATCCGAAGAGGCTTACAACAATAAAAACCGGAAATAGAAAAAAAGGTACTAAAACAAAGAGTAAAACAGACCCAGAACTCTAACAATACTCCAGCATAATAATATTAATAAGCAATAATACTTATTATTGCTGGTTTGTATTCATTTTATGTCTATAGCTATTTTGGGAGCATGCCTGGGAAACAGAAGAGTCTGTGGATCCTTAAAACACCCACAACGTGCCTCAGAACACCTTGTTTCTGGCACTGCTGCACATGGAGAGGGAGGTCCATGGCATCCAGTGGCCTCTCAGTAGCCATCCCAGGGATCAAAGGATTGCTTGATAAACCTCTCACTGTTGTTAGAACCAACATTTCAAAAAATCACGCCTGCATAATTGGGGGGGGGGTAGGTGGTGACAAATGCAACAGCTGGAACTGTTTTATATCTGGAACATATGCATAAAAGCTTAAATATGTATATATACAAGAAAAATGGTAAAATATGTTGGAAATTGTGGGATGTCTGCCTTTGCTACACTGTTTTCAGAGTGCAAAGAAAATGCACAATTTGTTTATTTCAAATGTAATGCCTTTCTCAAAAAATTAACAGGTGCCATATGTCATGTTTTTGCATAGTAATTTGACTCCTGAAATGCGGCTACTAACGATTACAGTTTTTTCCAATCTTAACTGATATTGCTTATAGCTAGTGCAATAGGGCAGAATGGCTGGGGGCAGGGAACCGACTAGAAAAACTAAGCAATGTAATTAGCCATTACAATTGCTTATATGCTCTACTTCAGGGCTTATTTTTTAATTTGAACAAGTCTTGAAAAGTTAAAATATTTTCCTTCAAAATGCAAAACTATCCCTTTTGTGAACTAATGACTCAAAAATCTATTTGCATATGAACCTGATGTCATAATTTGCTATATTCTATCATTCACCAGCTAGAATCTCCAGGCCTAATTTACTTTTTAGGCTCATCATTAGACAGGAAAACCAACAAATGAATTCCACTATACAAAGTAGCACAGTGACATCCAATCCACAGGCAGCAGTCAATACCACCAATTCACAAACTTAGAATCATACTAGTAGATACATTAACTTATATTTATTTTGTAGAAAAGAAAGAAAATGCAACTGAATAGTACTGGGAATGTTACCTTATTTGGTCTGCCAATCATTGGGTTATTCCCACAACGTTGGTTTATAATATCCCGAATGAGGTGTTTCTGCCCGTTATATGTTGTCAAGATACTTATCTTCTCTGCAGGGTAACCTAGCAGACACATGTACATGAACAGTGCAACGACATATTCTGCCTCACCAAGATTCTGCAAAAGAGATAAATTTGTTTTATGCATCTGATAAAAGAATATACAAGTAACAAAAACCACAACATGGGAACGTGATTCCTGCCTCTCAAAGATCTTTCCTTGATATGACTTCACAAAAGGTTTCTATGCTCCAGAAAAACAAAATTCAAAGACCAGAGATACCTCTACAGTCAGTCCCATTCACCTCAACACACTACAGCAGTACACAGATGCATGCGTACACAAATTTACCCACATCTCAGCAGCAGTTTAATCATTTTCTAAAGAGTAATATAAGCCTCAATCATTTGGCTTACTGTGAGCAAATTCACGGGTATTGATCTCCCTCTTTCAAGGGCAAAGAAAGCTCTTAAGTGTTTTGATGCCAATGCAGCCCAACTGAATTACAGCTACCTCTAGCTTAACACTCCCAGAAAGGAACATTCCCACTTTCAGCCAAGTGGCACTAACCAGAACCACTCCCCATCACCTCCAAACCACAAGCAATTTTCTTGTGGTAATGATGGAAAGATTTTTATTGTTTACTGCTTGCAGTTAAATTTAATGTTATAAAAGGAAAAATTTGTATCCTGTTTTCACAGATAAAACACATTTTATTTATTATTTGATTTATATCCCGCCCTTCCTCCCAGGAGGAGCCCAGGGTGGCAAACAAAAACACTAAAAACACTTTAAAGCATCATAAAAACAGACTTTTTGACTACATCAAAACATCTTTAAAAACATTTTGTTAAAAAAGTGTTCAAAACATATTTTTTCTCGAAAAAAGGCTAAAAACATTTAAAATAATAAAGAAGGTTTAAAAACATTAAAAACCATTTCCAACAGAGATGCAGAGTGGGATAAGTTAAGGCTTGTTGAAAGAGGAAGGTCTTCAACAGGTGCTGAAAAGGTAACAGAGATGGCACCGGTTTAATATTTAAGTGGAGGAAATTCCACATGGTAGGTGCTGTCGCACTAAAGGTGTTTCCTATGTTGTGCAGCATGGACCTCCTGAGAACATGGTATCTGCAGGTGGCCCTCACCTGCAGAATGCAGTGATCGACTGGGTATATAAGACAGTCTTTCAGGTATCCTGGTCCCAAGCTGTATAGGGCTTTGTACACCAAAATTAGAACCTTGAACTTGGCCAGGTAGCAAATGAGCAGCCAGTGCAATTCTTTCAGCAGTTTGCAATACCCTGCCCCAGTGAGCAGTCTCGCCGCCGCATTTTGCACCAGCTACAGCTTCCGGACCAATATCAAGGGCAGCCCCACATAAGAGTGTATTACGGTAGTCCAGCCTGGAGGTTACCAGTGTGTGGACAACAGTGGCAAGGCTATGCTGGTCCAGAAAAGGCCACAGTTGTCTTACCAGCCAAAGCGGGTAAAAAGCACTCCTAGCCACCTGGGCCTCCAGCGACAAAGATGGATCTAGGAGCACTCCTAGACTACGGACCTGCTCTTTCAGAGGAAGTACCACCCCATCCAAAGCAGGCAACTGACCAATTATCTGAACTCGGGAACCACCAACTCACAGTGCCTCCGTCTTGCTAGGATTCAGACTCAGTTTATTGGCCCTCATCCAGCCCACCAGAGTCCAGGCAGCGGTCCAGGACTTGCACGGCCTCTCCCGATTCAGATGTTACAGAGAAACAGAGCTGGTTATCATCAGCGTACTGCTGACACCTCGCCCCAAATCTCCTGATGACCGCTCCCAAGGGCTTCACATAGATGTTAAACAGCATGGGGGACAAGATGGTACCCTGCAGCACTCCACAGCACAACTGCCACGGGGCCAAAATACAATCACTCAATGCTATTCTCTGAAAACTACCTTGGAGATAGGATCGAAACCATGGTAAATCAGTGCCTCCAATACCCATCTCACCAAGTTGGCCCAGAAGGATACCATGGCCAATGGTATAAAAAGCCACTGAGAGATCAAGTAAGAGTAACAGGGTCGCACTCCCCCTGTCCTTCTCCTGATAAAGGTTATGCATCAGGATGACCAAGGCCGATTCAGTCCCATACTCAGACCTGAACCCAGACTGGAATGGGTCAAAATAATCTGTTTCATCCAAGAGTACTTGCAATAGATGTGCCACATCCCTCTCAATCCCTTTCCCTAAGAAGGGGGTATTTGCCACTGGTCAGTAATTGCAGCAGACCAATGGGTCCAGGGTGGGCTTTTTCAGGAGCAGTCAGATCACCACCTCTTCAAGGGCAGCTGGAACCACTCCCTCCTGCAATGATGCATTGACCACACCCTGGATCCACTTGGTCAACCCCCCTTGGCAAGTTTTAATAAGCCAAGAAGGTCAAGGGTTGAGAGGACACATTACTGGCCGCATCATTGCAAGCACCATGTCCACATCATCAGGCCGCATCAGGTGAAACCATTCCCAAGAGGTTGCAGCAGACGTTGCACTGGACACCTCACTGGGGACTACAGTAGATGTGGATAGGGCATCAAGATCGCTATGGAGGCGAGCAACTTTACCTTAAAAGTGCCTTGCAAACAATTCACAGTGGGCCTCCAAAGGGTCTAAAACTCCATTTCCTGGAGGTGATTCCAACAGACCCCTGACAATATGGAACAGCTTCATTGGACGGCTGCTTGAGAATGTAATGGAGGCAGAGAAGTGGGCCTTCTTCACCACCCTCACTGTCACACAGTAGGCACGGTTATGGTGTCTTACTCATGCCAGATATGTCTCACAGCACATCTTTCACCACTTGCCCTTTAGCCATCGTCCAGCTTGTTTCATTGTCCTTAGCTCACTGGTGCAAACTGGGCTCCACAATGCCAGAGAGGGTGCTCAGGAGCAACTGTGTCAAGAGTCTGATGTGCCTCGCTGTTCCACAGTGTGAAAAAGGCTTCAACAGGGTCACCTGTTGTCTATCTACTGGGAACTCCCCCAGGGCATTCAGGAATCCAGTGGATTCCATTAGATTCCGGGGGTGGACCATCTTAATCTGTCCACCACCCCTGCAGGGACGGATCAGAGCCATAAGTCTAAACTTCACCAGAAAGTGGTCTGACCATGACAATGGGGTGACATCTACCCCCCTATCTCCAGACCATCCCTTTCTCCATTTGGAACAAAAACCAAGTCAGGGGTGTGCCGTGCCCTATGTGTCGGGCCGGTAACAACTTGAGACAGCCCCACGGTCGTCATGGAGGCCATGAAGTCCCGAGCCGGAACACTAGAGGCAGCCTCAGCATGGACACTGAAATCACTCAGGAGTATTTTTCTGGGCTCCTCCAATACCACAGCCAAGATGGCCTTTGCCAGCTCATTCAGAGAAGCTGCCGAGCAGCAGGGTGGACCCTAGTTTACTGTCTCCTTGCACTGACACCAGGTGCAGGCCCTCCCAGCCAGCTCCAAGACAGAGTGGTTTCCTGGTGACAGAGATGGAAGTTCTGACCACAGCAACTCCTACCCCCCATCCCTGCAGCCTGTGCTGGAGTGTCCAGGTAGGCAAAGCTGGATCAGATCAACTCCTCCAAGCTCACCCATCCAGGTCTCAGTGATGCACAAGAAATTGGCACCTTCATCCATGGTCAAATCATGGACGAGTGTGGTCCTACTGTGTACCAATCTGGCGTTAAACAACACACAAAGGCCAGTGGGCACAGCAGATGAACAACAAGGAACCCATCCATGAGAGGAGTGACAGCAAGGAACAAAGCATAGATAGCCTTGCCTTCGTCTTGTATGGTAGTCCACCACCTCCCCATGGCTATACTTCCCTCTACCCATGATCATTGAAATTGGGGTGACATCACCCATATCCCTCCTTACTAAGACTCCTCCTAAACACCTGATGTGAACCCAACAACAGCCCACCAACAAAACCTATCAAGCCAATTATCCCAGTAGGCCTCTGCAAGAATTGGAAACAGTCAGACCCACTCAGTATTTTTCACACAGGGCACATCTACTCCCCCCCGTCTCACACCCAGGAAGGGCCAGTCTTCTGCCAGTTACAGTCTGCCAGTTACAGTCACTCTGAAGGCATCTGGTGACTTTCTCCTATCATTCAGTTCACTGCACAGGCTCTCACCCTGCACAGGAACTACACATGAGCCATATGCCCTCCCCACTATCAATCTCCTCTAGACTGGTTAGAAAAGAAATAGAAGAGGGTAGTGCCCTCGCCCTCGGGACTCCCTAAGGGAATCCCTCAGGGCCAATCCCCTTTGGTGTTTCCCCTTCGGTGGTGACCCTGCCGGCGTCAGACCTGCTGTCCAAGGGCAGCTGGGCTTTTATGCCTCCTGATCTAGCCAGGAGCTGATGCAAGAGGCTGCAAGATTACCTTCAGCCACTCTCTGGAGCAAGGGCCAGGCAGGGGGTCCCAGTCCTTGCAGCACTTACCAGGGTCTTCGGCTGTCTCAAGAGACAGTAACCCAAAGGAGCAAGCAGCAGGCACCCAGATGCTCAGATACTCACTCCTGGGGCAGGTCTTCTTCAGTCCCCCTAGTGCTGCAGCTGTTCCCCACGTATCACACAGTGTGATATGAATATATAAATTATTATGAATTGTTTCTCTTACCTGATAGAAATAAGGATTGGGTTCTGATTCTCCTACACCATGGAAATCTTCTACGTTTATAAGCTGGAAGTCATACAGGAAACCAGCATTTGCTGTTCTGAATTCTGGCAAGAGTTGTACATGTGGCAAGTTGCCCAGGTTCTTGTAACGCCAGTTGTAGAGATTACATAAGCTTTATGGAAAATGCAAAGGAAGAGAATTATTGATAAGTCCCAATCTTGATTAAAGGTATTCCTTTCCTTTCTCTCCATGTTGACTTTAAAAGTAATTGTGTGTGTGAAAAGCAAATACATTATAATAAAACAAGTATTTGGGGCCACTGTGAGGAACAAGTAGGGAGAACCATTTTTTTATTTTTAAAAAGAACCACAATAAAAGCAGAGCACAATCAGAACAATCAGACCCCTGTAGGGTCTGAAATATTTAGATACCCATAGGTAATAATCAGGACCTGGCAAGGTACCAAGGAGCAGACTGAGAGGAAATGCAGATTTCAAAGCACAGGTGTAAATGTGCAAAACCCCACTCATCTTAAGAAGCTAACGTTCCACATTGTTCCAGCTAAATTTCCAAATACATTCCACAAGCAGCCTCACACACAGGTGTCTGTTTTTAAGATTAAGAAAACACAAACGTAATGTTGAATTAGAATAAATCCAAGTGAAAGGAGAACTGGTCACAGCTTCCTTAACCGGTTATAAGTGATAAAATGTGTTTCTAACCACTGCCACAGCTTGGGGTTCCTGGCACAGCTGAGGACTCAGTGATACCCCTAAGCTTACCAGGGTAGGCTGAAACCCATCAATGACAAAAAAACTGCTACGGCTAGTCTTCAACAGGAATACTGGTTGCATGTTACTTTTATTAGGATGCTAGCTCAGTACATTCAGCTGCAGGATGTCATAGGGCACATACAAAAGAAATAGGATGCAACAATCAGAGGATGAGACACAGCCAGTGGAGCAATATAGGATTAGAGCAATTAGCCTTTGGAGAACTCTTGGCAGGACTGGTCTGAGAAAGGGGAGGTTTGAGATCTGTGGGGGGGGGCAGTGAGCGACCTATTGAAGGCTCCTCCCCCAAGGTATTGGTTGACTCCAACAAAGGGGTTGAGCAGCTAGCCCATCCCCTTGCTGGCCTGCCTCCAGCGGTCATTCCACCTTCCGGCCCAGCTGCCTGCTGCTGACCTGCCTCCAGTGCTGGAGAAGGTGCCGAGTCATCTCCATTTCTGGTGCCATGGATGTGCCAGAGACTGCACAGGTGTGACTGAGCTCATTAAACCAGCCTACTCGTAGGAGTGTCCGCTTGCTTGCCCAGCCCTAAGCTGTGAGACAAGTCCTATGCAAGTAGACATGCCCGCCCCATCGATTCAGGAGCCAAGTATTGTGACAATGTCTTTGCTTGTGTAGCCATGCCAGGTAGTGCCCTGCTGTGATCTGAACTCTGCATGATCTAAAATCTGATCTATGTTCCAATCGTGTGCTAGCCTGTGGATTAAAGCTACTGGCAATAACCGAACTGAGAGTCCTGAATCTGAATCTGTTGGTGAGAACCAGGACAGTGGAAGGGCAAGGGTAGCATGTAAACCATTAGGAAACTGACAACAGATAAAGTCCATCACTAGGAAAAAACTAGTTATAGTAATTATTGGCCTAATGCATACATAGACTTGAAGACAGGCTTCAATATGTGTAGGGATGCTTTTCCTTCATGCGAGACCTTCTCCTATAAGTTATGTTTTCCTTTTGCCTCACCTTGCTCTTGCTCTTCCTTGAGCATCCAAGTCAACTGTTGGCACTCCCACACGGACAAAGCGCGTAAAAAGAGACTGCTCCATGTTGGAGTATTTTTGAAAAGCCATGTTTTTAATGACTGGTGGCAACTGATGATGGTCCCCAATCATAATCCACCGTTTCAGTCGGCTGAATCCATCCTGAGGATTCTATTGAAAACAACCAAGATTCTAGGATTAAAGTGCTACAAAACCATCAGCGATCGTTACTTTTGAGTTCTACATTTCAGCTACATTTACTATACGATGCTCAATATTACTTTCATGGCTAGAAAAAAATGATAGCCCCACTTTTCTTCTGTATTTCTAAAATGAACAGCTGCATAAACACCTGACAGTAAGAACATACACTTTCCCACAACATTCTCAACTGCGGTCTTTTCTTTTATAGCTATTGTGAGTCAAGAAGCGGGGAATGGGTTCTTCTTCCCTGTGCAAATGATTCATACATAAGGCACATTCTTGATAAGAAATCTTATTGTACACCAAGATGGGACCAGCTACACTGTTCCTACAGATGTGCTTCTTTGTTTTTTTATGTATGGTTAAACATTTTTTTATTCACATGGAGAAGCTGAATTACAAATAATTACATTAAAATAAGAACCATAAACTGAAGTGAGGACAGTGTTCTCACCTGTAAGAGAAGTGGTATAAAAGTTTCAATTTCCAGTATCTGAGCAGCCTCTTCCATTAGGATGTTATCGTACTAGGAAGTTGAAGAGAAGTATGTTAGTTGTTTTTATTTCAATGGGGGAATGATTAGTTCAGTTTGGTAGTTACCTGTTTACTGGTGTGCACATGGATTCTGATAATTTATTAAAAATATAGCGCATGCATAATGTGTTTTGCTAATAGTAAAACTTGCAAAATTTGGCTTTCTGGATAGCAGAATTCTATTTTTTACTTGCATAAAAATAAGGTTCAAGAAAGAAACTGATGTGTCCAGTCTGGGTATAGTTAAGCTACACAGACCTCAAATCTGACAGGATCCTGCATGCAACTTTCGTTTCAATGATTTTTCTGTATTTTTGGTATTGCTCTTTGATTAATTTTTTATTTCCACATTATGTTCTTGGTCTAGCGTGTCTGCAATTATAACTTCAAGATTTACATGGTACCTGCTAACAGATTCTGAATTTTTGTTGTTGCGCTGAATATCGAAAGAAAGTAGGTAGGGAACAGGAATAGGCTTACAGGCTGGGGAGTTTCAGAAGGTAGCCTAGTACAGAAGAACATTTCAGAGTAAGGCAACGTCAGTAATCAGCTACCACCCTGGAGGGTGAAGGCATGAGTCGACCAGAAATGCTGGATGGCTGCTGTGTCTGGGACCTGCTCTTTACTAATCCTAATAGTATGTTATTGTGCTTCATGATAGTCAGATGGCTGAGCCATAGCGCCTAAGGGACAAAAGGGGCTGGATGGGCAGTCCAGTTCCTCGTTCCATGTCAGATACAGTAATATAAATCTTCCCCCAGACTGCTCCTATGTGCATGAATCTCCACCCACATAGGTAAGTAATCAATAAAGTTGTGGCCAATTAAATTCAGCATCCACCTCTTTTTTTTGTTGCTGTTTTGCAATATATTCGTTATCCTGTTTGTCGTCTTTATAACCCTCTAACAACAGCTAATGACACACAGTTCATACAAGTCTGGGCATTTCATCCACAGCGGCATTACCTTGAAACCCAGCTCAACTAAATCATGACGTTTCAAAGCAGCATGCGTACAAGTCATTGCAATGATCTTTGCTTCTTTCACAAGTAGGTATTTGGATCTGTCCAGTCCACTACGGAGCAGTTCAAATGCTCTGAATTCCTACAGAAAATAGACGGTGACATCCTCAGTTCTGTGAAGCAATGGAAAATACTAATGCTTACAATGAAACTGCATGACTGTCAACGTGTCACCAAACAGAACAGCTGCAACCAAGTGGTCTATGGGTGCGCTCTCTCTCTCTCTCTCTCTCTCTCTCTCTCTCTCTCTCTCTCTCTCTCTCTCTCTCTCTCTCTCTCTCTCTTCTCTCTCTCTCTCTCTCTCTCTCTCTCTCTCTCTCTCTCTCTCTCTCTCTCTCTCTCTCTCTCTCTCTCTCTCTCTCTCCTCTCTCTCCTCTCTCCTCTCTCATCTCTCTCTCTCTCTCTCTCTCTCATCTCTCTCTCTCTCTCCTCTCTCTCTCATCTCTA